>NC_133135.1:46414081-47039895 GCF_048418815.1 Hemitrygon akajei | reverse complement strand
AAGTAAGTGATGCCTTTGCTAATTTCTGCCTACGATTTGGCCATACCTTTAAGAACTCTCCAAAAACAAATGGAATGATATAACAACCCAATGACCCACTCACCCCTTTAGGAGGGGCTGCCCTAATTTCAATCAGTACTACTTAGTCTGAGCCAGCACATGCAAATCACATTTGGTCTCCTTGCATTGTACTAGGGCAATAGGAAGTGTGGTTAGCACTCACCAGTTGCTGAAGTAATTTTAAGAAGGTTACATCATGAATTTTGCGCCCTGCCCAAGGTCAAACAAGCATCCGCTAATTGTGCACCCAGGTATATTTCCCTGCAGTGTCCAATTTAGTCTCCCCTGAATAGACTCAGAATTTTAATAATATTTTACCCTAAATTGGAACTGCAAATATATCATCAAGCCACTGAGAATTATTCTACTTAAAAAAAACTGCAGGATGAACTCACACAAAATGCTGGTGGAACGCAGCAGGCCAGGCAGCATCTATAGGGAGAAACACTATCGATGTTTCGGGCCAAAACGTTGATAGTGTTTCTCCCTATAGATGCTGCCTGGTCTGCTGCGTTCCACCAGCATTTTGTGTGTGTCGCTTGAATTTCCAGCATCTGCAGATTTCCTCGTGTTTGCTGGATGAACTCAGCAGGTGAAGCAGCATTTATGAAGGCAAAGGGATGGCCAGTATTTCAGATCTCGATCCTGCATCGGGGCAGTTTGTTTTCTGACCCAGATTCCAGCATTTGCAATCTCTTATGTCTCCATTATTCTGCGCAATATTGTACAGCCACCAACTAACCAGTTCATGTTCAGTCACAAACAAGAGAAAGTCTGCAGATTCTGAAAATCCAAGCAACACACACACACACACACACACACACACACACACACACACACACACACACACACACACACACACACACACACACACACACACACACACACACACACACACACACCCCCCCCCCCCCCCCCCCCCCCCCCCCCCCAGGAACTCAGCAGGTCAGGCAGCATCGATGGAAAAGAGTAAACAGTCAACGTTTCATGCCCAAACCCTTCATCAGGACTTGAGAAACAAGATGAAAGGTCAGAGTCAGAATGTGGGGAGAGTGGAGAAAGAAACACGAGGTGATAGGTGAAACTGGGAGAGGGGGAGGGTTGAAATAAAGAGCTGGGAAGTCAATTGGTGAAAGAGGTAAAGGGCTGGAGAAGGGAGAATCTAATAGGAGAGGACAGGAGGCCATGGAAGAGAGGGAATGGGGAGGAGCACCAGCTGGAGGTGATGGGGAGGTTAGGAGATAAGGTGAGAGTGGGGAATAGGAATGTGGAATGGTGAAGGGGGGAGCGGCCATTACCGATAGTTTGAGAAATCGATGTTAATGCCATCAGGTTGGAGGCTACCCAGACGGAAAATAAGGTGTTGCTTCTCCAACCTGAGTGGAGCCTCATCGTGACAGTAGAGGAGGCCATGGACTGATATGTCGGAATGGGAATGGGAAGTGGAATTAAAACGGGTGCCCACTGGGAGATCCTGCTTTTTCTGGTGGATGGAGCGTAGCTGCTTGTCAAAGCGGTCTCCCAATCTATGTCAGGTCACACCAATACACAGGATGTCACACCGGGAGCACTGGATACAGCAGATGACCCCAACAGACTCACAGGTGAAGTGTCACCTCACTTGGAAGGACTGTTTAGGGCCCTGAATGATAGTGAGAGAGGAGGTGTAGGGGCAGGTGTGGCACTTGCTCCACTTGCAAGGATAAGTAGCAGGAGGGAGGGACGAATGGACAAGGGAGTTGCATAGGGAGTGATCCCTGAGGAAAGCAGAAAGAGGGAGGAAAGATGTGCTTGGTGGTAGGATCCTGTTGGAGATTAAATTCACGTTCAGATTCAAGATCAAGTTTAATTGATATTCAACATGAACACCTATGAATACAGCCAAACAAAACAGAGTTCCTCTAGGGCTAAGGTGCAGAATGTAGTATAAACAGCCATACACAGCACCAGGCACACATAACATATATAGGATAACATTAAACATACAGTCACACAAAAATTATATAATATAGCCCAAGTTGCTCAGTCCACAGGTACGGCTGGCAAGAACAAGTTCACAGACATACGTAATCTGGTTTGACTTCCACCAAGTGAATGGCCTGATCCATGCAGTTCTCCAGCCATCGGTCCTGCCATTGAACCAGTCGACCAGGATGACAGCATTCCACATTACCAATGTTCAACAGGGTCTTGCAATCACAAGAAAAATGACTGAGACAACCACTCACTGTTAGACTGCATACCATCTCCGTGCACCGACTTCGATGACTCTCTGTAGTAGGAAGCAGTATGGCCTGTACCAAGTCCAGCTTCTCCACCGAGACGAACTCGCTGATGGAGTGGACCTGCAGTATTTGAAGTTCTTAATATCCAGCCGTCCCTTGCAATTGTAAAAGAGATGTTTCAAAAAGGCAAATACACCTTTGAATGGGCCCATAGAAGCCACAGAGACCAAGCATACTTCCATCTTACCGGAAGGAACTAAATCAAAGTCCTGACTGCGTTTTTAATGGGATCATTCACCGGGTTACTTGTGCACTTCTTAAAGAATAGTGAATGTTTTGCAGAAGGTAGGCAAAAGCAATTCAGCTGAGTAAACCTCAGTTTTACAAGCTAATGCTTCTGCTGCTTGGCATGGCTTTGAAACCAGTGTGCTATTCTACTTCTCAACTCTTTCTCTTTGAGTGTACACTTGGCTATTCTCCCTGCCTCCTTTCCTCAGTCTTTGCTCCAAAAACACTGAGCCATGCTACTCGGCTATCTATAATTGCTTGCTCAAGACCTCATTGGTCCAGTCAAGCATATTCTCACTGACACTTTCTCAATAGATCTGCAACAATCACAAGTCATCAGTGTTCTTTCTTTTAATTAAGTGTTTAATTATTTTGATTGTTATTCAGTTGATTTTAACTCATAGGAGCCACAGATTTCAATAAAACTGCTTAGAGAATTTCAAATCTTGGTTTAATTAGTTTTCCTCAGTGAAGCTCCTATTTCTATTCATCTAAGTTTCACAAGCAAAGGATCAATTCTCATTTAATTTCTACGGCAATAACATTCCTAAACTAATTTTCACCACCAAATCCAAGTACTTCACATCATTTTCTGAAGCAAAGCCCCAGTCTTTAATTCACTTTCCCTGAAAAGCTCTTTACTTGCTTACTTAAGCCCATCACCCCCACAGGGGCACAGGCCACTGACAGCAGCTCATCAGAGTCCTCTGTCCTGAGCCTGTCTTTCAAGTTATCCCCAGGTGCAACCCTTCTTTGAGAATCTTTCCTCTCCGAGGAATGAGGTCTATGGAGCTTCTGTTGCCATTTCTGTAGCACTGGGCTGTTACAAGATGGGGTTGCTAGCACCATGTCCAACCCTCTTCCTTTCACAGCCAGGTTCAGGACTATCCATACAGAGTTCTGAAAAGCTCCCATATTGAATTAATTCATTTTCCCCAGTAGTAATGAAATTACATTTAATTGTAATATTCATCTGAAACAAAGGGGGCTTTAGGATCATACCCTGATGAATGTTTATCAAGCCAAAAGATGAATCTTTCACCCTTTCAGCTTTATTAAGAAAGTGTCTTGAAGTTTGTCTTGGATTAAATGATAGTTTACACAACTGTTTTCTACTAATTGATGACTCACTGAGTCGAGGGAACACCAGCCCTCGTCCCAGGCCACATCTGAACAATTCTTTATTAACTTCAGAACTATGAGTGTTAACACCTAAATCTAAATATTGAGTGTAAAATGACAGAGTAGGTATGGCTAATATATTTATTAAGTAGCCACACTGAACAGTGTAAATTGTTTCACAAATAAATCAACATTAATTTAGACCTCGTTTAGATTACCAAAATGAAAATTTCTTCAACACCACTCTTCATGTCATCAATTTAAATGCCCGAGAAACTAGCCGAGGCATATTTCAGGCCAAAACTGCTCTTTTGAATTAACTTTGATGATGACAAATGGGGACCCTGAATGATGCCCCAAACATTAAGCTTGAACTCCAGTGTCACTGATTCATGTACATAGAGGGTCATTAGACCATGGGCCTCCTGTCCACGTGGAACTCCAAACCTGGAAGTGACGACTCACTGACATGGAGGGGCATCAGTGTTGTGTATTTAATACTTGAGTAATATTTGAGTAAAATTGGAAATATATTGTTTGATTAAACATTCTTTTTCATTTAAATAATATTATGGGTTACTTTAAAGTAAAAATGAAACTAAGACACGCCATATTGGTTCAGTATTTCCTTTCAATTAGATTTATGTTTTGGAATTTCAAAAGATAACAGTGGCAATGAAGTAGTTTTAAACATACCTGAGATGACTACTTATCTGTTGATGCGCAGCAAGGTGTTTGAGTTGAAAAAGGCAGAAAACAGACAAATTCCTGGGTTTATGAGTACCAAGTGATAATAACCATTAATTTAAAAAGAACAGAAATGGCTGGCTACATCAGAAAGATACACGTTTGATTGCACAAGAGACAACTGTATATTGTATACTGAATAAATTGAGCAGTATTTTGAAGGAAGTGAAATAGCCAATGAAAAACGAGCGCCAGTTTTACTGAGTACATTGGGTGGAAGAGCATACAGTTTGCTCCAACCAAACCAGCTAAAATTAGGTTTACAGAAATTGTGAAAGTAATGCAGGAACATTTAGAACCAAAACCAATGCTGATTGCAGAATGCTTTAGGTTTCATAAGCGAAATCAAAAGGAAGGAGAGTCTTTCAGCTTATGTGGCTGAATTGAAGAAGTTGTCTGAGCATTTTCAGTTCAGTGATGGCCTTAATGATGCACTGAGAGATTGTTTAGTTTGTGGAATCTTACAATAAAGCATTCAAAAATGGCTCCTAACTAAGGTACAACTCACATTTAAAAGAGCAGTTGAAATCACTGTACCATTGGAAACAGCTGACAGAGCCACAACTGAGTTGCAATCAGGAATGAAAGTGAACATGAGCAAAATTGCAACCTCTAAACAGAAACCCATCTGGCCAAACAGATTTTGTTACTATTGTGGCAGGGGCTCAAATACACCAGACCAACGCAGGTTTAAATGTGAAACTTACAGAAAATGCACAAAGTAGGACACATACAAAGAATATGTCAGGCAGACAAGATAAATAAACAGCATGGGGAAGAGAAAAAGATAAAGAACTCAAGCTGCAGTTTTGAAATGGCACCAATCTGCATGCTGCTGATGAAAAATCTGATAATGATGAGAGTGATGCAGGACTGAGTATCCTTAAGAATTACAATGTGCAAACAAACAAGAGACAAGCAATATGGCTTATGACAAATTAATTAAAATGGAACTTGACACTGCTCCAGTTGTTACAGACTTTTCACAAAAGGAGTTTGAGTTTCTAAAATATCGATATCCTGTAAGATATCGGTAACTTATATGGAGAAAAGATAAGTCCTGTGGGAATGACACTTCTAACAGAGAAATACTACAATCAACAAGTCTCATTGGGTTTGTATGTGGAAAAACTAGGGCCAGCTTTGTGGGACTGTGATTGGCTGAAACAACTATAACTTGATTGAAGATACATCCACCCTTTGCACGCCACAACCCCTGTAATAGTCAACTGAAAGAGAATTAAGAAAGGTAATGGATAATACCACAGCAGTGTTCAAGGGTGGCATTGGAAACTTCAAACATTCCAAGGGAAAAGTAGTGTTAGATGAAACTGCCATAACCAAGCTTTACAAAGCCTGTCCAGTTCCTTATACCATTCACAATGCTAGTGAGCTAGATCATGGAGACTGAAGGATTTCTTTCCAAGGTTGGGTGGAGCCCATTCAATTGTCCTAATAGCCAAGAAGAATGTGTCTGTCAGGATCTGTGATGATTTTAATGTCATCATCAGCCTAGTACTGAAAGTAGATCAATGCCCTCTGCCCAGGGTACAGGATATCTTTTCAAACCTTTCTGGAGGAAAACACTTCAGCAAAGTGGACTTATGTGAGTGGACCTACCTGCAGATGGCAATGTAAGAAGAATCTAAAGTGCTTCTCAACATAAATACTCACAAGGGCTTCATTGCTATAATGGGCTTATTTTTGGAGAAGCATCTGCACCTGTACACTGTCAGAAAGCTATGGACCAGGTGCTGCAAGGCTGCCCTAACATTCAGTGATACCTGGATGACATCACTCTTACTGGTAAGGACAAGAAGGTACATCTTCAAAATCTCCAGATAGCGTTAAAAAGATTAGAAGATTATGGGCTCTGAGCACGACACAAGAAGTGTGAATTCTTTCAACTAATCATCACTTACTGTGTTCATGCCATTGACCACAAAAGTATTACACAAGTGTGCTGAGAAAATTCAAGCATTGTCGGATGCTCCAAGACCAAAGGATGGGTCATAGTTGCGATCCTTTCTAGGATTTGTCAAATACTATAACAGGTTCCTGCCAAACGTGGCGACTGTGCTCCACACCTTGAACTCATTACTGCGGAGCGGGAAGAAATGGCAATGGACAATGCAGTATGAGGTAGCTTTCAAAAAGGTAAAGGAAATGTTGACATCGGACACTGTTCATGCATTATGACCCACATCATCCAGTGAAGCTTACCTGTTGCCTTATGTTATAGGTGCAGTCATGTCACATGTTATGACTGATAGCCTTTGCATCACGCTGTCTTACTGCTGCACAGAAAAAATATGCACAGATTGACAGAGGTCTTGAGTCTGGTTTGGGGTGTAAAACATTTCAAACAGTACTCGTATTGGAGAAAGTTTGCCCTCATTACTGATCTTTAACCACTGTTCTCTAACTTCAATCCACAGAGGGGTGTTCCAGTAACATGAATGCAGAGATGGGCTGTTTCTTGGAGGGCATAAGACTGTAAGACCATAAGACATAAGAGCAGAATTAGGCCATTCAGCCTATCAAATCCACTCCACCATTCCATCATGGCTGATCCCAGATCCCACTCAACCCCATATACTTGACCTCTCACTATGTCACTTTATGCCTCAACCAATCAGGAATCTATTAATTTCTGCTTTGAATATACCCACAGACTTGGCCTCAACCACAGTCTGTGGCAGAGCATTCCACAGATTCATTACTCTTTGGTTAAACAAAATTCCTTCTTATTTCTGTTCTAAAACGTTGCCTCTCAATTTTGAGGCTGTGCCCTCTATTTCTGGATACCGCCCACCAGAGGAAGCATCCTCTCCACATCCACCTTATCTAGTCATTTCAACATTCAGTAGGTTTCAATGAAGTCTGCACACGTTCTTCAAAATCCCAGTGAATACAGGCCCAAAGCTGCCAAATGTTCATAGTATGTTAACCCCTTCATTCCCAGAATTATCCTCCCGAACTTCCTCTGGACTCTCTCCAATGACAATACATCTTTTCTAAGATAAGGGGCACAATTACAAGATCGAATTCAAGAGGTCAACTAATCATTCAAATTCTGACGGATTGTCTCATTTACCATTGGAAATGGAAATACCTGAAAAATTTAGAGAAGTGGACATTCCTCTTGATGTATTCTCCCTAATGCAAATCAAAAGTCTTCCTCTTACAGCAGAGACGATCCAAAAGGGAACTAGAAAGGACCTCACACTATCTCAAGTTACACGGCAACACAAAATGGCTGGAATTTGTAGCTGAAAGTCCAGATCCCCCATTTTTACCAGTGCTGAGATGAACTTGCCCTTGACAGAGGTTGCCTTACGTGGGGATTGAGAATTGTACCAACCACTCAGGTGTTGGAGGAGCTACATGACGGTCATCTAGGCATGTCAAAATGAAAGCATTGGCTTGAAGCATTGTCTGGTGGTCTGGGATGGGTTAACAGATCGAGCAGCTTGTCATGCACTGTTCAAGGTAATAACATCTGGAAAAATTGTGCCCACAGCTGTGAGAACCACTTCCTGCAGTCCCAGTGTCAATTCCTACCAACACCACGGAGGAGGCCCCATACCCTGAGATTGTTGCACAGCCACAAGTCTCACCTGCCAAGTAGAGTGACCCCTTATCAGGAAAGATGTTATTCCACAAGAATAATGCATTGTATTGGAACCACAGGTTGACTCTGTGGCTAAGAAGGCGTACGGTGTATTGACCTATATCAATCATGGAATTGAATTTAGGAGCCGAGAGGTAATGTTGCAGCTATATAGGACCCTGGTCAGACCCCACTTGGAGTACTGTGCTCAGCTCTGGTCGCCTCACTACAGGAAGGATGTGGAAGCCATAGAAAGGGTGCAGAGGAGGTTTACAAGGATGTTGCCTGGATTGGGGAGCATACCTTATGAGAATAGGTTGAGTGAACTCGGCCTTTTCTCCTTGGAGCGACGGAGGATGAGAGGTGACCTGATAGAGGTGTATAAGATGATGAGAGGCATTGATCGTGTGGATAGAGCACAGAGTGGAGGCCTAGATTCCAGTCTGCTCTCCAACATCCTTGTCCCTAAATCCTAATCTGACCCCTAGCTCTTCTCTCTGTCCCCAAAACCAGAACTACGGATTAAAAATCAACTAAACCAATTAAACCACAAACTCGATGGAATCTGCAGCCTGACATCATCTTGAATGAAAGATCGAAACCAGGAGGTTGATCGGAACTCCAGAAGTCAAAGCCCAGTAGCCGGAGTCCTGAGCAGAACGACGTTTTGTTGTTGCGATTTATTGCTGTGTTATTCCGTTGAGAATTGTGAGCATGCTAGTTGGCTCCAGGATATATGGTGACACTTCTGGTCTGCTCCCAGCTGTGTCATTGTTAATGCAAACAACATATTTCACTGTATATTTCAATTTTCATGTAATAAATAAATGAATCTGAATCTAAACTTCATGTATATTAATTGGCATGATTCCTACTGCACTGCATTTGGTTTTGCTTCCCTCCAAAACTGGGTTTGAGAGGATTTTGACAAGACCCAAAGGAAGACCTCAGTAATCATTTTTGAGATGTCCAAGATTCTTACATCACTGAAAGTACTTCCTTAGATTTTAGGTCAGTTTGAGAGGGGCATTTAAAATAATGAGGATACTAGTCAGTTCTTATATTGCAGATATAGACCATGGATCATGCAAGTACATCACACAAGGGGATAATTAGGTTAGAAATTAAGAGGTCCATTTCCCCCTGATTTTTGTAGACCACCTTGAAATGAAGTGGTTTAAAGCTGTGTGAAAAATCACTGTTCATAGAAATTACAAAATGTATGAAGCTTAGTCAATGTTATCTCTTGGGGTAGTTTTGTCCAAAAGCTGTGTAGAGTTACTTTTTTGTTATTTCTTCACCTCTAAATTGATTGTGTTTTGTTCTAATCTGCTTTTCCCAGGAGATTTTATCAATCTCGTAAGTACTTTCAGATTTCCTGAAGCATCTCAGAAAGTCAAATAATGACCTGGATAAATGAAAGCATCTTTTAAATGAAAGTAAAAATATCACAAAATTAGACCATGGTGGAAAACGTCAGAGATGTTACTGAGTTACTCCATCAGTACAGGTACACCACAAGGCTATGGACCTAGACCCCTGCTCTACTCGTTTTATACTTATGACTGTG
This sequence comes from Hemitrygon akajei, assembly GCF_048418815.1. NCBI lineage: Eukaryota > Metazoa > Chordata > Chondrichthyes > Myliobatiformes > Dasyatidae > Hemitrygon > Hemitrygon akajei. The sequence goes on along the minus strand of NC_133135.1, from coordinate 47,030,270 downwards.
TGGCTAAGCATCATTCCAACGCCATATTCAAGTTTGCGGATGACACCACTGTCGTAGGCTGAATCAAAGGTGGTGATGAATCAGCATTTAGCAGGGAGGTTGAAAATGAGCCTGAGTGGTATCATACCAACCTCTTACTCAATGTCAGGGAGCTGATTATAGACTCCAGGAGAAGGAAACCAGAGGCCCATGAGCCAATTCTTATTGGAGGATCAGCGATGGAGAAGATTAGCAACTTTAATTTCATAGGTGTTGTTATTTCAGAGGACCTTGTCCTGGACCTGGCTCAGGAGTGAAATTAGAAAGAAAGCACAGCAGCGCTTCAGCTTCCCTAAAAATTTGCAAAGATTCGGCATGACATCTAAAACTTCGACAAACTTCTATAGATGTGTAGTGGAGAGTATATTGACAGGCCGTATACTTCATGGGTAAAGCCCTCCCCACCATAGAGCATATTTACATGAAAGGCAGCTGCAGGAAAGCAGCATCAGGGACCACCACCACCCAGGCCATGCCCTCTTGCTACTGCCATGAGGAAGAAGGTACAGGAGCCTCACACTGTCATCTGATACTATGTAAATTTTCATCCAAGAGTATCACCGTGCACATGGTCCATTTATATATTATATTTCTATTTGTGCAAATGCTTGAAATCCAGAGTAACACACAAAATGCTGGAGGAATTGAGGTCAGGCAACATCTAAGAACAGGAATTAACAGTTGATGTTTCAGGCTGAGACCGTTTCTCAGGATGGGAAAGCAGGAGGAAGAAGCCTCAATAAGAAGGTGGAGGGAGAGAAAGAAGTACAAGCTGGGCGAGGGGGGAGGTAGGTGTTGTGGGAGGGGGATAAAGTGAGAAGCTGGGGGGCGATAGGTGGAAAAGGTAAAGGGCTAAAGAAGAAGGGGCCTGATCAGAGAGGAGAGGTAGATCATGAACGAAGGGGAAGGAGGAAGGGCACCAGAGAGAGGTGATAGGCAGGTGAGGAAAATAAAAAAGATAAGAGGGTAACCAGAATGTAGAATGGAAAATGAGAGAAGTGTGAGAGAGAAGAAATTACCAGATGTAAGAGAAATCGATGTTCATGCTATTAGGCTGGAGGCTACCCAGACAGAACGTGAGATGTTGCACTTTCAGCCTGAACGTGACCTCATCGTGGCAGCAAAGGAGGCCAAGAAGCAAGTGTTGGAATGGTAATGGGCAGTGGAATTAAAATGATTGGCCACTGGGACATCCTGCCTTTTGCATACAGAGCGAAGGCGCTCGACAAAGCGGACCCCAATCTACGTCGGATCACACCAGAGGTCACACCGGGAGCACCGGGATACAGTAAATGACCCCACCAGACCTACAGCTGAAGTGTTGCCTCACCAGAAAGTACAGCTTGGGGCCCTGACTGGTGGTGAGGGAGGAGGTAAATGGGCAGGTGTAGCCCCTTGGACTGCTTGCAGCGATTTAACCTTACTGAAACTTAGGTTCTCAGCATAAATTGTTTAGAATTTGCTTGTCTAAAAACAAATAGGTTAAACATATTTAATAATATCTGGAAGCATTCAAACCAAGAAACATCTCCACTTGTAAGCTATTACTAAAAAATTGTTTTATTTCCCTCCAGGCGGTGTCAATACCCTAAGAGACAGACCTTATCCTGCACAAGCATTCAAGCACTGTCAGGTGATTGATAGCTGCAATTGTACCCTTTAACATACTTGAGATCTTTTCAGCATCAGTTCTTCATAACCGGCATCTAACCTCCCTATATATACAGTGTGCAACTCAGAATGCATTCCCAGGACAAGAGAATATGAACGGCCAAGAGGGCAAACACAGCTTTCGCTGTACATACTTCTCGACAGAGTGGATTTCAGGGCCTTAAACATTAAAAAAAACCTTTTTATTTTGTAACTGGAGATCAAACTTACCAAAAAAAATGAAGCTTGTATAGCTTTGCAATTACTACATCACATTTTAACTCAAGTAACTTAAAAACGTGGATTCTGTACATCACTTCATGTCCACGTTATGTTCCAAAGGACATCTCAGCACTATGGGTTTAAGGATCTGTTTACATACTGTTTGAGCCTCTGATTCAATGGGTCAAGAGCTCTGGGAAAATAGGTGCTTGATGGTCAGTGCGAACAGTGGGAAGGAGCTTTATAGAGGATGAGTTTGATGCACAGCCACTTTTATGAACTGCCACTGCAGACTGGGTATAACCTCCTAAGTGGTTTAATCACTGGACAGAACAGATCACAATCTGACATGTTCATCTTCAGCCTTCCTCGATTCATATAACAAAACTAGACCACAGAAATGGAGCAACATGGAGATGAGGCTGGTGCAGTTGCTGCCTCATAGTTTCAGCGATCTGGGTTCAGTCCAGATCTTGGTCTGTGTAGACTTAGCTCCAGGTTCTCCAGTTTCTGCGTACAGTTCAAAGAAGTGAGGGTTATTAGTTTAATTAGTCACTCTAAATTGCTGCTAAAGAATGGGTAAGTGATAGAATTTGGAGGAAGCTGATGATGAGAATGTGGAGAGAATACGGTAAAACTAGCATAGAATTAGTGTAGATGGATGCCTAATGGTTGATATAGGCTAGGGATGGGAGACTCAGATCCTGTTCTCTCTGTAACTGTAATCATATGGTGCAGTGGTACATATTAAGCTTATTGACCATTTGGTGAGACATGATTTAAGATTTTGATTTTTTTCTATTTGAATTTCACTTTCAAAACTACATTGGAAATCTATGTGGAACTGAATACAACGAACATAACAGCATTATTCTTAGCTTGTTTACAATCAGTACTTTACCTTTTCCCCTCCATCCATAAAGTTTGACAGTTAAATAAAAGTTAAGAAATGCTGCTAGCTTCAAGAACATGCATTAAAATATCCTCTGGAGATTTAGTTTGAAGGAGGATAAATTTGGTGATTCAGAAAAGGTGGCAGTCCACCTATTACTAATAGACTGTTTGTGAGTGAAGTCCAAATATACAGCAAACTGTAAAGCACACAATCAAATTACAATGCTATTGGCTATGATGTTAAAAAAAACCCTCAGTCCTAAATGTTTTTTATAAGTTGTGTCAATCTTTGACACTTCGGCAGAAAGCAAGAAAGAGACCAAATTAACTACAACCAGATATTTTTGGTGAAGTTATTTATCCAGAGAAAAAAAAACACCTTTTTCATATAGCAGGTGTACAATAAATATAATATTGTTCAAGTAATTCTTTTTCTAGCTTTTGACTTAGACTTCCATAAGGTGATCTAAGCAAGATTGTATAATCCTGGAAAGATATCTGACTTTTCCTCCCAACTGAACTTTAAGGAAATAAATCCCGATTCGAGCTTGGTTCTATTAAAAACTGCTGTTAGCTGGAATTAATTTTAAGAATCTGAATAAAATGCTCCAAAGCAAAAGTGATATTCAATTTAATTCCATCTCTTCCTAAATTTGATTCTTAGCTCAAAAAAGTACAGATGAAGACATGAAGTTTTTGTTTTAAGATGTATGGGAAATTTCTGTAATATAAACACAAAAGCATGCCGATTTTGCAACCTCAGTTACCGTAGATTCCGGATTTTAAGCCGCTACTTTTTTCCCACATTTTGAACAGCTTTGAACTTTGCGGCCTTTAATACGGAGTGGCTAATACATGATTTTTTTCATGCCGCCTCGTAAACATTTTGCCTCATAACAGTAGACCAATAAAATTGATGAGTAGTTCACAGAGGTCCAATGAAATTGTACGATAAATCAAGCACACTTTCACAATTAAATTATTGTAAATCAGTCATTTGTACTCACCCTCATCAACATGGAAAACACTCGAAGCATTGTGCTAACTTATGGCAGTTATTTAGTTTATAATATTTTCGCTTAGTAATTCATTTTCTAGTTAAAGTTAGAAGAGTTTTAACTATATTTGTTTTCTGTACTACATCGTGGGATGCTATGACGTCACACCCGGTTTCGCGGTGTCTTGTGGGAAAAATGCCGTTTGCGATAAACGGAAAGGAGGGGGTCGAGCGGCGGAGCGGCATTAGACCCGAGCGAAACGCTGCTTTTAAGTTAAAGGCGATCAATAACTTTTCCTGGTAGGCTGCAGTATATATATTTTTTACCAGTTGTTAGGAGATATTGGAATGTTGTTCAGTAAAGAAGTATACGCAATGTATATTTAAAAGTAGCCGCGTTACGGGCACGGTTCAAAAAAAAGCATTTGCAATATGTATTTGTTTTTGTTACCATATGGATTTAATTAAAAGTTAAAAAATCCTCACGTGTAATATCTTTCTGTGTAAATATCTCATATTACAACGTGGGACACCTGCGGCCGAAAATCCGGTGCGGCCTAAAATCCGGTGCGGCCTTTACAATTAAAAAATTGATTTTATTTCTAAAATTAGAGCCAGCGGCTTTTAATCAGGTGCGCTCTGTAGTCCGGAATCTACGGTATGTCTTTACTTTCCTATACCTCGGTCTTGTTGCGAAGTACAGACATTCTTTTGGCAATTGGGACAGTATGGCTGTCTATGGTATTTGCAAGGAGTCTGAATGATCAAGAGCATTTCATAATCATCATTAAGAGAGAGGCAGACAATTAAAAGTAATAATTGTTTTAAGGAAAGTAAATGTGTAAGATTATAGGATTAATGAGCAAATAAAATATAGGAGGGGTATATGGGGTGTCCCAGAAGAAGCAGTGTTGTGTCCATTCCAAGGCAGCTCACTCATCTCATCTTTGGTTCCCACCAGACACTCAGCTCTCATCTGTGGCTCCCAATAGCTGTTTGCGTGTGACAGCAGACAGACTCCGGTACACCGTTTCAACAGGCAGGCTAAACCGGGCGAGGGTAGCCAGTGGCCTCATACCCGAGTGAGGTAGGGATATTCCTGTTTTAGCATGGAAAGACAGCTCCAGCAGACTGGGTGGATGAGATCCACATGAAGTCTAAATTAAAAACTGAGATCAGTGGCCAGAAAAGCGGTTCTGCAATGCTCTGTGAAGAACAAAGGGCACGAGGAGGCACAGAAGCAGTCTGATGCACCATCAATAACTCGTGGAGACGTGAGGCGAGATATAGGCTTTTATTGGCTGGAAGAAAGAACAAGCAGCAATTGACCACCACACTGCATCCTGGAGACTGAGACCGGGGCGGTGTCTCCAATCGCCTTTATACCGGGGTCTGTGGGAGGAGCCACAGGAGCAGTCAGTGGGGGGGGGGGGGGGGGTGGCCTGTCCAGACAGGTATATGTAGTTCACCACACAGTCATTGTCATCCACTGCAGCCAGGGAAGACCCCAGTTGTGACGACTACCTGTCCCACTGGACTCAGACTTCAAAGGTCAAGAGAGTGGAACTGCCCAGTGCAGTGGCTTTTCCATTTTTAAAAGCTCTCTCGTATAATCATCATCTGACAACCACATAAATATGGGAAATCATTTACTTCTATATTGTTCTACAGAAATTAGAAATGACTGAAAAAGTGTCTTTTCTTATGATAATTATTTTTAACAGGCACACAGCTTTAATACAGAATAGACCCGGAAATACCTGTTACTATTCATAATGGCTATTGCACAAGCTACCTATGACTTAGTCTCTGACTGTCAACCTCTTGCAAAAAAATCATACTGACAGCTAAGTTGGAAAGTGCAAAATTATTATCTTCCCAAATTGGGGTTATTAATAATGTTCTGGAAGAAAAAGGCAATCAATCAATTTTTTTCAGAGATCAGACAAATCTTTCCTTCCATGGCATCTACTATGCAAGGTGATCATCTAATTATTTTAATGTACAGTTTTAATTTGTAGGACTACCTTTACACTGTCTCACATCCACTGTTTCAGAGGACCATGTTCTCAGTTTGTTTATCTTACATGTTTTAATGAGATGTTCGAAACAGCTAATTATTATTTAATCGTGATTATTTAACTCCGTACTTGTTGTCATAGTGCTTGTCGAGGCTTGGTTGGATGGAGCACACCAACGCTTCGCTGCTTGTTTGCCTTTGGCCTTCCCTGAGAAAATGGACTTTTGACTCAACTGACTTTGAAGACTAGTGGCATTCGTTTAATGTTTAGATTTTCTTTTTAGCCACAGTGCAGGCTTTGTTTCCCATTTGAGAGATTTAGTTAACGGCCCTATTTGGCCTAGCATTTATTGCTTATTTTCCCTTTAACACTGTTTGCAATAAGGTTTTGTGAACCATCGACCTGCTTCAGTGTCTCTCACTCTGCACTTGGGCCATTTCCGAACCTGGTAACTGCAAGTCTCGAACACACAAAGATGGATCCAGCAGAGAGAGAGCTACTGACCTTGGCCGTGGGATTCATTGGTCAGGTAGGAGACAAGCTACAGACAATCGGACTCAGGTGTCTGCGATTTCCACACTCACGGCCGCCGTCCACGAACTTACTGTGAACAGCTAGCATCAGCTGACAGCCATTAACGCTCAATTCAGCAGCTTCAAGCCGCCTCAGTCCCACTCCCAGCAGCTCGCAGGTCCTCCTTTTCTGTTGCCTGGACAACCTCTGCTACTAATGCTCCTGCTCCCGTTCCCAGACTAGAGCTGACTCCCACAGCCGTTCAGGAACCGAGTATTCCACCACCAGGCAGACATTCCTGTGATCCCGATGGTTGCAGGAATTCTATAACCCAATGTGAGCTGACATTCCAAGTCCAGCCTGGGCGTTTTGGTGATGATGCCTGAAAATTGGCGTATATGGTCAATCTTCTTGACGGACCTCTCCTATACTCAGGATGCTAAGAGACTCCACTCTCGTCAAGCCCGGTGGGCTCTGGTCTTCACACGGTCCAATTTCATCCTCACTTATCGTCCCAGCAGCAAGAATACAACGGCTGACGCTCTCTCCCGGCAGTTCAACGGATCTGAGGACAACGCCGATCCAGAGCCCATTCTTCCCAACTCATGCATCGCTGCTCTGGTGATCTGAGGAATAGAGGCAGAGGTGAGAGCCGCCCAACAATCGGAACCAGGCCCGGATGGGGGACCTCCCAACTGGCTGTTAGTCTCTGCTGCGGTGCATTCCAAAGTGTTGGACTGGGGTCACTCCTCCCGTCTGGCTGGATATCTGGGAATTCAACGGACTCAGGAGTTTGTAAAGAGACAATTTTGGTGGCCATCTATGTCCCAGGATGTTCACAATTCTGTATCTGCTTGTCCCACCTGCGCTCAGAACAAAACATCATGCTAGCATCCTGTGGATCTGTTATGTCCACTGCCCTGGTCCCACCTCTCAGTAGATTTCATCACTGGTCTACCCCCGTCTAATAGAAACACCACCATTTTGGTCATTGTGGATCGATTTTCCAAGGCTGCCCACTTCATTGCCCTCTCCGAGCTTCCATCGGCTCCTGAGACTGCCACTCTCATTGTTCAACATGTGTTCAGGCTCCATGGCTTTCCTCCAGACATAATGTCTGATCGTGGACCGCAGTTCACTTCCCACATTTGGAAGGCTTTCTGCTGTCTGGTAGGAGCCACGGCCAGCCCCTCGTCTGGCTTCCACCCCCAATCTAATGGCCAGACTGAGAGAGTGAACCAGGAGTTGGAGACAACCCTGCACTGTCTTGCCTCTTCCAACCCCACGTCCTGGAGTTCCCAGTTGGTTTGCCTACAATAACCTCCAGTCGTCCTCCACTGGTATGTCTCCCTTTGAATGCCAGAAGGGATTCCAGCCCCCACTCTTCCCTGATCAGGAGATCAACATAGGAGTTCCTGCTGGTGAACAGCTGATCCAGCACTACAAGCGCACCTGGAGATGAGCCAGGGCTTCTCTGCTGCGCGCCCAGAAACACCATTCCCAGCAGGCTGATCGGCTCCGTCAACAGGTAAGACCATTCAAGCCAGGAGAAGAGGTCTGCTTGGCATCAAGGGATCTTCCCCTGAAAGTCGCGAGCCAGAAATCGGCACCGCCCTACGTGGGACCGTTTGTAGTGGAAAAGGCTGTCAACAAGGTGACCTATAGATTGCGTCTATCAGCATCACTGAAGATCCACCCAACTCAAGCCGGTTACCACCTCTCCCCGGCCCCAGTCATCCCACCTCCCCATCCTCCCTGCCTGGTAGATGGTTCCCTTGTCTCGCCGGGTACGTGGTAAGGTCCAGTACCTTGTGGACTGGGAATGTTATGGCCCAGAAGAACGTACTTGGATTCTGGCAAAGGAAATCTTGGACAAGCTGCTGATCCAGGACTTCCAGTGGACACAGGTCTGTGGCAACTCAGGAGCTGTGCCTAGAGAGGGGAGGCTTGTCACAACTATTGATTCAGCAGTGCAGTAGATACAGCGATTGCGATTGTGAATTTGCATGTGGCAGCTAATTATTATTTAATCTTGGTAGTATTTAGCTCCATACTTGTCGTCATAGTGCTTGTCGAGACTTGGACAGAGCACAGCAACACTTCGCTGCCTGTTTGCTTTCAGCCTTCTCTGAGAAATTGGACTTTTGAATCAACTGACTTTGAAGACTAGCGGTATTCATTTAATGTTTAGATGTTCTTTCCAGCCACAGTATAGGCTTTGTTTCCCATTTGAGAGTTTTAGTTAACAACAATATTTGGCCTATTGTTTATTTTCCATTTAACACTTCGCAATAAAGTTTTGTGAACTATCGACCTGCTTCAGTGTCTCTCACTCCGCACTTGGGCCATATCCGAACCTGGTAACACCAATATACCGAGGAGAGAGTAGGTTCTGCCCAGTGAGCCCCCAGCAAAACGTCTACACCCCATCTCTATAGATGACCCCCACCCTGTCTCTGGCACTGCTGTAACCAACTCCTGGTATTTGGCTTTCTTATGTTCAGATACCTCCCCAATCCAGTCTTCCCAAGGAACTGCCAGTTTTACCATGACCATCTGCAGACAGATGCTGCCCTTGATTCACTCTTAAATTATATATCCCTACGGGACAGACTGAAGCAGCCTCACTTACACTTGAATTTGTTTAAAATCATGTAAGTGTGCAAAATATGAAACTAAATAGCAATAATCATAAACAAATTAAAAGCAATTTTAAAATTTGACACATGACATCTAATAAATTGACAGTTCCACTCTAGTATGTGGAAAAATACAGCTGCAGGTTATGAAACACCAAGTTTCAGGAACATTTTGTAAATATCACGCTTTTGCAAAGTTACATTAAGTTACCATATGAAAATTTAATCTTATGAGCTAATGTTTGTATTTTTAATGTCCACTGAGAACATTAATTAAACAGTTGATATTGGTCATAATTAGTTGCCTGTTTATGATTGTGTAGAACCTTCATGTTCTCCTGGATCTCAGAAGGTGGACAAGCTGAAATGCTACTGAAACACTGTGAACGAACTTAGCTACTTGGTCAGACTTATTTCCAAATAGGGCAATCAGAACAAAAATACATAGCACAAGGACAAAAATTACATTTTAAATTCTAAGTTCCTTTAGGCTAAGTCATAATTTCTCAGAATATTGAGTACAATTTAACATGGAATGCAAACTATTCTGTGATACAATTTCTGCCCTAATTAGCCACATTCTTACTGGAATGTGACAAACAAGTGAAAGCATTGGAAAGCATCATGGAAATAACACTTTGCAGCAATCACTTGGATTGGGAAGAAAAGTCTTTGAAGGAAAATTAAGCAAGTGTGGAATTACAGATGTTATCAGAAGAAAAACATGTTTTCTTTCTTTTTCAATCTTTTTATTAAGTTTCCAATAAACAATATTAATACTAATACATAGAGATTAGGAACACATTAATAACGGTTAACATGTAGAAACACATATTCCAAGTAACAAATGGAGTCTAACCTCCCAATCTCTTAGTAATTAACCATGAAAAAGATCATTAAAATTATAAAAAAAGAGAAAAAGAAAAAAAAACCCAAACTAAAACAAACAAACCTAAAAAAAAACAAACAACGACGTTTTCTAACAAAAGTGATGAAGTATTAGAGGATGTCTGGTGACTACATCAGAGCAAAAACTGCAGAGACTCCAAAGCAGCATAGTGTAAATGAGACAATTGTGCACATGGCAAAAGATAAAAGAAGCAACTGATCAAAATTGTTTGTGACTGAAAAATTTTACCACAAAGTATAACAGTTCCTGATCCTGAGCACCTTTGTGACACCATCAGCTCCGGAAATAGGAATGTACCGCTGATGGAAAACAGTGCACGTTGGGTGGAAGACACCTTTTCACAATAATGTGCTTTTCAGCAAACCCAAAGCGCCAGAACTCAAGGCATGCATCAAATGTTGGAACTGATTCACAGATCAAATATGGTTCCGAGGATCTTGAGTACGCACTTTTTCGTCACAACAATCATCGTGAAATACAGGCATGGGTAGTGTCAAAAAACTTAGAGGAGGCTTGAGCAAAAAGCAGAGCAACAGAGATGATTTACCAGTCAACAATAACTTTAATAAAAGATCACAAAATAACAAGCCATGAGGGGTCACAAAACAAGAGAGGACTGAAACTAAAAACAACAGACATCAAGGTAAACTTTAGGCGAGGGAGTGAAAACTAGATTGAGATTCAAGATTCAAGATGCAAACACATTTATTATCAGAGAATGTACAACCTTGAGATTTGCTTGCTCACAGGTAACCCAGACATCCCACCTCTCCCGGAAGTTCTGGGAGTCTCCCACTTATTAATAGCAGCTCCCTGATGCCTGCAAATTATATACAATATCCCAGAAATCAATTTTTTGAGAGCAAGTGAACGAGAGAGAGAGAGAGAGAGAGAGAGAGAGAGAGAGAGAGCAAGTGACAGATGTAGCGAGAGAGACAGAGAGAGAATCCTGATTGGTCTCTCTTTGTGCTAAGTAGACCTATCAATTTTCTGTGTGATCAAGGCAGATGCAGGAGAACAGCTCCACTTGGAAGTCCTGGATTATGTCTCAACTAACCTTGAAGGACTGGTGCCAAACTACAAAGGTTTGCCAGTTGATGAGTTCTGGGGGAAGCTGTCCAAAGTAAAATCTGTGAACACAGGGCAGTTGAGATTCAAAGAGCTCTGCCAGTTGATGAAGCTGCTTTTGGTGCTACCAAATTCTAATTGTGATGTAGAAAGGGCATTCAGCATGGTGCGGCAGAATTCAGAAGTCAGCTGTCTCACTTGTGAATCTGATATCTTGAAAAATTAACAAATTAATTGACACAAATTGCTATGAGGTTGATATTTCTGGCAAAATGCTCAGATCTGCCAAGCAAGCCACATAACAGTACAAGGGAAGTTTGCTAAAGAAATAGAAAAGCTATTTGCATTAGCATTTAGCTATTGGCATTGAGACTGCCAACAAAATACTCAACAAGCAATAAATATATATAGATGTGTGTGTAAATAGTTTCAATATGTGTTCAAATAAATTGTTGTGTTCTTTCATGATCAAATGTCCTGTATACATACACCCTTAGAGGTCGACGGGGGGGCGGGGTTGGGATTTGAGGTTGTGGGGGGCGGCATGGTGCTGCTACCTCCCTGAAATGAGTTTTTGCAGGGTGGGATGTCTGGGTAACCACAAAGCAAGAACACAATTAAAGAAAAGAAAGACTAAAAATAAAAATAAAAGACCAACACTTGATGCGCAAGAGAAAGAAAAAAATACAAATCATGCAAGTTGACAGCAGCAATCTAAACCAAAACTGAGTCCTCTGATCTGAACCTCAGAGCAGCCCAGAAAAGGCCCAAAGCCTTGCTCATCAGTTTATCTAATCAGTGGGCATGGCACACAGCAGTTGGGGCAGTCTTCATAGCCTCAGCTTCTCCTTTCGGTGCCCAGAATGATCGGGCCTCACTCCTGGGCCAGCTGAACAGGCATCAGAACTGCACCTGCAAAGATTCATCTGCCAAACTCACCTCATCATCACTCACCCCTTCAATGTTTGCGGGGATAATTTAATACAATTTACCTCAGGAAAGGTATTTTTATTGATATTTTCAGTCCAATTTCATAGGTTTTTGACTACCAGGAAGCTGTTCTGGACTACCAGGAAGCCCATGTTCTGTAGCACCATCTTAACTGGAGACCGGCTGGTTTGATGAGTGAAGAAGGACTGTGAATGAGAACTGGGATTAAATAGGCTGCAGGTGATGAGTCTGGAATGAATGGAAGGTGAATCCTATTAGCTGGGTGGAGACTGGAAGGTGCCTGCATGTTCAGGCTGGGAGGCGTCAGGGGCAGCAGGCCTGACAGGACGACCCCTGCTATGGCTAGCTCCCGACAGCCCAGGGCAATCCAGATGGGTTTGGTAGAACTCAGCGATGAACGATGGATCTAAGATGTAACTGGATGACACCCAAGACCATTCCTCCAGGCTGTATTCTTCCCAGTCAACCAAGTACCTCATACCCTGCTCACTGTGACCAGTGTATCCAGCAACCGGTGAGCTGGGTACACCGGGCAGCTTTCCACCATCCTAGGTCCTGGAGGTGCAGGCACAGATGGGTTGAGTGGGATTGAGACGGGATGTGTGGAAGATAGACATGATCCTGAGGGATGGCAACAACTGGGGATGGCAAGTGACTGGATTGATGCAATGGGTGATCTTGAAGGGACCAATGAACTGGGGAGAGAACTTGTGAGAGTCAGTACGCAGGGGAAGATCTTGGGTGGACAGCTAGGCACGGGTCCCAGGCTGAAGTAGTCTGACTGGGCGTCAGTGGTTGTTGGCCTGGTGGATCTAGTTTTCAAGGTCCCAGAGGACCTGAGAGGATGGAATGATGGACTGAGGCTCAACCTCCATTTCAGCTGGGTCAAACTGTTGCTGCAGGGTGCCTGTCTTTGTGTTCTTGGAACTAGGTCAGTGGGAGATGATGAAGTTGAATTGTTTGAAGAGGGCCCAGTAAGTTGGTGGGTCTATTGTGTGAATATGAGGTTCTGGTGGTTCAATCTAGACCAGGAAGGTCTAAATATTTCCCATTAGCCAATGTCTCCATTCCCCCAAGGCTCATTAGATGGCAAGTAACTTCCTGTCTTCTATCCCACAATGGCACTGTGTGGAGTTAGGTTTGTGCAAGAAGAAGGCACAATAGCGTATATCCCCCTCCAGCCTCGCTAGGGCAGGGTGGCCCTAGTACCCATGTCAAATGCCTCCACCTCTACCACAAAAAATTCAAAGGGGTTTGGATGTCAAAGAATGGGAACGTGGTGAAGCATCTTGAGCTCTTCGTAAGTGTGGTCTATGGTCCACACCAGCAAAACGAGGCTACCCAAGAGGTAGGTGACATAGCAAGGGAGGTGAGAAGAGCAGCGATTCGGCTGTAGTTTCTGATGAGATGATGGTAGAAGGTGGAGCAGTCCAAAAAGCACTGTAGCTGTTTGGAGGTGCATCGCTGGGGCTATTAAATAACAGAGTCCATCGATGTGCCTTGGGGTGAAAGGACATAGCCCAGGAAGGAAAGGACTGAGATGTGGAACTAGCATTTTTCTAACTTACAGTACATTTGGTTTTTGAGGGAACACTGAAGGACTGAAGTCCTGGAGGCTCTTGTAAAGGACACAGGAGCAGAACTGGGCCATTTCATCATTGCTGATCCATTTCCCTCTCAACCCCGTTCTTCTGCTTTCTCCCTGTAACCTTTCACACTCTGACCAATGAAGAACCTATCAACCTAAACCTTAAATGTGCCCAGTGACCTGGCTCCCACAGCCAAATGTGGCAACAAATGCCACAGATTCATCACTCCTTGGCTAGAGAAATTCCTCCTTATCTCTGTTCTAAATAGACGTACCTCTATTTTGAGGCTGTGCCCTTTGGTCCTAGACTCCCCAACTAAAGGTAACATCCTCTTCATATCCCCAGCTTGCTCTCCATATCGTACTGACCAGGCTTGCGTATCTATACAGTTAGGACGTAGCATCCACGGTCAAATGACAAATGTTACGTTGCCTTTTTGACATGCTTTTTCTATCACCCAATGTAATTTGTAGACCACATTCTGGCCACTGTTTGGAGGGCTGTAAATAACTCCCATCAGGGTCTTCTTACTTCTGCAAGTTTCTTAACTCTACTCACAAGGATCAGGTTGCTCCCCATATCATACTGTCCAGGCTTGTACAGTCCAGTTTGGTGAAGATCTAGGCCTTGCAGAGTGTTTCAAGTATGTTATCCATCAAGGGGACGGGGCAGCAGTTTTTAAAGGTGATTCTGTTGAGTTGATGGTACTCAATGCAGGGATGAAGACCACCATCTTTTTTTGACATTTCAGGCTGGAGCCTGAAATGGGTGTAGCTCTTTGGCAAGGTAGTTATTCATGGCTTGGGTCTCAGAAGGGTCTCAGGTGGCCTAGGGAATGGGAGGTGCCCGGGAGGAGGTTGACTACGCAGTTGTGTGGTCTGTAACGTGGCAGAATGCCGGCTTCCTCTTTACTGAAGGCAAAGGCTATCTCATAATATTCCTGTGGGAGTTTGGTGAGGTCGAGTGTTTCCTCCATCTCCGCAGATTTACAGGGTGACATAAACCGTAATTGCAAACGGGTGGACCTGGCACCGGATGACCAAGTGAAGAGAGGATCATGAGTAGAGAGCCAGGAGTAACCCAGGACGAGAGGAGGTTGGGTGAGTTGATCAGGAGGAATTGGGTGGACTCACAGTGCTCTCCGATTCTCATGTGCACACTTCGACTGCCCCAGACCGCATGGACGTTGTCAATGGCTGTGATGTTGAAGGGATGAAAGCGGTTTAGAAGGGACTCCAAGCTGCACACATAGAGACTATTCCATAAAGTTGTCTGCTGCCCTGGAATCCAGCAGAGCCTTCTGTGCACATAGAGCAGACAGAGTGTGGAGGAGAACAGAGGGAATGAGTTGGGTTACGGTGCTGAAACGAAGGGCTGGGCAGAGTTTGCCAGATAAAAAACCTCTCATCACGACCCGGAGGTGCCACTTCCTGGAAGTGGTGGACATTTGATGTATTGGTGGCCGGCTGCACCATAGTAGGTGCACAGGTTGATTTTCCACCAACATTCACACTCAAAGGGAGTTAAGGGAGCACTACCTAACTGCATGGGTTCTGGAGGCATTGGAGAAGAGGGCTCTGCTGCCTGAAATGGTTCTGGAACAGAATTGGGGATCTAGCTAATGATCTGGAAGGTCATTCCATAAGACACTTGTCAATGTAGACAGTTAGAGTGAAGACTGTCGAGGTTGGTGGGCATCTCCCAGGTAGACAACTCATCTTTTGAACGTTCCGTGAGCTGTGATGGTAATGTGTTAGCAGCCCTCTGCAATCCACTGCAAGGATGCTGAATTTCAGGGTGTGATCAATCCTGGCACAGGCAAAGTATCAGATCTGCTGCCACCCTTCCATTTCCTGGATGGTTGAAAACCTGATGCATCTCGGCAGTAAAATCCTCATATTTGTCGCAAGTGATGGCTTTATTGTCCAAGTTAACAGTGGGCCAGGTCAGAACTCATCCAGTCAAGAATGAAATAGGGAAGGTGATCTTGGCCAAGTCCGTAGAATACAGAGTCAGCTTAAGCTCTAAGTGTGAGATGCTCTAGGACAAGAAGTTTCAGTATCAAGTTGGAGATCCATGAAAGCATTTGGGCAGAGGAGTCTGGCACTCAGAGGGAGGAGGTTTACTTGCCTGGAATTGCTGCCCCAAAGCAGAGAGTTAGGTGAGAGTGGCAAACAGATGATCAATGGTTTCCTACTGCTTCTGAATCAAGTGCTCATGTCAACAGACAACTTCCTTCAGGTGAGCATGCTCTGATGGGTCAATCATCCTGTCAGGAAATGTAGAACAGGCTTGATCTAAAAGCAGGAAATGTAGAAGAGGCTTGATGTAATAGACCTCAAAGTAACAAGGCACGAAGGGCCATAAAACAAAAGAGAGCAGAAACGAAAGACAACATGATACAAGGTCAACTTTTGGCAGGGAGAGTGAAAGCTAGAAGAATGGGTTGAGGCCGACTCTTCGATGACTGAACAAGGTCTGTGGATGAGAACTGGGGTTAAATAGGTTGCCGGTGATGAGTCTGGAATGAGTGGCAAGTGAATCCTATTAGCTGGGTGGAGACTGGAAGGTGCCTGCATGTGCAGTCTGGGAGGTGTCAGCGAGAGCAGGCCTGTCAGGTAGAAATATACCCGCAAAACAAAACACTCATGTGCTAGTGTGATGAACTACTTCTACACTCATTGCTGTTGTCATAGTCTAATGTAATAAAGAAATACAAAGGTTTTTCCTTACAAAAGTAGTAAAACTCTGATAATTCTGGTAATGTTTTCATTTTAAATAAATAGCTAAGAGTGTCTATATTCTATATTATCTGTAATATAATTCTATATTCTATATTATCTGTGATACCCTTCTGAGTTTCAAGGCAGATTAACATCTCACATGTCTCTAACTGAAACCACCAGCTGAAAGATAAGATTGCAGAACAGCACATTAGTTACACAAGTGCAACCATGCCTGAAGCAAGCACAACAATGAAAATCAGAGATATAATCACATTGATATCCAAGTAATCACGTTGTCAAGTTTGCCAATGACACTACAGTGGTGGGGCTCATCTACGTCTGTAGGAGATGGCCTACAGAGAGGCTCAAAGCCTAGTGCCTGACAGGTAATATCTTCCTCAATGTCAACAGGACAAAGGAGATGTTTATCAACTTCAGGAGAACTCGCATCACTCACGCATGTCTTTAGCAGTGAAGGCATAGCAGTGGAAGCTGTGAGTGGTTTCAAACTCTTGGGAGTGCACATCTTATACAACCTACACAATCAGGACAGCTCACTAACACTTCCACTTTCCAAGGAGGCTAAAGAAAGCTGGAATATGCACATCTTTACTCATGTCATTCTACAGATATGCAGCAGAAAGCATCCTAACACGGTATGGAAACTGCACTGTGGCAGAGAGGATAGACAAAACTGCCCAACACATCAACGACACCAGCCTTCCCGACATCATTGACAGATACTGTATACAGAAACATACTGGGAAAGGGCAGGTAACAGTATGCCCATGAACTGTTCGTCCTACTCCTATCCACACCAGGTCTGTTCCCTGAAATCTGCGCAGGTGTTCAGCTGCACAGGAATGGAAATGTTCCTGTGCATGTAGCCTTTGAGCCAAGCATCTGGGATAAGGACCCATGAGAAAAAGTTTACGTAATGTGAAAGATTTTCTTTGTTGTTCTGCATTTCATTATACCCTTCAATTAATAAATAAAATCAAAAGTATGTGATTTTTCAATTTCATTCTAAGTATTCATAATATGCATATTACAAAACAAAAACATTTAAATTGCTGCACATTTTTCAGGCTGCGTAACAGTTTCCAGCTCAAAGCAATGGTTGCTCTGTGCAGCTATATGGAAAAATTAGAAGGAATGTTGCCAGGATCACCAAAGGTCAAAGTTCAAAGTAAATTTATTATCAAAGTACATACATGTTGCCATATACGACCTGAAATTCATTTTCTTGTAAGTACAAGAAACACAATAGAATCAATAAAAGACCACACCCAACAGGATGGACAAACAACTTATGTGCAAATACAAAACAAAGGGAATAAAAATGATAATAATAATAAATAAGTAAGCAATAACTACCGAGAACATGAGAGCAACACACACAAAATGCTAAAGGAACTCAGCAGGCCAGGCAGCATCTAAAGAAAAAAGTACAGTTGACTTTTCAGGCCAATTGATCAGCACAGGTCTTTAGGATGTGGCCTGGTACCCTGTCTGGGCTCGATGGGTGGACCCTCCTGAAGGATGCCCTCCCGTCGGCCTCACAGACTGAAATCAGAGGTTCATCAGGGGTTGTGGGAGTTTGTGAAAGTGCCTCCATATGCTGATGGTTGAAGCGAGCATAAAAGGTATTTTATGCGTAAAAGACTCAAAACCAGTTGCTCTCCCCAAGCAGTAAGGCTGATCAATACCTCCAGCCACTAACCCGTTCCTCCACGCCCCCAACCACCACTACTTTATCATTTCCATCAGTCACCTTATGTACAGACACTCCTGTATCTAGCATCACTTTATGGACGTAAAATCAATTTATGTGTATAATCTATCTTATGTATTTATATTTATTGTGTATTTTATTATTTTTGTTGTCTTTATATTTTTTTCTTGTGCTGCATTGGATCCAGAATAACAATTATTGTGTTCTCCTTTACATTTGTGTGCTGGAAATGACTGTAAACAATCTTGAATCTTGAATAAGGTAGTACTATGTTTGAGTACACTGTGTAATTGCAATTCAGTAATAACTGTGGAGACATCACAGAAGCTGTACCTGCTCAAAATTTCACCCATTCACAGCAAGATTTACACCAAGTTCATGATGAATTCACAAGTAAACCCAACTTGCTTCTTGTGCTAGAAGATAATCATGTTGTCATTTCACTGGTTGCTAATGAGATGTACAGAGTAGATTATGAAGCTTTTCAAGGAATGGTGGCAGCTAAATAACTAATGGAAAAAGTCCCAGGAACAGATCATAAACATAAAATCAACATATGCTTAGCATGCCCCATGAACCTCAGACCATCAGACACAGGAACAGAATTAGGCCATTCGTCCCATTGAGTGTGCTCTGCCATTCAATCATGGCTGATTTATTATCCTTCTCAGCCCAATTATCCTGCCTTCTTCCTATTACCTTTGACATCCTTATTAATCAAGAACTTATCAAGCTTTGCTTTAAATATACCCGGTGATGGTCTCCCCAGCCTTCTATTGCAATGAACTCCACAGATTCCTGCCCTCTAGCTAAAGAAATTCTTCATCTCTATTGTCATGGGATGTCATGCTCTTAAATCTGCCAAAGCTGACATGAATATCATCAATACCCAAAGGAGCTTTGCCGATGTATGTATGTACTCTGGTTTCATTTACTTGTAATTGCTAGTGATGGAGCAAAAATATTCTTTTTACCATTCCAAAGTCTGATCTTATACTTACATTCATTGGTGTTTCACAAACCACAAGGAAAGATGATGGACAGTGTTTAACAGTGATGAATTCAGAAAGTTTGCACTCAGCTTTTTC
Organism: Hemitrygon akajei; assembly: GCF_048418815.1. Taxonomy (NCBI): domain Eukaryota; kingdom Metazoa; phylum Chordata; class Chondrichthyes; order Myliobatiformes; family Dasyatidae; genus Hemitrygon; species Hemitrygon akajei. The sequence goes on along the minus strand of NC_133135.1, from coordinate 47,011,228 downwards.
CCAAGTTCAAAGTTAATTTGATAACTTGACTCTCTATCTGGGTGCCAGTGGTGAAGGAGCAAAGTTTACCTAAGTGCTGAAGAACTCATCCATTCTACTTGTGCTGAAGTCAAGTCATGGACACAAAAACTTTTTTTAATGGACTTTACAAAGCTGCATTGTGGCATTCAACAATGAAGCTGTTGCGATGTCCATGACTGATGCATATATGTATGCCTTCCAAAGATACCCTACCAGATTTTTTAGTCAAGATCTAAGCAAGTGCAACTGAGCTAAGGAAAAACAGCAGGAATGCAAATGCAATTCAGACAGACCCTATTACGGCCTTACTGCTGAATTTGATATGGAGAACAGGAGGGATCCCATCAGATTGGAAGAAAGGCCTCCTTGTGAAGCTGCCAAAATCTGGAGATCTTTCACTGTGTGGCAAGTGGAGGGGGATCACCTTGTTGTCCATTCCTAGCGAAGTTCTCACCAGGGTCATCTTGGAGCGGATGAAAGACGCCATTGACCAGAGACTTAGAGATGAGCAGGCAGGGTTCAGGAAAGAAAGATCATGCATTGACCAGATAGCTACACTTAGAGTCATTGTGGAGCAGACAATAGAATGGCAAACTCCACTATATGTGTGCTTTATTGATTTTGAGAAGGCATTTGACAGTCTGGACAGAAAGTCAATGTGGAGCATCTTACGACACTATGGTGTACTGAAAGAGATGGTGAATATCATCAAGCAGCTTTATGATGGCTTCTCATGCAGGGTCATCCATGATGGGAGACTGTCCGAAGAGTTCCTGGTCACTACTGGAGTCAGACAGGGATGCCTGCTGTCGCCTCTACTTTTTCTTGTGGTACTCGACTGGGCTACAGGAACAGCCTATGCTGGCTCAGAGAGAGGCATCCAGTGGACATTAACAGGGAAATTGGAAGACCTGGCATTTGCAGATGATCTCGCTCTTCTCTCACACCGGCTTCAAGATACGCAGAAGAAAGTAGATTCCTTGGGAGAGACCTCACAGCGAGTAGGCCTTAAGATCAGTCAGGAGAAGACAAAAGTTCTAGGCACTAATAACAAACAAGAGAAGCCATTACGGATTGAAGGACAAATAGTTGAAGACGTAGACAAATTCACCTACCTCAGAAGCAAAATCAGTAAATCAGGAGGTACAGATGAGGACATCAGAGCAAGGATCGGAAAAGCCCAACATGCCTTCACAACCCTGCGACCTGTTTGGAAATCTATGGCCATCTCTGTCAAAACTAAGCTCCGTATATTCAGCTCCAATGTGAAAGCCATCCTGCTATATGGATCCGAAACATGGAGAATCACTAACACCAGCTGCAACAAGATCCAGACCTTCCTCAACAAATGCCTCCAGCAGATCCTCCGCCTCAAGTGCTACGAGAGAGTGTCAAACCTAGACCTATGGAAGAGAGCAAACCAAGAGCCCATTGTATTCCAGATAAGGAGGAGGAAGTGGAGATGAGTCGGCCACACCTTGAGGAAGAGCCAGTTGAATATCACTCGACAATCACTCGAATGGAATCCACAAGGGAAGAGAAGAAGAGGTCGCCCAAAGCAAACCTGGAGGCGTAGGCTTTTGGATGAACTGAAAGCCACCGGCCAAACTTGGGAGACTGCAAAAACATCTGCTAGAGATCGCAGGAAGTGGAGGACTTTTGTTGAGGCCCTATGCTCCATAAGGAGCGAAAAGGATTAAAGACTATTACAGCCTGGGACTACAGTTCTCGTGAAACACTGTAAACATACAGTTAGCAAGCAACTACATATGACATTTGCAGGAACTCCACAAAAGGATCCATGATCTTAGTATTACGTAGTTAATAAAGCATAACATAAAACACCATCATTCCTTAAAACACTCAAAGCACCATTCATTCTTGGTGACTCCCAAATGGATAACCTCAAGAGTGATGAAGAAGCTGAGCAACTCCAGATGATACAAGCATCGATGGCTGCACATCTGGAAATCGCTAAGCTTTATCCATCTCATGAGCAGAAACGCCTGTTTTATCTGACGGACTTTGTAACAAAGTGATACAGGCTTGCAGGAAAATATAAAGACTATGAAAATCAGAATGCTTCTTTTAATTAACATGGGGAGGGATGTAGCTTTATTTTGTATTATATTATTTTATATTATTCTACAATGTTATTACCTTTCGCTTTAACAGTATTAAAGATTGTGTACTTTAATGACCAGTTTAGAGTATGCTCAGTATATCTGTTGTGGCAACAGAGAAAACAACCATTATATCAGGGGTCCCCAACCTTTTCTATTACATGGACCCCAGGTTGGGAACCCCTGCATCATCATGCTTGATAGAGGGTATATGTAAATAATTGCTTCTAAGTGCTAGAACAGTCAAAATGTACAGTTCTAAAGTCCTTTAAAATCAAACAGGTCTTTGCAGCTCCTGAGGCATCAAAGGTTTTAAACCTTGAAAATAAGTTTTGAAATGCATTGCTACAGCCCTGCATTTACAACTTTTGCACATTGAATTCTCTAATTTCAGGTAACCTACTTCTCTCTCTGTTCCCTTTCTCTCTCCTCCTGATCTACCTATTTCCTCCTACACACTCTCAACTCCTAACCCCCAGCCCTGTTCACCCAGTGTCGTTCCACTCCTTCAACTACTCCATCTGCCCATCATCCCCACACGCCTTGCACTAAGCACCTCCACCCACTGTTCCTGTCTGCCCACCCAACTTCCCTGATTTGTCTCCACGCTTCATCTTCCTTTTTATGAGATTCCATCACCTGCAGCCCTTTGTTGCCACTACCTATCACCTCCCAGTCTCTGTCACTATTTCCACTCTTCCTTCCGCCATCTGTCTTTTACTCCTCACCCACATCATTAGCCAGTTCTCATTCCACCCCAACCATTCACCTTTTTATAATGGCTACCTCACCCTTCTTCTTTCAGTCTGGATAAAGGATCTCACCCCAAAGGGACAACTGCCCATATCCCTCTAGCAATTAGATTTTTTTTTGCTAGAGTAATTTTAATATCTGACAATAATGTAAAAGTGATGATATTGAACACATTACCTATGGTGCAGTTTGTACAATTCAGAGCAATGAAAGGAAATGTTGAATATGATGTATTATAATAGGCAGATGATCCAATCACACCTGTTTTACCCTGTCGTATGAAATTTATTCTAACATTTGTTTCTGCTGGTATGGAACCAGCATGGTAAAAGTCTCTCTTTGTTTAGGAACCTATAGTTTGATTAATACTAAATCACATCTTAATGGGATGTCTAAAACAGACAAATCATCCACAAGCAGCTTTTATAGTCATCCACTGAAGCCCTTGAACTCAGTCTGACGTTACCATAAGCTTAAAATTATGAGGTTACCAAAAGTATAAAATGACTCGCCAAATGAAAACTCTATTTTCTGTAAAAGAGGTATACCCGAGGGAGGTTATTAACCAGAGGTAAAACTTTGAAGGTAATCTGAAAGTTCTCTCTGGGTCTCTAAAGTGGCATAACAAAATTGCAGGATATCAATCTCACCATTACAACTTATACTGTTCAGTCCTAACTGGTTGCATTCCACATATGATATTTTCAGAGTCCCAGAAGAACCACTGCAATCCTAAATGCATTTAATATATTTAGGTTATTAATTTTTCTCCTGACCTTCAGTCACCTTCTTAACCAAAGATTTACATGGTAAACTGATATAAAATTTCTTGCTTTTGTGCATCTCTTCCCTTTGGAGAGAGAAAAAAAATTTCAATCAAAAGCCAAAAGCCTTGATTTAATTTTCGATTACAAACCAGACAAGTAACAATAAGGTGGAATTGGGCTGGTGGAGGAGGAGAGGGTGGGTAGGTGGGTGGGGTTTGTTGGCTAGGGATTGGAATGTGAGTTTAAGCTAGCCTGAAGTTGAATACATCAATTACAATTATTTGCAGTCAGCTCCTTATTCCCCTTTAAATTATTTTTGAATTCAGATGTGGAAGAGAATTCCAGGTTTAAATGAGGCATGTGGTAATGGATCAACCTCAGCCATTCAACTAGACAATGGGTGATCAGGCTCTCGAATCCACTTTCCATCCCAATCCCACATCCTGTGATTTGATTGGCACTCAAAAATCTCGTAATCATAAACTTGAGTGTACTCACCAGCAATCCTCTCAAGTTGAGGATTCTAAAGACTTACAAACAACCATGCAATTATTCTTCTTCCTTACTGCAGTTACAAATGGTTGATCATCAATCTTATGTCCTTAGTTGTGAACTTTCCAGCATCAGTCACTCAAATATTAGTGTGGAAGAACTGTGTCTGAAGTTGTGGGGCATTGGCACTAGAACTGGTGAAGGAGAGAGGGACAGACTCCACCCTGAACCATCTGGGAGCAGGGCCCTGACAAAACACATAACTATGGCTGCAGATAGGGTTTTAAACTAAATTGTAGGGGCGGAGGTGTGATCAACAGCTTGGAAAAGGTCGGATAAAGTAAAAGGGAAGGAGAGTGCAGGAGAGATTACTGAAGTCTCCAGAATAAAGGAGAAACATTTTAGAAAAGGATAAGAATGGAACTTCAGGCACTATGGAGAGAAAATTGAAGAGTGGTAAATACAGGACTGGAGCTGTTATATATGAATGTTTACAGTATACAAAATAAAGTAGATGATCTTATAGCACAGTTAGAAATTGGTAGGTAGAATGTTGTGGTATTCATAGAATGATGGTTGAAAGAAAATCACAGTTGGAAGCTGAAAACCTGAGGATACACATTGTATCGAAAGGACAGGCAGTGGACAGAGGGGATAGGGTGGCTTTGTTGGTAACATCTGAAATCAAAACCTTAGAAAGAAGGAACATAAAATTAGATGTGCTGGCATTGGAGAAGGTCCAGAGAAAGTTTACAAGAATGTTCCTGGGAATGAAAGGATTCATGCATGAGGCGTGCTTGTGGCTCTGGGCCTGTACTTGCTGGAGTTTACAAGAATGAGGAGGGATCTCATTGAAACCTATTGAAAATTGTAAAGCCAAAAAGTATTGCTGTGGAGAGGATATTTCCAATCATTTCTTTGGTACCGAAGAAACCACAACCAAAGGAGTTGAATGACTTCAGACCTGTTGCCTTGACGTCGCACGTGATGAAGACCATGGAGCGGCTGATAATACAGAATCTGAGGCCACAAACCAGGCACGCCCAGGATCCTCTTCAGTTTGCGTATAAGGAGAAGGTGGGAGTGGAGGATGCTATCACGTATTTGCTGCACAAATCACTCTCTCACCTAGATGGGGTCAGTTGTGCTGTGAGGATTACATTCCTTGACTTCTCTAGTGCCTTTAACACCATCCAGCCCAAGATCTTAAGGCACAAACTAACGGAGATGGGAGTAGACTCTCACATGGTGGATTGGATAGTGGACTACTTGACAGATAGACCTCAGTATGTGCGGTTGGGAGACTGTAGGTCTGACATGGTGGTCAGCAGCACAGGAGCGCCGCAGGGAACCATACTCTCTCCGGTCCTGTTCACCCTGTACACATCAGATTTCCAATATAACTCGGAGTCCTGCCATGTGCAGAAGTTCGCTGATGACACGGCCATAGTGGGGTGTGTCAGGAATGGACAGGAGGAGGAGTATAGGAAACTGATACAGGACTTTGTGATATGGTGCAACTCAAACTACCTGCGTCTCAATATCACCAAGACCAAGGAGATGGTGGTGGACTTTAGGAGATCTAGGCCTCATATGGAGCCAGTGATCATTAATGGAGAATGTGTGGAGCAGGTTAAGACCTACAAGTATCTGGGAGTACAGTTAGACGAGAAGCTAGACTGGACTGCCAACACAGATGCCTTGTGCAGGAAGGCACAGAGTCGACTGTACTTCCTAAGAAGGTTGGCGTCATTCAATGTCTGTAGTGAGATACTAAAGATGTTCTATAGGTCAGTTGTGGAGAGCGCCCTCTTCTTTGTGGTGGCGTGTTGGGGAGGAAGCATTAAGAAGAGGGACGCCTTGCGTCTTAATAAGCTAGTAAGGAAGGTGGGCTCTGTTGTGGGCAAAGTACTGGAGAGTTTAACATCGGTAGCTGAGCGAAGGGCGCTAAGTAGGTTACGGTCAATTATGGATAACTCTGAACATCCTCTACATAGCACCATCCAGAGACAGAGAAGCAGTTTCAGCGACAGGTTACTATCGATGCAATGCTCCTCAGACAGGATGAAGAGGTCAATACTCCCCAATGCCATTAGGCTTTACAATTCTACCGCCAGGACTTAAGAACTTTTTAAAAGCTATTATTAATGCTTTTTGAGATAGTGATTTAGATGCATATCATATTTTTTTTACTGAGTTAAGTATTGTATGTAATTAGTTTTGCTACAACGAGTGTATGGGACATTGGAAAAAAGTTGAATTTCCCCAGGGGGATGAATAAAGTATCTATCTACCTATCTATCTATCTAATGGGAAAGTCAAGGACCAGAAGTCACAGCCTCAGATCAGAAGGATATCCTTTTATAATAGAGATGAGGAGGAATTTCTTTAACCAGATGGTGGTGAATCTGTAGAATTCATTGCCACAGTTAGCTGTGGAGGTCAAGTCATTCAGGATATTAAAATCAGCGGGTGATAGATTCTTGATCAATAAGAATCATAATCAGAATCATGTTTATTATCGTCGGCGTATGTTGAGAAACTTCTTAAGTTAGTGGCAGCAGCACAATACAATGCATGATAATATAGAAAAAATAAATGGATTACATTAAGCATGAGTATGTTAAACAGTTAAATTAAAAAGGAGTAGTGCAAAACCAAAAATAAATTTTAAAAAGTGAGATGGTATTCAATTCCCATTTAGAAATCAGATGGCAGAGGGGAAGAAACAGCTCCTGAATCACTGAGTGCGTACCTTTAAGCTGCTGTACCTTCTTCCTGATGGAAACAATGAGGAGAGGGCATGTTCTGGGTAACGGGAGTCCTTAATAATGGGAGCCGCCTTTCTGAGGCACCACTCCTTGAAGGTGTTTTGGATCCTACAGAGGCTTTTGTGTGCTTAGCCCACGGCTCCACTCTCTATATACACATGACTGCGTGGCTAGGCATAGCTCAAATACCATGTATAAATTTGCTGATGATACAACCATTGTTGGTAGAATCTCAGGTGGTGATAAGAGGGCGTACAGGAGTGAGATACGCTGACTAGTGGAGTGCTGCCACAGCAACAACCTGGCACTCAATGTCAGTAAGATGAAAGAGCTGATTGTGGACTTCAGGAAGGGTAAGACGAAGGAACACATACCAATCTTCATAGAGGGATCAGAAGTGGAGAGAGTGAGCAGTTTCAAGTTCCTGGGCATCAAGATCTCTGAGGATCTAACCTGGTCCCAACTTATCGATGTAGTTATATAGAAGGCAAGACAATGGCTATACTTTATTAGGAGTTTGAAGAGATTTGGCATGTCAACAAATACACTCAAAAACTTCTATAGTTGTACTGTGGAAAGTATTCTGACAGGCTGCATCACTGTTTGGTATGGAGGGGCTACTGCACAGGACCGAAAGAAGCTGCAGAAGGTTGTAAATCTAGTCAGCTCCGTCTTGGGTACTAGCCTACAAAGTACCCAGGACATCTTTAGGGAGCAGTGTCCATTATTAAGGACCTCCAGCACCCAGGGCTTGCTCTTTTCTCACTGTTACCATCAGGTAGGAGGTACAGAAGCCTAAAGGCACACACTCAGAGATTCAGGAACAGCTTCTTCCCCTCTGCCATCCAATTCCTAAATGGACATTGAATCTTTGGACACCAACTCACTCTTTTTTAATATACAGTATTTCTGTTTTTTGCAATTTTTTTTAGATCTATTCAATATACGCAATTGATTTACTTGTTTATTTATTATTATTATTTTTCTTGGCTAGATTATGTATTGCATTGAACTGCTGCTACTAAATTAACAAATTTCATGTTACATGCCGATGATAATAAACCTGATTCTGATTCTGAAATGAGCTGACAAATTTTACAACTTTCTGTAGCTTCTTTCGATACTGTGCAGTGTCCACCCCCCCCCCCCCCCCCCCCCCCCAACACCAACCCCCATACCAGGCAGTGATGCAGCCTGTCAGAATGCTCTCCACGGTACATCTGTAGAAGTTTTCAAGTGCTTTAGGTGGCAAAAACCAAATCTCCTCAAATTCCTAATCAAATATATCTGCTGCCTTGCCTTCTTTATAACTGCATTGATATGTTGGGACCAGGTTAGATCCTCAGAGATCTTGACACCCAGGAACTTGAAATTGCTCACTCTCTCCACTTCTGATCCCTCTATGAGGATTAGCTTGTGTTCCTTCATCTTACTCTTCCTGAAGTTTACTCTTTGGTCTTACTGACATTGAGTACAAGGTTGTTGCTATGACACCACTCAACTAGCTGGTATATTTCACTCCTGTACACCCTCTTATCTCCATCTGAAATTCTGCTAACAATCATCATCAAATTTATAGATGGCATTTGAGCTATTCCGAGCCGCACATTCATGGTTGTAGAGAGAGTAGAGCAGGGAGGTAAACACACACCCCTGTGGTGTGCCACTGTTGATCATCAGCGAGGAGGAGATATTATTTTCAATCCACACAGATTTTGTTCTTCCAGTTAGGAAGTCAAGGATCCAATTGCAGAGGGAGGCACAGGTTCTGTAGCTGTTTGATCAGGAATGTGGGAATGGTGGTGTTAAACGTTGAGCTCGAGTCAACAATCAGCACGTTGGTATTGTCCAGATCACTTATAGTCACATGAGGAGCCACTGGGATTGCATCTGCCATAGACCTATTGTGGTGATGGGCAAATTGCAGTGGGTCCAGGTCCTTGCAGAGGCAGGACCAACTTCTCAAAACATTTCATCACCGTAGATGTGAGTGCTACTTTCTTCACCCTTGAAATAGCCCTCCACAATTCATACCTGGTTTTCCTTTACAGACCTGGGTTGCCAGACTTAAATGCCACAGATCGAGCCCAGAGCAGCTTTCCACAGTGGCTTTTGGTTTGGGAATGTAGAATAAGCTTTCTCAGGCATACACTCTTCCACACAGGTTTTAATGAAATCGGTAACAACTGCAACATACTCATCCAGACTTGAAGGTGACTCCCTGGACAGTCTAGTCCACCGATTCAAAGCAGTCCTGCAAGCACTCCTGTGCTTCCCTTTACAAGAGTGTCTAAAGTTATGGGGAGAAGGCAGGAGAATGGGACTGAGAGGAAAAATAAATCAGCCATGATCAAATGGTGGTGAGGACTTGATAGAACAAATGGCCTAATTCTGCTTCTATCATTTATAGTCTTATGGCCACTAGGAAAATTACCTATTTATGCCTGTTTCCTGTCTAAAGCTTCCATTTTCTTTAATTTTGCCCATTAAGCTCTTTGTGAGATCTTATTAAAAGACTTCTTAGAATCCAGCTACATCATACTCACTGGCTTTTGCTTAACAATTCTGCTAGTTATAGTTTCAATGAAAACATCTTGGATTTGCTAACCATGATTTCTCTTTCATAAACCAATACTGAATTTGTCCAACCCATTAATATTTTCTGTTCTGTTTCAGATTTTTTAAATAATAGATTCCAACATCTTCCACACTGATTATGTTCGACTTACTATCTGCAGTTCCCTGATTTTTTCTCTTCCCCTTTATTTGAAATTCTGAGATTACATTCGCCATCTTCCAGTTTGTAGGATTTGCTCCAGAGTCTTAAGAATTTTGAAAGATAGACTCCAATGCATTTTTATTAAAAAGGTAACTTTCTTAAGTTCCACACAGTAGGCTTATTCAAAAAGTCAGAAGGCATGGGATCCATGGAAGTTTGGCCAGGTAGATTTAGAATTGGCTTGCGTGCAGAAAGCAGAGGGTCATGGTGGAGGGAGTACATTTGGATTGGAGGGTTGTGACTAGTGATGTCCCACAAGGATCGGTTCTGGGACCTCTACTTTTCGTGATTTTTATTACCGACCTGGATATGGGGGTAGAAGGGTGGGTTGGCAAGTTTGCATACGACACAAAGGTTAATGGTGTTGTGGATGGTGTAGAGGATTGTAGAAGATTGCAGGGAGACATTGATAGGATGCAAAAGTGGGCTGAGAAGTGGCAGATGGAGTTCAACCCGGAGAAGTGTGAGGTGGTACACTTTGGAAAGACAAACTCCAAGGCAGAGTACAAAGTAAATGGCAGGATATTTGGTAGTGTGAAGGAGCAGAGGAATCTGTGGGTGCATGTCCACAGATCGCTGAAAGTTGCCTCACAGGTAGATAGGGTAGTTAAGAAAGCTTATGGGGTGTTGGCTTTCATAAGTTGAGGGATAGAGTTTAAGAGTTGCGAGGTAATGATGCAGCTCTATAAAACTCTGGTTAGGCCACACTTGGAGTACTGTGTCCAATTCTGGTCACCTCACTATAGGAAGGATGTGGAAGCATTGGAAAGGGTACAGAGGAGATTTACCAGGATGCTCAAGCAACACACACAAAATGCTGGTGGAACACAACAGGCCAGGCAGCATCTATAGGGAGAAGCACTGTCGACATTTCGGGCCAAGACCCTCCTTCTCCGTATAGATGCTGCCTGGCCTGCTGTGTTCCACCAGCATTTTGTGTGTTTTGCTTGAATTTCCAGCATCTGCAGATTTGCTTGTGTTTGCCTTTACCAGGATGCTGCCTGGTTTAGAGAGTATGCATTATGATCAGAGATTAAGGGAGCTAGGGCTTTACTCTTTGGAGAGAAGGAAGATGAGCGGAGACATGATAGAGGTATACAAAATATTAAGAGGAATAGACAGAGTGGACAGCCAGCGCCTCTTCTCCAGGGCACCACTGCTCAGTACAAGAGGACATGGCTTTAAGGTAAGGGATGGGAAGTTCAAGGGGGATATTAGAGGAAGGTTTTTCAGTCAGAGGGTGGTTGGTGCGTGGAAAGCACTGCCTGAGTCAGTGATGGAGGCAGATACACTAGTGAAATTTAAGAGACTACTAGACAGGTATATGGAGGAATTTAAGGTGAGGGTTATATGGGAGGCAGGGTTTAAGTGTCGGCACAACATTGTGGGCCGAAGAGTCTGTACTGTACTATTCTATGTTCTACGTTCTTCAGGATGTAGACTATCGAGCTCCTTCTACTTAGCCCTCTCTTTAGAGCCTAACATACCTAAGAGATTGTGTCTTCCTTTGTGAAGATAATATGAAATTGTGGGTTTAATTTTTCTGCTGTTTCTTTATCCCAATCATAATCTCTCTGCTCTTTCTTTCTGCAATGGTCCTACATTATCCTTGCCCACCTTTTATTCTTAACATAACTATGGAAGATTTTACAGTTAGTTTTTAATGCTCTCTGCAACATTACTCTCATACTACATCTTCTTAATCATGCTTTAGTCTTTATTTTGCTAAATTCCTCCCAGTCCTCAGGCTTAATGCTTCCTTTGGCAATTTTATATCCCTCCTCATTAGATCACTATGATTGTTAATTCCCTTTGCAAGTCACAGCAGAATGCTTTTTTCTAACTTACTTCAGTGACAGTGAGAAATGAGTAATTGGTGTGATTCATGTACTGTATATATTCTCTAAAAAGTTTTACCTTTGCTTCCTGAGTGCTGTGTGATGATTTTCCAGATAGTCATATGAATAAGCAAGTCAAAACAATGAGAGATTCACACTTAACAAGAAAATAATATTGAAAAGGTCTCACATTTTCATTTACACATTTATATACCTGGAAGCATTTTGGAGCATATATTGAAATTAATGTGGTACAGTAATTGCAAAATAAATGTTGGAAGTAGCCAGCAGGTGAAACGACATCTGTACAGAAGATAGCAACCCAAGTTATCATCTCTGTTTTTCTCTCCACATGCCTGATCTGCTATGTATTTTTTTTCTGTTTTTCTGTTAATTTACTAAATATTTCTTTTGCATCCTTTCTAATGTAATCATATCTTTCTGGTAATATAGTGATCAACCTGTATACACCACTCAAACTGGGCCCTGGCTAATGTTGTATTGATAGTAATTTAAGGATAAATGTCTCCAAAAATATGGAGGATATTTTATACATATGAAATATTTATCTCTGCAGTACACCCACCTGAGAGAGCAGGCAAAGCTTCTCCTTAATTATTCGCATAAAAGACAGTAGCTCGTACTGTGGAGGAAATCTGCACTGATATGTCAGCCTGGATGTTAATCATAAGTCACTTGAAATGCAGTGCACCGATTCGGAGCAAAATATCTATACCTTAAAACTATCACAACTCAAACCTGGCAGTGCCAGGCTGGCAACTGTAACTTCAGAAAGCAAAAAAAAAACTTTGCAAGTTTTCTATCTCTGCTCCTCTGGAAGGAAAAATGGACTTCTCTTGGTGCAGGCATAGAAAGAATAATATCAACAGTAACACACACAAAATGCTGGAGAATTTCAGCAGGTCAGGCAGCATCTATGGAAAAGAATAAAGAGTCAAATAATATCAATAGTACTGCCATTAGGGCAAAGGAGGTGCAATTTCTCTGGAGATTTGTAATTTATTTTGCTGCCACAAAACAGAATTGGTGATAAAGCTAATCTGATGTGGAGATTTCACTGAAGCAGTGTTTGGAATAGTGAGAAGGAAAATCTCTTACAATTCATTTGACTTGGAAAGTAAGAACCAGAGCTATATATGATTGATTTGCAACCACTGTCTAAACAGTGAATACCATCAAAGCACAAATGGGTCATCGGGCTACATAGAAAATGATGTCTATGTAGACAGTTTACTCTTGTATCATTCCAGGGAAGTGAAAAAGTACCAACTGAAGATAAGTTATTGGAATTACTGTATATGAAAACCAAAAGATGTTTTTCATCTCTATCATTGAAGTTGACAGTTGAAAGAAAAGAAGCCCGCTTTGCAATCCAGTTCATGGTGCAAAAAACATATGGACCAACTAACTGCCAAACCACACCAATCCCAAAACTGTTCAGCTAAGATTTGTTATTAAATGCAATCCACAAATAGTTATTTATGGTTTTGCTAGCTTGAGTGTTGTGTCATACTAGAAACAAATGCTGTATTTTGTAATATTTCAGATTTTCAGCATTAGGATCTCACAAAATCTGAAAGAAAACCAGCTTTAGATCCAAGGTAACAATTTGTTTTATCTCATGAAAGGTCTTGGCCCGAAACATTGACTGTTTATTCCTCTCCATAGATGGTGCCCAAGTTGTTGAGTTCCTCCAGCAGTTTGTGTGTGTTGCTCTGAATTTCCAGCACCTGCAGAATCTCTTACATTTAAAAATAGTTTTATCTGAGGTTTGCATAAAGTAGCAAGTGGACTTCCCTTCAATCCTTTTTATTTCACTTTCAAAAACATTTTGATGTTATTTCAAATGTAATTAAAAGCCACATCAATCCAATGTAGATGTGGGACAATAGGAAGTTGGTTAAAATATATAATACTGAGGCTTCTCTGATATACTGAATATGCTGAGCCAAGTACAGTGTTTAATGAAACTTTTCAGATCGCCATCACACATCCACTATGATCACTAAAACTCTTAACACAAAACACTGCAGGTTCCAGAAAACAGAAAATGAGGGTGGTAGGTGATGCACCATCAATAACTCTCTGAGACGTGAGACGAGATATTGGCTTTTATTGACTGGAAGAAAGAACAAGCAGCAATTGACCACCATGCTACATCCTGGAGACTGAGGGCAGGGCTCAGGCCTTAATCGCCTTTATACCGGGGTCTGTGGGAGGAGCCACGGTCAGTGGGAGGAGCCACAGGAGCCGTCAGCAGGGGGGGGGGGGGGGGCGTGTCCAGACAGGTATATGTAGTTCACCACAGTAGGCAAAAGCAAGAAATGAACAGCAAATCAGATATAGAATGTAGAAATGGAAACTGCTAATATTTCAGATCCCAGAACTGGGAAAGAGGCAAAAAGAAGTTAGCTTTCAGAGGCAGTGAGCAAGGGATGGGTAGAACAAAGGGAATAATTCTGATGGTGCAAGTCCAAATGCCTTAGTGGAACAGGGATCATCACATTAAGCTTCTTTTCAGTAAAACTAAGCCTACAAGCAGAAATGATACATTCAGAAAGAAATACTGGACAATTTAAAATAGGACAATTCACCATAGCCCCCATGCTTTGATCTTGGAAAACAAATAGAACTGCAGATGCTATTTTCATTGATATCTTTCATCATTGATGGATTTTCATTTGCTTTTCATTGATCCTATCGTGTTTGCAAGAATATGAATTTCAGGGTTGTTTATGGTGACATAGACAGTACTATGCAAAAGCCTTAGGCACAAATATATATAGCTTGGGTGCCTAAGAGTTTTACACAGCATTATATTTGTCAACCTGGAGTGGAGAGCGAGCTTGTAAATCTGGTGGGAGCAAAGGATGTTGGGAATGGCAAGGGTGGAGCACCGTGGGAGGGGTGTGGGACAGGTGTCAGAAAATGATTGTCAGGGGCAGGGGGTACAAACATACCCAGCCCTGAGAGACCAGGCAAGGCCAATTGATTGCAAACAATTGATCACTATAGAATGTTTCTCTGGTGCTTTCTGTTCCCTCCCCTCTCCCTTCTCCTTTTCCTAACCATGATTCCCTTCTCCCTGCCCCTTTCCCACTCTCAGTCCTCAATAAAGACCCATATCAGAATCAGGTTTATCATCATTCACTCATATATGTCACATATGTTTTTATGGCAGCAATATAGCACAATATATAAAATTCCTACAGTACAGTGGAACTGTCTCAGGCACCCTAACAAAATATATGTGCCTAAGACTTTTTGCATAATACTGCATGTACTTTCATGATAAGTTTACCTTTGACTTTGAACTTTGAGAGTCTGAAGCATAGAACATAGGACATTACAGCACAGTACAGACCCTTCTGCCTTCAGTCTTAATCTAAGAGCAACCTAAACCTCCCCTCTTACATAACCCTCCATTTTTCTGTCATAAACAAAACAGAAATGCAAGAAGAATGCACTCAGCCAGTTTAGCAGCATCTGTGGAAAGAGAAACCCTTGTAATTCAAGTCAGTGACCTTTCCTTGGCATTGGAGGAACAGTAGAGATAGTCCAGTCCTGCAAGCACTCCTGTGCTTCTCTTGTCAAGAGTGTCAAAAGTTATGGGGAGAAGAGAGGAGAATGGGACTGAGAGGAAAAATAAATCAGCCATGATCAAATGGGGGAGAGGACTTGATAGAATAGAACTGGACAGAGCAGTGCAATGTAAGACAAAAGACTGTTTAAAGTAGACCAAATATTAAAGAGCTTAAGTACAGTTTTCTGGTTTTCTTTCAGTGTTCAAGAACCTGAGGATTGTAGAAAAGTACAGTAGCAGTTCCTCAGGTTGAAGGACTTCAAGCCTGTGTATTCCTCGGCTGATGGTAGCGGTGAGAAAAGAACATTACCCAGATGGTGGGGATCCTTGATGTTGCCGCCTTGAGGCAGCGCTTCCTGCAGATGCTTTCAATAGTGGGGAGGCCTGTGCCAGAGCAGGACCAGGCTATATCATTTACTTTCTGCAGCTTCTTACATTTCTGTCCTGTGGAAATGCCGTACCAGACTGTGATGCAACCTGTTCCAGTTTTGTTAAGTAACTTCTTTGTGCTACCATTGATGACCTTCTGAAGCTCGTGATACACCATATCCCCTGCATTAATTTAGCTAATGACAACTTCAGACACCATAGCAGATCTGTACAGCATAACTTTAAGGTGTTAGGAGTAAAGTATAGGGGGGGATATCAGAGATAGTTTTTTTTTTACAGAGTTAGGTGCGTGGAACTCACTGTTGGGGATGCTAGAAGAGGCAGATACATTTGCGACATTTAAGAGACTCTTAGATAGGCGTATGAATGAAATAAAAATGGGGGCTGCATGTAAGGGAGGGAAGGGTTAGACTGATCTTAGAGAGGGTTAAAGGGTCAGCACAACATCATGGGCCAAAGGGCCTGTATTGTGCTATACTGTTCTGTGTTCTATGTTCAGATGGGATCCATGCAAGGATAAGCAAGAGTTAATGTATCATATTTCAGAAACACCCAATGTAGGTCATAAACCTGAAATCGTAAACCTGTTCCTCTCTCTAGAAATGCTCTCTGATCTGTGGAGAATTTCCTTCATCTTCTGTTAAGTCTTAAAGCATGAGCAATTGTTTGCCAAATTTAAATCTAAATCTCCATGCTTGGTCAGCGTGTGACTTCTGATTTGCTGGTTTCATGAGAGCTAAATTTCTTGGGGCAGCACTGTCCTATGAAAATATATGTTGACGGGCCTTACTTTTGTAGATTTATCATGCTGTAGTTACACATACAGCTCACCAGATGGCAGTGTACCTGGTCCCCCAGGATTTCAGCCAAATTCCTAATCTCTGAATACCATCTTCTTTTCCCATGTGATAAATTTTAAATATAAGATAAATCTTTGTTCAGTTTTGTTTTGCATTGTGATTTTAAGTGCTAATGTGTTTGCAATGTGGAACTTAAAAAAAATACTTTCCTTGTTTTTCTGGAAAAAGTAAGAACTATATTATTTCACTTCTGAAACTGGCCAGTGTCATTCCAATATCCGTAACTCCTAACAGATACTATTAAATTTTTAATGTAATCAAAAGTCATGATTATAATTGAACAGCATTGTCATCCAAATAAAGGGAAATAAACATCACTCCATCAATTCCCTGGTAGGGGATCTCATAATTCCTTTTATATTTGAAATTTTTTTATGTTTTTGTTAATTTTGCAAATTAAATTCTAGGTTTTTCCTTTCATTAAGAATAGCCCATATTTTATTTTGCTTAGTTTGAAGTGCGTAACTAATTGTGATGCATGATTTTTTACTATAATCAGCGAAGGTTGTCTGATCAGCGGCATGATGACCTGGTGTTTCTGAATGGCACAGAATTCACTGCAGGTGACAGGCTAAAATCCAGGTTGGGATTTATCCCATGGAAATCTGGACTTCTTTCTTCACAATCATTGATGAAGGCCATCCCTTCATAACCGATTACAAAATCCAGGTAAATTACATAATTCAGCATCAATATTTCTGTATGATAATTTAGGCTGAATAAATGATTCTAACAGATTGGTATCATGGACATTTTTACATGATTGTCATTCAATTCCTGTAAGTGTGTGGTTCTGACTAAGAAAATCAATGTTGATTGACTTGCTGGGCCAAAGGATATGTTTCTCTCATGTATTACTCCCTGATGTAATCAAATGAATATTACACTTAACAATGTTCCAAATCTCTCACCATTTATCAGCTTGCTCTCTTGCTGCAGAATTCAATATACCCTCTGAGGATTAGTTTCAACATTATCTTATAAACATTACACTGCCCTTACAGACATCAAGCACAAGTAACACATATCTTTACTACCTGCCAGATTATCAGAGCCAACGAACTGGCTAAGAACCAAACTAGGACTTCTAAATGCAAGGTAAATAGATCCTCTGAAGAAATGCATTAGGCTTGAAATATTAATCTCAACTTTTATAGGGAGAGTTAGTACCTGATTTAGGAAACACATCACTGCTCCAAAATAAATTCTATAAAAGTATATAGACTCAGTGATGTGCAGCAGTTTACTGTGTCAATGGGCTGAGAGGGAGTAGTTCTCAATAAAACATTTGAAATGACAAAGAAAGCTAGCCTTTTTTTGTTTTTGATTTTTGCTGGTTGTATAATGTAAAAATTAACAGTGAAATTCACCCTAAAAATGAAGAACTTGCTTTGTTTCAGCTTGCTAAGAAATTGCTACATTTAAATGCCATATTTTCAGTAGCCCATGAATTGGTTAAGTTCCAGACAATAGTCAGACCCATATGAATTTATATAGACTTCTTCCAATGTTGGCACGGGTAAGTGTCCGTTGCCACGTGATTAAAGTCCAACCACAAACGCTGTCTTGAAACAGCAGACTTTCTATCCAAATCAGAGTCAGTAGGAAATAAAAAAGACTTAATTTGGAAGGTGCTTTCATACAATGGTTAAAAATCTCACCCATGTAGGCAATGCATTTATTCATGTCAATTGTATACACACAAGTATACATGGCAATGGGTTGCTGTATTGTGTCTTTAACAGGCATCATTAAATGCATTCATTTCTGGAGGAAAGAATTTCTTCCTTGACGTAGGGAAACTACAATTTGTCTCAGCTTAATGGTGCATAAATGAGTCAGAAATGCATGAATTGTTGGAAGTTACACTTTCAAGATTGAACTTGAAAATGAAGTCCATCAGGTCCATCATTGGGTGACTTGAAATTGTTAGCTTCAAAACCCAGCTGTAGTGTAGCTGCCCATGCTGCTCGGTGCTGACAAGAAGCTTGCTGATAGGAAGCTCAAAGCCAATATAAAGAAGTTAGGGTCAACCGCAGTGGCCATTTTGGAATGACCATTGTGGAGTGGGCTTGCGAAAGAGTGGGGAGCTGAGGCTTTGGCCTCAAGAGGCTTGGCGTGGCCCAGGTGTTGGGAGAGAGAATATATCCTTAAAAAGGCTTTGGTGAAGAGACACGGTAACAATGTTTATGGTTTTCTTTTGCTATAAATCCTTAGTATTTGATGTGGAGGCAGGATAGTGGTTAGAGCAGTGGAATACTCCTCCTGCAGGACAAAATATGGAACATAGAGCAGTGAAGCACAGTACAGGCCCTTTGGCCCATAATGTTGTGCTGGCCTACATAAACATTCTCCATGATTAATCTATCCCTTCCCTCCTACACAGCCTATAATCCTCCATATGCCATTCTAAGAGTCTCTATAATGTCCCTATTGTTTAATCCTATAGCACCATTCCTGGCAGTGTGTTCTTCATGTGAAAAAAAAACTCTTTCTGACATGCACTCTAAACTTTCCTTCACTCCATTGAATAGATGTCCACTGGTATTGGCTATTACCACCCTGTCTACTCCAGCTCTCTCATAATATTATACACCTCTATCAAGTTGCCTCTCATCGCCTTCGCTTCTAAGGAAAAAGCCCTAGCTTGCTCAACTATTTCTCATAAGACATTTTCTCAGATCCAGGCAGCATCCTGGTACATCTCCTCTGCACCCGCTCTAATACTGCCACATCCTTTCTATAATGTTATGACTAGAACTGAACACAATACTCCAAGTGTGGTCTAACCAGAGTCTTATGGAGCCACAACATTAACTCGGAGCACTTGAATTCAAACCCCTGACCTACCATACACCATCTTGACCACCCAGTCAGCTTTCACTGTGACTTAGAGGGACCTATGGACTTGGACCACAAACCCATCTGTTCCTCCTCACAGCTAAGAATCCTGCCATTAACCTTGGACTTCCAGGTATATCACTTCACACTTTTCTGGTTTGAGCTCCACCTGACACTTCTCTGCATCTTGCCTATATCCCATTTTGACCTTCAACACTATGCACAACATCACCGACCTTCACATCACCTACAAACTTACTGACCCACCCCTCCACTTCCTCATCCAAGTCATTTATAATAATTACAAAGAGCAGGGGCCCCAGAAAGACAATCCCCGCAGAACGCCACTGGTCACTGACCCCGAAGCAGAATATACTCCAACTACTACCAGCCTCAGCCTTCTGTGGGCAAGCCTATTCCGAGTCCAAGCAGCCAAGCTTCCACGCGTCCCAAGTACAATGATCTTTTGGATGAGCCTACCATGAGGAACCTTTGCAAATGCCTTAAAAAAAAATCCATATACACCACATCCACTACTCTACCTTCATCAACTTGTTTTTTCACCTCCTCAAAAGATTCAGTCTCATGAGGCACAACCTGCCCTTCACAAAACCATATCGACTATCCCTAATAAGACAATGCTTCTCCAAATGTTCATAAGTTCTGTCCCCTCCATTAGTTACCTCACCACTAACATAACACTCACTGGTCTATAATTCCCAGGATTATCCCTATTAGCTTTCTTGAACGATGAATCAACATTTGCTGTCCTTCAATCCTCTGACCAGAGAGGTCACTAAGATGAGCAAAGTAACACACACTAAGTGCCAGAGGAACTCAACAGGCCAGGCAGCATCTATGGCAAAGAGAAAACAGTCGATGTTTTGGGCTGAGATTCACCAGGGCTGGAAAAAAGAGATGAGGAGTCGGAGTAAGAAGGCGTGAGAGGGTCGGGAGGGGAAGTAGGTGATAGATGAAACCAGGAGAGGGGGAGGGCTGAAGTGAAAGCTCGGAAGTCGATTGGCAAAATAGATAAAGGACTGGAGAAGGGGGAATCTGACAGGAGAGGACAGAAGACCACGGAAGAAAGGGAAGGGGGAGGAGCACCAAAGGGAGGGGATGGGCATGTAATGAAATAAAGAGACAGAGGGAAATGGGAATGGGGAATGGTGAAGGAAGGTGGGGCAATTGCCAGAAGTTTGATAAATTGATGTTCATGCCATCAGGTTGGAGGCTATCCTGATGGAATACAAGATGTTGTTCCTCCAATCTGAGGGTGGCATCATCGCGGCAGTAGAGGAGGCCATGGACTGACATGTCAGAATGGCAATGGGAAGTAGAATTGAAATGGGTGGCTACTGGGAGATCCAACTTTTTCTGGCGGATGGAGCATAGGTGCTCAGCGAAGCGGTCTCCCAATCTATGTTGGGCCACGCCGGGAACACTGGATACAGTAGATGACCCCAAAAGACTCAGAGGTGAAATGTTGCCTCACCTGGAAGGACTGTTTGGGGCTCTGAATGGTAGTGGGGGAGGAGGCATTGCACTTGTTCCACTTACGAAGATGAATACTAGGAGGGAAATCAGCGGGGAGAACAAATGGACAAGGGAGTTGCATAGGGGTCGATCCTTGCCGAAAGCAGAAAGTGGGGTGGAGAGTAAGGTATGCTTGGTGGTGTGATCCTGTTGGAGATGGCAGAAGTTCTGGAGAAATTATATGCTGGGTGCGGAGGCTAGTGGGGTGGTAGGTGAGGACAAGAGGAACCCAGTCCCTGGTGGGGTGGCAGAAGGTTGGAGGTGCAGGCAGAGATGCATGAAATAGTAGAGATGCAGTTGAGGGCAGCGTTGATGGTGGAGGAAGGAAAGCCCCTTTCTGTGAAGAGGGAGAGCACTTCTTTCATTCTCAAAAGAAAAGCCTCATCTTGTAAACAGATGCAGTGGAGGCAGAGGAACTGAGAGTTGCGGATGACATTTTTACAAGTGGCAGGATGGGAAGAGGTCTAGTCCAGGTAGCTGTGAGAATCAGTGGGTTAATAGAAGATATTAGTAGATAAACTGTCTTCAGAGACAGAGAGATTGAGAAAGGAGAGCGAGGTGTCAGAAATTGACCAAGTAAATTTGGGGGCAGGGTGGAAGTTGGAGGTGAAGTTTATGAAGTTGATGAGCTCAGCATAAGTGCAGGAAGCTGCACCAATGCAGTCGTCGATGTAGCGTAGGAAAAGTTGGGTGTAGATGGAACATAGATTGTTCTACATAGATGACAAAAAGGCAGGCTTTGCTGGGACTCATGTGAGTGCCCATGGCTACACCTTTTGTTTGAAGGAAGTGGAAGGAGCCAAAGAAGAAATTATTGAGTGGGAGGACCAGTTCCTCCGCTAGATGGAGGAGAATGGTGATGGAGGGAACTGGTTGGCGCTGGTGTCCAGAAAGAAGCGAAGAGATTTGAGGCCTTCCTGATGGGGGATGGAGGTGTATAGGGTCTGGTCGACCATAGTGAAAATGAAAAGACCAGAGAACTTGAAGTCATTGAAAAGATCAAGGGCTTATGAAGTGTCACAGATGTGGATAGGAAGGGACTGAACTGGGGGGATAATATAGACTCAAGGTATACAGATATAAGTTCAGTGCGGCATAACAAGCTGAAACAATGGGTCTACCTGGACAGGCAGGTTTATGGGTCTTGGGCAGGAGGTAGAAATTGGAAGTGCGGGATAAGGGAACTATGAGGTTGGTGGCAGTGGATGGGAAATCCCCAGAGTTAATAAGATTAGTGATGGAGCTGGTGACAATGGTTTGGTGCTCTTAATGGGGGCCTGTTCAAAGGGTAAGTAAGAGGAGGTGTCTGAAAGTTGTCGCCTGGCCTCAGCAAGGTGGAGGTCAGTCTGCCAGACTACCACAGCACCCCCACTTATCTTTGAGTTTGATAGTGAGGATAGTGCAGAGAGAGTAGAGTGCAGTGTGTTCGGAAGGAGTGAGGTTAGAATTGGAGAGAAGAGTAGTAATGTTGCTAAGATCATCGTCAATGCCCTAGCAATCTCCTCCCTTGCTTCCTATACTAACCTGGAGTATATCTTCATTGGTGAGCTAGGGCTTTCTCGGGGTCTTATCTATGTGGGAGGTCAGGGAGCTTCACATTCTTTATAAACTTCATAATCTTAATTTATTTATTATTTTATTATTTATGTTTGGAGTTCATTATTCAACGTAGACATTTTCAATTGCATAAAAAAACTCTAGGTTTTGTCTCCAAGGCTTGTGCTGTAGAGTTAAAAATATGCCATATGTTTCTATAATTCTACTTCTTCAAGGCTTACAGTATAACATTTGTGATTAGGTTAAGCAACTGTTTTTGGAAAAGAGAGTGCTAATCAAAATGGTATTCAGTACGTAAAGCCAGCACAGAAGCCTCAATTGTTTTAGCTCCAGCCTAAGGCAAAGCCTGTTTGATGTATGCCTGCTTTTATTCTTAAAGTCTCTCCTGCTACTTTCCAATTCATACCAAAAAATATTCAGTAATGCCAATCTGAATAAGTTAAAGTATCTACTTCAACTTGGTGATAAATTTCCTTTCTTGTTTTTTTTTCTCTCTAATATATTTTGATTTCACAGTTCCATCCATTTAGTTTGTCAGGTCTTTAATAGTTTAATATTAAGATGATTCTTCCAAGACGATAAACAGTGTGGAAATATATCATGAATTTGAATGTTTTCACCATACTACTATACTTTCAAGTTATTTTTTATTTTTCTCCATAATATTAAATACTATTTTGTGCACTAATGCTTTTGTCAGCTTCATATAACTTTAAAGATGAACTTAAGTTTAACTTATGTCAATAATTTTTTAAAGATAACAAAATGGGCCTAAGGTGATGAAATTCTTCAATTTTAATTTAACATGTCAAACTTGTACAGTGGTACATAAGAAGTTTCTTGCACAAATGACAAATCCCTGAACTAGGTGTTAAAATCAAAATTAAATGAAGAGACAGAGGTTGAGAAGCTTTGGGAAGAATCTCAGACCTTGCCCAGTGAGTAAGTGGCCTGAATTGAAGGAAATGTTAAATCAAATGAGGAGGAACATATTTTAAATCCAAGGTACAGTATTGCATAGCTGAAGGCCAGTGAAGGTTTGGTGCACAGACAGAGCTTGGTGCAAATTCAGTCTAGAGATAACATAGAGTAGAGGTTTTAGTTGCAGTTAAGGTGGGCTGGAG
This sequence comes from Hemitrygon akajei, assembly GCF_048418815.1. Taxonomy (NCBI): domain Eukaryota; kingdom Metazoa; phylum Chordata; class Chondrichthyes; order Myliobatiformes; family Dasyatidae; genus Hemitrygon; species Hemitrygon akajei. The sequence continues at coordinate 46,987,772 of NC_133135.1, read as the reverse complement.
TTAAGCAATGCTTTTGAGCTAGAAGTAGGTGGTTGTTGTTATGGCAGAATACTTCACACTCAAACTTAACGTCAAAGTTGCTGGGAGAACAATGGGCCCATGGCCTTGGAAGAGTATGAGTGATGTGGAATGAAGCCAAAAATATTAGTTTTCCCAAAACTGGGTCATGGGAAATTTCTGACATTTAGGAACAGTTGTCAGGTATGCACACTGGCAACTCATAAACAACGTTTAGGTCAAAAGGGATGGGAGTGAGTTTGAGTTGGGTGCTGTCAGCATATACATCAGTGTATACACTGTGTTTTTAGGTAATACAATATGGGGCAAATATGGAGAGGGTGTTAAAGAAAGAGTGGGACCATTGGGAGATGGTCAAGGATAGAACCATGATGAAAGAGATTGTAGCTGCTTTCAATATTGACAGCAGAAGAAAAATGTTTGTAGAATAGTCACAGTCACACAAAATGCAATTAGTGATTTTGAAAGGAGGTAACTTCTTAGTTTCAGACACATTTTAGACAGTGTGTTCCTTGAAAGTTGTGAATGAACTTGGAAGGCAACCACACATTTAAGGACTCTGGTGAAAAAACTGGAGGTGATGGATGGAGTGGTACTTTGTATTTTGGAGAGATCAAGGGCTGATTAAGTTGAGGTACCAGATCGTTTACTCAGACCCAAAGCCCGCCTTCTGTCCCACATTAATTCTGAAGCTCTTCTTAGCCATGAGAGGCCTTCCTTCTGCTGTCCCTGTGTGATGCAGAGTGGACGGACCACCTGTTTCAACTACTTTCAGAATCACTGCTGTTCAGAGTATTTTTATTGTTAAAATTCAGCTTGATATAAAACATTAAAACAATTATTTAAGATTAAAATATCAAAAATGCATTGTGCTGCTGTAAATTATTTGAAAGTAAATAAAGGAATATATAAAAAAGTCCTTAAGTCACCAGTCCCATTTGAATGAAAGAGACAGGAACTGAAAGGAACCATGTCATTACTCAATCAAACCTAATATCAACTAACATAATAAGGGTTGGGAAAGAAAAACTATCGGCATATAAAAACAGTTCACCTAACACAGAGTACACTTTGATTTCCTTTACTTTTACACTCTATAAATTTGGCCAGAAAAAACATACTTTGTATTGTACTCTGACCAGGTAAAGCATTTAGTATGAGCAGACATTTGTTCACCTGCTCCCAAACAAAATCATCAGTATTATTTTTGAATATTTTAACTTTCAAGCTGTGGTTTTATGATGTAATGTTGTTGATGGACAATGCAGAGTTTTCAACACACAACTTGCATCAGTTCGAGTGACTTCAGGTCACACGTGCTATAACTGGCCTATAATGAACATTACAGGTAACAAAGGAGAAAGCACTCCTTTGAAGTTATAGTCAAGGTATAAAAAAAGCAAACATGATTTATTTTATCTATTGAAGCAAATGTTATCTTAAATTATCACATTTAAGGAAAAAGAAAACTTATTCAAACAACCTCCAACTCTGGCAAATTCTTGTCTGACGGGGTATTATGGTAATCATAATTTTAAGAAATTAAATACAAGGTAACTATAAGAATATGACACAATTGTCAAGCAAACACTGCAGAGCATAGCAAGACACTGATATAATGTTCACCACCCAATTTTATCTGCATTTCACAAATTTCTACATGCAAACTTGTGATGCTGACGCTACCTCCTTGCTCTCAAGTTGTAAGTTCATAAATCATATTTCAAGTCTAACATTTCAAATAAGCACATCATAAACCATGTCTGTGCCTCTAAAGAAACCACCATTTCTTAGACCTAAGAGCAGAGTAAAGAAATTGTGAAAGTTGGGAAAAAAATATACCACTAATGAAGTGGAACTCCATCCAAATCTTTTTAGGCAAAACAGGCATTGTCAGTTCATTTACATGAGCCTGCACAGATCCACTTTTCTAAAGCAAAATGCCATCCTTAATTATTCCTAAAAGAAAAGATTGCTCGAGGGATTGGTAATTGCTTTCATTCCAAATGTGTAACAATAACAAACTAGGAGTCCTTTGAGTGAACTTTGAAGCTCCAGACGTTTGGAGGGGGTTGGTGTGCAAGGTTGTGCAGAATTGTACCAATTTTGAAATGGACAGATGCAGTATATACAGATTAAAGTAACATAAAGATAACCCAAAAAAGATGATGACTGTGGGATATGGTTAAAAAAACACAGTTTATCTGTCAAAAGAAGATAAGTCAGTTGAGCATGAATTTTTGGTTCTGCTAATAAAAAGGGTTTTTAATTTACTCAGCAAATCAAGCAAGCAAAGCTAATATTTCAGGACCAGACCAATTGTTAGTTGGTCTTTCATGAATTCTCTATCTCCATTGACGCTCTTTGAATGAGTTTTCTATTCATTTCATAATTGCTCATGATTGGACCTTATCCCAGGAATTGTTGTTTGTCTATTTGACTTTGAAGGCTATCACAGTTAATTTTAATCCTAACCTCTCATGCACTTGTGCCTTCAAACCAAAACTGGTGAATAAAGCTTCTGAGCTGATCTGCCTTCCCTCTCTCAGGTATGTAACTCTCAGATGTGTCAAAGTGCAACAACTGTTTCCATTAGTCAAAACAATTTCATAATAACTTTATTTCCAGTAAAATATACATATTATTATTTATTATATTCTACTTTGCTTTGAAATTAGTTTTAAAAACTTTACTTTAAGATTTATGTAAACATGTATCTTGCTTCTATTGTTTACTATGTCAAGTTATTCCTTTCAGTAATAAACATATGAGAGAAAAATGATGTGAGGTAATGCTAAGGAAAGTCTACTTTATCTGGTAGAAATAGGATTTGTGAATAGTTGATGCCACTAAGGTTATTAGCTTATAGGAAAAGACCCCACTATTGATGATTATAAACCAACGATCAGTAAGGGCACCCACAATAGCTCTCCCCCAGACCTGAAGAGGAGCAGGATGAGACAAGACTTTTGTTTTAGTTGGGCTGAGGGAAAAGAAGTTGTGATCTTTGCCAGAGAAGGAAGGAATGTTCGGGAAAAGCATCTTGAGGCCTTCTGAATGGCATTGAGATAAATTTAATTAAAGGAGGGCAGATTCTGCAGGAGCACTATACGTTAAAGGTTGTTTTGCAACTTACGGGCATTTCCCAGCCATGAAATTCATGGATTCTGCACAGTCCTGGAACTACTGACAACCATGTGTTGTATTTTGTACAACAGTGTTCCAGTGTAGTACTCTGCGCAAAATCGAACTGTAGAGCACAAAGTAGTAACAATTACCCAGCACTTAAACTGGGAAATCTGTTCAAACAACCTGTGCCATCTTGGGAGTTCCTCTCCACTGATTTTAAAGAAAACTTAGAGATGTGTCAGAATATTTAAGGAGCATACTGTCCTCTTGCTGCTGCCATCAGGAAGGAGGTACAGGAGCTTGAGATCCCACATCACAGGTTCAGGAACAGTTACACTAACAACAATGATTTTGCTTCCTGAATATTTTTGGGTGTATCTTATTGATTTTAGGCTGATAATCATGGAAATAACTATGAAATACCCCTATCACAAACTATTTTTTGAAATTGCCTGTATTCGTTATTTCAATTCATAATTCAAGTCAATTAGAATATTGCCCACAATGTAAGCTGAAAAGTTTTCTAACTTGTCCAGGCATACCTGGGTATGCTTAACCATGGCAGATGCTGCATGGCAGGACAGGTTTTAGAAAGGCTATAAAAGCATCAAACACACACACTGTTCTATACATTGTGCTTACATGTATATCAGTTTGTAATCATGTTGATGTGCATGCTCTATGCGCATAGCATGTTGTGTGGACTAATTATAATAAAGAAATTATATTTTCAGGAGTATTGTAATAGCAAAATGTTCTTGCCAAAGTTGCAACAGTTGCAATACTTTCTGTAATTTGTGGCAGGTATACTCTTAAATCTCAAAGACGGAGCATGTCTTCTCTTACTAAAAAAGCCTATGAACTCTACTTTGGGTGTAAAATTGGCGACCAAGATAAAGCCTGGGCTCCTCCGATTTGTTGTGCGACATGAGCTGTCGACCTTAGAGCTTGGCTCGGAGGTACTCAGAAGTCAATGCTGTTCGCTGTCCTGATGATGTGGCGAGAGCAAAAGGATCATGTGACAGGCTGTTACTTCTGTCTGACCAGTGTGTCTGGTTTCTCTGCTGAAAGCGAGAAATCTATTCCATACCCTAAGCTCCCTTTGGCCATGAGATCTGTGTCGCATGATGATAGTCTTCCAGTACCAAAGCCACCGGAGCCTGGAGTCTAGAGGAGGCACACAAAGATGTCATGATGCTCAAGCCAGGAATGGAAATGACTCGATGATTGGGAAGTTTTTAAAATCCAACAAATGGCAACTAAAAAAACAAAAGAAGGGAAAAGATAAAATGTGAGGGAAAACTAGCCGATAATATAAAGCAGCATACCAAAGGTTTTTTCAGTTATATAAAGAATAAAAGGGAGATGATAGTTGATATTAGACCACTGGAAAATGATGTTGGTGAGGTAGTAATGGGGGACAAAGAAATGGCAGATGAGCTTAATGGGTACTTTGCATCAGTCTTCACTGTGGAAGATACTAGCTGTATGCTAGAGGTCTGTGAGTGCCAGGAAACAGGAGTGAGTGCCATTGCTATTACAAAGGCAGAAGTATAAGGCAAGCTCAAAGGTCTTAAGGTGGATAAGTCACCTGGGCCAGATGGACTACATCCCAGAGTCCTGAGAGAGGTTGCTAAAGAGATAATGGATGCATTATTCATGATCTTTCAAGAATCACTTGATTCTGGCATGGTCCCAGAGGACTGGAAGACTGCAAATGTCACTCCACTCTTTAAGCAGGGAGGAAGGCAACAGAGAGGAAATTATAGGCCAGTTACCCTATCTTCAGTGGTTGGGAAGGTGTTGGAGTCCATAATTAAGGATGAGATTTCAGGGTATTTGGGGACAAATGATAAAATAAGTCAAATTCATCTGTTGGAATTCTTCGAAGAAGTAACAAGCAGGTTGGACAAAGCAGAGTCAGTGGATGCCATTTACTTAGATTTTCAGAAGGCATTTGTACCTTACTTGATGCTGCTTAACAAGATAAAATCCTATGGTGTTGCAGGAAAGATACTGGCATGGATAGAGGAATGGGTGACAGGAAGAAGGCAGCAAGTGGAAATAAAGGGGGCCTTTCTGGTAGGCTGCTAGTGGTGTTCTTCGTCAGGGGTCAGTATTGGGACCACAACTTTTCACATTGTCTGTCAGTGATTCAAATAGTGGAACTGATGGCTTTGTGGCAAAGTTTGGAGATTATATGAAGATAGGTGGAGGGGTAGGTAGTGCTGAGGAAGTAATACGATTGCAGCAGGATTTAGACAAATTGGAAGAATGAGCAAAAAAGTGTCAGATGGAATACAACGTTGGGAAATGTATGATAATACATTTTGGTAAAAGGAACAATAATTCAGACTATTATCTAAATGTGAAATTCAAACATCAGAGGTGCAAAGTGACTTAGGAGTCCTTGTGAATGACTCCCAGAAGGTTAATTCATAGGTTTAGTCTGTGGTATAGAAGGCAAATGCAATGTTAACATTTATTTCAAGGGGAAAAGTACATAAAAACAAGGAGATAATGCTGAAGCTTTATAGGACACTAGTCAGGCCACACTTGGAGTATTGTCAACAGGTTTGGGCCCTATATCTCTGAAAAGATGTGCTGTCATTGGAGAGAGTCAGAGGAGGTTTACAAGGATGATTCTGGGAATGAAGGGGTTAACATATGAGGAGCGTTTGGCAGCTTTGGGCCTGTACTCTCTGGAATTTAGAAGGCTGCACGGGGATCTCATTGAAATCTACTGAATGGCGAAAGGTCTAGATAAGGTGGATGTGCCCTGGTGGGGGCATTCAGAACTAAAAGGCACAGCCTCAAAACAGAGGTAAGGAGGAATTTTTTTTAACCAAAGCGTGGTGAATCTGTGGAATGCTCTGCCACAGACTGTGGTTGAGGCCAAGTCTGTGCATTTATTTAAAGCAGAAGTTGATAGATTCCTGATTGTTAGGGGCATCAAGGGATATAATGAGTGGGCATGTGTATGGGGTTGAGTGGGATCCAGGATCAGGCATGATGAAATGATGGAGCAGACTCAATGGGCTGAATGGCCTAATTCTGCTCCTATGTCTTATGGTCTTACGGACCACTGATACTGATGCAGATTTTGAACCCATTATATCGAGTGAGCCTCATCTGATAACACAACCTGAGATAAATGACCTGGTCAGAGACTTGGGTTCGTCAAAGGCTAAAGCAGAATTACTGGGTTCAAGACTGCAAAGTTGGAATCTGCTGTCACCAGGCCCAAAACCTGTATTTCTGCACTGACACTAATTGGCTTTTGACTGATTTGAGTTGCCAGCATGACCCTCAACGATTGCATCTTCTATGGATTCTTCAGTGTTAAGCCTGACGCCATGTTGCTACACAAGGGCAGTGTCCATCCTTCAACACCAGTCAGCTGTGCAGAACACATAAAAGAAAACTACCAGACTTCGGCAGTCTTGTTGAAACACATACAGTACAGCAACTACAACTGGAGCATCTGTGGCAATCGGAAAATTGTACCGTTGCTACTAGGAATGCAGCTCAGATCACCAAGTACTATTGTTTCATTTCGAATGGGGCAGTCCTGATAAAGAACCTCATTATATTAAGAAGGATTGGCCATTCCGTAAGCAATTGGTTCTTAGTCAGAAAAGTGTGGCACACAGCCAATTGTAAACCCAAAAGTAGACCCATGGTTTCTTGAAGGATCGCCAGGATCCTGAAGAAATAACAGATTAATATGATCCACAAACCCATAAGAAAGCTCAAATCACAGCTTATGAAGGTCAAAGATGACCTGGGACTCAGGTCGGCTGGCATTTACTGGATTCCCTGTGAATGCAGAGCAGCGTATATCAGGCAGACATGATACACACATCAAGGAGTGCAGGAGGTGTTTCTGTTTTGGTTACTCAGAGAAACGGGCAGTAGCAGAACACTGCATGTGCAATGGCCATAGGATTGACTTCGATGCAGCGCCAATGGCTTTTGGGTCTGCCTGGTAAAGGAAGCCATTGAAATAAATCTAGAGGAAAATAATTTTAACAAAGATGAATTTCTGTCTCTAAGTAAGAACTGGAATTCAATTATAAACAAGGTGAGTCAGTGGAATCTGATTGGATGAGGACTAACTAATCAAGAGGGACAGATGACTGGGGTATAACTACCACCAACCATTGCCAGGTATCATTCCTGATGAAGATGGCAGAGTTTGTCATTGAACCGTCAGTTATAATCGATACCCGTATCCAGCTGGAAGCCCAAGAAGAGTTTATTCATCACATACGCCAGGAACACACTAAATCCTTTTTCATATTTATTTTGTGTTATGTTTTGTAACTCCTGAAACTGAAAGGAAAACACAGGAGCTGGGATAATTGTCTACTTAGTTTTTCTTTTTCTTTTTTTTTAGTGAGGCACTCACATATGACATGGTGACATAATGATGTACCTGTATGGCATTCACATACTTCCTGCATATAACCCATAATGAGTTATGTAAACAAAGAATGCTTAATCAAACAATATATTTACAATATTATTCAAATATTAAATACACTACACTCTCCCTGCTTAGCTATAATCTACCACTCGATATAGAAAGCATCTCAGACTCACATATGTAACGTATTGCTGACTAGTCATCTTTTATATAGACATACAGTATGCTATACAATACAACTACTACATAGACATCTACAGCATAGTATATTTTAAATTGTCCCATTCATGCCTAAAGATTTAATCACTGTGGAGGATTTCTTAATTTTGTGGAATCATGTCTTTCCTGAAAGGGGTGGAGGGGTGAGTCACTGCTTGTTGGCAGGTGAGACTTGAGGCTGTGAAACAATCTCATGTTCTAGGGCCTCCTCTGTGGTGTGAAGGAGGTGACTCTGGGACTGCAGGAAGTGGTTCCGACATCTCTGGACACCTTTCTTCTCTAACAATTGCCTCTGTTCTCCTCAATCGATTGACATGTTGTCTCCAGATGACATCAGACACAATCTCCACTGTATATGACAGTGGTCCATTTCTGTCCTTAATCTTTCCAAATACCCACTTTTGATCATCTCTGTAGTCCCTCATCAGGAATGCTTGTCCTGATGTGAAACTTCAAGCCTTCAATTTGTCTCAGCTGTTTATCTTGCATACTCCTTTTGAGCAACACATACAAAATGCTGGTGGAATGCAGCAGACCAGGCAGCATCTACAGGAAGAAGCACTGTCGACGTTTCGGGCCGAGACCCTTCGTCAGGACTAACTGAAAGAAGAGATAGTAAGAGAGTTGAAAGACCGGAGGGGGTGAGTCTTCTCCTACCATTTTGCATTTCCCCCTCCCCCTCCTACTTTCAAATCTCTTACTATCTTTTCTTTCAGTTACTCATGACGAAGGGTCTTGGCCCGAAACGTCGACAGCGCTTCTCCCTATAGATGCTGCCTGGCCTGCTGCGTTCCACCAGCATTTTGTGTGTGTTGCTTGAATTTCCAGCATCTGCAGATTTCCTCCTGTTTACTCCTTTTGAGATTGGATTTGAGGAGATTCAAGCTCGAGCAAAAGGGATGACCTAGGAATAGCACAGCTGATGAGCCGTTAATTGTGGAGTGTGCTGCACTCTAATGTGCAAAGTGAAGTTGGTGAGCTTCTGATTCAGTGCAGTGTGTTCTGCTGACATTACTCGCAGTGCCAAGCTGCTCGATCTGTTGAGCTATCCCAGGACACCAGACAAAGCTTTGAGCCAACACTTTCAGGTTGACCACACCTACATTACTGGCATTTAGAACCTTCAACGCTTCATCTATCAGCTTGAATGGTACAACAACACTTAATCCCTACATAAGGCAACCCTGTCAAGGGCAAGTTCATCCAGCACTGGTAAAAATGGGGAACTGGACTTACTGCTGCACATTCCAGCCACTTTGGGTTGCCATGAGACAGTGAGAGTGTGCGGGGTCTTTTCTACTTTCCCCTTGTTTCATCTCTGCTGTATAGGGAGACTTACGATTTACATTATGGTGAATATGTCAAGAGAATTGTCCTCCTTTGTAGATTTTTTTTAGGTATTTCCTTTTCCAAGGGTAAACAAAACAATCCATCAGCATTTTCTTGATTAGTTTCCCTCTTTAATTTGATCTTATAATTGCATCCTCCAAGAAACAGAACCCATCTTTGCATTCATGCTGTTGCTGTTAGTAGATCACCCTTCAGAGGACTGAAAATGAACACTGGTGGCTGATGATTAGTAATGAGGGTAATCTCTCTCCTGTAGAGGTACTGGTTGATACATTTTACATCCCAAACTAGACTCAAGACCTCTCTGTCAACCTGCACACATTTTTTTTCTCTGTAGCAGTAATGAAGCATGACTGCACCTGTACCATAAGGTGAGGTGTCGCAGAGAAGCTTCACTGGACGATATGGATGATAATGTGTGAATACAGTGTCTGACATCAACATTTCTTTTGGAAAGTCACTTTATACTGCTTTGTCCATTGCTATTTCTTTCCAAGCTATAGTAATGAGCTCAAGGGGTGGAACACAGTAGCCAGGTTTGGCAGGAACCTGTTATAGTAATTGACAACTTTTAAAAAGGACCGCAACTGTGACACGTCCTTTGGCACTGAGGCATCCACCACTGGTTGAATTTTCTCAGCATTCTTGTGTAGTACTCGTGCATCAGTGGTGGGACCACAGTAAGTGATGATTGCTTGAAAGAATTCACACTTGTGTTGTGCTCTGAGACAATAATCTTCTAATTTCTTAACTCTGTCTTTAGATTTTGGAGATGTGCCATCTTCACCAGTAATAATGACGTCAGCCGGGTAACACTGAGTGCCAGGGCAGATTTGCAGCATCTGGTCCCTAGCATTCTACCAGGCAGCTGGTGCAGATGCTACTCCAAAAATAAGCCTATTGTAGCAATAAAGCCCCTTGTGAGTGCTTATCTGAGCAACACTTGGCATTCTTCTTCCATCTCCATCTGCAGGTGAGAACCCAGCTAAGTCCACCTTGATGAAGTGTTTCCCTCCAGAAAGGTTTACAAAGATTTCCTCTATCCTGGGCAAAGGGCATTGGGTACTTTCAGTGTATTTCTTAATTTGCTTTTGTTTGACTCTGTTCTAGGGCATGGGCATGCAAATGGTGGATGGATCTCCTTTCAAGTTGTAGCTGTCTCAACCAATCATGACCCCACAACGCTGGCCCTCCTGCTTTCACCCCATACAAGCACAATGTAGCTAGTTGTTGTCTTATTTCACTGCTACAAATGTCATTCCACCTGGAGTTATCTTTTCTCTGGTATAAGTTCTCAGTTGGGTATCTCCAAGCTTCAGTTCAGTATCTTTGAACTGCCATTCAATCTCATATTGTGGAAAAATTGATACATAGAAGAGTTGGTATCCAACTCTACATTAATTAATTTGCTGCTCACTTCTGGTGTAAGCCATATTGCTTGTCTCTTGTTAATCTCAAGCCTACCCAGTCCCATGTTACTCTCATCATTACCAGGCTGTTATCAGCAGCATTCCAATTAGCACTTTCTGAAAACGCAACTTGACTTTTTATGTTTTTCTCTTCACTGGGCAGTCCACTTATTTTTGTCTGCCTGACGTGCTCTTTGTTTGTGTCTGACTTTGTTGCATTTTCTGCAAGTTTAGCTTTAAACCTACATTGGGCTGGTTTACGCGAGCCCCTGCCACAACAGTAACACAATTTGTTTGGCCAGATGGGTTCATGTTTAGACATTGCAATTTTATACATTCTCACTTTCATCCCTAACTGCAATGCTGTTTCCATTGATGCAGTGCTTTCTACTGCTCTTTTAAATGTGAGTGATGCTTCAGTTAGGAAGTGACAATGCTTAGACAATTTCTCCAATTCAGCCACATAAGCTAAAATAGACTCCTCTTCCTTTTGATTTCACTTATGAAACCCAAAGCATTCCGCAATCAACAATGATTTAGGCTCCAAGTGTTCCTGTGTTACGTCCACCATATCAGCAAAGCTTATTTCAGTTGTTTTAGTTGGTGTAGTTAAACTTCAAAGCAAACTGTTTACTTTTCCAGCCCTTGCACTTGCAACCTGGCACTTATTTTTCATCGGCTATTTCACTTGCCTCATAATACTGCTCAATTCATTCAGTATGCATCAGCCAGTTATTTGTTGTGCAATCGAACACATCTATCTTGTGGATGTAGCCAGCTGTTTCTACTTTCTGTTTATCATTATTATCACCCAGTACTCACTGTTTATGAACCTGTGACTACATTTGTTGCTTGTTAATTTTGTCTGTTTTCTGGTTTTTTTAAAAACTTGTGTGTTTTTCTCTCTTTTCTTCTGAAGAAAAATGTGCTGCACTCGAATGGATAGGTTCATTAGGTTTCATTTTTAAATGCCCTTATCGCCACAGTCATGTTTTGTAACTCCAGAAACTGATCAAAAGAAAAATACAGCAGCTGGGTTATCTGTGTAAATAGTTTTTCTTTCCTTTGCTTTTAGTGAGGCACTCACATATGATATGGTGGTGTCATTGGTGGTGTAATGACACCGACATATTCATATTCTTCTCACATATAACCTGTAATGAATTATATAAACAAACAACAAATGCTTAATCAAACAGAATATTTACAATAATACTCAAATATTACTGAAATATTGAATGCACTACACTCTGAACTTAGATGTCATGTATGTAGGCCTCCGTTAGTCTTGATCGACCATGGATTTGCACCTTGGAAAGTTTCCAGGGCACGAGCCTGGGCAAGGTTCTTTTTATGGAAGACTAGCAGTTGCCCAAGCTGCAAGTCTCCCCTCTCCACGCCACCAATGTTGTCCAAGGGAAGGGCGTTAGGACCCATACAGCTTGGCACCGGTGTCATGGCAGAGCAATGTGTGGTTAAGTGCATTGCTCAAGGACACACACACAGCCTCAGCCAAGGCTCGAACTAGCGACCTTAGATAATTAGGCAAACGCCTTAACCACTTGGCCATGCACCAACACATGTCATGTATAAGACTGGATCGTGCATGATCTTATTGAATAGTGGAGGAAGCATATGGCTGTATGACCTACTAGTGCTGCTGTTTAACTATCAATGCAAATTAAGATTTTAAAATAGAGTTATTCACTGTTTATTACATAAGAATTTACTGGAGTTAATACTTTATTTAAAATCATATTTCCTCATGAAGATAAATTTAGTACTGACAAGCCTGCTGATTCTTTGCTCTCTGCGGTTAGCACCATAAGCCCAGCAGACTGAGCAAATCAAGTGGAAACAGATAAACAGTTTTTGCCAGATCTCTTTATCTGCTGCTGGTTCCTGAAATTCTGGAGTTTTTCCAGTAAAACTGCTGAGCCAGTGTTAGCACGCCAATGGGCGACTGGCAGATGTTACACATCAAAATGGCAGAACCAACTGAGTGAGTAATTTAACATATTCCATCAAATCTATTAAAAGTACAAGTAAATTGGGTTTCTGACAGTTCAGGGCCAGAATTCTACAAACAAACAGTGACACACACGTTCCCTCAATTTTTTTTTACAGCTGCGTGGAACAATATTTGCTCTGAGCAGGAAATTTTTACACACCCTGAAAACTGCACAGTACTTTACATGATTTTTTTCAGTAATATGTATACTGAATATTTAAAATGAAAATTGGAAAATCAGCTACTTTTGACTTTATTTATTAATTGAAAGATACAATGAAATGCAGTACAAAGAAAATCTTCAGTGTTTCGTAAACTTCTTAGCCTAGATGCCATTGGTATTTATTAACAATAAGCTACTGAGTTCCATTATATGTTTATTGTTACAGTTTGTAGCAATTTTGTAACTTGAAATATTGACAATGTAGATATGGTGAAGCTCTAAAATGTTTCAAACTAAAGGGTGTGGCTCATTTATTATTTAGAAAATTTATGAATTATATTTATTAACACATAATTAATTACAGGGCATCTCATAATTACTATATTTCAAAATTATATTTTGAGGAACTCAGTGGGTCAGGCAGCATCCAAGGAAATTAATAAACAGTTAATGTTTCAGGCTGACTCCTTTCAGTATGACCTGCTGAGTTCCTCCAGTATTTTGTGTGTGTTGCTGTAATCAGAAATAGTCAGTTTCTTGATGGTCAATTTCTTACTAAATAATAAGTTCTTCAAAGGAGGTAAGAGCATGCTTTTTTTACACCTTACATTTTGTAAAGGTAACACTGAATGTTAATAAGTACTGTAGCAGTTACTTGAAACCAAATGAAAACCACTGGGAGACTAATCCAGTGTACTCAACACTGTATGACAGCTTCCAAGCAACGAATTTCCAAATTGAGAAAGCTACGTTCAATCCTTTATTACGAAACCTGCAAAGATTAACGATCTTGTAGTGATGAAAAACTAACAAAGCAAAATTAGCGATATAACAGTCTAACTTGCGGTCTAATAGCAATATTAGCATTCAAATAAGCATTCTAATAGAGTTCCAATGAGTGATCTAGTTAGTGAAATAACAAAGTTAGTGTAACTAATTAGCAAATTTAAGTGATCTAATAACATTCCCATTAATGGTCAACAAAAAATATAATTCCACGTGGCTTACTCACTCTCCACTAGACTAGAGAGAACAACTAATAAAACAATAATACATTACTATACTCATCTGCTTCTACCATGCCCCAACCCACTTGAGAGATTACCATATTAAAAGTACCAAAAGTATGATGTAGACAAAAAATAGATACATGGTTCATCCATCCAATTACTATAGTGTAATTATTGCACAATAATAATTACAACTACATACTACTAAAATAGGAAACGTGAATTCATCAAAGGCAAACATCTTAACATTTCTATAAATGTCTGCTTTCTTCTTTCAATCAAGGATGGTGAGGTCATAAGAAGCAAAAGGTGGTTGGGGGTGTGCTTTCAATCTATTGGGATCAGAGGATGTTTTAGTATTTGGACGGCCATTGATAATAGCCTGTATTTCACAATGGACTCTGTGGAAACACTCTTTGTCAAGATTCTGTACCTTCATGGTGGAATTGCAAACCTTTCACACAGACCAAACTCTCCTGTGTTCTTCCATGATGTGAACCAGCTGGCGGTGGGGGGGGGGGGGGGGGTTTAAAAATCTACTCAGTTCCTTATTGAAGAAGGAAATCACTGATCTGTGAATGATTTCATTTCTCAATAGTTTCTCACAGCTCGTGTTCAGCCTCCAGAAAAGCTTATCACATTTTCAGAGGTCAGTTCACAGACTGTCCTCATCTTACAATAAAGTGTCAAAGGGCATTAACAAAGGAATCTGCATAAAGAAGATCCACTTTAATGTGAACAGCTCATATAGCTAGACAGGTAAATATGAGCCCATACCTCTTCACTGTACTCTTTCTGATCTTCACCTCAAAGGGTCCAAAGTAGTCCACTCTTACACGTGTAAACGGATGTTCATCTGGAGAGACCCTGTCCAGAGGCAGATCTGCCATGCGCTGGTATCCTGGAGCTGGGTGTATCCATCGACAAACAACACACTGAAACGGGATTCTTCTTACAGCTGTACTAACACCAGGTATCCAGTACTTTTGGATCAACGATGACAACATCTTCAAATATTGGATTGCTGCCTGTTCCTCTTCACACCTCCCATTTGCAAACTTCAGAATCAGAATCAGGTTTGTTACCACCGGCATGTGTCGTGGAATTTGTTAACTTAGCAGCAGCAGTTGAATGCAATGCATAATATATAGAAGTAAAGAAAAAATAGAAAAATAAATAAATCAATGACAGTGTACGTATATTGAACATATTTTAAATCCTGCAAAAACAGAAATAATACATATTTAAAAAGTGAGATAGTGTTAATGGGTTCAATGTCCATTTAGGAATCTGATGGCAGAGGGGGAGAAGTTGTTCCTGAATCACTGAGTGTGTGCCTTCAGGCTTCTGTACCTCTTACCTGATGGTAACAGTGAGAAAAGGACATGCCCTCGGTGTTGCAGGACCTTAATAATGGATGCTGCCTTTCTGAGACGCCACTCCTTGAAGATGTCCTGGGTACTTTGTGGTCTAGTGCCCAAGATGGAGCTGACTAAATTTATAATGCTCTGCAGCTTCTTTCAGTCCTGTGCAGTAGCCACACCTCCCCCCCTCCATACCAGACAGAGATGCAGCCTGTCAGAATGCTCTCCACAGATACCTACAGAAGTTTTTGAGCGTTTTTGTTGACGTACAAAATCTCTTCAAACTCCTAATGAAGTATAGTCGCCGTGAATTCATCTGAAAATCTCTTTGGTAAAACCCAGTGATCTTCATTTCAGCCTTTCTGAGCTCCTACTGTAAGTGAAAATTTCAGCCCGTCTCTCCTTTGGCCTTCTCAATTTCTCTCTTCAAAGAATACCCTTGTTCTTCATCCAACTCACACTGAGTGAGAGTGATGATCAGTTGCTTCCTCTTCCAACTAAGAAACAAGAGCACGTTCTTAAGACTAAGAATCCAGGCCACTGTCTTCCTCAAGTGGGTCCAAGACAAGAATTGATGCATTATATATGTTACCAACTCTACCTCCTCTTCAATCTGCATGGTATTCATTGCTAAACTCCTTTTGACTTCCAGATCATTTTGCAGATGTTCTACAGAATAATTGGGATTCACAGGCCATTCACATTCAGACTGAAAAAGATACTGAGCCTCTGACACCTATGTCTCATTCTTCAGGAATTCTTTCACCTTCAACCCTCAGAGGACACATCTGCCAGGTTTCTTGACGTGTTTACATACCTCCATTGAGATGCTTGTAAGACCTTAAGAATTTCTGAAACTTGTTTGCAACAAACATTCAAAACCTGGAAGTTTAATTCTTGACATACTTCAGCACATAAGTACTATCACTCCAAAACACTATTGTGTGATACGCTATTGTATCAGTCCTATTGGCCCTGAAGCTGGATGTGCAACTCCTTCCTCCTCAATGTGTCCATACTGTTGCCATCATAGCAGCAGTGAGCTCCATATGAAGGATGGTAACTGACCTCAAAGGAGCTACCTTAGATTTTCTTATGATAAAAGCAATTGCACCTGACAGAACTTGCTGTGAAACAAAAGGTAGATCATTGCTCTATAGCCATCTTCTTTAGCCTCTGTAAAGTGTTGTAACTGTGCAGCTTCTGCAAAATCCAGGGGGTTCAAACATCTAACAACCTTGAAGTCTTCAAACTGGCAGAGTTCTTCCAGCCAGCTTGTCCACTCATGGGCAACTGATGTTGATATAGTGTCATCAAAGCCAAGCCCTTTCTTACAGAGATCTTGTAGGATCTTCTTAGCAGATTGCGTAGCTGGAATCCAGATTTCTAACAACTAATGTTGGTATTCTGTCATCTCAGCCAAGTCCTTTCCTACATAAATATAGTTGGATCTTCTTAGAAGATAACACCACCAGACCTAAGATTCTTAGAAGATCGTAGATGGAACTAACTGTGGAAAGGATCCCTCTTCTCGTGAGTGGTCTATCTTGGATCATGATCTTAAACTTGAAAGTATCAGACTGAATGCACCATTGCACACCCGGTACTCTCTCCACTGAAGGTATATCTTGATCCAAATCCAAATCCTTCATGCCCTTCGCACTTTGCTCTTCTGCTATCACAGCTAGCGCACTGTTTGTTACTTATTCACTTTGTGAATCAAAGCCAACTTTGACACAAATGGATAGAAGGTCATGATAACGAGACATTGATTCCTCCTCAGAGGACACTGACACAAGCCAGTCATCAACATAGAAGCAATGCAAAATCTTATTCACTATTTGCCAGCTGAACTGTTCTTCATTGTCTTCTGCACATTTTTTTTAAGAGTGAAATTGGCACAGTTTAGTAATGAAGTTGCTGTAAAGAGATGTACCACCATTCTAGAGTCCACCATATCTTGGCTGAGCTCACCAACAGGCCAGAGAAACCTCAGCATCTTCCACTGGTACTTCAACCTGATGAAACATTGATTCAATATCTGCCATTTTCACCACTGGTTATGACTCCAATCAGAGAGCTTGTAAGATCTGGCCCCTGTACAAGCTGAGCATTAAGAGATATTCCCTGAAAAGTTGCTTTACAGTCAAACACTACAGAAAGTTACACACACAAAATGCTGGTGGAACACAGCAGGCCAGGCAGCATCTATAGGAAGAAGCACAGCCTACGTTTCAGGCCGAGACCCTTCGTCAGGACTAACTGAAAGAAAAGATAGTAAGAGATTTGAAAGTGGGAGGGGGAGGGAGAGATCCAAAATGATAGGAGAAGACTGGAGGGGGAGGGACGAAGCTAAGAGCTGGGAAGGTGATTGGCAAAAGAGATACAGTGCTGGAGAAGAGAAAGGATCATGAAACGGGAGGCCTAAGGAGAAAGAAAGGGGAGGGGAGCACCAGAGGAAGATGAAGAGCAGGCAAAGAGCGATTGTGAGAGGGACAGAGACAAAAAAAACCAGAGAGAGAAAAAGGGAGAGGGGAATAATAAATAGATAGATAGATAGATAGATAAGGGATGGGGTAAGAAGGGGAGGAGTGGCATTAATAGAAGTTAGAAAAATCAATGTTCATGCCATCGGGTTGGAGGCTACCCAGACGGAATATAAGATGTTGTTCCTCCAACCTGAGTGTGGCTTCATCTTGACAGCAGAGGAGGCCATGGATTGCCATATGAGAATTGGAATGGGACATGGAATTAAAATGTATGGCCACTAGGAGATCCTGCTTTCTCTGGCGGACAGAGCGTAGATGTTCAGCAAAACGGTCTCCCAGTCTGTGTCAGGTCTCACCGATATATAGAAGGCCACACCGGGAGCACCGAATGCAGTATATCACACCAGCCAACTCACAGGTGAAGTGTTGCCTCATCTGGAAGGACTGTCTGGGGCCCTGAATGGTGGTGAGGGAGGAAGTGTAAGGGCAAGTGTAGCACTTGTTCCGCTTACAAGGATAAGTGCCGGGAGGGAGATTGGTGGGAAGGGATGGGGGGGACGAATGGACAAGGGAGTCGCGTAGGGAACAATCCCTGCGGAAAGCAGAAGGGGGGGGGGAGGGAAAGATGTGCTAGGTGGTGGGATCCCATTGGAGGTGGCGGAAGTTACGGAGAATTTTATGTTGGACCCAGAGGCTGGTGGGGTGGTAGGTGAGGACAAGGGGAACCCTATCCCGAGTGGGGTGGCAGGAGGATGGGGTGAGAGCAGATGTGCATTAAATGTAAAAGGAAGTTTTCTTTTTACAGGGTGATAAACACAATGTGGAATATACCAGACTTTCCCATTACTGCGATCCAGATCCTCTGCTGGCACTCTTACAGCAGAACCTTTAGAGATGACATCCTTCGTGCAAGCTGTGCAGTAAGTGTGAAATAACAAATCTTTCTTAAACCTCTTCCTTAGATGTAGAACACGCTGTTCAGCAATCTATCTTTTATTTGGCATGTTAATCTCTTTTGTTCTCAAAGGTAACGTAATCTTGTAGTGGCCATCCACCAGTTTTGCAGAATTTATAACCAGCTCCATGAACCTGTGATCTTCTCTTGACAAACCAGTTGTTCATCCTGACTCTATTTTGGGAAGTCAGTCTTCAACTGCCGCTGCCAAAGCTCTTCCAAGTTCAAGACTGAGATCCTGTTAACCATCAGCACTGGCACAGTCTCATTCAGAGTCCAGACCAACATTGTTCTAATTGCTTAAGGTACCGTAGATTTCGCACTACAGAGCGCACCTGATTAAAAGCCGCTGGCTCTAATTTTAGAAAGAAAATCAATTTTGTACTTGTACAAGCCGCACCGGATTTTAGGTCACACCGGATTTTCGGCCGCAGGTGTCCCACGTTGTAATATGAGATATTTACACAGAAAGATATTACACGTGAGGATTTTTTAACTTTTAATTAAATCCATATGGTAACATAAACAAATACATATTGCAAATGCTTTTTTTCGAACCGTGCCTGTAACGCGGCTACTTTTAAATATACGTTGCGTATACTTTTTTACTGAACAACATTCCAATATCTCCTAACGACTGGTAAAAAATATATATACTGCAGCCTACCAGGAAAAGTTATTGATTGCCTTTAACTTAAAAGCAGCGTTCGCTCAGATCTAATGCCGCTCGCCCCCACCTTCCCGTTTATCGCAAACCGGTATTTCCCACAAGACGCGGCGAAACCGGGTGTGACGTCATAGCATCCCGCGATGTAGTACAGAAAACAAATATAGTTAAAACACTTCTAACTTTAACTAGAAATTACTAACAAATGAATTACTAAGCGAAAATATTATAAACTAAATAACTGCCATAAAGGCAGCACAATGCTTTTCTTCAAGTGTTTTCCATGTTGATGAGGGTGAGTACAAATGACTGATTTACAATAATTTAATTGTGAAAGTGCGCTTGATTTATCGTACAATTTCATTGGACCTCTGTGAACTACTCATCAATTTTATTGGTCTACTGTTACGAGGCAAAATGTTTTTGGCGGCATGAAAAAAAATCATGCATTAGCCGCACCGTAGTAAAGGCCGCAGTGTTCAAAGCTGTTCAAAATGTGGGAAAAAAGTAGCGGCTTATAATCCGACATCTACGGTATATTATTAACACTGTTAATCACTACTCCAATGCTTTAGACACATTGTCCCTATCAGCAGCTCTATTGCTAAATCAGTTTCTGGGAAATGGACATGCTTCAGGTGAGACCATTCCTGGAAATCCCTCTGCCGTGGAATATTCCATTTATAAACAGACATGCATTCCTGCAAAACTTGCTGATGTGTCCTATACACAAACAGCAAAAGCAGATGCCACTTTCTTTTAGGAAGACTATCTTCTCTTTTCTCCAGCCAAGGGAATGAATTCTAATATACACTCACCATCACAGGACAGCCAAATCCTTTTGGCTGATGAGACCATTTCCCTTCCATTGGTCCCTGGTTCATTTTAACTTTACTTCTCACAGTGGTTACAGTAGTGGCAAAGATGCTCCCTTTAGCTTTAGAAGAAAGTTGTGGCTTAGTTTTGTTTACACCTTTGCTTATTGCTGGTTATATAGTATCCTGTATATTCCCAATCACCGGATGTGTAGCAACCTTTACTTGCCTTTCTATAAAACCAAGAACATCAATGAATGCAATCTTATGGTTATACCTTTCTTGCAGTGTACAGACCACCATTCTCCATTTATTCCTAAGCATATAGAGCAATTTCTTTACAACAATTAACATATTAGCAGGCATGTCCAGCTAACACATTGTACTGCATTTTTTCCATGGTATTGCACAAGCTTTTAAGAAAAAAACGATAGTCTCGAAGAGCTTTCATGTGTTCAGATTTGATAGGCACCCAAAAAAGAGCCTTTTATGGATGCAATTTTATGTTCAATATCAAACTTTTCCTGTAGTAAAGCCTTAGCTTTTAGATATCCTTTCATAGAGTCAACATGCTGACAACTTCTGACAAGTTCTCTAGGCTGGATCTCTAGTGTACTGTTCAAGGAAATAGAGGCAGCCAGTATAGCTGTCAGTGTTGCCTTCAACACTGTTTTCAAAAGCCCTCATTAATGCATGATAGAGCAATGGATTGCCGTCAAAGACATGAATCTCTCATTTTGGGCAAAGATGAAATGTGTTTCTATTGTACCAGTAAGACTGTTATTTCCTTTTGCTTCCTCATATCAATAGTATTATTTTGACCTCTACTATCATCTGAAACAAAAGTGTTCCCATGCTGTAAGTAAATGTCCCCATAAGCACTTTGATCTGTTGAATATGACATAGGTTCAGAGTACGTCATTAGTGCCAGCTGATAATAAACACCCTGAACTACCTCTTGGGGGTCTTGTTCATGATTCACAGACATTTGAGGAATGAATACATCAGCACTGACATTAGGTGTTTTTGTTATTCTTTGTGCCTTTTCATTATTCGGAAACTGCACCATCTCAGATCTCAAGACCCTGCAATGGATAGTGACGTCAGCTGAGAAGGTCATCAGGGTCTCTCTTCCTGCCATTACAGACATTTACACCACACGCTGCATCCACAAAGCAAACAGCATTTTGAAGGAGCCCGCGCATCCCTCATACAAACTCTTCTCTCTCCTGCCGTCTGGGTAAAGGCACCGAAGCATTCGGGCTCTCACGACCAGACTTTGTAACAGTTTCTTCCCCCAAGCCATCAGACTCCTCAATACCCAGAGCCTGGACTGACACCATCTTACTGCCCTCTACTGTGCCTATTGTCTTGTTTATTATTTATTGTACTGCCTGCACTGTTTTGTGCACTTTATGCAGTCCTGGGTAGGTCTGTAGTCTAGTGTAGTTTTTTGTGTTGTTTTACGTAGTTCAGTTTAGTTTTTGTACTGTTTCATGTAGCACATGGTCCTGAAAAACATTGTCCCATTTTCACTGTGTACTGTACCAGCAGTTATGGTTGAAATGACAATAAAAAATACTTGAACATGAACTTGAATTTTAAAATATAGGAACTCACAGCATAGGACTGTCCTGCTGGAGCACTTCTAGCACTCGCCACTCTTGATGCCCTTAACACATTAACTTTAGCCGTATGTGCAGCAACTTCTTTCTCCAACTTAATTTTTCTTCCCTTTTCCGTAGCTGCTCCTTCCTTTTCTGTAGATGCTCTTCTTGCGCTTCCAGTGTATGTTTGTCCTTCAATAATCAAAGACATGCGATTTATGCAGTTAAATCAGCCCTCTGTTTTCATGCCTGTAGAGGAGATAGCAGATGCAGAGGATTTGTTTCCTGCAGCAGAACTTTGAGCACTGACATTAGAAACACTGTCGTTCGGTTTCATGTCTTCCTGTGGGTCACCTGCTCAATGCTAAGTTAAAACATGCCTTGGAATTTGAGAAACATTGCCTGATGACAGATGAGGCACATATTCACTAATTACAGCAACATGACTTCAGTGGAATATGTTTGATTAACTGTTGCTTTGTATCTTCTATGAATGCACTGCAATAGTGATCAATGTTTGAAAACATCGGTTCTATTTTTTTCTGTTCAGCCTTGGGAAGTAAGGAGATTATCATGTGAAGATGCTTAGCAACAGCTTCATAGAGATAGCCAAGTCCTCAAGATGAGCTTGTATTATAAGACATTTTTCTTTAATTTTCACAAGAACATTAATTGATGTTATTAAACCTTTAATTTTGTTCACATTTGTTTCATACTCCTTTTGCAGCCTTAGCTTGTAAGCCCTGACTACAGGGTCAATTCCATGCTTAGATGCACTCATATTAATTTCTCTAGTTGCATGGCTCACAGCTAACTTAGTGTTCACCTGCAGCACCAGCGATATTCATTTCAATAGACATAGTCAACAAGCTGTCCGTGCATCCATAGCTCTTAAACCAGACCAAACAAACAGTCTTCAAATCAAACACTGGCAACTGGAATATTTCAGCACTTCAATAAAACAAGGTGATAAACCCCAGGCAAACACTTCACAAGCAACAGTCATCAATGGATGGGCATCACTGACTATTCAAACCACAAACACACAACATGAATCATCAAAAGGTCGCAGATAATCCTACCACAAGCTGCTCCTATTTCCAACGTGTTGTTCTCAGAGTTGCAATTCCTAATTTGGCAACGGGTCTGAGGCAATCGTTTTCCATAGACTAGTGTTTAGTATAACTGTTTTTTTGTTGACAAAACGTAGTAGTTACTTGAAAACAAACTAAAACCGCTGAGAGACTAAGCCAGGCTACTTGGCAATGTATGACACATTTCCAAGTAATGAATTTCCATATCAAAAAAAGGTACATTTGATCTTTTATTACAAAAGCAGCAAAGAATAATGATCTCATGCAATAAAAAGACTAATGAAAATAAATTAGCGATGTAATGGTCTTATAGCGATGTTAGCATTCGAACAGTGTAACTAAGCATACCAGTTAGCCATCTAGTTAGTGAAATAATGAAGTTAGTGTAAATAATTAGCACACTTAAGGGGTCTAATAATGTTTCAATTAATGGCCAACAAAAATTTGTCAACAAAACCCATGGCTAACTCACTTCCCAATAGATAAATTGGGAAAATTCCAACTAACAAAACAAGAATGCATAACTATACTCATTTGCTTCTACCATGTAACAGATTACCATAATAAACACATCACAAAATACAATACAGACAGAAAATAGATCCATGGCTGTAATGGACAGAAAATAGATAACTGACTCCTCCAAGTACTTTTCTAAATTGTGTTTTTAAGGTAAATATGATGACCGATTTTGCAAACAGCAGATTTCTATCAACAGTGATATTTCATTTAATTGACCAGCTCATCTGTTCTGCCAGTGTTATATACGGAGTTAACACTGGTTACTTTATCAGGACAAACTAGTGTTTTTCTTCAGATGGTGCCATTAAATCATTCATATTTATCTAACTCTTCAATCAAGATGGTGGGGTTTTGATTTTTAATATATAATAGAAAGTTATTACATGGTAGCAGCTATTTGACCCATCATAATCAGGAGTACTTTGTTGCATTCAGCCTTTATAATGAGATACTCTACTGACACTGAAAAAACTGAGTGGGCAGCTTCGAAACCATTCAAGCAGTTCCTCTCAAATTTAACGGAGAGTGTTGTCAACATTTAGCTGTTGATAAAGGGTGTCTCACTGGAGAAACTGTTGACAGGACTCCATTAGCAACCTGCCAGGCAGAGACATCACAATGGCAACAACTTTATCAAAGTCCATTACCTCTCTGCAATTAGTGGTGTAAATGAAGACACTCTAAATGAAGACACATTTCAATAATGCTAAAATATACAACTGAAAGAAAATCAAATAATGCAAACATTGAAAAGCATAAAATTAGAAGTTGTTAGTGCCTCTCTCACTTCATTAGCCTTGATGAAGGTTTGATTTTCTGGTGCCCAGTCAGTGTGTGATCTCTGTGGCTGCAGTCCAAATACTGGTAAGCTGTTTTCATTCACACAGTCATCCTGGTGACTCATATAAGCCGCATAATTTTAGGTCTTTGATGCCATGGGGAGTTGGATGCAGGCTGCCTTCCAAAGCAGCTGAGGGAACAGCCTTACAGTACATGGTTGGCTGTGGGACTGGTGTGAGTGTGCTCACTCAAGAGAGCAGGATTCCATTGTCCTGAATCTGAAAACCAGGCTATCTCTCAGGGGGCTGGGGAGACGAGGGTGTGGAGTGGTTTGTAGGGAACCAAACCATTTCCTCCTTGTATCATTACCAAGACCTGGAGTTAAGTCAGCTAACAGGGCCCCTGTCACAGCTGCTTGGCCTCTGGAGTCTTAACTGTTCTCCTTCGAGTGAATTCTCCATATGTTCCATTGGTACTCAGCTCACAGTGAAGACAGCTGTGAGTGGGGTCAGACTGTCACTGCAGCCTCCCACCCGTCACCCTTCTGTCGACGCTAACAGGTGAGCGTTCTGTTCAGGCAGGAGACAAACCAATTTGCTGACATGCCGCACCTCTCTGGTACAGGGAAGCTGCCAGCTACTTGCATGCACGGCCTTTTTGACACTGAAGAACCAAGCAGTACACATGGGTAGAATTAGTGTGTCCACCGCTCAGAGAGGATGTCAATGTTCCTTCAGAGCTCCAGGATGCTACTTTGTGGAGAGATCACAGCATTTGCTTATGAGCCTACACAGATGAACAAGATGTTTGTGTCGATTCTGTCTGTGAATCCAGTGATGGAATCAGTACTACTCCCCACCTGCCATGCATAGTGACTGACACATAAGCTTTATGCAGCCTCCTGTGAGAATGTGGAGACAGACTCATTGTGAGCAGGCCCGAGATCTCACATCAGCCTTTTCTTCAGCCATTTCTGCTCCTTATCTGGGATCCTTGGGGCAGCTTCAGATGCAGCCTTCCTCACCAGACTCTCTGTGGCTTATGTCAGACTGCAGCCCACACTTGTCTACTGTATATCCTAGTGATACACTCGCTCCCCACTCGGTCTGCTCACCATGCCAGTCTCAGAGGTGGTTCTCTAAAGTGGCTTGCACTGTGCTATTCATCAGCTCCCCTCCCCGCTCCCCCCATTTTCTTCTTCTCCCTTCATCTCTTCATGTTGCTCTTTTTGGGAAGGAAACTCCATCTATCCTAATACCCTGAAGAGACAAGCAGAAAACAGGTGGTCTTCGCACCTTTACAGTGCTAGCGATAACAAACATACCTTCTGCTTTTCTCCCTCATGATCAAGTCTTCCACTCCATTGCTGAGCTTGCTGCAGTAAGTGCTGTGATGAACGTCGGGATCACAGACTGATGGTACAGTGAGTGGGTAGTTTATCAGATGCCATGCTCATTCCATAGTTTACACTGGGCTTCTGATGCTTGGATTCAAGGCTTTCAGTGCCATCACTTCTTGATTTTGAGGAACAGAGCCTCATATGAGAAAGTGGATTTGGAAGAAGGCTTCAAATTCATCCTTGAATCATTTCCCCAACTAGTTTTGTAATAGCTTCCTGTTGTGGAACTCAGGGCAGTATGCCTTTTTCAGCAGTCTAGTATCAACAATTCAAAGGACGTATTGATGATCGAGACAAAATAAATGAAGTAAACTGAATGAACCATTGTTCTTGAACGTACATAGTAGATTAGTGGATGGCTCTTCCTGCAGGGATGATTACTAGTTTCAATACTGAGGGTCTTGAATTTTAGTTTAAAATTAAGGACATTGTCATTTAAACCTCAGATAAATAAAAGTTTCTTTTGTAGAGATTCAATCAAGTGTTAATGCTACACAACAGAAGAGGGTAAAATCCATTTTCTAGTCTAAGAGCTTTTCTCCTTCCCATTAACCATACTGCCTGTTTTTGTATCATCGACAAACTTCTTAAATCATGTTTCCAATGTTTACATCCAAAGCTACATGTACAAGTTCACATATATTAAAAAAGACAAGGGACCCAATGTTAAGCCCTGCAGAACCACACTACATGCACCTCTGTTGTCACTAAATTTCCCTTTGACTGATACCCTTTCCTTTTCCCCATTCAGTCAATTTTTAATTCAGCTTGCCTCTGAATGCTGGATCTCCTGAACTTTTCCTTCATGATCAACTTGCCATATACGACTTCTCAGGCTGTTTATTTATCTGGCATGAGATTTGCTTCTCTTATTATTAGCTGCTGCAAAAAAGTCATAGGTCACACTTGACCCTCCCTTGGCAACTCAGCATTATTGATTGACCTTTGTCCTTTTCCATGCTTGTCAAGGTCAGTTATCCTCCACTGCAGTTAGGATGGCTGACCATCAATGATACAGTATTAACAGACTTTTCAGTTTGTTGGACTGGTGGTGCTATCTGTTAGTCTCACGAGACCATGGATCTGCGTCTGGAATGGATTCCAGGGCACAGGCCTGGGAAAGGTTGTATGGAAGACCAGCAGTTGCTCATGCAGCAAGTCTTCCCTCTCCACGACACCAATGTTATCCAAGGGAAGGGCAAGGGCCGATACAGCTTGGCACCAGTGTCGTCACAGGAATTGCCAGAGCGAGGTTGAAAGCAATGTCGGACTGCCTTAGGGACTCCAGTTCTGGATTTGTCCTCAGGGTTTACTCCCGAAGCCTTTTCCATGAGTGGGTATGACCGCGAGGCAGCAGAGGTTTGAAATCAGAGTTTTCCCTCTCTTAGACAGAGTGCCTTCACAGGCTGACGAGCTCCATCTACCCGAAGACTGGTTTTAAGGTGCCAGGACCCGCCTTCGCCCCTTCTCCTGTCAGTAGAAACAGTTCCGCTGGGCTTAGAGGCTAAGCCACACGAGAAGACCAGAAGTTGGATCTGGTTGTCAGAGGCTATTTGAGGCGCATTGGACTACTGTAGCCAAATATAATTACAACATGCTCTGCTTCTTTCCTTGGTTTTTTGTAAGAGCTTAGTCTATAGTTTATCAGGATCATTGATTTACCACTTTAACAATGCCAAACCTTTTTATTACCCTCCATTATCTACATTTATAATTCCAAAATTTCACAGTATTTCTCCTTCTCCTCTCTATGGAAGAAAGGGAAGTGTACATTCTCCTTTGTTCCATAAAGACTGATACAAAATATTTTGGAACAACTCATGTTTTCTATATCTTTATATCAGCTATATAAGACCATAAGATAAGACATAGCAGCTGAATTAGGCCATTCAGCCCATCGAGTCTGCTCTGCCATTCCATCATGGCTGATCCCAGATCCCACACAACTCCATACACCTGCCTTCTCATTATATCCTTTGATGCCCTGACTGATCAGGAAACTATCAACTTCCACCTTAGATATACCCACAAACTTGGCCTCCACTGCAATCTGTGGCAGAGTATTCCACAAATTCACTCCTCCCTTGCTAAAAAAAAATCTTCTTTACCTCTGTTCTAAAAGGTCACTCCTCAATTTTGACACTGTGCCCTCTAGTTCTGGATACCACCACCATAGAAAACATCCTCTCCACATCCACCCTATAAAGTCCTTTCAACATTCAGTAGGTTTCAATGAGATCCCCCCCCCCCCCACCACTCTCCCCCCATATTCTTCTAAATTTCAGTGAGTGTAGGCCCAAAGCTGTCAAACGCTCCAAATACGTTAACTCCTTCATTCTTGGGACCATCGTCGTGAACCTTCTCTGGACTCTCTCCAATGACAACACGTTTTTTCTGAGATATGGGCCCACAACTGTTCACAATACTCCATCTGTGACCTGACTAGTGTCTTACAAAGGCTCAGAATTATCTCCTTGTTTTTATATTTGATTCCCCTTGAAATAAATGACAACGTTGTATTTGCCTTCTTCAGCACAGACTAAACCTGTAAATTAACTTTTGGGCATCTTGCACAAGGACTCCTAAGTCCCTCTGCACCTCTGACATTGGAACCTTCTCTCGATTTTGATAATAGTCTGCACAGTTGTTCCTTTTACCAAAATGCATTATCATACATTTCCCAACACTGTATTCCATCTGCCACTTTTTTGCCCATTCTTCCAATTTGTCTAAGTCCTTCTGCAATCACATTGCTTCCTCAGCCCTACCTACCTTTCCACTTACCTTTGTATCATCCACAAACTTTGCCACAATGCCATCAATTCCACTATCTGAATCACTGACAAACAATGTGAAAAATATTAGTCCCAATACTGATCACTGAGGAACACCACTAGTCAATGGCAGCCAACCAGAAAAGGATTATTCTAACACGCTACCTCCTGCCTGTCAACCATTCCTCTATCCATGCCAGTATCTTTCCTGTAACACAATAGTATTTTATCTTGTTAAGCAGCGTCATGTGTGGCACTTTATCAAATGTCATTTGAAAATCTAAGTAAGTGACATCCTTTGTTCACCCTGCTTGTTACTTCTTCAAAGATCTCTAACAGATTTGACAGACAAGATTTACCTTTACAAAAATCATGCTGAATTTGACTTATTTTATCATTAGCCTCCAAGTACCCAGGAACCTTATCTTTAATAATACACTCCAACACTTTCCCATCCACTAAGGTTAGGCTAACTGGCCTAAAATTTGCAAACACGAGGAAATCTGCAGATGCTGGAAATTCAAACAACAACACACACAAAATGCTGGTGGAACACAGCAGGTCAGGCAGCATCTATAGGGAGAAGTGCTGTCGACGTTTTGGGCCAAGACCCTTCGTCCTGATGCCGACAATGCTTCTGCTATAGATGCTGCCTGGCCCGCTGTGTTCCACCAGCATTTTATGTGTGTTGTGGCCTATAATTTCCTTTCTTTTGCCTTCCTCCCTTCTTAAAGAGTGGAATGACATTTGCAATCTTCCAGACCTCCAGGACCATGCCAGAATCAAATGATTCTTGAAAGATCATGACCAATGCATCCGTTAACTCTTCAGTAACTTCTCTCAGGACTCTGGGATGTTGTCCATCTGGCCCAGGTGACTTATCCACCTAGCATCTTTTCCTTTGAAACAGCAATGGCACTCACTCCTGCTCCTTGACATTTATGGACCTCTGACACACTGCTAGTGTCTTCCACATTGAAGACAAATGCAAACTATCCATTCAGGTCATTTGCTATTTCTTTGTCCCTATTACTACTTCACCAGCATCATTTTCCAGTGGTCTAATATCAACTATCACCTCCCTTTTACTCTTTATATATCTGAAAACACGTTTAATATCTTGCTTTATATTATTGGTTAGTTTGCCCTCCTATTTCATCTCTTCCTTTCTTATAGCTTTTTTTTAGTTGTCTTTTGTCGGATTTTAAAAGCTTCCCAATCATCCAACTTCCTACTCACTTTTTCTACCTTATATACTCTTTCTTTGGCTTTTCTACAGTCCTTAACATCCCTTGTCACCACAATCGCCTAACCTAGCCATCAGAGAACTTCTTCTGTGGAACATATCTATCCTGCACCTGGTGAACTACTCTCAGAAACTTTAGCCATCTCTGCTCTGCCATCATCACCATCAGTATCCTCCTCCAATCTACCTCGGCAAACTCCTCTCTCATGTCTGTAATTCCCTCTATTCCATTGCAATAGTGATACATGTGAGTTATGCTTTTCCCTCTCAAACTGCAGTATGAAGTCAATCATATTAAAATCACTGGCTCCTAAGGGTTCCTTTACATTAAGCTCCCTAATAAGACCTTGGTTATTACACAACATTTAAACTAAGCTCACCTTTCCCTGAGTAGGCTTGAGCATAAGATGCTCTAAAAAGCCATCTCATAGGCATTCAACAAATACCCTCTCTTGTAATCTGACACCAACCTGATTTTCCCAATCCCCTTGCATATTGAAGTCTCCCATTACAATTGTATGATTACTTCATTACATGCCTTTTCCAGCTCAATCTCAACCCCATATCCTGGCTGCTATTTGGAGGTCTATATATGAATCACATAACGTTTTTTTCACCCTTGCAGTTTTGATCTTTATATGACCCTATTTGTTCTTTTGTTATCATCTTTACTTACATGGCTGTCCTCGAGTTTACCTTCCAATTTTTTTTTTAAGTTTTCAGGTTCTCACGTTAATACAAAGTACTTCCCCAGCAATGAATGTTGTTATGATCAGTAACTGCCTGATCCCATCTCCACAATGAATAGTAACATTGAATTGGAGTATTTGACAGTCAGTTAATTGTCCAAAATATATTTTCCTACTTCATTGGCAGAGTTAAATTTTACCCCACCAGCCTTCTTTTCCACCCTACCCCTGTATTTTTTCTCTATCAGCTCATTACGAAATGTGCAACTGCGTGTAGACATTCAAAAATAAAGTAACAAATGTAATTCATTTTCATGCAATGTTGAGGTTAGACCACCTCAGGGCAAAATCAAAGACAGATACATTTGCACATTGGATGTTGTGCTGCAATATGAATCTGGAGTAAGATTGTAGTTTTATATACAATATTAGCATACTATTGTGCAATCAAAGGAACAAGTCCTCTATTCAAACTCCTATCAGTATTTCATCAAACTGAATTTAGATTTTCTTTATACTCCCAGGTCTTATCAGACAAACCTGCAGAATGTCTAATATTCTCAGTGACTTGGCCCTGCTGGTACTGTATCAGTCAATAGATCAAGGGCACTTACTCCATAAAATGAGTATGGTTGATGGTTCCACTGTGTCTGATGCTCCCCTTCACATATTTCCCCAGACAAGCAAACCAAATAGGTAACAGCTTTCCGAATGATACTGAACAGATTTTGACTGAAAAAAAACTACCCACATGTGTTTTTTTTAAGTTTTGTCAATCCTATTTCTTTAGATGGCAGGATATTAATTGTTGGCAGCCGGTGTTAAGAACTTGCAGACTCAAAGGAGTCAGAAACAAATGTGATAGATGTCATGAAGCCAGTTCTTCTGCTATTTATCAGATTACAAACTTGTTGCCAACCATGAATTGAAGTTAAAAGAATTAGCATTATTGCACTTACAGAAGCTTTATCACAAATATAAATCTTTTTATGACTCCTAAAATTCAGAGCATGGATGATATTACTGACATTATTACAAATTCAAAGTCAAAGGTTATCTGGTTCTGGGAAATAAATGTTAAAATGGTCACCATCAATTTTTAAAGTTATTGAATGGTGTGTTCTCCAGTCCAGGCTGAGATGCTGATATAACACTTTTTCAAAAACATCCCAATATTGTCATCAATTAAGACAATTTACATATGCATAATATATTTATTTTTTTACAGATAATAATAAAGGCCTCAACATACAGTTTCCATCAAGAGAATTAGGCTTTGCTACTTTGTGGTGGCTGGAGTCAGATTTAGCAGGGCACTCCAACATTACACCTACACATTCCATCCTGGGTCCTTTGCTACTTAGTCTCCTGTGCATAACTTCTCAAGATTTAACTTAGGAGTTCTGGAGATAATGCACTACACATCAGGCTATTAGAAACACTTGTGCAGAATTCTTCAGCAGATCAGTTTGGAATATCTTAAAATGCTCATTTGACTGACCAAAGCTTAAAAGAGTAAATCATGATAATATGGCACAAAAAATAAATTTTAATTCACCAGTAAACATGACAATATAAAATATTAATGAATGCTTGATTTGTTAATTTTTAAAACAAATCTTTGTGCAGCTTATTATTGGAGTTTAAAAGCTGATTTAAGTTATTGTATATTTTGGTAGATAAAATAGAATGTACTTCTATGCTGGCATAAAACAGCGTACTGTACTAAAATTCTGGTTTTATAATTCCCAGTGAATAGGAGCATCAATTAATAAGTTAGTATCACCTTTAACCCCCACATGCTTTAAAAAATATCAGATCCCTTTTCTGCATTTTATGAAATATTCAGGAAGAAGATTACTGGTGCAGATTTTGATAAAATGTAAGTCTGATGTACTTTTTTCAGATAATTATTTGAGTGATATTCTGTAATCTCATAGACAGCTTTTCTTTACATAGCAATTGCTCTAAATTTGCCCATGAAACAATCGTGCAAATACATACATAATTACTAAAATACGTGTTCTAATTCTTAATTTATTTCTCTATTCAATATTCAATCTGTCCAAGATTAAGCCCTCAGCTAGGAGGTTATGGATATTGGTGGTAGGATAGTTGGCGGCATTCCTACTGAAGGAGAGAACAGAAGATCAACCAGAAAAGGAAAAATATATAAAAGTGGATTTCCAAATCGAACATCATACTTTGACAAGCTCACTAATTTTCTAAGAAGGTAATTGGAGGAGTTGCGGCTGGTAATGTAGTGGAAGTATTTCATCTATTTTTCCAAAAGCCTTTCAATCTGGTACACCATATTAATAAGGTCAGAGAATGTGAAATCAGGGGTAAGCAACAGAATGAATTGCTAGCCAGATTCAGGATAACTATTCACAGCAGAAAAAGAAGATAACATTGTCCCACAAGGGTCAATGCTGTTCACCATATACCCACGAACTTGGCCTCCACTGCAGTCTGTGGCAGAGCATTCCACAGATTCACTACTTTCTGGCTAAACAAATTCCTCCTTAGCTCTGTTCTAACAGGTCACCTCTCAATTTTGAGGTTGTGCCCTTTAGTTCTGGATACCCCAACTACAGGAAACATACTCTCCATATCCACCTTATCTAATCCTTTCAACATTTCAAAGATTTCAATGAGATCTCCCTGCATTCTTCTAAATTCCAGTGAGCACAGGCCCAAAGCTGCCCAATGCTCCTCATATGTTAACCCCTTCTTTCCCAGAATCATCCTTGTGAACCTCCTCTGGACTATCTTCTATGATAACACATCTTTCCTGAGATATGGGGCCCAAAACTGTTGACGATACTCAAAGTGCAGCCTGACTAGTGACTTATAAAGCTTCAGCATTATCTCCTTGTTTTATATTCTATTCCCCTTGAAATAAATGTCAACATTGCACTTGTCCTCTTTACCACAGACTCAACCTGGGAATTAACTTTCTAAGAGTGTTGCACAAGGATTTCTAAGTCCCTCTGCACCTCTGATGTTTGAATTTTCTCCGCATTTAGATAATAGTCTTCACTATTGTTCCTTTTACCAAAATGCATTATCATACGTTTCCCAACACTGTATTCCATCTGTCATTTTTTTCCCCATTCTTCCAACTTATCCAAGTCCTGTTGCAATTGCATTGCTTCCTCAGCACTACCCACCCCTCCACCTATCCTTGTATCATCTGCAAACTCTGTCACAAAGCCACCAATAGCATGACCTAAGCAACACACACAAAGTGCTGGAGGAACTCAGCAGGGCAGGCAGCATTTATAGAAAAAGTACAGTTGACGTTTCGAGCCAGGACCCTTCAGCAGGAATACAGAAAAAAAAAGCTGAGGGGTAGATATAAAAGGTTAGGGGAAGGGGAGAGAGAAACACAAGGTGATAGGTGAAGCTAGAAGGGGGAGGGATGAAGTAAAGAATTGAGAAGTTGATTGGTGAAAGAGATACAGGGCAGGCAAAAGGGGAGTCTGACAGGAGAGGACAGAAGGCCATAGAAGAAAGAAAAGGGGAGAGGAGCACCAGAGGGAGGCGATGGGCAGGCAGGAAGAAAGGTGAGAGAGGTAAAAGGGGATGGAGAATGGTGCAGGAGAGTGGGAGGGGGCATTACTGGAAATTGAAGAAATCCACTAACTAAATCATTTGCAAACAGCGTGAAAAATAGTGGTCCCAATACTGCCCCCTGAGGAACACCACTGGTCACTGGCAACCAACCAGAAAAGACTCCCTTTATTTCCACTCACTACCTCCTGCCTGTCAGCATTTCCTCTATCCAGTATCTTTCCCGTAACGCCGTAGGATTTTATCTTGTTAAGCAGCCTCATGTGAGGCACCTTAACAAATGCCTTCTGAAAATGTAAGTAAGTGACATCCACTGCCTCTCCTTTGTCCACCCTGCTTGTTACTTCCTCGAAGAACTCAAACAGATTTGTCAGGCAAGATTTCCCCTTACAGAAACCCATGCTGACTTTGACTTATTTTGTCATTAGTCTCCAAGTACCCCAAAACCTAGTCCTTAATAACGGACTCCAACACTTCCCCAGCAACTGAGATTAGGCTAATTGGCCTATAATTTCCTCTCTTTTGTCTTCTTTCCTTCTTAAAGAGTGGAGTGACATTTGCAATTTTCTAGTCCTCCGGGATCATGCCAGAATCAAGTGATTCTTGAAAGATCATGACCAATGCATCTGTTATCTCTTCAGCAACCTCTCTCAGGACTCTGGGATGTAGTCCATTTGGCCCAGGTGACTTATCCATCTTAAGATCCTTGAGTTTGCCTAGCATTTTTTCATTTGTAATAGCAATGGCATTCACTCCTGCTCCTCAACACTCACGAACTTCTGGCATATGGCCAATGTCTTCCACAGTAAAGACTGAAGCAAAGTAGCTATTAAGTTTATCTGCTATTTCTTTGTCCCCCATTACTATCTCACCAGCATCATTTTCCAGTGGTCTAATATCAACTTCCATCTTCCTTTTATTCTTTATATAACTAAAAACACTTCTAGTATCCTGCTTTGTATTATTGGCTAGTTTGCCCTCATATTTCATCCTTTCCCTTCTTATAGCTCTTCTAGTTGCCTTTTGTTGGATTTAAAAAACTACCCAGTCATCCAACTTTCCACTCACTTTTGCTACCTTATATGTCCTTTCCTTGGCTTTTATGCAGTCCTTAACTTCCCTTGTCAGCCATAGTCGCCTAGCTCTGCCATTTCAGAACTTCTTCTTCTCTGGGACGTATCTATCCTGTGCCCTCTGAACTATTCCCAGAAATTTCAGCCACCATTCTTCTGTCGTCATCCCCGCCAATCTACCTGGGTAAGCTCCTCTCTCATGCCTCTGGAATTCCCTTTATTCCACTGCGATACAGATACATGTGATTAAATATACTGTTTCTAAATATGAAGGTGATATAAAGTTCAAGGGATAGTTATCTTCACATATCCTTGCAGCTACTTCTAGATCTAACTTTCTTATTCAAGGGAACTCTACACACCTTAGCCTCTATTCATTTGTGAAGCCCTCTGTCATTTTAACCTGTGTCCACATTCAAATTCCATCCCTACCTGTCCCTGCCCACATTCTTTTGAAGGATATCCTTAGACACTACCTCTTTTTTGTGAAATTCATCCAGGCTCTCCACACGGTCAGGAATGGTGCAAGCAACTGGAACCCTCCCAGCTCACTACCAAAAAGTGAAAATCCATGTTCTGTTGATTAAACACACGCTAGCAATATGTTTTTCTTTATGGAATCCATGTTTTATATTCATAGTAATTGCTTTTAAATTTCATTTCAAGTCAAAGAGGTTTTTAAAAAGGTGACTTTTACTCAGATGCTACATGACCTATTGAGTTCCCCTGGCAGATTACTTGTTGAAAACTTACATAAATGTGTATATTGATTCAATTGATCAGCTTCAACAAGAACTACACTTCAAAATTATTAAATGTATCTAAAATATGTTGATGACTTTGGATGGTACTCCATGGATGTAAACTCATCATTGGTGAGCGGATATCAAACCCAACATCAAGTATTAAAATGTTATCATGTACCACGTGGACCAGGTGATTCTTTCAGCTTATAGTCTAAGTACAAGTTCCCATCTGACAACTCAGTTAATGCTAACATGGGGAAACAAGAGTGAATGGGTATAAAATCTTCTCCATCAGATATTCAGGTTCAAGATGCAACCAACAGTGCTACAATGAGAAGACAGTGCCTTAACAATACAATCTAATCTGTTTGTCATGAATTTACTATTTGAAAGTACTATATTTCAACCATGTTGACTATTAATCAAACTAATTGAAAAATACTATGTAATAAACATAAAATGATTTCCTATTGAAGATTTGTCCTCTCATGTTCATATAATTATGTTAGAACTGCAATGTTTCCTTTTTGTTTTCCCACATCATTATTCTCACCATACTTTTTCCATTCCTGCATATGTGCTGAAACCACAAAGAGACATAACATCCCATGGTCGACAGGAACTGATGCAGACACCACCACAGAGGGAAATGATGAGCAGTCAGCCTCAAGCTTATCACCACATCTGGAATTAGCAGAATACAACTGCCTTCCAGTTTTTAGTTATTACAACACAGCAACAAAAGTAATTAATCTCATAGAAATTCTCTGTGAAACATTCAGCAAAGTTTAAAAAATTGATACTTTAGCAATAGAACCTGAATGTTTGGATGGCACATCACCTATAAACAATCTGTCTAGCTTTTCCAAAACTCTGATGTGTGTTCCTAACTCACACCAGCTCCTAGCCGCTCATCACCCCAGTGCAGAGTCAGAAGATTGGCTGACTATGAGAGGGCAAACAGTGGGGTAAAGGGGGCCGTTTTTTTGGTTCACTGCTGGTAACTAATGGTATTCTGGAGTGGGGGAGGGGGGGGTCCACTACTTTTCATGTTATATGACAAATATGATAATGATCTGGATGGTGGAATTGATTCCTTTCCAGCCAAGTCTGTTAATGATGCAAAGATAGGTGGAGGGCAGATAGTACTGTAGAAGCAGGGAGTCTGTGGAAGGATTTGGACAGATTAGAACTTTGGGCAAAGAGGTCACAGATGGAATACAGTGTAGAGAAGTTCACAGTCGTGTAGTTTGGTGGAAGGAATAAAGGCCTAGACTCTCTTCAGAACAGGGAGTGGATTCAGAAATTGGAAGTGAAAAGGGACTTGTAAGTCCCTAGTGCAGGATTTTCTAAAGGTTAACTTGCAGGTTGAGTTAGTGGTAGGAAGGAATATACCAGATTCGGAATTGGCTTGCCTACAGAAGGCAAAGGGTGGTTGTAGACGGGTCATATTCTGCATGGAGGTCAGTGGCCAGTGGTGTGCCTCAAGGATCTGTTCTGGGACCCTTACTCTTCGTGATTTTTATAAATGACCCAGATGACGAATTGGAGGGAGGGGTTAGTAAGCTTGCTGCTGACACAAAGGTTGGAGGTGTTGTGGATAGTGTGGAGGGTTGTCAGAGGTTACAGCCGGACATTGATAGGATGCAAAACTGGGCTGAAAAGTGGCAGATGGAACTCAACCCAGATAAGTGTGAAGTGATTCATTTTGGTAGGTCAAATATGATGGCAGAATATAGTATTATTGGTAAGGCTCTTGGCAGTGTGGAGGATCAGAGGGACCTTGGGGTCCAAGTCCATAGGACGCTCAAAGCAGCTGCACAGGTTGACTCTGTGGTAACGAAGGCATATGGTGTATTGGCCTTCATTAATCATGGAATTGAAATTAGGAGCCAAGAGGCAATGTTGCAGCTATATAGGAATCTGGTCAGACCCCACTTGGAGTATTGTGCTCATTTCTGGTTTCCTCACGACAGGAAGGATGTGGAAGCCATAGAAAGGGTGCAGAGGAGACTTACAAGGATATTGCCTGGATTGAGGAGCATGCTTTATGAGAATAGGTTGAGTGAACTCGGCCTTTTCTCCTTGGAGCGATGGAGGGTGAGAGGTGACCTGATAGAGGTGTATAAGATGATGAGAGGCATTGATATTGTGGATAGTCAGAAGCTTTTTTCCAGGGCTGAAGTGGTTGCCACAAGAGGACACAGATTTAAGGTGCTGGGGAGTAGGTACAGAGGAGATGTCAGGAGTAAGTTTTTTACTCAGAGAGTGGTGAGTGCGTGGAATGGGCTTCCGGCAATGGTGATGGATGCGGATATGATAGGGTCTTCTAAGGGATTTTTGGATAGGTACATGGAGCTTAGAAAAATAGAGGGCTATAGGTAAGCCTAGTAATTTCTGAGGTAGGGACATGTTTGGCACAACTTTGTGGGCCAAAGGGCCTGTATTGTGCTGTAAGTTTTCTATGTTTCTATACAATGTTAGCATTTATTTCCAGAGGACGTTTTGGGCCAAATATCTAAGAGAGGATGTGCTGGCATTGGAGAGGGTTCGGAGGAGGTTCACAAGAATTATTCTGGGAATGAAAGGGTTAATGTATAAGGAGTGTTTATTGGCTGTGGATCAGCACTCCCTGGAATTTAAAGAATGAGGGAGGATCTCATGGTAACCTACAGAAATTTGAAATGCTTAGATAGAGTGGATGTGGAATGGTTACTTCCAAAAGTGATAGAGTCTAGAATCAGAGGGAAGAATCTCGGAATAGAAGGATGTGTCTTTAAAGCACAGATGTGGAGGAAGCTCTTTAACCAGAGGGTGGTAAATCTGTAGAATTCATTGTCACAGATGGCTGTGGAGGCCAAGTCCTCAGGTATTTTTAAAGCAGAAGTTGAAAAGTTCTTGAAAAGTGTCAAAGGGCATGGGTAGAAAGCAGCAAAATGGGGTTGAGGGGAAAATCAGTCAGACTAGATAAAATGTGGAGCAGACTCGATGGGCCAAATTGCCTAATTCTGCTCTTGTGTCTTATGCTCAAGGACTTACATTAATTTCTATCCCAGATATACCTCAATTTGAAATTTCCGATCCTTTCTTTCCAATCACTACATTGCCTTGCTCTTCCCATTTCCGTAATCATTCATCCCACCCTACAAGCCAACAAGCTATTAATGACTGACTACATCAAATCTCACTATTACTCGAATGATACCTCAGCCCCCATGCCTGAAAATCCCTTTCTAAAACTCCTCATCTTTTTTATTTTACCATCTTCCTGTAGCACACTCCTTAAAACACCCTTTGATCATTTTGAATATTTCTTTTCATATCTTTGTCTGTAGCTTGATATCAACGTTGGTTTAACAATACACCTGTGAAGCACATTACTGTATAATTTTGCTGTAAAAATATAAATCATTGTTGTTGATGTCTTTAATCTGTCACACACACATATTATTTTACAAGGAAATATATTAATTAGGAGTTTACAAAGCATAAAAAGTGCATAGAATACATTTTATCTAAGTTCGTGCCAACCATCAAACATCTAGTTATGCCAATTCTAGACCAAGCCTATCTTATTCTCCTACGTTCGCATCAGCTTCTTCTGTTTTCTCCATTTGATTCTACCAGCCAACTTAACACTGGGACTACTTACAGGGTAGAGTTAACATCCAGCCCACCTACCCTTGGAAAACCTTCAGAAGAGTGTGCAAACCCCACACATATCGCAACTGAGGTTAGAACTGGTTCATGAAACTGAAGTTCTGAGACAGCAGTTCTACTAGCTTCTAAAAACAGGTTTATCTCCTACATTTTCCAGCTCTGTTAAAAGTTAATATGTTGAAACACTGAGCTTGTTCACTTCAGGTTCCCATGGGTTCCTTGCTGCCTCAGTAACCCTCTGTGGTCATGTGGCTCCTATGAGGCAGGTTGATCCGTGATCATTGTGTAGGCCCCAGTAGATGAATCTCTCAGTCTGCACCACCAGACAGTCTTTATGGCTTGTTGGGACAGAAGGTCCTTATCACTACTTCAGAATGTTCAATTCAGAAACAGTTCAAGTATATATAAAGAAATACAAAAGTAAATACTTATTCAAAAATACAGTTATAAAATGTTTACCTCATGTGAGTTAATTAAAAATATTATCAGTCTATAAAGGGAAACAAGCATATCATTTAATTTTCTTTGCAGTTTTAAAGATTACCAACTTTGCTTAAATGCTAGTGATATCAGGCAATAATGTTGAACAGGCAGACCAATTCTTTGCAATTGGAAATCCCTATTGGAGCATATCAAATCCAAAAGTGCGGAAGCCCAGAAAACACATTGTGGTTAGCCAGTAGTTCTCTGCATTTACATAGCAGTCAGTTGAAAGCATCCATATAATCCTGCTGATTCACTCCATCTCGATACTGGTATTGCTATTGGTTTATTATTGTCACATGTATTGAGATACAATGAAAAGCTTGTCTTGCACATAGATCAGATCATTACACTGTGTATTGAGGCAGTATGACTTAAAACAATAACAGAATGTGGAATGAAGTGTAACAGCTACAGAGAAAGTGAAATGCAGGTAAACAATAAGGTGCAAAATCATAACTGGGTAGACTGTGATACCAAGAGTCCAACTTATCATACTAAACATAGAAAACCTACAGCACAGTACAGGCCCTTCAGCTTACAAAGCTGTGTCGAATATGTCCTTACCTTAGAACGACCTAGGCTTACCCATAGCCCCCTATTTTTCTAGGCTCCATGTACCTATCCAGGAGTCTCTTAAAAAGCCCTATCATTTCCGGCTCCACCACCACCGACGGCAGCATATTCCAAGCACTCACCAACCTCTGCGTAAAAAAACTTAACCTGACATCTCTTCTGTACCTACTTCCAAGCACCTTAAAATTGTGTCCTCTCATGCTAGCCATTTCAGCCCTGGAAAGAAGCCTCTGACTATCCACATGATCAATGCCTCTCATTATTTTGTACACCTCTATCAAGTCACCACTCATCCTCCATCGCTCCAAGGAGAAAAGGTCAAGTTCACTCAACCTATTCTCATAAGGCATGCTCCCCAATCCAGACAATATCCTTGTAAATCTCCTCTGCACCCTTTCTATGGTTTCCACATCCTTCCTGTAGTGAGGTGACTAGAATTGAGCACAGTACTCCAAGTGGGCCTGACCAGGATCTGAAAAGCTGCAACATTACCTTTCGGCTCTTAAACTCAATCCCATGGTTAATGAAGGCCAATGCACCGTATGCCTTCTTAACCACAGAGTCAACCTGCGTAGCAGCTTTGAGTGTCCAATGGACTCAGACGCCAAGATCCCTCTGATCCTCCACCCTACCAAGAGTCTTACCATTAATGCTATATTGTGCCATCATATTTGACCTACCAAAATGAACCACCTCGCACTTATCTGGGTTAAACTCCATCTGCCACTTCTCAGCCCAGTTTTGCATCCTATCAATGTCCTGCTGTAACTTCTAACAGCCCTCCACACTATCTACAACACCCCCAATCTTTATGTCAACAGCAAATTTACTAACCCATCCCTTCACTTCCTCATCCAGGTCATTTATAAAAATCACAAAATTTCTAGGAATCCCAGAACAGATCCCTGAGGCACATCACTGATCACCGACCTCCATGCAGAATATGACCCTTCTGTGGGCAAACCAGTTCTGGATCCACAAAGCAATGTCCCCTTGGATCTCATGCCTCCTTACTTTCTCAATAAGCCTTGCATAGGGTACCTTGTCAAATGCCTTGCTGAAATTCACATACACGATATTTACGGTTCTACCTTCATCAATGTGTTTAGTCACATCGTCAAAAAATTCAATCACGCTCATAAGGCATGACTTGCCCTTGACAAAGCCATGCTGACAAAGCCTAATCATATTATGCCTCTCCAAATGTTCATAAATCCTGCCTCTCAGGATCTTCTCCATCAACTTACCAACCACTGAAGTAAGACTCACTGGTCTATAATTTCCTGGGGTAATTCTACTCCCTTTCGTGAATAAGGGAACAAAATCCACACCCCTCCAATCCTCCAGAAACTCTCCCATCCTCATTGATGATGCAAAGATCATCACCAGAGGCTCAGCAATCTCCTCCCTTGCTTCCCACAGTAGCCTAGGGTACATCCCATCCAGTTCCGGTGACTTATCCAACTTGTTGCTTTCCAAAAGCTCCACCATATCCTTTTCCTTAATATCTATATGCTCAAGCTTTTAAGTGTGCTGTAAGTCATCCCTATAATCACCAAGATCCTTTTTCATAGTGAATACTGAAGCAAATACCTCTGCTATCTCCTCCAGTTCCACGCACACTTTTCCCCTATCATACTTGATTCTATTGGTCCTATTCTCTCACGTCTTATCCCCTTGCTCTTTGCATACTTGTAGAATGCCTTGGGGCTTTCCTTTATCCTGTCCTAATTTCATTCTTAAGCTCCTTCCTGCTAGCCTTATAATCTTCTAGATCTGTATCATTACCTAGTTTTTTGAACCTTTTGTAAGCTCTTATTTTCACCTTGACTAGATTTACAACAGCCTTTGTACATCACAGTTCCTGTACCCTACCTTGTACATTGGAACGTACCAATGCAGAACCCCACGCAAATATCCCCTGAACATTTGCCACATTTCTTCCGTACATTTCCCTGAGAACATCTGTTTCCAATTTATGCTTTCATGTTCCTGCTTGATAGCCTCATAGTTCCCTTTACTCCAATGAAATGTTTCCCTAACATCGATTCCTATCCCTCTCCAATGCTATGCTAAAGGAGATAGAATTGTGATCACTATATCGAAAATGCTCTCCCACTGAGAGACCTGACACCTGACTAGGTTCATTTCCCAATACCAGATCAAGTACAGCCTCAAATACAGAACTATTTGATAATTTATATCAATGGGACAGAAACTGTCCTTCAGCCTGGTGCTAAGTGCTTTCAGACTTTTGTAACTTCGGCTCATTGGGAGGGGAGAGAGGACAGAATGTCCAGGGTAGGTGGGTTTTTGAGTATGCTAGCTGCATTACTGAGGCAGCAAAAAGTACAGACAGACTCTGTAGAGGGAAGGATAGTTTTTCTGATATGCTGAGCTGTGTCCACAATCTCTGCAGTTTCTTGCAGTCATGCGCAGAGCAGTTGCTATACCAGGTTGTTATGCATCACTTAGGATGTTTTCATTGGTGCATCAATAAAATTGGTAAGGGCCAATTGAGGAACTGGAGGCACTGGTGAGTTTTCTTGGTCATGACGTTGACATAGTTGGACCAGGACAGGGCATTGGTCATGTTTACTCCTCGGAACGTGAACCTCTCACCCCTCTCAACTTCAACCCCATTGATGTAGTTGGAAACATTGGCACCGTTTCTCTTTGCTGAAGTCAGTGACCAGCTCTTTTGTTTTGTTCCTTAAGAAGCTGGGTGAGGGTCATCTTGCAATGCAGTGTCATTAAATGCAGATTATGGAGGCAGCAAAGGATTGGGTGTATTAATCTGAGTCAGCAAGTGCTGATATTTCCCAAAGCTGCTGATCATATTGATGATTAGGTTACACAAATTCACAATTTTACCACAAGGAATTAGTTTTATATTTTCAATAGACTGCAAAGCTCTTGATCTTAATTAACTTTGTGCGACATTGTCTTGTTACAGCAGAACATCTAAGACATGAAGTGATGCGGATTATAAAGCAGTAACAAAAGGTGGGCATATTAATTAGCAGTAGATGTTGATGTTTTTACAGTAGTCAGACTGATAAATTCAGTCAAGTTTAAATCCCAAACCTCATATTCATCTTCAGACTGGTATACCCACCTGGTTGCATTTTTGAATAATCTCCTCCCAAATTTAGGGATGAGACTTCTTTGAGTCTATGAAAAGGCAGTTGAAAAAGAGTGCACATCCCTGGAAGGTAGATTGCATTCACTTCTGCCAGATTCCTTTCAGATACTAGTATGAGAAACATGTGAGACCCTAGCCTACTGTGAGCTTCTCCAGAGACAGTGGTGGATGAGGTAAGGATATATTCTTTCCTAACGTAGTGAAAACCCACCTAGAGATATTATCCCACTGCTGTATCGCATTAGACTTCCCAACAGATTTGGTATTAAGCACGATGGAATCAAAGGCTGGGGTGGATTAGACCTTCAATATGTGAAAACTAGGCTGCACTGAAAATGGATAGTGCTCTGATTTGTCAAGAATGGAAGGCGTACAACATTGAATGTCACATCTACTCACATGAGTATCCAATAAATATAATGTGAAGATTCTATTGTATTCTTTTCAGCTCTTCAGCATGAGGTTGGTCGACTTAGGAATGATTAAAGCTGATATTCAATATTTAAAATGAGAGTGTATTTTCTTTCTCAGGAAAACACCTTTCATATTGCTGCCAGGTACTTTGGCATTTAAAAAATATCTTCAAGCTAAACTCAAGAATATTTTTGGTCAACATGGTTTTTACTAGGTATTATGTTAACATGATTTTTATTTGTACTGGAAGCAGCCTGTCAGGATGAAATGGAAGAATATAGCGTATGAAATATTAGAAAACTAACATAAGAATAAGTCATTTACCCTTAGACACTGGATTGGGTTCAAAGAACACAGCTGCATGAATGGATTCTAGTAGTTTGGTGCTTTATATTAAATATTATGTTCCATCTTTCAGAGCAAGTTCAGTGAAGCTGTTATTCTTAGTGTCGCACTTAATATATGATGGTCCATGAAATTAACCACAGTTTAACGTAAACTGCTGCAGTAATGGTTTTCTTATTTACAGTGGACATGAAGAAAGCAGTGTGAAAAATAAGCAAAAATATATTGGTTTAGTGTGAGGAAAGC
Organism: Hemitrygon akajei; assembly: GCF_048418815.1. Taxonomy (NCBI): domain Eukaryota; kingdom Metazoa; phylum Chordata; class Chondrichthyes; order Myliobatiformes; family Dasyatidae; genus Hemitrygon; species Hemitrygon akajei. The sequence continues at coordinate 46,943,369 of NC_133135.1, read as the reverse complement.
TCTTTGGAGATTATGGCTGAGCATAATAGAGACAGAGTAGCAATGTGCTAACCCTGTCATAAAGCTGTACTTGGCTTTGGCTGGTTAGCTGGAACAGGAAACTGTGGAAGTTTCCAGCAATAATATTATGTGCTTTAGAAGACGTAGAAATAATCACAAATTATAAAATTAAGAAGGGTGACATCTGACTATGTGCTTTGTATAATGGGTGTAAACTTTTTATATTGATCTAGAATACTGCATCTATTGGTTCATCTACATCTGTATTTGCAATGTTCTAATCCAAGATTAAAAACATAACACAAATTTAGTTAATAAATCTGTCCAAATTTTATGATGCAAATGTTTTATTATATTTATTTTCCCTCAAAAATTAAGCTTTATAAACATTCATTGAAATGTTATCATGAAGCCATAAGGATTATACATGTAATTTAGAATTGTTTGTGCACGTTCTTCACTGTTCAGAAAGATATTAATTACTTGTATCATTTACAGATAAGTTTATTCACTCTAAATATTAGTCATGTATGAAATACATCCTCATAATTTTGCAAATTAAGGACTAACGGTAAATAAAGCTGGGAGCTTCTCACAACTAAGAGAAGTGTTAAGGCATAGCATTTCTGTTAACTTAAGGTCTTTCAGAACAGGAAGTATCTGTTGGAATGTGAGGTAAACAACTTTATAATAAAACTTTTGAATTAATACAGAAGTTGTACTTTGCAAATCAAGTCCCAGAAGCCATACTGACCTACTCAGCAGGCAAATGCCAATGCAGTTGTTGGTTTAGTATACTCTAGAAGGGGTTTCAGTGCCAGAAATGGGACCTACATAAAGCTATCAAAACTACTTTACAGCATTATAAAATCTGAGTGTATATTTTGCAAAGAGGAGCTTCTGTTGCAGGGTTAACTTTCAGCTGTTTTTCTGTTCCTCTTCACCTTTCCGCCAAGAAACACTTCTCCTACCGCAGTACTAATCCCCAGCCTTTTTCAGAATTTTCTGCCATTAAGACACTTCCCTTTGCTTCCTAACTCTATTCCCACTAAACTACTAATCACCACACTCATATTCCTCTCTGTCCAGATGCAAGTAACAGATATTGTGAATGCTATTTCTCACCCCTTTTCAAAAATCTTAAACTTGACTCTACTATTCATGCTAATTATTGGCTTTTATCCATACGTCCTTTCCTTTTGCTCAGTATGTTGTACTGCCAATTCATTTCCACCCACAGAAAAAGAAAGTATTTTTGAAGGGTGAGTACTTAGGGCACTACAGTGACGTAGTTCAGCTCCAGAGATTTAGGTTCAATCTTGACCTTGGCTGCAGTCTGAGTGCATTCTGCACCTTCTCCCATCAACAAGGGCATTTCCTCCAGGTGTTTTGATACCCTCCCACATCCCAAAGTCATGCTGTACAGTAATAAATAACCATCAGCTAATCTGGTGGCTATTGATGGGATGTGGGATTAGTATAGGATTTGTAAAAATAGGCACAGGATAGTTGATGCCATCAGGAAGGAGGTACAGAAGCCTGAGGGCACACACTCAACAATTCAGGAACAGCTTCTTCCCTTCTGCCAATCATTTTCTGGATGGACATTGAACCCATGAGCACTACTTTTTTATTTCTGTTTCTGCACTACTTATTTAATTGGAGTATTTAATATATATACTTACTGTAATTCAGTTTTTTTCTCTATCATTATGCATTACATTGCACTGCTGCCACAAAGTTAACAAATTTCACAATATATGCTCATGATATTAAACCAGATTCTGATTCTGATACATACTTGGAGGGCCAAAAAGCTGGTATCGATGCTGAGTATCCTTGTATAACAGTTTACGTCCCAATACAAAGTTTTACTATTTTTCTTTAATATTTTTATTTACTATTTAATTTGACAATTCTCTTCCAACTTTTCACATCATTACATTGCATGATACTTTTGTATGTAGCCTGTTGAACGTCCTCAGATTTACTCACTCCACCATTCATGCCCAAAGCTTTAGTTTTCAAGACGCTATCACATAAGTCCATCCACAATCATCTCCTTGTTACCTCCTACAACATACTTCTTAGACCGAGTTCCAGTTTTCTATATCGACAGCTTTTGCAGAAAACAAATGCACATGGTGTAGGAGATAACATAAACTGTCTATTATGATAAACAGTTACTTGATCAACAGAAAACAGAGAATATGCATAAATGCATCATTTCCTGTCTGGCGAGATGTAGTGAATGGTTTGTGATAGAGATTAGTGATGGGGATTACAGTTTACAGTTTACATAAATGAATTGAATGAAGCAGCAGAAGGCATCATTGCAATATTTGTTGGTTCAAAACTTGGTTCAAAATTAAGTTCTGAAGAGGACAAGAGGCAACTACAATGGGTGTACAATGTTATGTGCTTGGAGAAGATGTGGCAAAGGGAGTATGATATGAGAAAGTATGAAATTGTCAATTATGGCAGGAAAAATATAGAAGCATTTAACTACATGGTAAGAAGCTGCAGAGATCTGTGGTACTGAGGAATCTTGGAGTCCAAGTGCAAGGTTTTCAGGATGACTATTCAGGTACAGCAAGTAATTAAGAAGCAAATAGAATATTATTGTTTTTTTATCAGGGAAATCGACGATAACAATTGGGCTGTTGTAAAAATGTTATGGATAGATTTAGTAAGACCTTCTAGATTTGTGTACACTGTATTGGTTACTTAAGAAAGAGGCGTGTGTGCTAACGAACTTCAGACAAAACTTGAGAGATTAGGAATAGGAAGGTTGTTTTATAGGAAAAGGCTAGGCAGGCTAAGCTTGCATTTGCTGAAGTTTAGGTGAGCAAAAGGTGACTTGACACAGAAGGCACATTTCCTCTTGTAAGACAACCCAGAAGAGGAAACACCCAGTTGTTCAATTTAAACATCCACATGCAAACTCATAAGTCTTTTCCTCAGGGTATGGGATTCCAAAACTAAGGGACATAGACTTAGGGTGAAATTACTAAGATTTAATAGGGACCTGTGGGGCAACTTTTTCACACAGAACATGGTGAGCATATGGAATAAGCTGCCGAAAGAAGTGATTGAAACAGTTACAATAATATAATAATATAATTTAAGGTAGGTAATAGAGTGACTGTATCTGGAAGGATATGGGCTGAGCACATGAAATTGGGTCAGCATGAACTCATTGAGCCAAAAGATCTGTATTATTGCTCTATGACTCTATGACCCAGGACCTTGTATCACTGTTTAAAAAAAAATACGGTGTTGCCCACTTATGACAGAGGTTATGCAAATATTTTTTTCTCTCTCAGATAATTATGACTTCTTGGGACTTCTTATCGCAGATGGCGATGGAAGAAGCCTTTAAATAGATTTAAGGGGGAAATAGAAAGGTATGTAATTAGCAAGATGGAGAAATGTTATTTCAGATTGACAGGAATGCAGGGTAAAGGTTATAATCTAATTTAATATATGACATCATTAAATAGTGGAATGGTAGAATAAGCCACATGTCTTATTCCTGTCACTATTTCATTTGTCTGTGAATTCTACTCTGTCTTCAGACAGTTTTTCTACTTAATAACATTACTATGAAGCTCTGGAATTTTGTTTTACCATGCTACATTTTCAGTTGTTACTATTCATTCCATTAATGATTGAGCTGTCGGTCATTTTTAACATGATTGAACACTCTCATTATCCATTAAACAACTCTGTTCAACTGGCCTCCCTAGATTCCTTTTATCTTAGTCCATCAAAACTAAAGCATCTTCATTAATGATTTCTATTCCTGCTTCTCCTTTGTTACCTAACTCCAATCTTTACAGTGTCTGTACTGACAGATTGTTTATCTGCCATTGAACCCTAGATGAACCTGAATTTTCTCCAGTAAATACTACAAGATTGAAGCCATTATCTTGGGCCCCAGTGCTAGTTTTTAAAATATGGCTTGAATTACTTTTATGTGTCCTGGTCAAATTATCTTGCACTCTCTAATCCCATTTCAGCTGAAGACTTTAAAATCTTGTGAAACATAAGAGATTGATCGGTTTTATTTTTTAATTTTGCGTATCCAATCAGGAACTAATTAGCAATAGCAAAAAAAAAGAAACTGTAAGGAGTACAATTTCTGAAAATCTTCCAGCTTTACTTGCTGTATGTTTGCCAATGCATTTTTGATATCTCAAAGACTGTATTGAACCCTTTTTCATGTGATAGAACAACGATCGACAGTAATCAGAAAATGTGGCAAATGATGTCACCTTCAGTACAAAGAAGCATTTTCCAGGCCATTGGAATTTACGGTGGAAAATTTGGGGAGTCTGTAAGTTGGCAGAGATCTCATAGACTGGAACTCCAACCCATTTCCCAATCCAGCCTTTTTGATACACATCAGGGAAACAGATGCTCTTAATTGGAAAGTTAAAGCTGCACTTTCAAGGCTCATGCGTCAAACATGCTCATTTGGATGCTAATGGCAAGCATGGAGACTTAGACCAGCAAGAGTTGGTACTCAATCTCAATCCATATTAAAGCTGTCAATATTTTTGAAGCTTCTTTAAATGGCAGACTGGAAAGGACCAAATGGATCAATTGGTCCAAACTACATATTTGCATATAATTCAATAGAACTATTCTTACCTTCCTTGAGCCACATAAAGTCCTGAGTTAAGTAAAAAATGGATAAAAACATAAGTCAATCCAGCCCTTTGGACAAGTGTTTCCCAACCTTTTTTCAGTCCAACACCCCCTAAAACACCTTCATACTCGCCAACACCCCTCTTAGGCACAATATACTTTCCGGCACCACCATAGTGTAAAGACATGGTCACCATATGCTAACATGAGAAAATGATTCTTTAAATTTCCATTTGTCTTTATGGCGCCCAACGGCAACTCCTTTGCTTGCATCTTTGAAAACAGTTCTATTTCCATCATTAATATCTCTATTTTACCCTTTCAGGGTTCTTTTGAAGACCCTGACCTGGAGTTACACGCTGACTACGGTTCTTTGCGGAAATGGGACCCGCTCTCGGGGTTCCACAATCGGCTGTTATTCGGCACGCCAAAAGTTTGGCCTAAGATTTTGGCTTGGATTCGGAAGCCTGGGATCTCGAGGAACTGGAGACGGGCAGATCAAGTGTCAGTGTCGCCCCATGAGATCCATGTGTCGTTGGGGGTGTTGGAACATCTGCTGTGTGCCTGGGAACCCAGAATCTTTGCGGTCTTCAAACACAGAGCTCCAAAACTGTGATGTAACGGACTTTTAACATCATAATCCATTGAGTTGTTTGTTATGTCTCCCCGCTCGTTGGAAAATGGAGTCACCTCTTTCTCCCTTATTAGGAGAGAGAGAGCCTGCAGCCTGTCGAATTTTCAGGTGAACAATGTATTCTTTGGGGTAACTGAAAGTCCATGCCTTTGCTATTGCTTTGCTCACGCTTGAGTACTGGTAGCAGGTGCACTTTATTTTTGCCGGTGGGGGGAGGGGGATTGTTGCTTTCTGCCGCTTATGCAAGGAGGGAGGGGACTTCAGGGTTCTAACATTTAACTGTCATTCGTTCTTGGGGCACTCCTCCATTTTTGTGGATGTTTGCAAAGAAAAAGCATTTCAGGATGAATATTGTATACATTTCTCTGACATTAAATTGTACCTTTGAAACCTAGCTCACATAGTACAACAGCTTCAATATCAGTGTGATCCTTATGGTATTTAGCAAGAGTTGAAATATCTGGTTCAAATTGTGACTGCAAAACCCTTAAGTCCCCTTGCATAACAATGTCCAAGTAATTTCTGTTTTTTGTGAGTATGTGGTTCACTGCACTGAAGCCTCTTTCAACAAGGTAGGAGGATGGAAATGTAATGAAGATCAGTTTGATTCTTCTCCAAAGACCAAGAAACTTTGTATGACAGTGTAGCCACGTGAGACAAAAGGCGACATTTTTGTTTCTTCATCATTCTTAGTTTCAATAATTTCCTTTTGCAAGCTCTCTTCCTGTTCTTCCATCTTGCAAAGAAATGGGTTAATTACCCAGTCCTAAATTTCCAAATCATTCAAATCCTTGGATTCTGACAATCCTTTTTCAGTGACTGCAGGTGTAAGCAGTATTCTTGTGAAAGAGAGTGCCATACTTTCCATTCAGGAAACTGTGAGAACATACTTCTCCCAATATTTTCCTTTTATATTTCCAATTCTCCAAAAAAGTGGACACTGCACCTTTTGCATGGATTAAATTGAGATTTTCACCCTGCAGTTTCATATTTAGAGTGCCCATTTTGTCATACAGATCGGCTAGGTATGCTACATCTCCACATAGAATTTCAATCTTGTTTCCCAAGCTCTTGTGGACTTTGAGCAAAAATTCAACCACAGTGTCAAAAAGATCAAAGAAACATTTTAAGCAGCAGCCTTTAGACAGCCAAAACACTCCAATGTGAAGAAGCAGGCATTCAACTTTTCATCATTGTCTTGGCATAGGTGGTAAAATATTCTGATATTTAATGGATGAGCTTTAATTTTGTTGAGAGCAGATATTACAAAAGTCTTGCTTGAAAAAGTCACTGGCTGAGGTTTCTGGCTGCAAGATGTTGACAATGAATTATACAATGGATTGCAAACAGACAAGGAATTTATTTTTTCATAAAAGCCACTAAACCATCATGGTGACCTGTCATATATAGTGCTGCATCTGTGGCACAAGAAATCATGTTCCTAATCCGAATACTTTTATCCTTAATATACATTTTGAACTTGTCATCGATCGATTCTCTGTTGATATTTGTTTTTAATCTTTTACAAGAGAGAATCCCTTCATAAACTTTACCATTTTTTCATAAACCATATATATGCTAATAGCAATGCCTCATTGTTTCACACAGTTGACTCTTCCAGTTGTGTCCCAAATTCTGTAGCTCTGCGCATAGTTGAAATTCAATGCCTTCACTCATTTCATCAATACAATAAGCTACAGAGTTATTATTCAGAGGAATTCAATTTAAAATACTGGTATCCATTTTGAGAACAGTGATGAGCACTTCTGATACAGCAGGCATTATTAAGCAATTGTGTGAGATTTTCCACACTTCTCTATCATTTTGGAAATGTTCTAAGCAGCAATGGGACCACTTTCAAGGTCATTTTTAGTTTTCTGGGCAAATGACTCAAGTATGCAATGCTTTCCATCTTCTGGAACTGAGTAATACCATAAGTAGACTTTTCAGGGTGTCTTATATGGAAGTGTTCCTTCATTCGTGATGGTTTCATGGCTTCATTAGGCATTTTGTTGCTGTTTAGTCATTTAGTTGAGTCTGACTCTTTGTGACCTAATGGACCATAGGGTTTTCATGGCAAGGTACAGAAGTAGATTGCCAGGCCCTTCTTCAATGCAGATAGTGCTACTACCCAGGTTGGGACCTGGGTTTGAACTCAAGACAACCTGCCTTGAAGTCCAGTGCTAATGCCGGGACACCAGCCGGCTCCATTAGACACTACAGTATTACAGATAAGATACATGGGGCATCACTGATCTGATGGGAACGGAATAAAACTATACTCCAGGTATGTAACGTTGTATTGACACACTTTCTGTAGTTTCCATTTCTTAGCAGGAACAGAATGCAAGGCTTCACCGCCTTCAGACTCAGAGATCGCAACGTGTGTAGTTATCCTTCATTGATGGGGCTAAATTAAAATTTTAAAAATAGCACAAACTGGGAATGCCTATCAGATGTTGATGACAGCAGTGAGTTGACATGGATGGAACGATGGTAGCAGCACACAAAGGAACAGTGAGGGAAGATGAAGACAATCACAACAGCAAAAATTACATCGACAAGGATTCAGACTGGAATCTAAATTTTAATTGGGATAGAGCTGGTGTTCAGCAAGCTACTTTTATACTGTTCCTGTTAGTATGATTGACCAATCACACAAGTCTCATGATCACCAAAAGTGGTTCTTGACCACACATGTGAAGCTGAGGTCACTTTGAACCCCACAAGAGGAATCCTCTGGGTTGGCGGGTTCACTGATTGGCTCCATATCACCGTTTGGTTCCAGCCAGTGCTGCAATGTTGTGCAACCTGCTTTTGGAGATCTGTAGGGAAAGTTGAGAGGGTGTACTTGACTTACCAACTGTTAAATTGCATGAACTCATTCCATGCCCCGAGTCAAGAACTGTTGGGCACCCTGGCTGCAGATTGATGGATCCCCAGTAATGTCTGTTTCGTTGGTAAGGTGGGATGAGATTGTTGAGATTCAGATGTGTTGTGATGATGAGTGCTCACCGTCTGCAGAGCTATGTTCTTCCTTTTATTTTGGAAATGCCTGCTCTACTAACGGTCGGTCAGGTCTCAAGTAAGGGTGCTGCTTACCACTTCCTCCCCAAGAACCTTGAAAGTCCCCAACAACTTTGATTTCCCCTAACAGCCCCTTAGTACGCATAACTGCCCCCATTAGGAATCAGTTTTTTCAACACTCTCAGAATGTCCAAAATATCATAATGGCTCTGAATTACTTTGTATCCTATTTCATTAATTGAAAAGATGGTGCATATGACATTCTCTTATGTATTCTATTGAAATAGTTGACATTTTTTTCCTGTTGACATGGTGTAGTAGCAGGATTAATGTTATACACAATCAATTAAAACTCCATCATGTAAAAAGGTGTATTAAATCTGTATTAGTTCTGATGGGAATTGGGTGGAAGAGTCAGGAAGATGAAGAAAAGGACACAAACACGAGAAAATCTGCAGATGCTTGTGTGTGTTGCTGCAGATGTATGAGGAGATAAATTGAAGATTTACTGGAGCAATTGGAAGTGAATTTCAAAGGCAAAGTATGGTTTCATACTTTGTATGTTATATATAATGCATTTAGCACTACCAGCCAGGTTTGAGATAATGGCCAAATTTGAGGAATACAAACGTTGATCCACGTTCCATCTCTGTGGTGCAGTGCAGAACACTGCCAACAACTGAAGGAAAATGCGTACTATGTTTTTATAGATAGTTCTAATTTATTATTTTCCTAATAAATGCCTTTCAAGTGAGCACTGCAAACCAACTAAAGTTACAACACTAAACTATTTCAAATCATTGAGAAGCATAGGTCTATTTGCTATTTTAATCAAAGTATTAAGCCAATAAGTGTGCATGGGTTTTTAATCAAGTTATTTCATCTTTGGAAGTTCTTTGGATTCGAAGAAGACATGCTGCTGTGCAGTTCATTTGTGAACACAGTGGTGGCTCTGCAGTCCCAGTCTGGAAGCACAGAGTCTAGCACAATGGGGGGCACTGGAAATCAGTTGTAATAATTGTGGCTGCTGTTCTGTGATGCCGCTCACAGTTTTCCATCAGTTTTTGGCAGCGCCTGTCTTCAAAACTGGTGTAGGCTTCATAGCACAGGGCTCGCCAGCGGGTTCTGTCAGCAGCTGCAGCTTCTAGTTCCCTTGGATGGATGTCACAGTAGCGTAGGGTTTCCTTCACAGAGTCTTTGTAGCGCTTGCATGGACAACCTTGAGGTCTCTTTCCGGTCTCCAGTTCACCATAGAGCAGTTGGCGAGGCATACGGTGGTCGTCCGTTCTGATGACGAGTTCCACCCACCGCATCTGGGCTCTGATGATCAGGGACTCAATGCTGGTGGACTCCGTGCGATCCAAGATCTCCAGGTTGGAGACACGGTCTTGCCAACGAATGCAAAGGATGGAATGGAGGGGGCGCATGTGAAATTTCTTCAGTTGTTTGATGTGTCGACGGTACAGAGTCCAGGTCTCACATCCATATAGGAGAGAAGGGATGACCACAGCTCTGTAGACTTTCAGCTTCGTGGAGATGCGGGCGTTGTGTTGATTGAGCACTCTGGTACACAGCCTCCCCAGAGCCTGGCTGGCCTTGCCGATCCTGGAGTCAATTTTTTTGTCCAAAGATCCATCACTCGAGATGATGCTTCCCAAGTATTTGAAACTGTTTACATTTGTCAGCTGGGTGTCATTAACAGTGATTTTTGGTTCTATGGGGTTGGTGTTTGGCATGGGCTGGTGAAGTACTTCAGTCTTCTTCAGGTTGATAGTCGGCCAAAGGGCGTAGCAGCATCTGAGAATTTGTTCAGAATCAACTGTAAATCACTGTCTTTGTGCACCAGGAGTGCACAGTCATCAGCAAAGAGGGTTTCTTGAATGGAGGCACTTATTCCATGCGTTCAAGTGGTGAAGGTCAAAGCGAGAGTTATCCAATAGGTACCTGATGTATACTCCCTCCTTCAGACCTCGGAACAGCATGTGACAACATGCAGGTGAAGAACAGATTGAACAGGACTGGGGCTAGTACACAGCCCTGCTTTACCCCATTGAAATGGTAAATGCAGCTGACCTGTCCTGTCAAAGGACCTGTCCTATCATTCCGTCATGGAGCAGCTGAATCATCTTCACGAATTTCCTTGGGCGTCCAGAACGTCTCAGGATCATCCAGAGAGCCTCCCTGTTTACAGTGTCAAATGCCTTTGTCAGGTCAATGAAGACAGAGTAAAGAGACTTGTTCTGCTCGATGCACTTCCCCTGGACTTGCCTCATGGCAAATATCATGTCTACTGTACTCCGTTCTGGCCGAAAGCCACACTGAGCCTCCGGGAGGTTCCTTTCCGAGACAATGACCAGTCTGTTCAGGAGAATGCAGGCAAAAATCTTGCCTGCGATGGACAGTGGTGAGATACCCCTGTAGTTTCAACAGTCTGATCTACTTCCCTTGTTTTTGTAGAGAGCTAAATGAGGGCATCGCAGAAGTCATCAGGGATCTCCTCTGTGATCCTGATGTCTTCCAGATTGTCTTGGAACACCTGTAAGGCGTTTGGGCCTAATGTTTTGTAGATCTTGGCAGGAATGCCATCCTGCCCTGTTGCTTTATTTGAGTTCATGTGCGAGATGGTTTTCTTGACCTCATCCGTAGAGGGCGGCAAGTCTAGGTCGTCCAGGACTGGCTGCTGAAGGATCTGCTGTAAGACATCAGGATCAGCTGTGGACGGCCTATTGAGTAGGTTGGAAAAGTGTTCAGCCCAGTGGTTTTTCAGTCCTTCCTGGTCTTTGATCAGGCTCAACCCGTCAGATGACAGCAAGGGGGAGCATCCTGATTTAGAAGGACCATAAACTGATTTTATGGCACTGAAGAACTCTCTGGTGACATGCAAGTCTGCATAGCGTTCTACCTGTCAGCCTTTCTCTGCCACCACTCATCCTGCAATTCTCGCAGTTCCGCCTGTACTTTGGACTGCAGGTGTTTAAACTGTCTTTCTTTGAGACAGGCTTAGGGTCATTCTGCCAGTCTGCATAGGCCTTGTTCTTGGCCTGAAGGGCTGATGAAATGGTCTCGTGGTTTTCATCAAACCAGTCTTGAAGCACTCGGGTTTTCAGTCTGAGTACAGTTGTTGTAGTCTGCGTGATGACATCTTTGAACTGTGTCCACTTTTCAGAACAGGTTCCCACAAGCGGTGAATTGCCGGAGACATTTTCATTAAGTACATCTTGAAAACGTTGGACTTGACCTGGGTCTTGCAGTCTGCCGATGTTGAATGACACTCTGACAGTCTTTGGTTGCTTACGATGCAGAGGGATTATGTGCATGTTGAGGACTGACTGAACCAGCCTGTGATCTGTCCAACACTCAGCACCTCGCATGGCCCAGGTGATGGTGACATTTTGTAGGTCACGCTGGCATACTATGACATAGTGGAGTAGGTGCCAATGTTTGGATCTGGGATGCATCCAGGTTGTGTTATACTTGTTTCCAAGTCTGAACATCGTGTTAGTGATGCACAGGTTGTGCTCGGCACACTTGCTCAGAAGCAGGAGGCTGTTACTGTTTAGTTTTCCCACCCCATCTCTCCCAAGGACTCCGTCCCAGTTGTCGCTGTCTGTCCCCCACCCTAGCGTTCAGGTCGCTCAAAATGACAAGTTTGTTGCTGGCAGGGGTTGTCCGAATAGTCTGGTCCAGGTCCTCGTAGAAACTTACCTTGTCTTTGTCTGGTCTCATGATGGTTGGTGCACAGACACTGACCATGGTGATACACCAGGACTTGCTGAGAGGAATGTGGAACTTCATGATACGTTCGTTTATTCCAGTGGGTAGAGTAGGGATGTTCTTCAGCAGAGCAGTTTTGGTTGCAAAAACTACTCCGTGGATCCTGTCGTCAGTCTGTGGTTTTCCTTTCCAAAAGGACGTATATCCACTCACTGCTTCCTGTAATGAACCCTCGTCTGCAAGCCTGGTCTCACTGAGTGCAGCAATGTCAATGCAATAACGGCGAAGTTCAGCCACTATAAGTGTTGTTCGTCTTTCAGGCCTTGCCACCTTGTCTCTATCCAGCAAAGTGTGGACATTCCAGGCTCCAAAGATGCGTTTTCTTTGATTTGTTTTTCTTGATGCATGTCGACCGCTAAGGAGATAATCTGCCAGCCACGGTTAGCTAGCCAGATGTTGTGGGGCAGGCAATGTTTAGGGTACCTTTTCTAACCCCCTCCCTCATGTGAGGGTGGGCAGTGCTGTCCTGAGAAGGGCTGCCCGGTCACCCTGGATGCTGCTGGACATCTCTGCTGCCCCAGGAACAGAGACAAACGACCTCTGGTCCGAAGGCAGCCTACGTGCATGACTACAACTGCCAGTGGTCATCTCCACCTGTTGCTTCACCACTCCCCCATCGCCACAGGGCTTGACGAGGTGAGTTTGGACTCAGATGAATCTCACAACAGAAACCCGTGAGTGATGGAGTTTTAAGTGGAACAGCCATTGCACAGGGCAATCCCACTCTCTCGGCAGAAGAGACCTTGATCCAGTGACACGGACAGCCATTACAGCTGGAGACCTCTCCTGCTGTAGTGGATGACCAGGACATTGAAGTGTCTTGTCGTGCTCTTAGCGCTCCACAATGCCTGCTGGCCTGCATTCTTGACCATTGGACCATTAATCGGTCTTCTCCGTTCAATTTGCCGGGACCAGACTCCACACGCTGGGATAGACAGATCCTCTACCTCACCGAGGGTCAAAGATCCATCGGCTACCCTCACCTGGTTTGGCCCGTCTGCTGAGACGGTTTACTGGGGTGTGGCCGCTGCGCGTGCTACAGCTACTTGGAGCCACAGGTGAGAGCTGAGCGCCAGGTGGGGACCAAAGTTGGATGAGCTGCCCTGAAAAAGGGCACGGCAAACCCCCATCAGAGGTGCTACCCCTCCCTAGACACCCCATACACCCCAAGTTATTTCATAATGGTTACTTTAATACACAAGAATACCAAAGGAACATTTCTATATAGGTTAAATACTTTATGATGGATATGAAGACATGTATTATCACAAAGTAATTCAGTAAATACACATTAAAAAAGATAAATAATAATTAAGTGATTACTAAAGGAATAATTTATATGATTTTAGCCTAAATGTGGCTAGAATCTACAACCTTAAGGATATATACTCAGTCGTATTTCATCATGTGAATAGAAAGCAATAATTACATATCATCCAAAATAATAATAAGTTTTACTAAAATACTGAATACATTGTTATTTTAATTAGCACAATTGCCTTTGTGTCAAAGTCTTAAAAAATAATACATTTAGGCAATTAGCTTAGAATTTAGAAACAAAATCTTTAATTTGAGGTTGTATTAATGCTCCAGAATCCTCAAAGGGCGTAAAATTAAGCACACATTGTTTCTAATTTCAAAGATCAAAATTTCATAAATGTTTTTTAAATTATGAGCAACCTTACAGCGTTCCTTTCCTTTCCTCTTTGAGCCTTTACCCGCTTACTTCAGAAAATGTTCTCCACAGAATTTTACCTTCTGTGAAAAAACATTCTATGCATGAAATTGAATCTAAGGGTGTGAAAGAGATCCGAGAAGAAAGCTTTAAATGTAGCTGTGTGGTATTAACTAATCAATGGTGCAGAATATAATATGTGAAGTTTCTTGGTCTTATGTTCGCAACTTTGCACTCGACCCCAGTATGTTTTAATCAAAAAGTCATCTCTCCTCTCACTCTGGGTCCAAACACACACTCAGCTCTTGTTTGTTGACTTAGAAGCACTCATTAACAAAGTTATGTTCTCAAATGGTGTCAAATGCAGAACAATTCCTCTTTAGGCTCCTTCCTTACTTTTTGCTTACCATTTGCTTTCTATTTAACACTACTGCTTTCAATTTACACTTCCTTGTCTTAACATCTACATATCAGACAAAAGCCCCACACATCTGCAGTCTTGGATCTCCACTCCCTCCGCTCAAATCCTAACCTCACCCTCAAAACCGCAGATAAGGGAGGTGATTTCGCATCCTGGTGAATTGACCTCTACCTTGCTGAGGCCCAGTGCCAACTCGCAGACTCTCAGACACCCCCTCTTGCTTCCCCTCAAACAGGACCCCAAGAAAAAACACCAGGCCATTGTCTTCCACACCATCACCAACCTTGTTGACCCTGGGGATCTCCCATCCACTGCCACCAACCTCATAGTCCCCACACCCCGCACCTCCTGTTTCTACTTCCTACCCAAAATCTACAGACCTGCTTATCCAGGTAGATCTGTTGTTTCAGCTTGTTCCTGCCCCACTGAACTCATATCTCCATACCTTGACTCTGCTTTATCCCCCCGGTTCAGTTTCTTCCCACCTACATCTGTGACACCTCACATGGTCTTGATCTTTTCAAGGATTTCAGGTTCCCTGGCCCCCATCGTTTTATTTTTACTATGTCCAGTCCCTATGCACCTCCAATCCCCACCAAGAAGACCTCAAAGCTCTCTGTTTCCTTCTGGACACCAGACCAAGCCATTTCCCCTCCACCACCACTCTCCTCCACCTAGTGGAACTTGTCCTCGCTCTAAATAATTTCTCCTTTGGGTCTTCCCATGTCCTTCAAACAGAAGGGCACTCGCATGGGTCCCAGCTATGCCTGCCTGTTTGTCGGGTAAGTGGAACAGTCTATGTTCCAAGCCTACACTGGTGACAGTCCCACACAATCGATGACTGCATTGGTGCTGCTTCTTGCACCTGTGCTGAACTCGTCGATTTCATCCATTTTGCCTCCAACTTCCACCCAGTACTCAAATTCACCTCTCCATTTCCGACACTTCCCTTCCCTTTCTCAATCTCTCTGTCTCTATCTCCAGAGACAGCTTATCCACTGATGTCTATTATAAACCAATGGACTCTCACAGCTACCTGGACTATACCTTGTCCCACCCTGCTACTTGTAAAAACGCCATCAACTTCTCTCAATTCCTCCGTCTCCACTGCATCTGCTCTCAGGATGAGGCTTTTCATTATAGAGCAGAGAAGATGTCCTCGTTTTCCCTCCACCATAAACGCTGCCCTCAACTGCATCTCTTCCATTTCATGCACATTTGCTCTCACCCCATCCTTTTGCCAGGCTACCAGGGATAGGGTTCCTCTTGCCCTCACCTACCACCCCACCAGCCTCTGCGTTGAACACATAATTTTACAAAACTTCCACCACCTCCAACTGGATCCCAGCACCAAACACTCCTTTCTCTCCACCCTACTTTCTGCTTTCTGCAGGGATCGCTCCCTATGTGACTCCCTTGTCCATTCATCCCTCCCCTCTGATCTCCCTCCTGGCACTTATCCTTGCAAGCAGATCAAGGGCTTCACCTGCCCCTACACCTCCTCCCTCACTACCATTCAGGGCTTCAAACAGTCCTTCCAGGTGAGGCGACACTTCACCTGTGAGTCTGTTGGGGTCATGTATTGTGTTCGATGCGCCCAGTGTGGCCTCTTGTATATTGTTAAGACTGATGTAGATTGGGAGACCACTTCGCCGAGCATCTATGTTCCATCTGCCAAAACAAGCGGGATCTCCCAGAGGTCACCCATTTTAATTCCACTTCCCATTCCCATTCCAATATGTCTGTTCTATGGCCTCCTCCACTGTCGGGATAAGGCCACACTTAGGTTAGAGGAACAACACCTTGTATTCCGTTTGGGTAACCTCCAACCTGATGGTGTGAACATCGATTTCTCAAATTTCCGGTAATGCCTCCAACCCCCAAACCCCTTCACCATTTCCCATCCCCCTTCCCTCTTTCATGTTATCTCCTTGTCCACCCATCACCTCCCTCTATTTTCCATGGCCTTCTGTCTCTTTCACCAATCAACTTCCCAACTTTTTGCATCATCCCTCCCCCTCCAAGCTTCACCTATCACCTGGCGTTTCTCTCTCCCCTCCCCCCACCTTTCAAATCTACTCCTCAGCTTTTTTTCTCCAGTCCTGCCAAAGAGTTTCAGCCCAAAACACCGACTGTACTTTTTTCTATAGATGCTGCCTGGCCTGCTGAGTTCCTCCAGCATTTTGTGTGTGTTGCTTGAATTTCCGGCATCTGCAGATCTGCTTGTCCTTTTAATACTTGTTCACTAACCATTTTTATGCTCAGATGTGTGGAGCACTGATGCAACAGCAGCAATAGTACATTTTATCCTCACCACGTCTTGTCCATCACATCGTGTTCTCAGCCAATAGTGCCAGAGTGCCAGGAAGGTCACTGAACCAAACTAGCAGCAATCAATGTGCTGCAGTTTTCAGCCAGGCCCCAGAATTCATCTCAGGTGTCATAACGCCTAACGCCAGCTCTGCTGTAAACATCTTGAAGGAGTATTAGACTTAAGGAGGCATTTCTTAAAGTTGACAGGTGATGGGTGAAAGATTGATTCAAGGCAGCTTTTTGTGTTTGACTTTAAATTAATTAACCTTATCACATCTTGTACTTTGGTCAAGTTGAGTGCTTTTATTCAGGCTTCTGAGCTTCTGAAATTAGTGGAAAGTTTTCAGTGTTTTCTTAACAAGGATTAAAGGAGAAGATGGCAACAAGTTT
This sequence comes from Hemitrygon akajei, assembly GCF_048418815.1. Taxonomy (NCBI): domain Eukaryota; kingdom Metazoa; phylum Chordata; class Chondrichthyes; order Myliobatiformes; family Dasyatidae; genus Hemitrygon; species Hemitrygon akajei. The sequence goes on along the minus strand of NC_133135.1, from coordinate 46,926,482 downwards.
GATTTTTTGAGACATTTTAGGGGGAATGTACATCACCATCAGCTGTTTTTAGTCAAACCCCACTGGACTTCCTTTTACTTCTATCTGGCCTCATCTATGGTTTCACTATGATGCACTGAAACTGTCGGGTAACGTAATAGGTAGTAATGTACATAACTCACAACCACTGACACTGAGTTGGGGTTTCACCTCAAGAGGCTGGTCTGATGTGATGATGTAATTATGTAAAGGGTTTTTAGTGTGCTTTGTGTTCAGTTTTTTGGGTTCAATAAATGAGTTACTAAGGCTTTTTTAAAATAGAAAATGCCTCTGCCGTGTTACTTGCAAAAACCTTCAAAACCATCGAGGAAGGCTTTTGTGAGTTTATTGCCCATCTCTGCTTTCAAAAGGTGCATGCTGGTTAATGATTGGATCATTAATGGTCCTAATTGCACTGAATACTGAATACTAACCAATTTTGTTGAGACCACCAGTTACTGCAACATAGGGTTCAGCATGATACAGATTTCAATCTCTACAGCTTGGAGGTACATAGCACACATGCATCTGATTCTTTTACTCCTGTTCTGTGCTCAGCACCAAATTGAGAGACTCAGTATATAGCCCTCCAGCTCGACAAAAGCCATCAAGACACCAAAGATTGCAGGTGTTGGAAGCTGGAACAGTCTGTTGGAGGATCCCAGCGGGATGAGCAGCATTTGTGGGAGTATAGGAATTGTCCTGATGCAGGGTTTCAACCTGTAACATCAAAACAGTCTGCCTAAAGCTTTATATATGCAGCAAGACATCCTGATCCTTATACTCAATAGTCCAAGCTTTCTGTACACCTCTGATGTTACCTCATCCATGTGCACAGCCATTTTAATGAACTACATACCTGAACCCCAACGCCCCTCTGAACCTCAATGGAATTGAAGGGTTTACCATTAAATGTATACTTTCTCCTTTTATTTATCCTCTCTCTGCCTAACACTTCACACCTGCCCAAATTAAACTCCCATTTGCCGATTCTCTGCCCATATCTATAAATGATCTTCAGTTTATCTCACTGTATTCTTTGCTGAACCTATATACTGTCCACAACTCCACTAATTTTGGTATCAGCTGCCAATTTGCGAATCCACCCATCTACATTTTCATCCAAATATCACAAATAGAGATTACAGCACCTATCCTTGCAGAACACCACTGGTGACAGAGTTCCAGCCAGAATAACATCCTTCCACCCTTACTGTCAAGCCAGTACTGAATCCAAACTTGCAACCTGCCCTGGATCCCGTGCATCTTTTGATTCAGTCTACTATGAGATCCCATCATCTTTTGATTCAACCTACCATGAGAGAGCTTTCAAATACCTTGCTGAAGACCATGTGGGTAACATCCACTTCGTTAACCTTAACAAGCTCATTTGTCACCTCCTCAAAAAGTCTATCAAGTTTGTAGGTCATGACCTGCTCTACACAAAGCCATGCTGACTCTTTCTAAGCAGCCATGCCTTTCCAAATGCACATAAATCCTACCCCTCAGCATCTTCTCCAGTCCTCATCTCAGTGGTAACTTCTCTACCACTGTGATGAGGCTCACTGGTTTATAACTTGGATTATTCCTATTTCCATTCATGAACAAGGGCACAAAATGTGCTGCTCTCCAGTCCTCTGGGATTTCATTTATTTCTGTGTACATTCAGCTGTATCTCCAGTTCCTTGTCCTGTTCGGTCAGGACTCGCAGGGCTCGCACTTCCCACCAATGTACTCATCAGGGAGGCTACTTCATCATCCTACATGCCATCAGGAAGGCAAAATGAGATTATATTCATAGCAATTTTACAACCGTTTCTGTAAATCCAGAGACACAAGGCACGCGTAGCAGGGCACATAGACCATAACAGACTACAAGTCCACCCTGTGTGTCAATGACAGTGACACTTCTCTTCCTGATATATCGAGTGTCTTTTACACTCAGTTTGATGTATGGAATGATGTGCCGGTGAGGAAGTCCTCTCCCCTCCCCTAGGAGCAGGCATTCTGTCTGGCTGTATCTGATGTGTGAAAGACCCAAGCCACAGCCAACCCATGTAAAGCTGCGGGGCCTGATACATATCTGATTGGGTGCTGAGGGATTGTGCAGCTCAGCTCAGTCTGCAGTTCTAATGGACATCTTCAACAGTCCACTGTCTCCACAGACTTCACGGCAGTCACCATCATTTCAGTGGCCAAGAGGGTGACAACATCCTGCCTTAACAAATAACATCCAATGGCTCTGACCTCGACAGTAATGAAGTGCGTTGAGTGGTTGATTATGGATCACATTAAATCAGATCTTCCTGCTACATGGGACCCTTTACAGTTTGCTTATCGCTCAGTGCCATGTCCTGTGCCCTCCATTCCATTCTGTTCCACCTAGAAAATGGTGCCTCACACACCAGGATGCTCTTTATCAACTTCAGCTCAGTATTTAATACAATCATCCCTTAGAAGCTGGTGGGTAAACTGCCCTCATTGTGTCTCAGTACCTCTCCCTGTTACTGGATCCTGGACTTCTGGACACAAAGACCACAATCAGTCCGTGTTGGCGGCAACATCCCTAGCTCCGTCACGCTGAGCATCGGTGCTCCCCCACGGGTGCATGCTCAGCCCTCTGCTGTTCATGCCGCTAATGTATGTCTGCACTGCTGGATCCAGTTCAAACTGAACCATCAGGTTCACTGATGACACAACAGTGACTGGGTTTATCAACAAGAACAATGAGATGGTGTATAGAGGGGAGGTAGAGCAGCTGGTACAATGGTGTGAGCACAACAATTTGAATCTCAACGTGGACAAGACTAAAGAGATGATTGTGGATTTAGGAAGGTACAGGTTGGCCACTCTTCACTGCACATGAATGGCTCCTTAGAGACAGAGTTAGAAGCACCAAGTTTCTGGGAGTGCACATAATGGACACTCTCAGCTGGTCCCTCAAAACCACTTTTTCAATCAAGAAAGCACAGCAGCGTCTCCACTTACTGAGGAGATTGAGGCAAGCTTCAAGTCTGCAAATTTTGATTGAAACATATATACCTCTTGACATGCTGAACATTTCCAGAATGTTCTGCTTTTACTTCTAAGTTGCTAGTCTTCTCCCCCTCTATTGATGTAAAATCCTCCAGCTCGGCATCCCTCTGAGAATCTATACTTCCCCAGGTCTGCTTCTAAGCATTATCAATGTTAATCACTCTACGCTGCCACACTCCACCACTCGATGGCATTCCCCTTTATTTCGATACTCTTTTAACCAATCACTCTGGCTTTGGTCACTTGCTCTAATACAACCATCTGCGTATTTGTGCCAAGTTCAAGTTAATAATGTCCTTGCGAAGTACTTCAATACATTTTGTCGAATTCAAGATCCCATTTAAGAATTATTGATAGTTTGTTGTTGTGTCAGGTTGTTTCTGTCATTTGGCACTTGCAATATCAAGTCAAGTCAAGTCACTTTTTATTGTCATTTCGACCATAACTGCTGGTACAGTACACAGTAAAAATGAGACAACATTTTTCAGGACCATGGTGTTACATGACACAGTACAAAAACTACACTGAACTACATTAAAAAAAAACACAGAAAAATATCTACACTAGACTACAGACCTACCCAGGGCTGCATAAAGTGCACAAAACAGTGCAGGCATTACAATAAATAATAAACAAGACAATAAGGTAGTAAGGTGTCAGTCCAGACTCTGGGTATTAAGGAGTCTGATGGTTTGGGGGAAGAAACTGTTACATAGTCTGGTCGTGAGAGCCCGAATGCTTCGGTGCCTTTTCCCAGATGGCAGGAGGGAGAAGGGTTTGTATGAGAGGTACGTGGGGTCCTTCATAATGCTGTTTGCTTTGCGGATGCAGCATACAGTGTAAATGTCTGTAATGGTGGGAAGAGAGACCCCGATGATCTTCTCAGCTGACCTCACTATCCGATGCAGGGTCTTGCGATCTGAGATGGTGCAATTTCCGAACCAGGCAGTGATGCAGCTGCTCAGGATGCTCTCAATACAACCCCTGTAGAGTGTGATGAGGATAGGGGGTGGGAGATGGACTTTCCTCAGCCTTTGCAAGAAAGTAGAGACACTGCTGGGCTTTCTTTGCTATGGAGCTGGTGTTGAGGGACCAGGTGAGATTCTCCGCCAGGTGAACACCAAGAAATTTGGTGCTTTTAATGATCTCTACCGAAGAGCCTTCAATGTTCAGCGGGGAGCGGTCGCTCTGTGCCCTCTTGAAGTCATTATCCGTCTCTTATGTTTTGTTCACATTCAGGGACAGGTTGTTGGCTCTGCACCAGTCCGTTAGTCACTGCACCTCCTCTCTGTATGCTAACTCGTTTAAAAACATCTTTTCATTACTGCACTCAGTAGAGTCCCAAGAATAAAAACCTAGCACCATTTTAACGTCTCAGTAACTACTGCAGAATGAGAATGGAATTAAAGTCTTGCCATTAACTAAAAATGACTTAATATTATAGGATACTTAATTGCTTTTGACAGATGCACATATGAAATAGGGAACTAAATGAAATTAATCTGCAGTCTGGTGTGCTTAAAGAACTAAAACCACACTAATGAGATACAGGTTAGGCACTCCTCCATTGCTCAGTTCAACAGTATATCAGCGTCATCAATCACTTTGCTTTGTCTTGTGACTATCTATCATTGTTCAGAGTTCTGCAAGGGGATAATATTAAAAGCTGGCCCTAGCCCAAACCAACCACAGCCAATCAAAATCTCACATGTACCCCAGTACTTAGATTTTATTCATACCCAGTCCGACTTGATAGATATAAAATTAGCAAAACCAAACACATGCACATTACGAATGTCTAATTTATGCTCACCCTACATTTGAATGAGCTCCCATAATATTCTGAAATTCAAAAGTCCAACATACATTAATTCTTATTAAGGGCAGAACTAGTTTCCTGACTCTTTCCACTTAGCAGTTTTTCTTTCCTGTCAGTTCTATGTGCTTTTGATGCCATTCATTACCACACTATGGAGGTGTGGTTACCATAGTGAGTGATCTTTGTATATTTTCTGACAAAGTCTACTTATGGACATCTGTAAAAGTGGAATATGTTTGTTAATCATGGAGGCCCTGTACCAAGCTTTTTGAGGAAAAAACAACAAATAATGATCACTATCAAAGGGCACCTGCAGTACAGAAGGAAAATCACTATCCTGATATAGCACTAACAAACAAAGCCTGAATGTTTTATCAGAATGTACCCATAACCCAACCCTAATCCAAAACAAACAGTTAGGTTTCATCTGGTTCACACTATAACCCCCAGATACAAGCACTATCATTTCTATTGCCTTGTCTTAAATATGCTATATCCCTTCTCTTTGAGATGTTTATCATAGCTTCTGCCCTCTATATCCCGATCTGGTAAACACATTCCTTATATTCTCTTCAGCAAATGAAATTGGGTAATTCCGTATATTTGACCTTATCAGTTTGTCACCTTGTAAACAATTTTTAACCTTTGGTATCTCCTCTATCTCTATATTAATTGTCATTGGTTGTACATTGAACAATGTCTTACATCAGCTATGCTAGTAAAATCACAATATTGTGATATTCCTTTCTCATCGTGTAGAATCGTTGGTGCCAGAACCTTGGGAGCTGAGCATTTTGCAAAGTTTTGTAGATTCTACAACTGTTCCTGTGGTTTGGAGGTATGCAATTGTGACACCAGCCACACTATCCCCAGTTAATGAAGGAGGGAGAGAGAAAACAGGGAACTATTGTCCAGTTAGGCTAAAGTCAGTAGTAGGGAAAATGATGGAATCAGAAATAAGAACAGTTAGATGACTAGAGTGAAAATCAGTTAAAAAAAAAAGCGGTTTCAATAAGTACATTTAATGTCAGAGAAAAGCATCCTAAAATTCTTTTACTTCACAAATATCCATAAAAACAGAGGAGTTTGAGAATGAATGACAGTTAAACACTAGATCCCTAAAGCCCCCCCAGTTCCCCCCTCCCACGCACAAGCAGCAGCAATGCAACGACCCCGCCCCCACCACCAGCAAAAAAACATCGGCGCCCTCCACCGGGCACTCAAACGTGCAGCAAGTCATCAATAAAGACACAGACTACTCATTCACCTGATAATTCAATGTACCACAGGCTCTCTCTTTCCCTAATAAGGGAAAAGAGAAAGGGGAGAGTAAGGGGAGCCATAACAAACAATTTGCTGACTTACGATGTTAAAAGTCTGTTGCGTCGCTTTTTCCGAGCTCTGCACCCAGAGAGTCAGCCCCAGGAAGGCTCAGCTCTTAGTACACACAACCCACGGCAACTAGCCCGCTGCTCCCAATGTTCTGTTTTCTCCCACAAAACCTCAGTCAGGGCACCAGCCTAGAATCAGCACATATCCAGAGCCACGAAAATCCAGAACCCTGAAGATGTGCTAGCCTTCCAGGCCACACCCTTGGGGTATCAAAAAGTGGGCAGTTGTAAGGCCCCGAGGGTGAGTTCCACTCCTGCAAAGAACTGAAGTCAACGTGTAACTCCAGGCCAGGGTCTTCAAAATAACCTTGAAAAGGGAAAAAAGAGATATCAAAGATAGAAATAGAGCTGTTTCCGGAGATTCAAGCACAGGAGTCGCTGTTTAGCACCATCATCACTTCGCTCCACCTCTCTGGAATAATTGCAGCAATATTGTTCACGGTATTTTACAGTAAATTCAAAACATTTGACTAAAATGTAGAAAGTAACTCCTGCAAGTGTTCATACATGTGTTCCTTTTTTTCAAGTAGCTACAAAAACTCTTCAACCTGACTGACTTTATCAGGCTACAGAGGGTAGGTTAAAAATACGTCTCATAAGTAAATGAAAAGTAATAAATCATCCGTTGACATTCAAGAAAAGCATGTTGCAAATGAAGTTATATGAGCAAAAATGGACATGCTCTTGTAGCTATTGAAGGTATACTGATTCATATCTCTGTGCTCAATTGCCAGATGAAAATTCTACCCAATAATTCTCAGTTCCTCCTCTAAATCTGTAGTTACACCACAAGCTTCTGTGCTTTCCCCAACACTTCTCTGATGTTTTTTCTGTAGGATAATTGCATCGTGCCAATAAACTGATACATCTCCATGCCCTGCAGCCAAAACCTGTCAGGATTTAAATGGATGGGATTAACAGTAAAGGGAGCAAAAATGTAGAAATGAAATCTTACAGTCATACATTGTGAATCAATTCACATAACTAATGCCACAATGCCATACTTCTAGAGAAAGGTATAACTAATGTCATAATTCAATACTTTTAGAGGAAGGCATAAGGTATCATACCACTGAGTATTCATCCAGGGTATCCACATTTTATTTTGGTATTTAAATTTTATATTAACATTTTCTATCTAGTTACTCAATTGACAATAGTTGATGTCTTCATGAGATGGTTATGTATTCTATAAATTTCAGAGAGTCTGAGAGTGTACAAGGTTTCTGGGGCATTAGAGTATAGAAGTTCTATTACAGTAGTTGTCCTAACCCAATCGAGATTCTATGTGTGTCCAGATCCACACCAATGTGGTTTACTGTTAAAGGCCTGGCAAGGCGCTCAGTGAAAGGGCAAACAAGAACAGGTAATACTGTACATGATGTTGTACTATAAATCCTCACGTCCAGTAATTAATAAAAATAATAGAGGTCATACTCAGTGCTGCTACAATTTATATCCACATAGGTTTTGCTGCTATTATCTTAAGAAACATTGTGATGATAGAACCTATATATCATCCTCTTGCAAATGTGTATGCTCTATTTTTCCCTTTCTTTGTAATTTCCATTACAGAACAAATATTTTTCTACCCTCTTTGTGAATTTTTTCACTCCATTCCTGATCAAGGATACTGTGGGTATTCAAGTGGATATTCAATACTATCTTATCACACTTGGTGTCAAAATGGTTGTTGTGACATGTCCAATGTGGTAGTGTACTGGGTAGTGCTTGTCACTAGCACTTTCAGCTTTCACTGCTGGCTAGCAGTCTTGCAAAAAGGAAAGCTAAATGTGTAAATCTCTTCTTGCCAGTACATAACCTCACCAACAGCGAGCCTCATGTTGTGCCTCCTCGCTGGCGACACATGGAAACCGAACTCCTTTTGGACTCAGGCTGTTCAACAGAGGATGGTGAGGAGGTCTGGGCCCTGCACACGTAACACGATGGCCCACCAGTGTGGGACGCGCTCTGGTGCTCATGAACCAGATCCCCAGCTATGGGTAAACAGCCCCACTGCTTGTGGGCAGCCTTGGGAGAGGTGAAGGCTACGCGAGTCAACCCAGACAGTAGGATCAGAGTGGAGCCCCAAAGCAGCGGGACGTCATTGAATACCCTTCCAAAGCTCCTGCAGTCAAGCTGGTGCCAAACAAATCGCTTTGCAAGCTTTCCTTTGAACTACACTGGTGAGACCAAGAGAGGGATCTAGATGACTGGGCATCTCAGGATCTCCATACCTTCCGACCAGGCTCGTGATGGTGATCATTATCACCCAACATCCTTCGAGACAGACAGATGCCGACCACAACAACATTATTACATTTGCATTGAAATACCAATGTCACAAGAAGTTTGAGGTTTACACAACTCTCTAGAGAAGAGACGCAACTGAGTTTTGGAAAATTTGACTTTGTATGTCAGGCACGTTATAATGCTGAGATTTCTGGACCAATTCTACATAAATGTCAGCCTGTGATAGTTTAAACTAAATCTAAATTTTAAAAAAAGTGGTCTGAAAATGCTTCTGTGTTAAGTAAGAGTATTTTCAGTTGATTGCTATCAACTTTCCTGCTATCTTATCCTTCTCCTTTTCAGATAACATATGTGCAGTGGGATTTTGAACAGGACATGAGTAATGCCATGATTTCATAAAGATCCAACCTACTTTGAAGTTTCTGACCACAATTTCAAAACATAAATGACTCTCACAACCCTGCTCAAAATGTATTAATCAACTTTAAATAGTATTGCTGCTTTAGCTTTTACATTGTTGAATTTCACAAGGCCAATTCATAACATTTTCTAAGTATTAAATTGCTTTCATAGTTTGAATAATTTTTTAATAATTTTAAATCTTTCTGAACAACATAAACATTCATAGTTTTTGAAAACATTGACAGTCAACTTAACCAGGAGTTGGGTTAGCAATTGTTGAAATGTTTCCAATTGTTTTGTCAGTGTCTATCATTCCAACTTCACTTACCTAACTTTGCTCAGTCGCAGGAATTGAATCAATATCCACAATCTCATGAAAAGAATTCTAGATTCTAGGATAAAGCTAACATCAATAAAGCCAGACGCTGCAACAACTGAGATAATACAAGGAATTAGGTGGATTAAAGGGCTAAAAAGAATAAAATGATAATGATTATATAATCAAAAATAAAAAGTGAAACAGTATTTAAAGAGAATCTGAACAGTCAGACTTGAAGAATTTTGTCTAATCTTCAAGATATAGTGGGGATTAAATACTTTGTTAAAGTTTTTACAAATGATGGTGAACATAAATATATATTAATCTATATAAAACCTATTGAAAGATTTGTGGAGCCAATTTCACAAACAAAATAATTCTTTAAAATAATCATCTAAGCTAAATGTACGTACTTCAAAAAGAAGGCACTCTATGCTGTTGAAAATCATAGGAGTGAACAGAGATTATAGTACAATGCTTCCTTCATTATATAACAACTAAAGGACCACAGTTACAGGGATGGAAAGAAAATTAACTGATGTAATAAATATTCATATTATGAGTTGCTGGCAATCAAGTATCAATAGTTCAAGGCAAAATAGATCTTCTAAATGGTTTAAAATAGCATTGATTAAAGATTACATAGACAAAACATAATTGATCTAAGTAGTAATCATATTGTTGAGCACCTTGGCCATCTCTGAGGCTGAAGCACGCAGGTGTTTCCAATGAGTGAACAGCTGCCAGGGTGCAGGACTGGACAGCATCCCGGGGCGGGGTAGTCAGAGTGTGCACAGCACAATTGGCTGGTGTGTTTGCAGACATTTTTAATCTCTCCCTTACCCAGTGTAGCATGCCCTCCTGCTTCACAACATCCACCATTGTCCCTGTACCTAAAAAGACCAAGGTAACATGTCTGAATGACTGGTATCCTGTCATACTCGCCTCAATAATAAGCAAATGTTTCAGGAGGCTGGTCAAGGACTACATCTGCATGCTACCACCCACACTGGACCCCCTACAATTTGCCTACTGACACAACTGATCGACAGATGACACAATAGCCACAGCTCTACACACTGTCCTTATGCACCGGGAGAGGAGGGGTGCTTATGTGAGAATGTTGTTCTTGGATTATGGTTCAGCGTTCAACACCACAATTCCCTTCAGGTTTGACAAGAAGCTCAGAGACCTCGGCCTTCACCCTGTCTTGTGCAACGGAATCCTGGACTTCCTGTCAGATCGCCAGCAGGTGGTAAGTGTGGGCCACCTCATCTCCACCCCTCTGACTCTCAATACAGGAGCCCCCCAGAGCTGTGTCCTAAGCCCCTTCATTTACTCTCTGTATACCCATGACTGTGTCACCACCCACAGCTCCAATCTGCTGATTAAATTTGCAGATTATACTACATTGATTGGTGTTATCTCAGTAATGAGGCAGCCTACAGAGAAGATCATCACCCTGACATAGTAAGAAAACTTATTCTCCCTTAATAGTGCAGAAACAAAGGAGTTGGTTGTGGACTACAGGAGGAATGGAGACAGGCTCACCCCTATTGACATCTATGGATCTGGGGAAGAGAGGGTGAACAGCTTCAAGTTCCTCAGTATACACATCACCGAGGATTTCACTTGGTCTGTACATACTGGCTGTGTGTACCTCTTTCACCTCAGATAGTTGTAGAAGTTCAGCATGAGTCCCCAAATCCTAAGGACTTTCTACAGAGGCACAATTGAGAGCATCCTGACTGGCCGTATCACTGCCTACTATGGGAACTGTACTTCCTCAAGTACAAGACTCTGCAAGAGAGTGGACAGCCCAGCGCATCTGTGGAAGTGATCTTCCCACTATTCAGGACATTTACAGTGACACGTGCGTAAAAAGGGCCTGAAGGATCATTGGAGACCTGAGTTGCCCCGACCACAAACTGTTCAAGCTGCTACCATCCAGGAAACAGTTCCGCAACATTAAAGCCAGGACCAACAGGCTCTGGGACAGCTTCTTCTACCAGAGCATCAGACTGATTAATTCACACTGATACAATTGTATTTCTATGCTATACTGACTATTCTGTTGTACATCTTACTGTTCATACTATTTATTGCAGATCACAGTAATTTGCACATTGCACATTCAGACGGAGATGTAACGTAAAGATTTTTACTCCTCACGTATGTGTTGGATGTAAGAAATAGAAACATAGAAACATAGAAAAACTACAGCACAACACAGGCCCTTTGCCCACAATGCTGTGCCAAACATGTACTTATTTAGAAATTACCTAGGGTTACCCATAGCCCTCAAATCAATTCAAATAAAGTCAATTCAATTCATAGAAAAGAAATATTTTTAAAGATTTGGAAGTACAAACGCTGATGTAATATAAAGTACTTAACCCCACAGTTAACTTCTATCTGTATCTTCTTCTGACTCCATAAGTCACTAATCTTCATGTTCTTCCATCCTCAGTTACCCTTTCATCCACATCAGTGACAGAGTATCCATGATCAAGTGGTGACTATTTTCTGCAAGGTGATTGATATCTGTGGAATTGTACCCTGTCAAAGGCATGGGAACAAAACTGTGGGGCAATACTAAATGGCATCATTAGCCAAGTGAAGCAAGTAGAGCCACTTTGTCAGAACCTTTGCCATAATGTGAGTGAACAATAAAGTAACAGTAAGGATGGTAAAGATCATCAATAAAAAGGAGAGGATGTAACATTGATAAAAAAAAGTCTGATTCAACAGCACTGATTTAAAGATAATGTTGGGGCAAGGAATCAAATGAGAATGGCAGTATGGGAGTAAGGCACCAAAGTGTGTGTGTGTGTGTGTGTGTGTGTGTGTGTGTGTGTGTGTGTGTGTGTGTGTGTGTGTGTGTGTGTGTGTGTGTGTGTGTGTGTGTGTGTGTGTGTGTGTGTGTGTGTGTGTGTGTGTGTGTTCTGTCATTCTTCTTGATGTTCTTTAACCATTCCTAATAAGCCTGTTTCTCTGCTACTTGGCTGAATTCACACACATCTGATATTTTTTTCCCAGTTACCCTAGTTACACACAAGGTCTAAAAGCTTCTTGGAGACACAGTTTCCAGATTTCCACAATTAATACTATGAAGCTGACTCTTTGAGCATAGAAACTCTCCAACTATTAACAGATATGATAGGGTCTTTTAAGAGGTTCCTGGGTAGGTACATGGAGCTTAGAAAAATAGAGGGCTATGGATAACCTTAGGTAACTTCGAAGGTAAGGACATGTTCGGCACAGCTTTGTGGACCAAAGGGCCTGTATTGTGCTTAGGTTTTCTATGTTTCTATTTTTCTAGATCAGCCATTTGCTATGCTAAGTGACATTATCAATCTGGTTTCTAAGTTTTCTTGAACTAAATGACTTAGCCAGCTTGTCTGGCTTGAAAGAATCCCAACTAAATAACCCATTGTCTTACACTGCAGCTCTTGAGAAGTCAGTCCAAGTGCTGTGTATTCTCTTCAGACTGTGTCTGTTTGCAAAGGTGTCCTTTCAACTTCAAACTGATTATTGCTTGCCATTTACATTAGGAGCTGCAGACTGGCTCTGCTAATGGCAAACAGCTAAACAAAGAATATTAGTTGGAAACTTAACTTACTCAAAAACAACATTTTGATCCCTGGAAGTGTCAGCTGCTGTGTTTAGAAAGCTGAGCTTGGAAGTTGGCCCCTGGCCCAGGAAGTGAATATCCATCTCATACTGTAGGTTCTAGGGGACTAGTAGGGTAATTTTCCCCATTTCTTTCCAGCATAGAAGCTCATTTTAGCCCACTGAGCCCATGCAACCTAATAATTTACAACCTAATCCTATTCCCTTAATAATTTTTCTCACCCACTCTTCTTAGACTTTATCACTCAATCACATCAGGAGCACTTTACAATTAACTTACCAGCCAACATGACTTTAGGATGAGGAGAAATTGGAGATGTTGGGAATAGCAGGCTCTCTGGGAGGATCTGAAACGTAGCAGTAGGATCTTTGTGACAGATGAAAGCATTGCATTAGGCTAACTATGAGAGTACAGAGTGTGGTCCAAATCAAACTTTCCCAGATTTGTATTAGAAGCCTTAAATAGAGAACAGAAGAACACAGAAAATAAAATATGTATTTATATTACAGAATTAAAATCAAAATTTAGACGGAGACATTCTGCTGTTCTGAATAGATATATACCCAAAAGCTGTCCCTTCTGTGTTTTCAAAAGAATGACCTGAAAAAGAGAAATGCAGTCTTTTGACAGTTATGAACTATAACATTGTTTACACAGACTAATTCAATGAAGTGCATTCACATTTTTCCAAATAAGAAACCAGGGTGGCCTATAATTATCTGGATGCACTAAACTTTGATACAGTGTTACATCTTATCATTCACTTACAATAATCATACTTATAAAAGAAGCTATTTAATATTGTATACATTTTAGCAGTAAATATGTTGTCCTTTGCTGCCTGTTATGAGATAAATTTACTTCGTGAAAGTCATGCTTCCAAAGACTTAAAGCGCTTCTGTTTAAAAATAACTCATCTAAAATAAAATCAACATGCTGAAAGCCATGAATATGCTGATGTATTTCAGGAGTATGAAACTTAATTAAAGTGGAGATGATTAGTTAAAGATACATTGACAGTCTTTAATTTCTGTCATCCTTTCACATTCAGGCACTCACCAGAGGAGTCTACTTTTCTGCAGACAGGGTATTACAGTAAGATATACAAAACCTGGTAGATGGTAATCAGAAGGATTTAGGTTTCTTCTCCCCTTTTTATGTATGTTTAGAAGAACTAGCATGATGATAACCAGACAATGTCAAGAACATCTTTCTTTCTATTAAATATGTCAGTTTATTCAACTCATATACTCCCCTCAAATTAAGTGAGATTTTATCAGTTCTAACTCAGGCTATCCAGTAGTATCATGAATGTATTTGATTTACATTGATAGTTTATTGGACGTTCTAGAGTAATATATATATATATTTATACCCTTTGAAAAGTTTGAATATTGTTAATTTAACATACTGTATATCCTCAGAGAATATTGAAACACTGACACATACTTTTAAACCATAATGATTACCTGTCGTAAACACAAGAGATTCTGCAGATGCTGAAAATCCAGAATAAGATAGACAAAATGCTGGAGGAACTCTACAGGTTAGGTAGTATCTATGGAGAGGAATAAACAGCCAATGATTTGGCCCGAAACGCTTCCCAAAACATGGTCTGTTTATTCCTCTCCAAAGGTGAACTATTATAAGAGGTATCAATAGGATAGATAGTTGAGTAAGTTTCTTGTGGGAGCAGTGCCTAGATTTAAGGTGAAATGGTGGTTGTTCAATGGTATTTTTTTTTTCACATGGAGTAGTTGGTACTTAAAATAAACTACCAGAAGAAGTGGTGGTGGCAGGAACAGTAACAACATTTAAAAGGCACTTGGAGGATTACCTGAATGAGCAAGACACAGAGGCACACAAAATTAATGCTGGCAAGTGGAAATAATATAGATAAGTATCATAGACATAGTGGGCTATAGGCTAAAGAAATTCCTCCTCATCTCTGTTCTAAAAGGCTGTCCTTCTATCCTGAGGCTATGTCCTCTGGTCCTAGACTCTCCCATTATTGCAAAGATCCTCTCCACATCAACTCAGTCTTGGCCTTTCAATATTCAGCAGGTTTCAATGAGATTCCTCCCTCATTCTGGTAAACCAAAGTGAGTCCAGGTCAAGAGCCATCAAATGCTCCTTTTGTTCTCAGAATCATTCTCATAAACCTTCTCTGAAATGTCTCCAATGCCAGCACATCCTTTCTCAGACTTGGAACCCAAACTGTTCACGTTACTCTGAAGGTGGTCTGACCAGCGCCTTGTAAAGTCTCAGCAATGCATCCTTGCATTTATATCCTGTTGCCCTCAAAATGAACATCAACATTGCATTTGCCCTCCTTACTACTGACTCAAATTGCAAGTTAAATTTTAGGGAATCCTACACTAGGACTTCCAAGACCCATTGTACCTCCAGTTTATGAATTCACTCCCTTCAATGTGAAAGCCACTGTAATTTTACAGATCTTCCCTCAGACTTTATGTGTCATTAACTAGTTTTCACTTTTTGAAAACTCTCATTGGCAACTTTTGCTTATGTTCTGTCTGTGCAACTACATATCAATTAAAATAAAAACTCGCAAGCAAGAGATGGCTTTAACTGGTGTATTCATGTTGCAGTGACAAAGAGAGAAAGAGAAAATAATGCACATATGCAGACAACAGATCAATACATAGTGCTGGGGGGGGGTGTCACTACTCTAAAAGAAATAGATCCATACTTTACACTTCCTCCACCTTTAGATTAATGCAACATAAAACTGTATATGTAGAAAACATTCAATTTCCCTTTCATAAACCATAATCCAAAAAAATACCTTCACAATAGCAGTCCATAACTAACCACTGTTCTAAAGGTTCCGTCTTTTGGGTGGTTCTCTGTTTCTTACAGGATAGTGCCTCTGGACCTGTGAAGTGGCATCAGCTTGGCAGGTGTCTTGCATACTAACGCCATACTTGAAGAGTGATTTCATAGACTTTTGACAATGTCAGGTCATCCCTTGTTTTCCTTTCAACTGCAGAATTTATTTTACCAGCAACTGCTCCATCAATGAGGTTCAGAACACTTCTGCTCGGTCGCTGTGTGAAGACTTTTCTTCTTCAGTTGCCAATAGTGGAAGATGTGACAAGCCATCAGCATTGCTATATTGTTTGGTACCCTTGAACTCATAGTCACAATACTGGGCTCCTAGGAACAATATCCAACATCGTAATCAGGCAGCCGTCATCACTGGAATTCCTTTCCTGGGATTGAAAATGGACACAAGGAGCCGGTGATCTGTCACTAGAGTAAACTTTTGTGCGTAGAAGCAGTGGTGGAACTTCTTTATTGCCCATTCTAGACTAAGGACCTCTCAGTTGATCAGTGTACAGTTATGTTATGTGCTCCTCAGTGATTTTGAAGCAAACACATTTGGGCATTCAGATCCATCTTTCATAATGTGTGGCAAAATGGCTCCAATGCCATAAGGGAACATATCACATGTCAGTCTGATGGGCAGAGATGGGTCATAATGGATGAGCAGTTCTTTGGATGTTATATCTCCTTGTTTCCTTGAATGCCTTTTCACATCTTTCTGCCCATTCCCACTTTGCTCCTGTTTGTACAGTGCGTTCAATGGATGCAACACTGTAACAATGTTTGGGAGAAATCAGTGGTAGTAGTTTACAAGGTCCATGTTTGACCTGAGTTGTGACACATTTCCTGGTTTGGGTGCCTGTAGCACTGCTTCAGTCTTCTCTTGTGACTTACGTTAGCCATGCTTGTCAATGACATGACCACAATATTAGATTCCATTCTTGAAAAACTCACATTTCTTTCTCTTTGCATGCAGACCATACTCACTCAGCCTGGTATGCACTTTACCAAGGTTCTGAAGGAGCTGTTCATAATTTTTGCCAGTCACGATGATGTCATCAAGGTAACATTGTGTTCCTGGGATACCTTGGAGCTCTTGGTCTGTTGCTCTTTGCTAAACCGCTGGAGCTGATGCAATGCCAAAGGCGAGATGATTATACTGGAACAGTCCCTTGTGAGCATTAATTGTGAGGAACTTCCTGTTTGATTCCTCAATGTCCATTTGCAGATAGGCTTGTGATAAGCCAATCTTTGAAAACCCCTTCCCATCTGCCAAAGATGCAAAAATGTCTATTTGTGGCAGGGGATACTGCACAGTACACAGCACTGGGTTGATGCTCACCTTGAAATCTCCACATATGCGAATGGCTCTGGCCTTCCCTTTCTTAATCATGTAGACAATGGGTGTCAATCGCTCCTCAACCTTGGAGAGAATTCCAAATGCCCCCAAGTTCCGTATCCACTTTAGGACATGGTGTGTAAGGCACTGGACACACTTTATGGAATCTTGGTGTTGCTGTCTCATCCAGTTCAATTCTGGCCTTCATGCCTTTGAGTTTACCATTCCCCTTCTCAAGCACTTTCTCATTAGTATTAAACAGCTGTGCCAGTCTCTGGTTAGTGCTACCATCTGGGCTGCTGTTGTCTGTTGATGTCAAACTGAGAGCTTTGATTGAATGTCAGTCTAGTTGGATTTTCTCAACCATTCACATCCGAAAAGTTCAGGCCCTACACTTCAATACATAAAACTCTAACTCTTGTGTTTGGCCTCCATACATCACATTTACTTTCAATTTGCCTTTGGGAGACACTTTTTCACCTGTGTAAGTCTTTAGCATCACTGAGGTCTTCTCTAATGATATTTTTGAAAACAACCTGTTGTAGTCAGCCTCTGGCATTATAGACAAAGCTGACCCTGTATCCAATTCCATTTTCAGTTTTACACCAGGCACATCTATTGTGATCCAGATGATTTTGTGATCTGCTTCAGTTATACTATGCAGTTCTAGACAGGGCCATTCACCTTGTCAGACTCTATGTTGTCTGATTCTTTACATTACATTCGATAGCTTTATACATCTGCTTAGTTTTGCATTTGAGACTTTTCACTCGTTTGTGCTTTTTGTGTGCCTTGAACATTCTCTCTATGTAACCTTGTCTGAGACACTTCCTGCATACCTTTTCTTTGAACCAGCAGTCATTGTCATCATAGGAGGATTTGCTACGTTGATATCTTTTTTGGCTTTTTGCACCATTCAAGGACATTTTTGGCATTTCACATTCTAACCTCCTTTTCTGTAGTTTTGCTGCATCCTTTGCCATAGTCACTAATGATACTGCAATGGTCAATGCCTGGTCTAAGGTTAGGGCTGTTTCAGACAGTAGCCTCTTTTGTCTGCTTTGACTATTCATGCCACATACAAGCCTGTCCCTCAGAAAGTCCATCTCAAAAGTCACAATACTGGGGAAGTTTGTGTGATTCTGCAATGTATTGAGAAATGCTTTCATCCTTTGACTGGTTCCTTTTGCAAAATCTAAATCTCTCAGCTATTACCAGCAGTTTAGGGCTCAAGTGATTATGTAAAGTTGCAACAATTTCATCGAACATCTTGCCTGCTGGTTTTGCAGGGATTACTAAGTTGTGTAAGAGACTGCACGTTCTTGGGCCCATTAAGCAAAGAAGTGTAGGGACTTAATTTTGCTCCTCTACAGTGTTCACATTACAATGCAGTTGCACCCTCTCGATATACGACTCCCAGCCTTCATTAGCACTATCAAGTTCATCAACTTTCCTGACTGAAGTCTTCAGCACATAATTTTCACTTTTTAATTCAGTGTATCTTACACTGTGTACTTTGCTGCACTCATACTTTTGTTAGCGTCCATGACAGCTTTTTCATTCTGTTTAACTCTCGCTGTTTTGTCCCATAACTGTTGGTGCAATTCGCGATACTTTCTAACATTCAAGTTCATACTTGCCACCATTTTGTTGCTGAGCAACTAGGTATCAATTAAAATAAAAACTCGTATGCAGAAGATGGCTTTAACTGGTGTGTTCACATTGCAGTGAGAGAGAGAGAGAGAAAGAGAACAATGTACAAGCATATACAACAGTGCACGCACAGACAACAGATCACTAGGTAGTGCTAAGGTGGGGGTCACTGCTATAAAATAAATAGGTTCATACATTACAGATTATGATTGAGATCATAGCCAAACATAATTGTTCAGACTCCATACTGAGTAGTTGATTTCTCCTATATTTATATTAATGGCTCATTTATTTTTGTTTCAATGGAGTTATAGCTATCACAATTGAAATTTCTGTGAAAGAATTAGCGGTTTACTGTTGATAACCAGTAACTCTGTAGAATGCATTATTCATTAACAATGGCATAATATTCACTCCTTTCAAAAACCGTATATTACGTTGAATTCCTTACCATTGCTTTGGAAGATGTTTTGTCTGAGTGAAATATTTTTGCACTATCATCACTTTATAGACTGATTCACTGATTCATTAACTATTAGATGTCCTTTTATTCTGAGTCTGTGCCCTCTGGTCTAGACTCTACCATCAGAAGAAACATGCTCTCCACATTCAGAGCCATCGAACGTGCCTCGTATATTAATCCTGTCATTCCCGGAATCATTCTTGTGAAATTCCTCTGGACCCTTTCTAATGCCAGCAATGCCAGCACATCTTCTCTTAGATAAGGGATCAAAACTGCTCATAATCCTCCAAGTGCAGCCTGACCAATGCCTTATCAAGCCTCAGCATTTCATCCTTGCTTTTATATTCTAGTCCTCTTGAAATGAATGGCAACATTGCATTTGCCTTCCTCACCACTGACTCAAGCTGCAACGTTTAGAGAATCATCTATGAAGACTCCCAAGATCCTTTGCATCTCTCATTTCTGAATTTTCTTCCCATTTATAAAATAGTCTCTGCCTTTATTCCTTCTACCAAAGAACATGGCCATACACTTCCCTACACTACATTCCATCTGCCACTTCTTTGCCCATTGTCCTAGTCTGTTTCCTCAACACTACCTGCCCCTTAAGCTAATTCCAACAGATTTGTTGGGTAAGATTTCCCCAAGGTGAAACCATGCTGACTTTTGCCTAGCAACACGTACAAAATGCTGGAGGAACTCAGCAGGCCAGGCAGCCTCTATCGAAAAGAGTATAGTCAATGTTTTAGGCCGAGACCCTTCATTGTCCGCCATTTCTTTGCCCCCCATTACTACTTCTCCTGTGACATTTTCCAGTAGTCCAATATCCACTCTTGCCTCTCTTTTACTAGTTATATATCTGAAAAATAACTTTTATTATCCTCTTTTATATTATTGGCTAGCTTACCTTCATATTTCATCTTTTCTCTCCTTATGGCTATTTTAGTTGCCTTCTGTTGTTTTTAAAAGCTTCCCAATCCTCTAACTCCCAATAATTTTTGCATCATTATATGCCTTCTCTTTTGCTTTGATGTTTTCTTTGACTTCTCTTATCAGCCACAGTTGCCACATCTTCCCATCAGAATACTTCTTTGGAATGTATCTAGCTTGCGCCTTCTGAATTGCTCCCAGAAACTCCTGCCATTGTTGGTCTACTGTCATCCCTGCTAGTGTTCCCTTCCGAGGATCTTTGGCCAACTTATGCCTCTTTTATGCCTCTGTAGTTCCCTTTACCCTACTCTAAATACTCATATATCTGACTTTATATATCCCTCTCAAACTACAGGGTGAATTATATCATAATATGATCATTGTCACCTTAGCATTCCTTTACCTTCCTAATAAAATCTGGTTCATTCGACAACACCCAATCCAGAATTGCCTTTTCCCTAGTGGGCTCAACCACAAGCTGCTCAATGAGAGCTATCTCATAGGCATTCTACAAATTCTTTCTTTTGGCATTCAGCACCAACCTGATTTCCCCCACCTACTTGCATATGGAAATCCGCCTTGAATATTGTAACATTGCACTTGTTACCTGCCTTTTCTATCTCCCTTTGTAATTTGTACCTTACATGCTGGCTACTGTTTGAAGGCCTGTATTTAACACCCATCAGGGTATTTTTACCCTTGCAGTTCCTTAACTCCACCCACAAGGATTCTACATCTTTTGACCTTTCTTCACCTCTTTCTAAGGATTTGATTTCATTCTTTACCAACAGAGCCACCCCACCACCTCTGCCTACCTGCCTGTCCTTTCAATACAACGTGTATTCTTGGATGTTAAACTTCCAACTATGACCTTCTCTCAATCACGACAGTGATGCTCACAACATTATACCTGCCAGTCTAAATGCACTGCAAGATCACCTGCCTTATTCCATATACTGCTTGCATTCAAATACAGCCCTGTATCCATCACCTTTTTCAAGTTTGCCTCCATGTTATGAGAAGTTAAATTCTTATCCCTTTCTAACCTACACACTGTACCTGTTTGTATACAAAATGCCCCGTCCTCTGCTCGATCACTCCAGTTCCCAACCCCCTGCTAAATGCACCATCTTCTCAGACAGAAATACCAAAGCACCTTCATTTTAAATGAACTCCCCAGTCCTACAGCAATGTTTCCTCTTTGGCAACTTTCCTATTGGCGTAAACACCTCAAATTTACCCTGTCTTCCCACTTAGGATTTTCTATAAGATTATCCCCTCATTCTTCTAAAATCCAAAGGATCTGGACCTATCTTTTTTAGCTGGTCATGATACAGCAATTTTTTTTTATCCCAGATATTAATCCAGTGATATTTTTCTGGACTGCCTCCAATGTTAGTGAGTCAATTATTAAATAAAGGGAAAAATTGTACATGGTGCACCAGGTGTGGTCTCATTATACAATAGTATCTTTACTTATCTATTTTTAAACTGTAGCCCTGGCAATGAGGCCAATAATTTTATGCCGCATATGGAAGAAGATGAAAAAATCCTCTGTATTCTAGCACAATGGCAAAATTTAAGAGGAATTTAGACAACCCTACTGAATGGGCTGGGAATGGAGGGATGAAGACCATATCAAGCAGATGGCATCAGTTTAAACTGGCATTATGGTCGGCACAGATATTGTGAGCCAAAGTGTCTGTTTCTGTGCTGTACTGTTCTATATTCTATACTCTGTGCATCCGCTCTCCACTTAAATGATAGTCTGCCTTTAGATTGCACTTTCTCAAGAATACAACCTCACATTTTTCTACATTAATAAGACCATAAGACGTAAGGGCAGAATTAGGATATTCAGCCCATCGAGTCTGCTCCACCATTCCATCATGGCTGATGCCGGATCCCACTCAATCCCATACATCTGCCTTCTCACCATATACTATGATGCCCTAACCTATCATGAAACTATCAACTTCCGCCTTAAATATACACACTGACTGGGCCTCCACCGCAGTCTGTGGCAGAGCATTCCACAGACTTACTACTCTCTGGCTAAAAAAGTTCCTTAACTCTGTTCTAACAGGCTGCCTCTCAATTTTGAGGCTGTGCCCTCTAGTTTTGGGTATCCCCGCCATAAGAAACAATCCTCTCGACATCCACCCTACCTAGTCCTTTCAACATTTAGTAGGTTTCAATTAGAACAACCCCCCCACACACCCCCGTCCCCAGCATTCTTCTAAATTCCAGTGAGTACAGGCCCAAAGCTGCCAAGCACTCCTCATGTGTTAACCTCTTCATACTCAGAATCATCCTTGTAAAGCTCTCCTGGACTCTCTCCAATGACACACCCTTTCTGGGACATGGGGCCCAAAACTGTTGACAATACTCAAAGTTTGGCCTGACTAGTGTCTTATAAAGACTCATCATTATCTCCTTGCTTTTATATTCTCAGGACTCTGGGATGTAGTCTATCTGGCCCAGGTGACTTATCCATCGTAAGACCTTTCAGTTTACCTAGTACTTTTTCCTTTACAATACTAATGGCATTCACTCCTCCTCCCTGACACTCGTGGACTTCTGGCACACTCCTAGTGTCTTTCACAGATGCAAAGTACCAATTAAGTTCATCTGCCATTTCCTTGCCCCCCATTACTACCTCACCAGCATCATTTTCCAGTGATCCAATACCAATACTCACCTCCCTTTTATTTTTCATATAACTGAAAAAAAGCTTTTGGTATCCTGCTTTATATTATTTGTGAGTTTGCCCTCATATTTCATCTTTTCCCTTCTTATAGATCTTTTAGTTTCCTCTTCCTTTTTAAAAGATTCCCAATCATCTAACTTCCCACTCACTTTTGCTACATTATATGCACTTTCCTCGGCTTTTATGCAGTCCTTAACTTCCTTTGTCAACCACAGTTGCCTACCCCTGCCATTTGAGAACTTCTTCCTCTGTGGGATATATCTATCCTGCGCCTTGTGAACTATTCCCAGAAACTTCAGCCATCTCTGCTCTGCAGTCATCCCTGCCAGCACCCTCTTCCAATCCACCTGTGCAAGCTCCTCTCTCATGCCTCTGTAATTCCCTTTATTCCACTGCAATACCTGTACATGTGACTTATGCTTCTCCCTCTGAAGCTGCAGTATGAAGTCAATCATATTATGATCACTGCCTCTTAGAAGTTTCTTTACAATAAGATCTGGGTTATTACACAACACCAAATCTAAGCCTTTGCCTGAGTAGGCTCAAGCACAAGCTGTTCTAAAAAGCCATCTCGTAGTCATTCAACAAATTCCTTCTCTTGCGATCTGACACCGACCTGATTTTTCCAATCCCCTTGCATATTGAAGTCCCCCATTACAATTGTGTCATTACCTTTATTACATGCCCTTTCAGCTCCCTTTGCAATTTCAGCCCCACATCTTGGCTACTATTTGGAGGCTTATATATGATTCCCATAATGTTTTATTTTACCCTTGCAATTTCTTAACTCCACCCACAAAGATTCAACATTCTCTGACCCTATGTTACCTCTTACCAACAGAGCCACACCACCGCCTATGCCTTCCTGCCTGTCCTTTCGATACAAAGTCTATCCTTTGACACTAAGCTCCCAACAATGGCATTCTCCTAAGGGAATATCATACCGACCAAACTCTAATTGTGCCACAAGTTTGTCCACCTTATTCCGAATGCTACATGCATTTAAACACATTCCTGCATTCTTCGCCCTTTTGAATTTTGTCTCTGTGGTACAATTTAGCTATTTCTCTGTCTGCATTTGTACCCAATCATTGGCTTGACCTTTCTTACATTCATGTTGCACCCATCATCTAATTGTAAACCTGCTGGCTTCTCCTCAGCTCAATCACCCTGGTTCCCATCCCCCTACCATATTAGTTTAAACCATACCAAAAGCTCTAGTAAATATGCCCACAAGAATATTGGTCCCCCTCAGATTCAAGTTCAACCTGTCCCTTTTGTACAGCTCCCAACTGCCCCAGAAAATGTCCCAATTATCCAGAAATCTGAATTCTTGACACCTGCTCCAATTCTTCAGCTGTGCATTTATCTGCCACCTCATTCTATTCCTACCTTCACTGTCATGTGACACAGGTTGTCACAAACACGGATTTGGCAGCGCAACAGATATGGCAATTGTGCTTGTGAATATGCACATGTTAGTTAATTATTATTTCATTGTGATAGCATTTAACTCCATTCATTCTGTCATATCATTTGTCGAGACTTGGACACAGCAACGCTTTGCTGCCTGCATTCCACCTGGCCTGAGAAATTGGACTGTTGAGTCAACTGACTCTGAAGACTAGCGGTATTAGTTTTATTCTTAGTTGTTCTTTTCAGCTGCGGTGTAGGCTTCATTTTCCCGTTTTCCATTTGAGTGCTGTAGGCAACAGTCCTGTTTGGCCTAGTGGTTATTGTTTTCTTTTCCTTTAACTATTGTTCGCATGAAAGTCTGTGAACTATCGAACTGCATCAGTTTCTCTCACTCTGCACTTGTGCCATATCCGAATCATGGTGACAACAAGTCTTGAACAGACTAAGATGGACCCAGCAGAGAGACAGCAACTGACCTTGGCCATGGTCAAAATGATTCGTAGAGGCAACAATATTCTATTGGAATTCCTATGTAGGAACTGTTTCTGTCTCCATCGTGACAGAAGGATCTTGCCAAGTAATGGACCCAGCAAGGTTTGAACAGTGATGTTTTGACATTGGTGGCTTGAGGAGAGGTTGTCTTCTATTCTCAGTGCACTTCCTGACTACATTCCTAGAGTCCCGAGTCTACATACCAAGCTTCTCTAGTCTACATTTTCAAGTCACGAGTACTCGGGTTCCCAGCCTTGTGGTCCCATGACTCAGGTCTGCATAACAAATGAGTGCTTCAAGCAAGCTTTTCAATTGATTCAACAAATCATCATACAAGTCAATAGTGTAAATTCTGGAAGAGCCCTACTCCAAAAGCTGATTCCTGGCTAGTGTGCAAATACACAAGTAAAGTAACCCTATCAAGAGTATTTTTAACCTCTTAATGAAAGTCATGATACAGACTGGGAAAATTAAACTTTCATGTAGCAAATTAAACAGATCTACAGAGAACCAGCTAGCTTAGCAGATCTCTTTTAAGAAAGAGATCTGTCTTTCTTAAAGCACATTCCACTTCATACATTAAAACAAAATGGGAGAAGGAAGGAGGGATAATTATATCTGAGGAAGAATGGACAACAATATGGAGATATCAATGGAAGTGTACCAATTCACAGAAATGGAGGGAGTTTGGATGGAAAAACTTTGATCTTTCTTCGGCACCAGGATTATTGTTGCCTTCTTAAAACACGAGGGGGTCTTAGACTGAAGCAGGGAGCAGCTGAAGATGTCAACAAACACTCCAGCTAGCTCACTTGCACAGACCTGGAGAACCTGTCCCAGGACGCCATCTGGGCCGGTCGCCTTTTTTGGATTTATCTTCAGGAAGGCTCTTCTAACGTCTTCCTCGGTGACGATGAATCTCGATGCCACCAGGTCCGGTTCATCTGGAGGGGGCGGGACACTCCTCTTCTGTTCGAATCTTGTGTAGAATACGTTAAGTTCGTCAGAAAGAGAAGCGCTACAGTTATTGATATTCGCAGCCTTTTCTTTGCGCCCAGTGATCTCATTTAGACCCTGCCGTAGTCTACTGGCATCCCTCTGGTTAGCCTGGGCTTCCAACTTGGCTCGATATTACTGCTGCCATCCTCTTCAGTTCCCTGCCCTTCTGAGCTACAGGACCAGACTCAGTACTAGAAGCACAGCTGCTGTTGCTTCCCCAAGACAGGTCATCCCTCTCAACAGTACTCAAAATGGAGTACTTATTGTTAAGGAGGACTGCCACGGGGTGCTCTCCACTACCTGACATTCTCCCTTCCCTCTCCTGACAGTTATCCATTTATCTGTCTCCTGTAGCCTTAGGCTTTCTACCTTCTATCACCTCTTCACTTTCCCTAACAAGCCATAGGCCATTGAGCTGCAGCTCCCGTTGCCTAAAACGATCTCTAAGGAAATGCATCTCGATGCATCTGGTGCAGATGTGGTCATCAGGGAGGCTGGGAGTCTCCTGGAAATCCCATATCTGACAGCCAGAACAGAACACTGGCTTTGTAGATGTGCCTCCTATCCTCTCAAGATTTAAATAAGAAATAAGGAATGAACTTACCTACTTACCTTGCCTCCGCCTGTTCTCACTGAAGCCCTGTTGAGCCAAAGCCTTACTACTCTGCCTCAGGCTAATCTTTTTTTCAATTTTTTTTGCCCACTATTTGAACTCTACTATTTCCTGTTCTCAAGTCCATTTACAGACTGAACTCAAGTCTTGAATGTGCTGTATTTTTATAGACAGCCGTTAGTCCATTTTGTCCAGAAACTGGAAAATACACAAAAATTAATCAATATGGTAACCGCACCCCCGAAATATTGTAATGAACGGCATCAGAAGTACAAGAGACTGAAAAAAGGAGAATTACCGAAAGTGGGGAGGGAAAGAAGGAACTAGTCCTGCCATATGTAGGAACAAACAAACAGTATGTATGTGCGTTGGACTCATTCAGATTTAGGAGTATCTGTAAGTCGGGCATTTGTAACCTGGGAACGGCCTGTACCCTCATCACATTCCCTCACACCTAATTTTGTGACATCAGTTGAATTCCTCATAATCCACTCCCTTCTTTAAGTTATTAATATAGATAGTAAAAGACCAAAGACTGATCCATATGGGAGTCTCCACTGGATATCCCATCTGCTGGGTACTGTGTTTGATATCCAGATGAACAATCCTTGTGCACTACTGAATTTTTATGCATACATACAATCAGGCATCTGCCAATGGATTTAACAGCTGTTACCAAATATTTATCTCAATACAATGGGTGGCAATGTCAAAGCTAGTAGAGCTCCTGCCTTACAGCTCTATCAACCCAACTTCAATCCCATGCTGTCAGTGTGGAGTTTGCACGGTCTTGCTGTGACCATGTGAGTTTCTTATATTCCTACATTTGCATCAACTCCCTCCGGATTCTACCACCCTTCGATTAGTGTAGGATTAGTGACAATGAGATTTGGAAGACTATCAGACTCATTGGGCTGAAGGGCTTCTTTCTGTATAATAAATCAGCCATAGTTGAATGGCAGTGCAGACTCAATGGGCTGAAGGGCATAATTCTGATGCTATATCTTATGGTTTTATAATGATGATGAATCCTTCAGATCCTGTCTTCCTGCACAACCTGCAAGTTGTGCATAAATACAAATGGGTGCTAATACTTTAATGGCAATATTACGTAATTAAAAACAATGATTAAAAACATAAGAAGCTGCATCATCCATTTTGGTTTCTGCCACAGAATCACTCTGAGAAAACTGCAAAGAATTCCTTACTAAATCCTTGTTCTAACCTGAGTCAGCAAACTGTTCAGGTGTTTATTGAGCACTTCAAAAGATTAGAATCTGCTGACCCAGGTGGTAAGCTAATAGCCCCTTTATGCTCAAAGTACTCTGTTGATCCCAACCTTATTACTATTAAAACCAAACTGTTTACTTTACTCTATGGATTTAGCTGCAGTCAGGACGGAATAGGTAGTAAAAGACCTTTGGCAGTGTAAATAACTGAAGCACTGGCGTTCTCTAGGGACTGAAACAATTGCTGAGTCACATAACTGTACAGTCATTTGAGGGCAGGTTGGGGGATGGAGTTGAAGCTGGAACATAGAAGGAATACTCCGCAAGGTTAGACTGATAAAAAGGAAAGTGCCACTTTTCAGGTGAGCCATTAAACAAACTGACTTACTTATTGAAGTGAAAATAAAAGTTGTCATTAATCATTTATTTTGAAGAACATGGAATTTCCTAATTTCTTGGTTAGCATTAGTCTTCAACCAAACATCCGCCAAGGATGTTTTGCTTGTATAATCTTACTAGGTGAAATCTGTCTGTCACGTCTGCTTTCAGTGAATACATGTCAAAATGTGATTCATTAGCTGTGAAGCACTTGCATGGTTTGAAGATGCTAGGGACAATATATTAGTATAAATATTTTGTTTAATACTACATTTATCTATATCCTGCTACCAGAGGTGTGGGTTATATCCATCAAATTTGGCAGCTGATTTCCAAGTTCTAATGGATTAGAAACTTACATAAATTATCCTGCATTTCCACTGCTTTGAACCAGATTTAAAAGCAGAAAATGCTGTTCTGAGGAAATGTCTTTAACCAGAAGCGTTAACTTTCTTTTTCTTACCCCAGATGCTGCTTGACTTGTTGACTGTTTCTAGCATTTTCTGTTCTATTTCAGATTCAAAGTTCAAAATTCAAAGTGAATTTACTATCAAAGTGCATATATGTCAACCTATACTACCCTGATTTCTCAGCAAATACAAAACACAATGGAATCAACAAAAAACCACACAAAGCAAGATGAACGAACAACCAAAGTGGAAAAGACAATGAAGTGTGCAAATACAAAAAGAAGAAAGTAAATAAATAAACTATAAATATTGAGAACATGAGATAACGATTCCTGAAAGTGAGTCCATAGTTTGT
Organism: Hemitrygon akajei; assembly: GCF_048418815.1. Taxonomy (NCBI): domain Eukaryota; kingdom Metazoa; phylum Chordata; class Chondrichthyes; order Myliobatiformes; family Dasyatidae; genus Hemitrygon; species Hemitrygon akajei. The sequence continues at coordinate 46,897,773 of NC_133135.1, read as the reverse complement.
GGGAACAATTCAGTGTTGGGGTGAGTGAAGTTGAGTGAAGCTGTTCTCTTGGAGATGTTTGAGGCTTAATAAGTGTTACTGAATCTGATGACATGGGACTCAAGGCTCCTGTACCTCTTTCCTAATGGCCGCAGTGAGAAGAAAACATGCCCTAGATGGTGTGGGTTCCTGATGATGGATATGGCATTTCTGCAACAGCGCTCCTTGTAGATGTGCTCAATGGTGGGAAGTTTTTACTAATGATGGACTGGGCTGTGTCCACGACTTTTTGGATACAAACTTCACAAACATCAAAGACAATAGAGGTACTGCCAGCTTTCTTTGTAATCACACTTACGTGTTGGACTCAGGACAGATCCTCTGAAATGACAACACAGGAATTTAAGGTTTAACCTTTGATCCCCTGATGAGGACTGGCTCATGGACCTCTGGCCCCCTCGTTCTGTAGTCAATAATCTGCTCTTTGGTTTCAATGACATTGAGTGAGAGGTTGTTGTTGTGGCACCACTCAGCCAGATTTTCAGTCTCCCTGCTATGTGCTGATTTGTCACCACCTTTGACTCAGTTTATGGCAATGATGTCCTCAGCAAAATTAAATATGGCATTGGAGCTGTGCTTAGCCTCACAGTTGTGAGTATTTATCAAGTAGAGCAGAGAGCTAAGCACAGAGCCTTGTGGTGCACCTTTGTTGATTGTGATTATGGACGAGATGTTGTTGCTAGTCTGAACTGACTGGGGTCTGCAAGTGAGGACATCCAGGATCCAGTTGCACAAGGAGGTATTGAGGCCTTGGTCTTGGAGCCTATTGATTAGATTTGAGGAGATAATGGTATTGAATGTTGAGCTGTAGTCAGTGAAGAACTTCCTGATGTATACATCATCACTGTCCAAATGTTCTAGGCTGGAGCGAAGAGCAAATGAAATGGCATCTGCTCTCAACCTGTTGTGATGGTAGGCAAATTGGAATCGGTCCAAGTCACTTCTCAGGCAGAAGTTGGTATGTTTCATCACCAACCTCTCAAAGCACTTCATCTCAGTGGATGCAAGTGCTACTGGATGATAGTATTGAGGTAGGTTACCACATTCTTCCTGGGCACCAGCATAACTGAAGCCTACTTAAAATAGGTGGGTATCTCAGACAGCTGAAGCAAGAGGTTAAAGATCTCAGTGAACACTCCAGCCAGTTGATCACCACAGGTCTTCAATGCTCAGCCAGGAACTCCATCTGGGCCAGGTGCTTTCCGTGGGTTCACCTTCCTGAAGAACGCTTTCAAGTTGGCCTCAGAGACTGAAATCACAAAGGTATCTCATGCTTTGTCAGTCAAGCCAAGCATAAAAGGCATTAAGCTCATCTGGGAGTAAAACCTTGTCACTTGGTTTTACTTGGTAGGAGGTGAATGCATTCAAGTCCTGACACAGCTGTCAAGCATCCTCCTGTGATTCCAGTTTGATCAGGTATTGCCATTTTTCATGGGAGATAGCTTTCTGCATGTTGTGCTTGGACACTTTGTACTTTACTTGGTAGCCAGAACTGAACACTACTGATCTGACCCTTAGCAAATTGTGGATCTCTTGATTCATCCAAAGCTTCTGGTTGTGGAAGACTCTAAATGATTTTGTGAGGGCACACTCACCCATGACTGACTTTATAAAGCCTGTGACTACTGTGACATATTCATTCAGATCCTCTGATGAGTCCTTGAACTTGGCCCAGACCACTGGCTCGAAGCAGTCCCACAGCAGCTCCTCTGCCTTCCACGCTCACCTCTTCATTGTCTTTACTTCTGGAGCCTTGCTCTTTAACCTCTGCCTGTATGCAAGTAGGAGTCAGATGATTAGATTACCAGCATCTGTAGCTTTTGATTTTCAAATTATTCCCTGGATTTTTCCAAGTAGTTTCCCAAAAGTAAATCAAACTAACATGAAACACTAGAATAATGCAAATTTTGTTGTTTGTAAAAGGATGGCTTTGAGATTATTTTCTGAAAAGTGAAATAAATGCATTATGCAATAGCATACTCTTCTACAATTCACTTCCGTAGATGTCAATTGTTCAAAAGCAAAGTGCATTTGTTATTATAGAATACATCAAATCAAATCAAATTCAAGTTTGATTATTATTCACCCATACATGAATACAGCCAAACAACTCAGTGACCCTCAGGGATCAAGGTACAAAACACAGGCACACAGCACATCAAGATAGCAAGCACACATACAGTCATGCAAATATGTATCCCAAGTCACTGAGTGACATGTCCTACAAATTGATGGTGCAGTTCCCAGCAGTCTGTAGATGAACATATGCATGCAGTCCAGCTTGATCCACTGATCAAGCACTGGAGGGCAGCAACAACAGGGGAGGCCAGCCCCCAACCATGCATGGATGCCATGTTACACCACTTACCTGCTCATCTCCTGGACTGCAGCAGTAGGCAAGCCCACGGCTTGAGGTCTGGTCTTCACCTCAACCGAGTCCATGCTGCTCTCCTGCTGTCTGTCATGGCACCAGACAAGGGAAACATGCCTGTGGCGTCTTACATTACCAATAAACCAAAGGGTCTTGTGATCACAAGAGAAATGTCCAAGACAATCACCCTGGACTACACTACACACTACCTCTGCACACTAACTCTGATGCTTTCGATGCCCTCTTGTAGCAGGCAGCAACGCGGTCTGCACCAAGTCCAGCTCTACTGCCAATGAGCAGCTCACTGACTGGGTAGACCTGCAGTACTCAGAGTCCATCATTGTCTCGCTATTGTAAAAAGGACATTTAAAAAAGAAAAAACGCTTTGGTTAGTGCCCAAGAACCACATCATACCAGAAGATATGGTGCAACTTACCAAAGTCAAGGCAAAGGAAGGCATTGAAAGATTACACCTTCAGAAAGTGAGCCCAATGGAACCAGCATGAACCAACTTTGAATTAATCAGAAAAGTATGCTTCTTCAACTTCCATTCGTTTGAAGGTGCCTTCAAGTGTATTCCTGCATATTCACCATTGACACCACTAGTGCTGCTGATGCAAGCTGTTATAGATCATAGCACAGAAACAGGCCCTTCAGCCCATCTAGTCCATGCCAAAGCATTAATCTGCTTAATCCCATCAACCTGCACCCAAACCACAGCCCTCCTGACCCTACCCATCCATGTGCCTATCCAAATTTCTCTTAAATGTTGATATCAAACCCGCATTCACCACTTCCATTTTGTTCATTCCACACTCACCATCCTCCAATTGTCCCTCATGTTCATTTTAAACATTTCACCTTTCACCCTTAACCCATACCTCTAGTTTTAGTCTCACTCAGTCTCAGTGGAAAGAGCTAGCTTGCATTTACGCTTTCTATAGCCCTCGTAACTTTGTACACCTCTATCAAATCTCTCCTCGTTCTTCTACGCTCTAGGGAATAAAGTCCTAACGTATTTAACCTTTTCCAATAACTCAGGTCGTCAAGTCCTGGCAACATCCTTGTACATTTTTTTCTGCACTCTCTCAACTTATGGATATCTTTCCTGTAGGTAGGTGACCAGAACTGAACACAATATTTCAGATTAGACCTCACCAACATTTTATACAACTTCAACATAACATCCCATTTCCTGTACTCAATATTTTGATTTATGAAAGCCAATGTGCCAAAAGCTTTCTTTACGACCCTATCTACCTATGACGCCAATTTCAGGGAATCATAGATCTATACTCCCAGATCCTTCTGTTCTACTGCACTCCTCTGTGTCCTATTTGTCAGCATGGAAGTCCTACCCTGATTTGTCTTCACAAAGTGCAACACCTTGCACTTAGCTGCTTTAAATTCCTTCTGCCATTTTTCAGCTTATTTTTTCCAGCTGGTCACTCGCTGTCACTAACCCTCCAGTCCTGGTGTGATCCACAAATGTGTTGATCTAGTTTACCACATTATCATCCAGATCATTGATATAGATGACAAACAACAATGGACCCAGCACACGACTAGTCACAGGCTTCCAGTCAGAGATAACCATCTCTCTGGCTTCTCCCATGAAACCAATGCCTGATCTATTTTACTACCTCACCTTGAATGCCAAGTGACTCAACCTTCTTGACCAACCTCCCATGTGGGACCTTGTCAAAGTGTTACGACACGTCCCCAACCACACCAGCTTCTGTTCAGGACCATCCCATTAATTGGCAATCATGTTTTGGGTGCCAAGAATTGAGTAGTTAAAGAGCAACTGAACTGAGGCTTGATACTCAATCATAAGCCTAACTAGAGATATCATCTAGTGTTTTGTTTCTGCACAGTTTTTATTCCAGCTTTATACCATGTCTTGATTCCAGCCTTGAATACTCCAGCACTTGGGTCCAAACCATCCTTGACAAGGTTTCTTCTCATTATACAATTGAGCCAACATGGATCCAGCAGGGTATCAAGAGACTCTCAGCCACTGCGGCCAGCCAAAGCGAGAGGATTTCCAGACAGAACCTGGAGATACAGGACCTCCAGGCCGCCGTGTACTGGCTATCTCAAGGAGGAGGCTGTGGAGCCAGTACATCTTCCAACCCTGGAGAGATTCATCAGAGTACCGGGTTCTTGTTGCAGCTTCATCATTCAATGCTTGTTGGTGTTCGAACTCCAGCCGTCCCAGCTCCCTTCAAAGCACAGAAAACTGACCTTCGTGACCTCTCTCCATACCGGGATGGCTCTCACTTGGGGCACCGTGCAATGGGAATGAAGGTTGGAGATTGGTGTGGAGTCAGAGCAATTCTTGGCCACCATGAGAAAGGTATTTTATCATCCTGCTGGTGCAAACAGAGCCATGGACATCTGATGAGGCTGCATCAGGGAAGTTGGTCAGAGGCCAACTACATGATTAATTTCCAAACTTTGGCGCAAGAGAGTGATTGGAACAGGGAAGCCATGGCTACTCTGTACTGCCACACTATCTGGGACATATTAAAGGATGCCCTCTCCTTGGGACAGCCAACAGGAGACTTAGAGGTCCTCATCAACCAGTCCGTCAGCCTAGCCAATCACCTGGCAAAGCATATGAGGGATTACATTACAAGGCCGAAGACGGCTAGCCCGAGCCCGGCCTCGATCCATTGCAGTTCCACCCCGTGATCCTGGACCATGATCAGTTCATCTTCTGCTCAGTACTCTGTGGATCCCTTGCAGATTGGTTACACAAGGATCTTCGCCATTGAGTGGACCCAGCATCAGAATCAAGGCTGCAGCTACTACATCTGGGGAGTAGGGCACCTGCAGGCCAAATGTCTGAAGCTGCAGCTGCCTAGAGTATAGCCAAGGCCATCCAGTATTAGGAGGACTGTGATGGTGGCAGCCCCTGCTCCAGAACTGGCTTGCCCACAGAAGGCAAAGAGTGGTTTTAGATGGGTCATATTCTGCATGGAGGTCGGTGACAAGCGGTGTGCCTCAGGGATCTGTTCTGGGACCTCTACCCTTCATGATTTTTATCAATAATCCAGATGAGGAAGTGAAGGGTTGGGTTAGTAAATATGCTGATGACACAAAGGTTGAGGGTGTTGTGGATAGTGTGGAGGGCTGTCAGAGGTTACAGCAGGACATTGATAGGATGCAAAACTGGGCTGAGAAGTGGCAGATGGAGTTCAGCCCAGATAAGTGTGAGGTGATTCATTTTGGCAGATCAAATATGATGGCAGAATATAGTATTAATGGTAAGACCCTTGGCAGTGTGGAGGATCAGAGGGATCTTGGGGTCCGAGTCCATAGGACACTCGAAGCTGCTGCGTAGGTTGACTCTGTGGTTAAGGAAGCATATGGTGCATTGGCCTTCATCAATCGTGAGATTGAGTTTAAGAGTCGAGAGGTAATGTTGCAGCTATATAGACCCCACTTGGAGTACTGTGCTCAGTTCTGGTTGCCTCACTATAGGAAGTATGTGGAAACGTGGAGATTTACAAGGATGTTGCCTGGATTGGGGAGCATGCCTTATGAGAAAAGGTTGAGTGAACTCGGCCTTTTCTCCTTGGAGCGACGGAGCTTTGGGAACGCTATAACAGCTTTTCAGGCCTTTATAAATAATGTGCTCCAGGATACTCTCCATGTATGCCTTCATCTACTTGAATGATATCCTATTCTTCTCGAAGTCCATGAAGGAGCATGTCGCTCACACGGAGATATTTTAAAGAGGCTTCTAGACCATGGACTTCATGGAGAAGTCCAAATATCATGGGATGACCATTTCATTTTTGAGTTTCATCATCTCCAATGGCAATCTTAAGATGGACCCTATGAAAACCCACACAGTCAATGACTGGCCACAACCATCCAGTGTCAGACACATACAATGATCCCTGGGGTCTGCTAACTTTTACCAGAAGTTTATCTGGAATTTCAGCTCGATGGCAGTTCCACTGACGGCTCTAAGAGATCCACGGGCCCCTTTGTTTGGATTACCAAAGTGGAGGTTGCTTTTGCAGAGCTTAAACAGCAGTTCACATCAGCACCCATCTTGGTTTCACCTAACCCGACCTAACCTTAATTGTGGAAGTGAATGCCTCGAATATCAGAGTGGGTGCAGTGTTGTTTCAACGACCACCATTGGAGATTAAACTGCACATATGTGGATTCTTCTCCAGGCAGCTATCCCTGGCAGAGAGAAATGACATTGGAAATTGAGAGTTATTAACAGTCAGGGTGGCATTGGAGGAATGGCATCACTGGCTTGAGTGGGCCAAGAACCCTTTTATTTTCTGGATAGACCACAAGAACCTGGCTTGTATTCAGGAGGCCAAGAGACTGAATTCCAGGCAGGCCAGTCTCCTTTCTTCAACCTTGCCTTAACCCATCGATCGGCTGTCAAAGAAACAAAAACCAGATGTCTTATCTCAAGGAAAGGAGCAACTTACCAGCATTTTGCCCCAATGAAGGTGGTAGCACCAATCTGCTGGGGAATCAGCCAGTTTGTTTGCAAGGCCCAGGCACAAGGGGAGGTGCCTAAGGATGATCCTCCAGGTTGACTGTTTGTCCCAAGCTCCATCAGGTCACAGGTTCTCCAGTGGGGACAGTCATCAAGAATAATGGCTCACCCAGCGTTTTCCAGGATCCTCGAGTTCATCAAGAGAAGGTATTGGTGGCCTGGAATGGCAAAAGAGGTTCAACAATATGAGCAGGCATGCAAGGTGTGCACCCGGAACAAGCATCCTCATACCCACCCTTAAGGGCTTCTCCATCCTCTAATCGTTCCAGACCAACCATGGCACATATCTCCATAAACTTTGTCATGGGTTCCAGGAGGAAGACCCTCATCATGGTAATTTTTGATAAATTTTCAAAGACTTGCATAATCATTGCCTTGGACAAGGTGCCATCTGTGGTGCAGAGAGCTGAAATTGTCCTGGACCAGATTCCAGGGCTTTCCGGTGGACATAGTCCACAATTCACATCATGTTTCTGGAGGCTTTTTCAAGCTGATTGGGGCAACAGTGAGTCTTTTCTCTGGGTTTCACCTCATGAGTGGAGTGAGTATTTGATGTGGGCAGAGGTCGCCCACACCACTTTATGGCATTCAACGCATGGGATGTCCCCTTTCGAATGCCAATTTGGGCATACTCTGCCACTCTTCCCTGAGCTGGAGATCAAGGTATGGGTTCCTGCAGCTAAACACCTTGACTGATACTGCAAGGAGAAATGGACTAGGGCAAGGAAGATTTTGTTAGTCTCTATCCGGAAGGCTTGAATAAAGGCTAACCACAAGAGAAGGTAGAGACCTGTCTTGCAGCCTGAGCAACAGGTCTGGCTGTCAACTCAGGATTTGCCTCTCCGGGTGGAGTCTAAGAAATTGGCGCCTTCAAGGTTCTCAAAAAGTAAACACAGTGACCTACACCTTGCAGCTCCCCAAGACCCTCAAAATCAATCCCACTTTCCATATTTGCAAGTTGAAAGCTGTGAGCCGCGGTCCTTTAGCCCCACCACCATCAGCCCCACAGCCACCCAGATTTGTTGATGGGCTTTTCACTGTAAAAAGAATTCTGGATTCATGAACTGTTTGGGGTGTTTTGCAGTTCCTCAAGGACAGGAAGGGATTTGGATCCGAGGAACGGTGCTGGGTTCCTTTAAGGGATATCTTGGAACCGATCTCATTCATGATTACCATCATTGTCTCTCTGAGCAGCCAGGGACATCAGGAGTTGGCTGTAGGAGAAGGGGTCCTGTTAGGACAGGCACCCTACCACACCAGCATTCAATGTTTAGATGCTCAAACTCTCCAGAATATTGATGGCTGGCCTGACACCTTTAAGCGTTCAGGATCATCCCACTAATTGGCAAACATGTTTTGGGCACCAAGAATGGAGCGGTGAAAAGAGTACCTGAACTGAGGCTCGATGCTCAATTGTAAGCCTAACTAGAGATATCATCTAGCGTTTCGTTTTTGCTCAGTTTTCATTCCAGCTTTATACCGAGTTTCAATTCCAGCCTCGGATACTCCAGTACTTGAGTCCAAACCATCCTCGTCAAGGTCTCTCATCACACAAAGTCTTCGCTAAAGTTTATATAGACAACATCCGCTGTGCTGACTTCATTAACTTTCCTGGTAACTTCTTCCAATACCCATCATGCACAAAGCCATGTTGACTACCCCTAATCAGTCCCTGTCTATCCAAATACTTAATACATCCAGTCCCTTAGACTGGATAATGTTTGTGCTCACATTACGTTTCATACTGAAGAGTCTCCTCACGGAACTGTAAAATCGCTACTAGCTCAAAATGGATAGAAACTACTGAGTAATTGATCATATTGTTTAATTAATCTGAAAAATCCATGTAGAACAGCAATAGTTCCTTGCTGAACATCAGTATATTTCAGCATGCAACATGTTGAGGTTTCCTGTGCAATTGCACACTTCATAACATATCCCTAAAGGCAATCCAATGGGCTGGATTCCTAGTGGAGTGGAGAAGAGCTTTATCCAATTCCTTTGCACTTAAGCTGGACAATTTACTTGTTATTTGGACTGGTGCAAGAGCAGCATATATTTTTTTTGAATGGAGAAGAATGGCTGCAGGAAGCCTAGCTAAGGGTGATAATTTACAATTATTTTTTAAAAACTAATCATTTTTTCATAAACACTACTAATCATTCAGATGGCTTAAAACACCATAATATTTTACAAACACAAGAGATTCTGCAGATGCTGGAAATCTTGAGCAATATACACAAAATGCTGGAGGAACTCAGCAAGTTAGGCAGCATCTACGGAGGGAAATAAACAGTCAATATTTCTGGCTGAGACCTGTCAAAAGGGCTGGTGATAACATTTTACAAATTTTTAGTTTCAGGCTTTATTGAAAGTTTTTGAACATCTCGTTTACTCAGAGGCATTAACTGAAAATATTAGCCAGCTATCAAAGGTCTTGCCCTGCAGTTTGATGAGAGGGGCTTTCTCTGGCCCACCCACATAATGGCATTGCACTGTGTGACAGCCTCCTGCACTCAGGGCTGCCTCACTTCACACAGGATGGTTTCCTGCAACAAGTCAGTGTTGGCAGATGTAGAAAAGGTAGAACAACTCTGACCACATAGGCCAGTGTTTTTTTATCACTGTACAAAGAAAAATCAGCTGTAAGGACCAAAATCCTCAAATAGTCATTATTCCTATTGAGCTTTTATCTCTGGTTAGGACTGTAAGAAAATCTGTTTAAACTCACTGGCTACAAAGCCACTGAATTAATAGTGGGTTCACAACCAGTTTTTAATCTTCTCTAGTCCATACTAAAATCCTTGTATTTTCAGAAGCATGTTTTAAAAAGTAGATTTAAGCTCCAATACTAAATTATGCAAAGAATTTTTTTCCCCTTTATACAAGCAAATGGTGGTACTATTTTGGCCTTTAGCCAAAGCTAACATCTCCAGACTTTCTAATCCCTGTATGTTCCTCTTAACTCAGCGATCCTGCCAGAAAGGCTTTTCCTGATATCAACTGTCCCCTCTGCCTTTTAAAAATCTCACAGCTATAATAGCAAAGAACTGTTCATGTTCAAAATTTACAAGCATAATAGTTTCTCCAGCAATCTAAAGTGCATCTATTTCTGCTTTAAGTGTTACTTCTTCTGAATGTCAGGCAACAACAAAATGTAATGCAATTGCTACTTCTTTCCTTGATGCAAGAACACCAACCTTTTATTTTGTTTGCTGCATTAAATCCTAATTTTTTGCTTATTCAATAAAATTCTAGAACAAGTAGGTACTCCAGGAGTGCATCACCCAAACTAAATTAGCCAGGAGGTCTAAATGAATACAAAATAAATTGTCTTATAAGTAGATGAACGTGGAAAGGTAGAACTGGAAAACCATTTTATTCTGAGACTCTGAAGCGTATGAAGATATGAAACAAATGTGGCTAAATGCTACTGTCAAATATTTTATGTTATTCTGAGTTCAGATAGATTTTTTTCATATTTTTAGGTACAAGATGCCATTGTAGCAAAAAGTAAATACTTTTTTATTCAAATGTAAGTCTCAGACTCGCTCAGCTCAGGTTCATCTAGGGTAGTGGTCACCAACCTTTTTAAGCCCATGATCCCCTACCTTGGCCTTAGTGAAGGCAAGATCGACTCCAAATCAATTAGTTACACACATGCGCACAGGGGCAGAAAAGACCCCACAACCCGGAAGTAGAAATAATGTATGAACACCAGGGGTCTCCACCCTTCTATGCACCGCCGACCGGTTTAATATTGACAATATTCTTGCAGACTGGCGGACGGTGGGGGGGGGGGGGGGGTGTAGTGTTAAACACGACCAGAATACAGCGATACTCGAAGCAGGTTGCTTATGTCCAGTCTATTCCGCAATTTAGTTTTTGTGGCTCTCAGCTTCTGTCCCGCTTGCTCACGTTTTTTTCCGCTGAAAAAACTCAACGGGTTTGTCTTTAACTGCAAGGTGCTTGGACTCAAGGTACCGAAGCAGTTTTGAGGGCTTCATTGCCTCGATAGACAACCTCCACCTGCCAGATGCCTTGGACAGGTGCAGCGGGTCGTGGATGGGGTGAGAGGACAGTTAAGGGTCGGAAGTCCCCGTGCTGGGGCCGCAGCGGTCACAGTCTGGAGAGACCAAAAGACCGAGCGAGGAGTGCGACAGGGAGCCCGCCCCCTTGTAGGATCTATCGGCCAACAAAAGCTGTTTCAGTAGATTGCAGCGAGGTAGCTGCTCTGCTATTTACGAAACCCTGAGCTTGGATTAGGTTGTCTGCGAATATTTTAGCATCAGGTTCCCCACGAACATTCAGTGTGCTAAACAGGTTTAGAGGTGGCGCCCATCTGTCCGCGCTCCAGGCCAGTAGCAACAGCACTTCCTGCTGGCCGCGCGAGTGTGTCACTGCATTTAGGCGACTCGCGTGCATTCAAGTTCAATGGTGAACGTGACAGGTATTGAGGAAAGGTGCAACTGATTCATATCGTTTCCTCACGGCCCAGTGGTTGGGGACCACTGAATTACACTGTGTAGTCAAGTGCGTGGCGGGGGAGCTACACGCATACACACTGGGCAGACAGAACGGAACTAAAACCCCGCAACCCGGAAACAATCTCTCAACAGTATTTGTGTATTTATTTTTCATTTTTTTCGGGATCTACTGGAAAAGTCTCAAAGATTGACCAGTCTATCGCGATCAAGGGGTTGGTGACCGCTAGTCTAGGGGAAATGGCCTTCAGCCCCGCCAAACTGAGTAATCAAGTTTGTGTGGATGCTGTGTAATGTACCCCAGTACAAACCCCCAATGCAAAACTCAGACAGTACACAATAAGCGATTAAATGATTACACTTTATAAATCTTATTTTGTGATGTGATCAATAGAGAAACAAAATTATAAAACACAAAGGCGCCACTCTTATTAAAAGTATCAGTTCGTGCACAGAAAATAAAATTGTTGGAGCTCACGCCTCCGGTGTCCTTCCATAAACGACCTCCGCCGAAATCCCGCCGACCTTCGGATCCTTGAATTTCCGTGTCCGCCGCTCCGTGATCACCGATCGCTTCCCGTAATCGTCCTCCTTTTTTGCTCGCCTCGCCTGCAAAACGCATGAACCAACTCGGTTCCCAGGCATACAAGATAGAATAACATGTTGCCCATTGGTTAGTTCCCCATTACCTGTAGTTATAACCCAAACATCGCAGCTACAGAGAACCCATTACCTCAGCAGTTAGCATTACAGGGAAGCCATTTTATTATAACACTACAGAGAAGCTATTTTATCAGCCTTAGCAGTTAGCATAAAAGAGAATCCCTTACAATCTCCCCCCACCAAATTTAGTCATGCCCTCATGACACTAAGATAATTCGCCAACCCTTCCTGCAAAACACAGAGCCCAATCCAAGTGCAGAAAGCAGTGTCATAGCTCCCCAGAACAGTAGAGATCACGCCCTGTTCCCCAGGTGCTACATAGGCCAACCTATTGGGGGGGGGGTGTTCCTAATTCTCTGAGACCTCCGTACCCCCTCTCTTAACTCTTCCAGCTGGAGATACTGGAGATACTCCGGGTCTGCCTGGCGAAACCTCCCACGAGCTATCACTCAAGATCTCCTGCAACTCGGAGCCCCCTGACTCATGTTCAGGCCCCACTTCCTCTTCTTCAAAGTCCTGCTGTACCCCAGGCAGCCCACCGATAGCTCCCCTCGCCTCACCTGACTCAGTGGGAGAAGGGCCAGGAGTCTCTTCCTCTGTCACGGGGGAGTAAGCGAACAACAGCATGTACCACACATCCGAATCATCACCCTCCAAATCCGTATCCCTCTCAGGGGCTGGGCCCGGCTCAGTCTCTTCCGCGGTGGGCTCTTCCGTCACCCTGCGTTTCCGCAGAGTCCTCATACAAGGTGTAGACTCCAAGTCGGGCTCTCGGTCTACCTGCACCTCTTGTCCCAGGGGCAACAGGTGGTTCCGATGGAGAATCTTGACGGACCCCTTCCCTCCTCTGGCCTCACCTGGAAAACAGTAGGTTCGGCATCCGACTCTCCACCACACAGGGTGTGACCGCCCAGCGGTCAGCCAACTTGTGCTTTCCAGGTAGTCCCAAATTCCTTATGAGGACTCAGTCTCCCGGTGGTAGTTGGGCAAACTTCACTTTCTGATCATACCTCCTCTTAATTCCCCGATTCTGCTTGGCAGCTGCCACACCCACCAGCTCGTACGCCCTTTGCAGCTTTCCCCTCATATCAGACACATACTTCAGATAAGGCTTCGGTAGTAAGTCACCCGTGTCAGTCCCGAAACAAAGGTCAATGGGCAACCTCGCCTCGCGCCCAAACATCAGATAATAGGGTGAGTATCCAGTAGCGTCATTTCATGTACAGTTGTAACAGTGAACCAAATGCCCAATATGTTGACTCCACCTGTTCTTCTTGCTGATCTCCAGGGTCCTGAGCATGCCTAGCAGGGTCCGATTGAACCTCTCAGGCTGGGGATCGCCCTGCGGGTGATAGGGCTTGGTCCTCGATTTCTCAACTCCAAGCATGCCCAGTAACTCATAGATGAGTCTACTCTCGAAGACCCGTCCCTGGTCACTATGTATCCGCCTGAGAATGCCGTAATGAACAAAGTACTTCTCCCATTACACTTTTGCTGCTGTAGTAACCTTCTGGTCCTTAGTAGGAAAAGCCTGAGCGTATCTAGTGTAGTGCTCTGTGATGACTAAGACATTCGCTGTGTTGCTGGCATCGGGTTCTATGGACAGGAAATCCATACACACCAGGTCCAAGGGTCCTGCACTCTGCAAGTGTGGAAAAGGAGCTCCCCACGTAGACAGTGCCTTCCACCGTATGCATTGAATGCATGACTTGCAGTACTCCTCAACCTCCAACTTTATTTGGGGCCAGTAAAACAGGTCTTTGAGTAATCCATAGGTCTTTTTCATTCCCAGATGTCCAGAATCATCATGAAGTGACTTGAGCGCCATCTTCCAATACTTCTCAGGCAGGACCAGCTGGCAATGTCGAGGTCGGTCCAGGGGTGATGTGACCCGATATAAGATTTTGCTCTTCAACTTCAACCAAGGCAATTCTTTCAGTAGTGAAGGCACCGAAATGCGTTTCATCTTCTTCACCTGAGCCATATTTTCTTTTTTAACCCCGTACCAAATAATGCCAATGCCCGGGTCATCTCGCTGAGCAGCTACCACTTCCTCAGAACTCAATTCGGGCAACTGCTTGGTCTTCAGAGCAGTCAGGTTACAGTAAACAAGGGGCAGAGCATCATCAGAAACCCCCAAATGAACCACTGCTAGATCTGGCCTCACCTTGTCCTCAGCCTTCACAGTGTTCGCAATCACCCCAGGGGCAGGAACGCTCTCCAACTCCTCATCCCTGTCTGATCCCTCATGCATCTGTCAGGACAGAGCATCCACATCGATGTTCCAGCTCCCCGCCCAGTACTTCAGGCTGAAATCATAGGCTGACAACACTGCCAACCACCAATGTCCTGTGGCGTCCAGTTTCACCGAGGTCAGGATAGAAGTGAGAGGATTGTTGTCTGTCTTCACCTCAAACTTGGCCCCGTTGAGATAGTCACTCAGTTTATCATTTCAACCACCGCCCATTTCAACATCAGGATTTCCAATTTGTGTGTGGAATAGTTTCTATCGGAGGGTGACAAACTCTGGCAGACAAATGCCACAGGCCTCAACCCGGTGCCTTGATCCTGATACAGGACGCCCCATAGCCCCTCTCAGCTGGCATCCGTGTGCAGTACATACGGCAATCGGGGGTCCGCAAAAGCCAGCACCGGTGCCTGAGTCAGCAACTCTTTCAGCGATTGAAAAGCCTCATCATATTTTGCATCCCACCTCTGTCTGAAGGGCTCCAATGGGTTTAGATAATGTCCAACCTATACCCGTCCTTTTTTCCCCAAGGGTGGGTAACCACACAGAAGCTGGTTCAAGGGGTGACCGACTTGGTGTAGCCGTTCACGAATCTCCGATAATACCCACAGAACCCCAGGAATGAGCGCTGAGCACTCACAGTCTGGGGCAGCGGCCACGTGGTCACCGCTTCTATCTTAGCCGGGTCTGTAGCCACGCTATATCATGAAATTATATGCCCTACATAGCTAACAGACATCTTGTAGAACTGACATTTGTCCAGGGAAAGTTTTAACCCTTCCTCCTTCAATCGGCCTAGCACCTTCAGTAGGTTTGCCTAATGTTCTTCCAAAGTGGGCTGGAATCAAGCCTGGATACTATCAAGTCATCCAAATATACCAACACTTCAAGCAAGTTCATATCCCCCACCGTCTTCTCCATGACCCTCTGGAAGGTGGCAGGAGCTCCTGATATGCCTTGGGGCATCCGTTCGAACTGGAAGAATCCCAGGGGAGATACTGTACAAAGGCCATATAACCATATAACAATTACAGCACGGAAACAGGCCATCTCGGTCCTTCTAGTCCGTGCCGAACGCTTACTCTCATCTAGTCCCACTGGCCCTCACTCAGCCCATAACCCTCCATTCCTTTCCTGTCCATATACCTATCCAATTTTACTTTAAATGACAATAACGAACCTGCCTCTACCACTTCTACTGGAAGCTCATTCTACACGAAGCTCGTTCTACACAGCTAACACTCTCTGAGTAAAGAAATTTCCCCTCGTGTTACCCTTAAACTTTTGTCCCCTAACTCTCAACTCATGTCCTCTTGTTTGAATCTTCCCTACTCTCAGTGGAAAAAGCCTATCCATGTCAACTCTATCTATCCCCCTCATAATTTTAAATACCTCTATCAAGTCCCCCCTCAACCTTCTACACTCCAAAGAATAAAGACATAACTTGTTCAATCTTTCCCTGTACTTAGGTGCTGAAACCCAGGTAACATTCTAGTAAATCTTCTCTGTACTCTCTCTATTTTGTTGACATTTTCCTATAATTCGGTGACCAGAACTGTATGCAATACTCCAAATTTGGCCTTACCAATGCCTTGTACAATTTTAACATTACATCCCAACTCCTATACTCAATGCTCTGATTTATAAAGGCCAGCATACCAAAAGCTTTCTTCACCACCCTATCCACATGAGATTCCACCTTCAGGGAGCTATGCACCATTATTCCTAGATCACTCTATTCTACTGCATTCTTCAATGCCCTACCATTTATGATGTATGTTCTATTTGGATTATTCCTACCAAAATGTAGCACCTCACACTTATCAGCATTAAACTCCATCTGCCATCGTTCAGCCCACTCTTCTAAATGGCCTAAATCTCTCTGCAAGCTTTGAAAACCTACTTCATTATCCACAACGCCATCTACCTTAGTATCATCTGCATACTTACTAATCCAATTTACCACCCCATCATCCAGATCATTAATGTAAATGACAAACAACATTGGACCCAGTACAGATCCCTGAGGCACACCACTAGTCACCGGCCTCCAACCTGACAAACAGTTATCCACCACTATTCTCTGGCATCTCCCATCCAGCCACTGTTGAATCCATTATACTACTTCAATATTAATACCTAACGATTGAACCTTCCTAACTAACCTTCCGTGCGGAACCTTGTCAAAGGCCTTATTGAAGTCCATATAGACAATCCAACCACTGCTTTACCCTCGTCAACTTTCTTCGTAACTTCTTCAAAAAATTCAATAAGATTTGTCAAACATGACCTTCCACACACAAATCCATGCTGATTGTTCCTAATCAGACCCTGTCTATCCAGATAACTATATATACCATCTCTAAGAATACTTTCCATTAATTTACCCACCACTGATGTCAAACTGACAGGCCTATAATTGCTAAGTTTACTCTTAGAGCCCTTTTTAAACAATGGTACCACATGAGCAATACACCAATCCTCCGGCACCATCCCTGTTTCTAATGACATTTGAAATATTTCTGTCAGAGCCCCTGCTATTTCTACAGTAACTTCCCTCAAGGTCCTAGGGAATATCCTGTCAGGACCTGGAGATTTATCCACTTTTATATTCCTTAAAAGTGCCAGTACTTCCTCCTCTTTAATCATCATAGTTTCCATAACTTCCCTACTTGTTTCCCTTACCTTACAAAATTCAATATCCTTCTCCTTAGTGAATACCGAAGAAAAGAAATTGTTCAAAATCTCCCCCATCTCTTTTGGTTCCACACATAGCTGTCCACTCTGATTCTCTAAGGGACCAATTTTATCCCTCACTATCCTTTTGCTATTAATATAACTGTAGAAACCCTTCGGATTTATTTTCACCTTACTTGCCAAAGCAACCTCGTATCTTCTTTTAGCTTTTCTAATTTCTTTCTTAAGATTCTTCTTACATTCTTTATATTCCTCAAGCACCTCATTTACTCCGTGCTGCCTATATTTATTGTAGATATCTCTCTTTTTCATAACCAAGTTTCCAATATCCCTTGAAAACCATGGCTCTCTCAAACTTTTAACCTTTCCTTTCAACCTAACAGGAACATAAAAATTCTGCACCCTCAAAATTTCACCTTTAAATGACCTCCATTTCTCTATTACGTCCTTCCCATAAAACAAATTGTCCCAATCCACTCCTTCTAAATCCTTTCGCATCTTCTCAAAGTTAGCCTTTCTCCAATCAAAAATCTCAACCCTGGGTCCAGTCCTATCCTTCTCCATAATTATAGTGAAACTAATGGCATTCTGATTACTGGACCCGAAGTGCTCCCCAACACATACATCCGTCACCTGACCTATTTCATTCCCTAACAGAAGATCCAACACTGCCTCTTCTCTAATCAGTACCTCTATGTATTGCTGCAAAAAACTATCCTGCACACATTTTACAAACTCCAAACCATCCATTCCTTTTACAGTATGGGCTTCCCAGTCTATGTGTGGAAAATTAAAATCTCCCACAATCACAACCCTGTGCTTACTACAAATATCTGCTATCACCTTTCAAATTTGCTCCTCCAATTCTCGCTCCCCATTAGGTGGTCTATAATACACCCCTATAAGTGTTACTATACCTTTCCCATTCCTCAATTCCACTCAAACAGCCTCCCTAGATGAGCCCTCTAATCTATCCTGCCAAAGCACCACTGTAATATTTTCTCTGACAAGCAACGCAATACCTCCCCTGCTTGTCCCTCCAATTCTATCACACCTGAAGCAATGAAATCCAGGAATATTTAGTTGCCAATCACACCCCTCCTGCAACCATGTTTCACTAATAGCTACAACATCATATTTCCAGGTATCAATCCATGCTCTAAGCTCATCCACCTTTCTTACAATGCTCCTAGCATTAAAATAAATGCATTTAAGAGGCCGTCTCCTCTTTATCAGCCTCACTCATCAGGATCTGATAATATCCACTCCTCAAGTCCAGCACATTAAACCACTTCGCCCCACTCAGACAGGCCAGCATGTCTTCGACCCTTGGGACCATATACTGGTCCGGGACCATGTGCCTGTTCAGAGTCCTGTAGTCCACACACATGCATACCTTCCCACTTTTCTTCCCAGCCACTACTATTGGGGATGCATAGGGGCTTTGGGACTCTGTGATAATCCCAGCATCCTTCAACTTGCACAAGTGCTGCTGCACATCTTCCACATACGTAGGGGCCAGTCGCCACCACCCCTCCCTAAATGGGGTGTCTTCAGTCACGTGGATAGTGTGCTGACTGCTCTTGGAACAACCCACATCAAACTCGCCACGGGAAAAGACACCTTCCAGCTTCAACATCTTCTCCACCAGCCTCTGCTTCCAACCCGGCAGCACAGGAGAGTCCCCAAAGTTAAAGGCACCAGCGGTCAGTTTTTCCCTTTTTTCCAATAGTTTCTCCCCAGTGGGTCTCACGGGGGTGCTAGACATCACTGTCACCGGGAACAAATGTGCCAGGGGCATCCCTCTCTTAAAGGTGATCTCCCTCTTCGTAGTGTTCCTGACAATCACAGTCATCCTGCTTGCCTGTACAACTGAGGGCCTCTGCAACTCGGGCCTCACCAGCGCCCCAGCTGGAAATTGAGACTCTCCCTCAAGGTCTTCTGGAGCGTCCATTAAGAGGGCCTTGCCCTCCGGTACTCTGGGGAGTCTGGAGGTCCCCATCACTCTCGCCACCTTCCTTGGCTGAATCACCTTAGGCTTCATCTGGGTGCACCACACAGTCCCTTGCTTAAATTCAGTATTTGGCCCACTGCAGCCACACACTTCCTCAAACACAGCTCAAAACACTGGGTATACAGATCGGGTCCCCAAAAAGCTCTCCCCCGCCTTCTCCTTACAGGCCCCCTTGAACCTCCGTACCAGAGGGGTGTTAGTCCCCACCAGAATGGAAATGCCGCCTGTCTCAACTGGATCAACAACAATGTCTCAAGAACTTCAGACACTCCCACATCGACCTCCGAAAACTCCAATCTCACTGACAAATAACCATTGTACAGGTAATCACCAGCACTGATACCACAAATCTCCAGTGCATTGAATGGGGTCAAGGGAAAATGCTTCATCTATTGGTTGTAGAACGAATGGTACAGTATCGTGACCTGTGACCTGGTGTCCAGAATGGCTTTAGCATAGATTCCCTCCATCCATAGCGACACGCTGGACCGGGGTTCCACTAATCCATCAGGAATAGGGTCTTTTGTCTTTGGGGGTTCCTTGGTACATTCCTGGGAACGTGTTCCCCCAGAGGCACCAGGCCGTTTCCTCACTGGACTCCTCTAAGTTTCCTGACTTCTCTCCCTGCTTAGATACCCAGGGGCTCGCTCCCCGAGGGGCTTCCTGCCGCTCACACTCCCACCGAAAGTGTCTCTCTTTCCCACAGTTATAGCACACACTACCAGCTGCACCTCTTCTTGCAGAACGCCTGCCACCCGCAGCCGTCTGCGCGGTCTGCCCCCTGAGGGGCGGCCCTCCCTACTGGTCCTATCATAGAAGGGCCCACACCCACCCTGGACCCCCATGACCTCTCAGCTCTCAGCTCTGCCACCACCTCCTTTACCAATTCCCGGATGGAGCTGGCTCCAGTCACTCCACCACAAGGAGCCACAACTGAGGATTTCACCTTGCTGACAGAGTCCTCCCACGGGCCCAACGCATTCTCATCCCTCGGCACCTCTCTGATCAGCTGAACGATCGAGGGAGGGGGGGCGCATTTTATAGGACTGCCGGAGACTCCAAACAATCTTGTCCTCAGCCTGGGTGCCCCTAGTTATCCGATCCACCTCAGCCACCTGAATGACCACCCCCCCCCCCCCCCACCCCCAGCGCCGCAAACCATTTAGCCGCCTCTCTAGCTGGAAAAGGTATGCAGACAGCTTCTCACCCTTCTCCTGACACATGTTTTGAAACTCCCCTAAGAGCTCCCAGGAACTTCCCGTTAACCCAAACGCACTTTCTAAGGCATCCAGATACTCAGCAAGAGAAGCCGAGGGCTGGTTAACTTCCACGACTCGTACTACCTCAGCCGCCACCCCCGCAAACTTTCAACCAATCTCTTTTCGCTTTTCATCATCCGAGCACTGCCACTCATCTAACAACTGCAAGGTTTGCTCCACCCATGTCTCATGACCCTCTTCACCCTCAGGGGTGGGCGTTATTCCAGAGAAAATTCTTAGCTTCTGGCGGGGCCCCTCTGCCTTTCCCACCAGGGAGGTAATGGCAGATGCCAACTCAGAATCTTACCTTTCACTGGGGGACGGGAACTAATCAAACTTTCCAAATCTCAAGTCAAGTTAAGTCACTTTTTATTATCATTTCAACCATAACTGCTGGTACAGTACATAGTAAAAACGAAACAACATTCCTCCAGGACCATGGTGCTGCATGAAACAACACAAAACTACACTAGACTATGTGAAACAACGCACAACTGCATTAGACTTCAGACCTACACGGGATGACATAAAGTACACAAAATGGTGCAAGACAGTGCAATAATCAATAAACAAGACAACAGGCACAGTAAAGGGCAAATTACAATATAATAATAAATGATGTAATTGTAAATGTAAACAATGTTTTAGCAGGAATTGAGAAAGAAATGAGCAAAAGTTGCGAAGGGAGTAGAGTGGTGTGTGTGTGTGTGTGTGTGTGTGTGTGTGTGTGTGTGTGTGTGTGTGTGTGTGTGTGTGTGTGTGTGTGTGTGTGTGTGTGTGTGTGTGTGTGTGTGTGTGTGTGTGTGTTTGTGAGACTAGACTCTGGGAATTGAGGAGTCTAATGGCTTGGGGGAGGAAACTGTTACACAGTCTGGTCGTGAGACCACTCTTTCTCCTCATCCCTCAGTAACGAGAGGACTCGTTCCCTCAGATCTCCGCCCCTAGCTGCTGGCAAGTCAGCTCACTGAGCTCTGGCCCCTCCCTCCCTGACAGTTTGCACATGCCATGGTCCCACCTCTGCTGGGTCACCAATAAACTCTGGCAGCTCCACCCCACCCCACCCCCGTACATCCATGCTTGTCTGCACCAACATCAGGTCTGATCTTGTCTCTTTATCATACTTTCGCGATAAGATTTCAACTTTGCCAACAGCTTTAACCATACTCAAAAATCGAAGTAACACTTCATCTGGGGTACTAACCTCTACCCCACTCAACACACACGCATTACTCCCTGGCAGACCTACAGCTGCACGCCAGTACTCGAACTCGGCTGCATCCATAACAACACTAATTGAAACAGGGTGCTCACACAGCATCCAATAGGATCAAATCCCAGACAAGCCCCCCAAATGTAAGCCTCAGTCTCGCTCAGCTCAGATTCATCTAGGGGAAGTGGCCTTCAGCCCCGCCAAACTGAGTAATCAAGTTTGTGTGGATGCTGTGTAATGTACCCCAGTACATACCCCCAATGCAAAAATCAGACAGTACACAATAAGCGATTAAATGATTACACTTTATAAATCTTATTTTGTGATGTGATTAATAGAGAAACAAAATTATAAAACACAAAGGTGCCACTCTTATTAAAAGTATCAGTTCGTGCACAGAAAATAAAATCGTTGGAGCTCACGCCTCTGGTGTCCTTCCATAAACGACCTCCGCTTTCAGATCCTTGAATTTCTGTGTCCGCCGCTCCATGATCACCGAGTGCTTCCCTCACTCGTCTTCCCTCTTTGCTCGCCTCGCCTGTAAAATGCATGAACCAACTCGGTTTCCAGACATGCAAGATAGAATAACATGTCGCCCGTTGGTTAGTTCCCCATTATCTGTAGTTATAACCCAAACATCGCAGCTACAGAGAGCCCATTACCTCAGCAGTTAGCATTACAGAGAAGCCATTTTATTATAACACTACAGAGAAGCTATTTTATCAGCGTTAGCAGTTAGCATAAAAGAGAATCCCTTATACATGCATGAGTAAATAAAGTGTTTCAGCCACTTTTGCATTATCCCAATGATACGATTCAACCACTGTTTCATTATTGACTCTCAACAAAAGTTACCCTTTTATGGAAGGAGTTTCTTATGGAATATATCATTAGTCAGACTCTTAATTAGTTACACATGTTCATCCCTCTACTATTTGGCCAGAAATACCAAAAACCTGTCTAAAATGTTATCATCAACTTCTTCAATGCTACAACATAAAGAAGCTACTGAAAGCTACAGAGATGGCATTCTGTTTCATTCCCATTGTAAAGCTTTCTTGGAACCAGGTTTCTGTTCAGAAAAAGAGCACCTCTTTTATGACTCTGCACTACAGCAAGCCCACACCTTTATTTGGAAATATAAGTGGAAATCCCCCATGTTCCATGATATCTTTCTACACGCCCACAACTTTCTTTCCAAGCTTCAGGTACACAGCAAGGGGAAACTCTATTTAAGCTTCCATAGGCACAGAAACTCAAGGTGCACTTCTAAATAGGAAAGCTCTCTATATATTTGTGTTTCATTGTCTTGCATATTCTTTTCAGATGTAATACTTAATTAATTGATTGACTGAGATGCAGCATGGCACAATGATCAATTAACCTACCAAACGGTACGTCTTTGGACTTTGGGAGGAAACCAGAGCACCAGGAGGAAACCAACGAGGTCATGGAAGGAATGTACACACTCCTTACAAGCAGTGGGTGGAGATGAACCTGGGTCACTAAACACAATGCTACCATGCCGTTCCTTAGCACGTGCAATTTTGAAGTTATTCTACAACTAATAATTGTATTATCTATTTATTTAATATCTGTAGTGCACAACAGATATTCCCCTTGCATCTTGATTGTGTGTGTGTGTATGTGTGCGTGCGCGCCCGTAACGCCTGGTAGAGTCGTCGGGATGCCATCATGACAACCGTTTTGCACTGTTCTTTTTTTGGTGATTGCTCATCGTACGGCGTGTCTTGGGCATCTGAAACCTGGCAGAGCCCATCCCTCTGCAGGTTTTTTTTTTAACAAGGCCGAGTTGCTAGCTCGACACTCAACTCAGGCACGGATGGAGAGCGTGCAAGGGAGCCGGCCAGATTCGAACTTGGGACCTATCACCCCAAAGTCCAGCGCTGATGCCACTACGCCACCAGCCGGCTTTTATCTTGATTACCAAAGTAAAAAAAATGTTAAACAGAGTAATTAACTTTCTTATCTTTTAGGTTATCTAAACATTTCTAGATTACATTGGAGAACATCTAGGAGTAATATCCATTGGCCAAATGACCTCCCAATGCATGGCTATGGGAAAATGGAGCTAACCTGAGTGTTCAGGGTAAAGCCATGTCATCACAAATAGTCAAGCCTAGGAAACATAATTTTAAAAGTATGATAGTTGACCTTTCCCATACTATGTCAGAAAACACTTCTCTGCCGACACACATGTTCTGGTGGTTGGGACTGAATGTGGGTGTTTTTAGAAATGGTCTGGTATTCTCATGATTTAAAAGAGGTGCCATTTTACTATGTCGCTTCAATTTGAAATAGTGGACTTGCATAAAAAAGTAAATAAAATTGTCAGAATTCTGAAATTTGAAAAAAAGGAAATGGTAAAAGCAGGTAGGGAGACAAGGCACGAGCAACAAAGGATTTTTGGTAAATAATCCATATGTAAAAAATGAACTCTTTTTCCTGTAGAGTGCTGTCAAACCTGACATGTTCCACTCATATTATTAAGCAGGATGATGCTGCCATCTACTGATTAATAATACATAATAGCACATTTAACAATAACCACCATCAAAGATAAGGCTGCATTTCAGAAGTTTTGTTTGATACCCCCAATTGTGACCCCCATAGTTGTTATGATGTGGGATAAGCACAAATGTCACATAAGGCAGCTGGAGCTTAACAGAATACCCATGAACTTTTGGCACTCCATTTTTTTTACAAAAGTCCTAGAATGGCTTTATAATTTTAAAAGCTTAAAGAAAACATAACTATCTTTTCATCTCTGCCCTGGTTTTTTCAAAGTTCTGCCTGCTTGTTCTATGCAATTACTGGGTTTCTAGCCTTAATCATTAGCATACAAACAAATTTTATGAACTACCCATCTATCAGCATAATATCCATTCTGGCTCATTACTTTTATCATTTAGATGTCTGTGACCTCCACTTACACTTCCGTTTGATCCCCTATGATGAGAGGCCGTTTGGCCAATCTGGAACCTGAGAGTAATCCATCAATCTATTCCCCTACTTATTTGTATATAATTTATTACAGGAATGGTGTAGAAACTTTAGAGAGGGTGCAGAGGAGATTTACCAGGATTGTGCCTGGACTAGAGTGCATGTCTTATGAGGATAGTTAAGCAAGCTAGGGTTTTTTTCTTTAGAGTGAAGGATAATGAGAGGTGCCTGATAGAGGTGTACAAGATGATCAGAGCTATAGACATTTTCCCAGGAAGGAAATGGCTAATACAAGAGAGAATAATTCTAAGGTGGTTGGAGGAAAGTACAAGGATGATGTCAAAAGTAAGTTTCTTTTCCAGAGAGTAGTTAGTGTGTGGGATGCTCTGCCAGGGATGGTGGAAGAGGCAGATGCATCAGGGGCATTTAAGAAACTCCTAGCTAGGCACAAGGATGATAGATACATGGAGGATTATGTGGGAGAAAGATCTTAGACTGGGTTAGAGGGCCTGTACTGTGCTGTAATGTTCTATGTTCTATGCTCTATTTTTTCATACATGTCCATTAACAATCTTTGGATTCTTCTACCACCCACCTAAGCTAGAAGCAATTTACAGTAGCAAGTTAGCTGAACAACTGGCCTGTGGGAAGAAACCAGAGACCCCTGAGAAAATGGACCAGATCACAAGGGGAACGTGAAAACTCCACACTGACTTCCCTGAAGGTCTGGAGCAAACCTGTATCCCTGGAGCGATAAGCACTGCCTGCAAAGCCACTGTGCTATCCTACCATTGTTCTTCACCTCACTTACCTTCTCAGTGCTGCAGAAAGTTCAGTTTATCCGAACCCTGTAACAAGTCTCATTCTTCTTTCCTTTACTATACTGTCTATTTTGTACCCTGCTTCTCAAATGCATTCGGTTTGAAATTGTCTTCCTTGTTTAAACTCCTTCATGACTTGCCCATTTGTATCTGAGCCTGTTTCCTCTGATTTCCAATGATATGTAGGTTAGTAGATTAATTGTCCTAGTCTGCAGCAGATTGGAAAAATATGGGAGGAGATAATGAGAAGTAAATATAAGATTAGTGTAGAATGGGTGGTTTATGGTCAGCGCAGATCCAGTTCCATAAACTGATCACAGGAAGTTTCAGGATGGTTATAGTACTACAGAAGCATTAAAGTTTCCTATAACAAAACAGGAATTGCTGGAAATACTCAGCAGGTCAGGCTGCACCTGTGGAACAGAAAAGAGCAATGTTTCAGATATATCTTAGAAAGCAATATCAAAAAAAACAATTACAAATATAGTCAATGTTAAAAATATAACTCTAAAATATAATTTGTTTCCTCTTCCTTTTTTAAATAATACTCTCTGAATGCAATGGGATCTTGGATCCATGCTGGATCTGAGGTGATTCCCAGGCATAATCGTGTCTAGGTTTTGCAATTATATTCCAAGTAGAATAATTGAAATGACTGGCAATAATTCTCCTGATCAATAAAAAGGAAAAGCTGATAAAGTTAATAGGATCAGAAGCCAAACTATCATTTAGATCTGATATTGTAGTTAAAAAGGATAGTTCAGTGATAATGGATACTTCAACAATCTTCCAAAATTTCCTAGATTCCAGTTTGGTCCTAATGACTTGGAAGGAAAAGTTGTGTACTCAGCTCGGCACATCGCAGAAAACACAATCCCCTCCCTGGACTCATTGGTCTATACTTCTTGCTGCCTCAGTGAAGCAACCAGCCTAATTGAAGACATTCAGCGCCCTGGACATTCTCTCCTCTCTCCTCTCCCTTTGGATGAAACTTGTACCACCAGGCTCAAGGACAGCTTCTACCCCATGGTATAAGACTATTAAATGATTCTCTACTATGAAAAGGGGCACTCTTGACCTCACAGTCTACTTTATTATGATCTTGCACCTTATTGTCAACCTGCACAGCACTTCTCTGTTCCTCTGTTCACTGTACTTTAGTATATATGTCAATAAAAAGCTACCGTAGATTCCGGATTTTAAGCCGCTACTTTTTTCCCACATTTTGAACAGCTTTGAACTTTGCGGCCTTTAATCCGAAGCGGCTAATGCATGGTTTTTTTCATGCCGCCTCGTAAACATTTTGCCTCATAACAGTAGACCAATAAAATTGATGAGTAGTTCACAGAGGTCCAATGAAATTGTACGATAAATCAAGCGCACTTTCACAATTAAATTATTGTAAATCAGTCATTTGTACTCACCCTCATCAACATGGAAAACACTCGAAGCATTGTGCTGCCTTTATGGCAGTTACTTAGTTTATAATATTTTCGCTTAGTAATTCATTTTCTAGTTAAAGTTAGAAGAGTTTTAACTATATTTGTTTTCTGTACTACATCGCGGGATGCTATGACATCACACCCGGTTTCGCGGTGTCTTGTGGGAAAATGCCGTTTGCGATAAACGGAAAGGAGGGGGGGAGCGCATTACGCGAGCGGCTTTGGATCTGAGCGAACGCTGCTTTTAAGTTAAAGGTGATCAATAACTTTTCCTGGTAGGCTGCAATATATATATTTTTTACCAGTCGTTAGGAGATATTGGAATGTTGTTCAGTAAAGAAGTATACGCAACGTATATTTAAAAGTAGCCGCGTATGGGCACGGTTCGAAAAAAAGCATTTGCAATATGTATTTGTTTTTGTTACCATATGGATTTAATTAAAAGTTAAAAAAATCCTCACGTGTAATATCTTTCTGTGTAAATATCTCATATTACAACGTGGGACACCTGCGGCCGAAAATCCGGTGCGGCCTAAAATCCGATGCGGCCTTTACAATTAAAAAATTGATTTTATTTCTAAAATTAGAGCCAGCGGCTTTTAATCAGGTGCGCTCTGTAGTCCGGAATCTACGGTAATTCCAATTCCAATCGCGAGGATGCAAATAATTCATGAAATAAGGTAAAGATAATGCATGGGCTCCAGGCCAGTTAGCTTCTGAATCTGAGTCAGAATCAGGTTTATTATCACTGACATATGCTGTGAAATGTGTTGTATTGCAGCAGCAGTAAAATTCAATATATACAAATTACTATCATTTATAAAAAGAAATGTTTAAGATAGATAGATAGGGAGTGCGAAAAGAGAGCAAACTGCAGTAGTGTTCATGGACTATTCAGGAATCTCATGCTGGAGAGGAAGCAACTGTGTCTAACATTTTGAGTGTGTACCTTCAGGCTCCTGTATCTCCTCCCTGATGGTAGTAATGAGAATACAGTATGTCCTGGATGGAGAGCATCCTTTAGGATGAATGTTACCTTCTTGAGGTACTGACATTAGCTACTGATAAAATCCATTATTAAGACAAAGTAAGAGGGCAACCTGAAATTCTTGCTCTTCGCAGATATCCACTGAAAGTGACAGTAAAAATGTTAGAACTCCAGAGGCCCCTCTACTCTCCCCTCCCACACACACGCAGCAGCGAGCATTAACCCTCCCCTTCCCCCCACTTACCTCAGCATAAAGCATCAGCACCCATCACCCACCAAACAAGCAATAGCAAAGCCCCCAAGAGAGACCATGATCTGTAGTACAACAAAAACCAATTGTTCACCCAACAATTCAACATGCCACAAGGTCTCTCGTTCCCTAATAAGGGGGCAGAGAGGTGTCGCCCAGTGAGAGGGAAGACTAACAAAACAAAAAAAACAACTGACCGATTGGAATGTTAAAGTCACTTTTTTTCCTGAGTTTTCCCAAGTATAGACAGCAAACTCTTGCTCACCATCGAGAGAAAGAGCAATGGAGTACAGAGATCTCCGACAGCTGATCCTCTGCTCACACAATTCTGTGTTCTCCCACGACACTTCCGTTGGCAACAGTGGCATAGAATCACTTGTCCACAGGGCCGCAAAGCACCAGAGAGAATTTTCCACGGGGCATGCACACTTTCTAGGCTGCACCCTTGGGATATTGAAAAATGACTGGTTGGTGTGCTTCAGGAGTGGGAACCATGAAAAACTGCCTCTTGAGTGTAGCTGCAGGTCAAGGGCACAGACAGCATCCCAACCACTTTGAAAAGGGAAAAAAGAGACATTAAGGATAGATAATAAAGATGTTTCCATAGATGAGCTCGAAGAAGCTGCTGTCTAGTTTCATTGTAGCTCTACCATACAGTCACAAAATAATATTAGCACTATTCTCTGAGTGGTGTGGCCTGAAGATTAACGGGTTGGAACAGAAAAGTTTTCTTTCAAACACAGGTTGGTTAAAGGTGAACCAGTGAACTTAATGAGTCTGGATTTTCAAAAATATTTGATGAAAACCCACATAAAAAATTCCTACAATGTTGAATTTCTCAGGATTGCAAACATGAGACAATTAACAAAGCTTTGGTTAATAATAGAAAACAGCTAGAATAAATTGACCATTTTCACACTGCTGCTAATAGGATGCTCTGGGGATCAATCCTGGAAACTTCAGCTGTTCACAACATACATGACAGAGTGGAATGTAAGACTTCCTGTTGCTACAGAATTGACTGGTGATACAGTGAGCTATGAAGAGGATGCAAATAGGATATAGACAGTTAAAGGAGAGTACAAGAAGTTGGGAAGTGGTGTAGCAAAACAAAATATTTTGAAATAGTGAGAAATGAGGAAAGGTCAATTAACAGCAAAGCCTAAATATGCTTGTTTACAAAATGTGGAATTTGATTGCTTTTACAGTTTAAAGTACACATGAAAGAAAGGATTCCAGTAACATGTACCAAAATGTACAAGAAACCACACGTGGAGCATTATGTGGAGTTTTAGTGCCCATCACTAAACTTCTGTTGGGAGCCATGTCGGAGTCGAAGATGACCATGACTTCTGAGCCATATAGCCCTGATATGTGATAGAAACATTGAAACAGAAAACCTACAGCACAATACAAGCCCTTCAGCTCACAATGCTGTGCTGAACATGTACTTACTTCAGAAATTTCCTAGGGTTACACATAGCCCTCTATTTTACTAAGCTCCATGCACCTATCCAAGAGTCTCTTAAAAGACCCTTTCGTATCCACCTCCACCACCATCACTGGCAGCCCATTCCATGCACTCACCACTCTCTGCATAAAAAACTTACCCCTGACATCTCCTACTTCCAAGCAAGCTTAAAACTGTGCCCTCTTGTGTTAGCCATTTCAGCCCTAGGGAAAAGCCTCTGACTATCCACATGATCAATGCCTCTCATTATCTTATACACCTCTATCAGGTCACTTCTCATCCTCCATCTCTCCAAGGAGAAAAGGCCGAGTTCACTCAACCTATTCTCATAAGGCATGCTCCCCAATCCAGGCAACATCCTTGTAAATTTCCTCGGCACCCTTTCTATGGCTTCCACATCCTTCCTGTAGTGAGGTGACCAGAACTGAGCATAGTACTCCAAGTGGGGTCTGACCAGAGTCCTATACAGCTGTAGAATTACTTCTTGGCTCTTGAATTGAATCCCTCAGATGATGAAGGCCAATACACCGTATGCCTTCTTAACCACACAGTCAACCTGCACAGCAGCTTTGAGTGTCCTATGGATTCAGACCCAAAGATCCCTCTGATCTTCCACACTGCAAAGAGCCTTAACATTAATATGATATTCTGCCATCATATTTGACCTACCAAAATGATTCACCTCATACTTATCTAGGTTGAACTCCATCTGCCACTTCTCAGCCCAGTTTTGCATCCTATCGATGTCCTTCATAACCTCTGACAGCCCTTCACACTATCCACAACACCCCCAACCTTTGTGTCATCAGCAGATTTACTAACCCATCCCTCCACTTCCTCATCCAGGTTATTTATAAAAATCAGGATGAGAAGGGGTCCCGGAACAGATCCCTGAGGAACACCTCTGGTTACCAACCTCCATGAAGAATATGACCAATCTACAACCACTCTTTGTCTTCTGTGGGCAAGCCAGTTCTGGATCCACAAAGCAATGTCCTCTTGGATCCCGTGCCTCCTTACTTTCTCAATAAGTCTTGCATGGGGTATCTTATCAAATGCCTTGCTGAAATCCATATATACTACACCTACGTCTCTACCTTCATCAATGTGTTTAGTCACATACTCAAAAAATTCAATCAGCATTGTAAGGCATGACCTGCCTTTGACAAAGCCATGCTGACTATTCCTAATCATATTATGCCACTCCAAATGTTCATAAATCCTACCTCTCAGGGTCGTTTCCATCAATTTACCAACTACTAAAGTGAGACTCACTGGTCTACAATTTCCTGGGCTATGTCTACTCCCTTTCCTGAATAAGGGAACAACATCTGCAACCTTCCAATCCTCCAGAACCTCTCCCATCCCCATTGATGATGCAAAGATTATTGCCAGAGGCTCAGCAATCTCCTCCCTCACCTCCCACAGTAGCTTGGGATATATCTCATCCAATCCCGGTGACCTATCCAACTTGATGCTTTCCGAAAGCTCCAGCACATCCTCTTTCTTAATATCTACGTGCTCAAGCTCTTCAGTCCATGGTAAGTCATCCCTACAATTGCCAAGGTCCTTTTCCGTAGTGAATACTGAGGCAAAGTATTCATTAAGTACCGCCATTACCTCCTTCGGTTCCATACACACTTTTCCACTGTCATACTTGATTGGTCCTATTCTCTCATGTCTTATCCTCTTGCCCTTCACATACTTATGGAATGCCTTTGGAGTTTCCTTAAACCTGCTCGCCAAGGCCTTCTCATGACCCTTTCTGGCTCTCCTAATTTCCTTCTTAAGCTCCATCCTGCTAGCCTTATTATTTTCTAGATCTCTATCATTACCTAGTTTTTTGAACCTTTTGTAAGCTTTTCTTTTCTTCTTGACTAGATTTTCAACAACCTTTGTACACCACAGTTCCTGTACCCTACCATCCTTTCCCTGTCTCACTGGAATATCTATGCAGAATGCAATGCAAATATTCCCTGAACATTTGCCACATTACTGCTGTACATTTTTTGAGAACATCTGTTCCCAGTTAATGCTTCCAAGTTCCTGCCTGATAGCTTCATATTTCCCCTTACTCCAATCAAACATATTTCTAAATTGTCTGTTCCTGTCCCTCTCTAATGCTATGGTAAAGGATATGGAATTGTCCAAAATGCTCTCCCACTGAGAGACCTGACAGCTGACCAGGTTCATTTCCCAATGCCAGATCAAGTATACCCTCTCCTCTTGTAGGCTTATCTACATGTTATGTCAGGAAACCTTCCTGAACACACCTATCAAACTCTACTCCATCTAAGCCCCTTGCTCTAGGAGTCTATGTGATATTGATACATGCCACGAGTGGGTTAGACTAAATTGAGAGATCAAGCAAGATGGACAAAATGTATTGGAATTTGGAATAATAACATGTTACCACATTTATATCATTTAGTTTTCTGAGAGACTTGGGCAAATTTGAAAGGCCACTTCCTCCAGCAGGTGGGTCCAGAACCAGGAGTTTTAAATTGGAGACTGATCTCAGAAGAGAAAATCCCATTCCCATTCTGATATATCTATCCATGGCCTCCTCTACTGTCAAGATGAAGCCACACTCAGGTTGGAGGAACAACACCTTATATACCGGCTGGGTAGCTTCCAACCTGATGGCATGAACATTGACTTCTCTACCTTCCGTTAATGCCCCTCCCCTTCTTACCCTATCCCTGATATATTTAGTTTTTTTTCTCTCTCTGCCCATCACGCTGCCTGTTCTCCATCTTCCTCTGGTGCTCCCCTCCCCCTTTCTTTCTCTGTAGGCTTCCCGTCCCATGATCCTTTCCCTTCTCTAGCTCTATATCCCTTTTGCCAATCACTTTTCCAGATCTCAGCTCCACCCCACCCCCTCCGGTCTTCTCCTACCATTTCGCATTTTCCCCTCCCCCTCCTACTTTCAAATCTCTTACTATCTTTCCTTTCAGTTAGTCCTGATGAAGGGTCTCGACCCAAAACGTCAACAGTGCTTCTCCCTATAGATGCTGCCTGGCCTGCTGCATTCCACCAGCATTTTGTGTGTGTTGCTTGAATTTCCAGCATCTGCAGATTTCCTCGTGTTTGCCAGAGAAAATCAGTCATTAGACCTGAGAAGAAATATTTTCACTCAGAGAGTTGTGAATCTTTGGAAATCTATACTTTGGATGCTTAGAACAATATATGCTTTAGAAAGATATAGACTTGGGCTAGAAAGTGGATCAATAATGATATCATGGAATAGCAGCCCAATTCAAACCATTCTTCGACCTATTCCTGGCTTTATTTCTTATGGTGTTATATTGCCCTTTGGTCACTATTCCATTGATAAACATATCGATATCTGTTTAGGTTCCAAACATTAATACTTCCTTCCTATATTCCATTTTCTTCTCCATTAAAATCCTCTGGAAAGTTCTGCTGTAACAACATTGTAATTACTCTCCTACTATCTCCTTTGGCAGAAGTGTTACTTTTTACTGTTTATATATTTGTGATAACTTGGTAAGTCTATGTCAAAGGTAATCCTGTATGTAAATACAAATTACTTCTATTAATAAAATATTATGAATATTTTTTGTTGTAAACAATAATCTTAGGTTAACTTATCTCACAAAGTACATTCATGTTCCTGCCTATTTATACACAATGTTATTCAAATTAGATTTATGACAGAGATTCCATCTGCAGTATGAAATGTACATACCAGTACTTTCACAGCTCTTTTGAAAGTGGTTTGCATTAAACACAATAAAGAAGCATAAACTGTTCACACTTTTCTTTTCTGCTGTGCAAACATCAATGGCTTCATTACAAATTTCACAGAACAACCACTTTATCTGCCCTATTCAAAATTAATTAATTATCCCATGGTCTAATTTGAAGTTCTTTCTGAACTTTGATTGTTCTACCCCTCCCACCCCCACCACCACCCAAGAACATGGCTCTTGTGGGAATGACATGATTAAAATTTTGCTCTCTCCCCTTTTCAAAACATTTATCAGTGTCAGGGGACTATTGTAAATATTGATTTTGAATCTCTTAAGGAAGAATGATCCCTTCTATATATCCTGGAAGTATGACAGTAGTTGCAGATAAAAAAAACAAGGGAAAGAACAAGAATAAAGTAAACAGTACAGTGTCTTCCCTTACTCAATGTATCTCACACCAAGATGCAACACGTGCTACAAACAAACTAATACAGTTTGATGCTGGTAATTTCACAAGATAAAATATAAATGAACTGTCAGATATGCTCACAACAAACTTTTCTTTCAGGACTTATCATAATCCTGTTAAACAGAAAGAGAATGCTTTACTATAATTTAGACTGCATGGGGCTGGTGGGGGAAAACACAACAATGTCATTTAAGACGCTCTTAGATGGCACATGAATATGTGGCTAATGGAGAGACATGGACATTGTGTGGGCAGAGGGGGTTTGTTTAGTTAGGCATTTAATTACTAGTTTAATTAGTTTGGTAAATCATTGTGGGCTGAACTTTGTTCCTGTGTTGTACAGTTCTATGTTTTGAACAATAAAGCATGTCATTAGGCCCACAGTAATATATAACCATATAACCATATAACAATCACAGCACGGAAACAGGCCATTCCGGCCCTCCTAGTCCATGCCGAACTCTTAATCTCACCTAGTCCCACCTACCCGCACTCAGCCCATAACCCTCCACTCCTTTCCTGTCCATATACCTATCCAATTTTACCTTAAATGACTCAACTGAACTGGCCTCTACTACTTCTACAGGAAGCTCATTCCACACAGCTATCACTCTCTGAGTAAAGAAATACCCCCTTGTGTTTCCCTTAAACTTTTGCCCCCTAACTCTCAAATCATGTCCTCTCGTTTGAATCTCCCCTACTCTCAATGGAAACAGCCTATTCACGTCAACTCTATCTATCCCTCTCAACATTTTAAATACCTTGATCAAATCCCCCCTCAACCTTCTACGCTCCAATGAATAGAGACCTAACTTGTTCAACCTTTAATATAGCAAAATATTAAAAAGGACGATGGCAGTCGTGGAGTTTGAAACAACTACCTTCATAGAAATAATACGAAACACTGAAAGGAATAAAAATTACAATAGCTTGAGGAGAGGATTAAGCAATTGTAAGAAACAGAGAAGATTCTCCTTATTCACACAATTTACTTCCTCATTCCCACACCTCTCCCTCCCCTACTCAAGAAGTATCACTTTCAAAAATGATGGAAACGTAAAGACCCCGAAATCAGTAACTTGAAAGGGATTATTAATTCCTATCACAACTACCATGAATCACACCTTCTCTGCTCACCACATCAGGTGTGTTGGTAGATTTTCCATTTCTCAGCTCCACTTCCTGCAGTTTCCAGTGGCTATGGAGGAAGGGGCCATTGTGGATCTTTCCTTCCTCTCTTGTTCATCACAAATACTGCCTGCTGAAGACCGTGGTTTTCTCCAAGGACTTTGCAGGGTGTTTATTTCTAAACTTTGGGAAACATTTTCATTTTCTGTGGTTTTCCCAATGAAACAGCACCAGGATTCTCTGCCTTTACACGGGTGAATTTCTATACAATGCGAGTGTTTCTGGAAGAAACACATGATGAATTTTCATTGAGCCTCACTTCAGGAGAATAGGTTGAGACTCCGTAGGATGAAGCAAGGACAGAAAGCTCAACACAGCAGAAACTTATCCCAAAGAGGAGTGTTGTGTATTTCATATGAATCTCAAGAGAGTGAGTTTGTTGAATATCTAATAGATGGCTTTTTAGAGCAGTTTGTTGTTGCACCTACTAGGGGATCAGTAATATTGAATTGGGTGTTATGTAATGAACCGGAGGCAATTAGGGAGCTTAAGGTAAAAAAACATTTAGGAACCTGTGATCACAATATGATTAAGTTCAACTTGAAATTTGATAGGGAGAAAGTAAAGTCTGATGTAGCAGTATTTCAGTGGAGTAAAGGAAATTACAGTGGTATGAGAGAGGAGCTGGCCAATTGGAAGGAGCTGCTGGCAGGAATGTCAGCAGAGCAGCAATGGTGTGCATTTCTGGAAAAAAACTAGGAAGGTGCAGAACATGTGTATTCCAAAAATGAAGAAATACTCAAATAGTAAAATAGTACAACTGTTGCTGATAAGGGAAGTCAAAGCAATTGTAAAAGCAAAAGAAACAGCATACAATAAAGCAAAAATTAGTGGGAAGATAGAGGATTGGGAAGCTTTTAAAAACATATAGAGAGCAACTAAAAAAACCATTAGAAAGGAAAAGATGAAATATGAAAGCAAGCTAGCAAATAATATCAATGTAAATAGCAAAAGTTTTTTCAAGCATGTTAAAAATAAAAGAGAAATGAGAGTGGATATAGGGCTGCTAGAAAATGAGGCCAGAGAAATAATGGTGGGGGACAAGGAGATGGCTGCTGAAATAAATGAGTATTTTGCATCAGTCTTCACTGAGGAAGATACTAGCTGTATACCTGATGCTGTAGTGTGTGAAAGAAGAGAAGTGGGTGCAGTTACTGTTACAGGAGAAAAGGTGCTAAAAAAAAAGCTGAAAGACGTAAAGATACATAAGACACCCAAACCAGTTAAACTGCACCCTAGGGTTCTGAAAGAGCTAGTGTTAGAGATTGTGGTGACATTAGAAATGATCTTTCAAAAAAATCATTGGACTCTGGCATGGTGCCAGAGGACCGGAAAATTGCAAATGTCACTCCACTCTTTAAGAAAGGAGGAAGGCAGCAGAAAGGAAATTATAGACCAGTTAGCCTGACCTCAGTGGTTGGGAGGATGTTAGAGTCAATCGTTAAGGATGAGGTGATGGAGTATTTTGTGACACAAGACAAGATAGTACAAAGTCAGCAGGGAAAATCCTGCCTGACAAACTGTTGGAATTCTTTGAAGAAATTACAAGAAGGATGGATAAAGGGGATGCAGTGGATGTTGCATATTTGGACTTTCAGAAGGCCTTTGACAAGGTGCCACACACGTGGCTGCTTACCAAGTTAACAGTCCATGGTATTACAGGAAAGTTACTAACATAGAGCATTGGCTGATTGGTAGGAGGCAGCAAGTGGGAATAAAAGGATCCTTTTCTGGTTGGCTGCCATTGACTAGTGGTGTTCCGTAGGGGGCGGTGTTAGGACCACTTCTTTTTGTGCTGTATATAAATGAATTAGATGATGGAATAGATGGCTTTGTTGCCAAGTTTTCAGATGATATGAAGATTGGTGGTGGGTCAGGTGTGTTGAGGAAACAGGCTGGATGCAGAAGAATTAGACAGATTAGGACAGGGGTGTCAAACTCATTTTAGGTCACGGGCCGGATTGAGCAAAATGCAGCTTCATGCGGGCCGGATCAGTCGGATGCGTGCGAACGCAGCTTTCGTTGCCTCCGTTTTTTCAGCCTGCTCTCATGTGTTTCAGTCTCTGCTATAACTACAAAGTGTTTCACTTTACAAATTCCGTTTCTTATGAAGAAGACTGCCGAGCAAGACTGCCGAATAAACACTAAAAACCCTGAAAACCTGGTACCTGAATAAACTCAGCATTAGCCATATCATACGCCATAGGCGCTTCGATTACTGGGACCAGCTTTAATAGTAATTAGATATTATCTCGCGGGCCAAAGATAATTCCACCGCGGGCCGGATTTGGCCTGTGGGCCTTGAGTTTGACATATATGGATTAGGAGAATGGGCAACAAGTGGCAAATGAAATACAATGTTGGAAAATGCATGGTCATACACTTTGGTAGTAGAAATAACGTGTGGACTATTTCTTAAACAGGAAGAAAATCCAGGAATCTGAGATGCAGAGGGACTTGGGAGTCCCTGTGTAGAAAACCCTGAAGGTTAACTTGAAGGTTGAGTCGGTGGTGAGGAAGGCAAATGCCATGTTAGCATTCATTTCAAAAGGCCTAGAATACAAGAGCAAGGATGTGATGCTGAGGCTTTATAAGGCACTGGTGAGGCCTCACCTTGAATATTGTAAACAGTTGTTGTTTAAAATATTGTGCTGGCATTGGAGAGGCTCCAAATAAAACTCAGGATCATCACAAGAAATTCAAAAAAGCAAATTAAAGTAGATAAAATTGAAGGGGAAAAGAAATTTTGAAATGGAAAGAAATGTAGCAGTGCATTGGAGAATAGGAAATACAAGACCTATAGATACTCACGCATAGTATCTTTTTCCGTTTTAGTTATTTTGCAAGCAAAGAATTCTGCTGCTCTAAGGATTTCTACAGTGTTTTCTTCTTCCCACTTTTGCCTGGTCCTTTCTACATCCATACAAAGCTCAGGAAAATTGTCGACAATGTATTTTATCAGTTTTGTATATGGAAGTCAAAGAGGTATAACCTCACAGAAAACTTTACATAAACAAAATTTGCATTTCACTTCTTGACAGATTGTTGCAGATGGAAAGGGCTGCAAGGGATATGGTACCATCACTTCAAAGTTCTTCTATACAGTATATCCTTCACCATTCTGTTGCTGGTTTTTCTGAAACAATATATTCCCTAATCAAAAGCATTGTGAAAATACTTCAAATATACACACCCTACTCTGATCTACCTTCAGAAAAAAATAATGAATTGGTAAATCGTTTTATCATTGTCAACTGTATGGAGATACAGTAAACAAAATTATGGGATAGTGAATATTAAAATAAGATCCAGTCTTCAAGAAATAAAAATTGTTCATTATTTAACTTTCAATGATACTCTGGGATCTTCCAAACCAATCATTGCATATGGGACAATCTGACTGTGTAACAAAGGAACCATGCAGTGGAAAACAACAGCAGAATGCTCATATTAACTGGTGGTCATTGAAAACTTCAGGGTGAGATCAGGAAAGGCATTAAAGGGCTTGTATCTCTGCCACTTACTGCATAGTTCAGGAAAGATCTGTTTAATCACATAATATTCTAGCTGGTTGTATATTTAGGCAGCCATCCCTCAACACTGAAACAAAAGATATTAGGCATCTGGAGTGTGTGCTCAGAAGTCGTGGGACCAACCACCAGTAATGGATATTCAAGGGATTTCTGCTAGTTGGGCTGTGCTGCCATTGTAAATATGTAATTCTGCAGTTACATGATCGCTTTCAAAGTAAATGAAGTAGGTTAAATAGGTTATTATACCTATTGAAATTGTAGTTAATTTTTTATTGTCCTCTTTGAGCTTGTAAAGTATAAAACATTGGGGTGGTGATACAATGGTGCTTAACAGTGACTCCTTTCAGCTCTTCTGTGGAAACAGCTTAATTTCTATCTTTAATGTCTCTCTTTTTCCTTTTCAAAGTGGATAGGGTTCTGTTGGAGACCCTGACTTAGAGGTACATTCAGTCTTCAGTTCTTTGTGGTGGTGGGAGCTGCTCCTGGGGGCTAACGACCAGCTATTTTTGGATATCCCAAGGATGTGGCATAGAAGACAAGCATGGCTTCGTGGCCCTGTGGACAAGCCGACTCTATGCTGGTGTTACCGACTGAAGCAGGAGAAAATGGAATTTGGGAACAGCGGATTGTCTGTCAAGGGGCTCTGTACTCGGTGAATCGCGTACTCCTACTCTCTCTTTTTGAGTGGTGGAGAGTTTGTTGTCAATTCTTGAGTTAAGACCGTGGGAAAAAAAACGACATGGCAGACTTTATCGTCATAAATCAGCAAGCTGTTTTATTTATGTCTCCCCTCTCTCGATGAAAGGGTGACACCTCACTGTCCCTTTATTGGGGAGAGAGACAGCCTGCAGTATGTCGAATTGTCAGGGTGAACAATTAGTTCTTGTTGTGTCACAGATCATGGTCTTTTTTGGGGGAGGGTCGTTGCTTTGCTGCTGCTTGTGTGTGAGAGTTGGGGAGTGGGGGGGGCTTTTACTGTCACTCAATCTTTAGGACACTCTTCTGTATTTATGGACGTCTGTGAAGAACAAGAATTTCAGGCTGTATAATGTATACGTTTCTCTGCTATGAAATGAAACTATTGAACTATTGAACATGTGGCAACATTGGTGAGATAGATTTTCTCCAAAAGATATGTTGTGCTTGATAATGACTTTTATAACTCCCAGTTACAGCTTCTGTGTGACTCAGTTTAGTCAGTCATACTGTCCGTATGGATCATTTCATTACAACAGTGCATGGGGATAGCACCAGGTGAAACAACAACAGAATGC
Organism: Hemitrygon akajei; assembly: GCF_048418815.1. Lineage (NCBI taxonomy): Eukaryota > Metazoa > Chordata > Chondrichthyes > Myliobatiformes > Dasyatidae > Hemitrygon > Hemitrygon akajei. Next base: position 46,858,135 of record NC_133135.1, on the reverse strand, counting down.
AGAATGAAATGTCACACTAACAGAGAAAGTGCAATGCAAGTAGGCAATAAGGTGTAAAGTCATAACAAGGTAGATTGTGAGGTCAATAGTCCACTTTATCATATTAAAGGACTGTTCAAAAGTCTTATAACAGTAGGATAGAAACTGTCCTTCAGTGTGGTGGTATGTGCTGTAGCATCTGCCTGATGGTGGGTGAGAGGCGGGAATGTCTGGGGTGGATGGGGACCGGGTGTTATCTGCTTTACCAAGGCAGTGAGAGGTGTAGACCGAGTCCACAGAAGGGAGGCTGATTTCCAGGATGTGTCCCTAGCTCTCTGTAGTTTCTCGGAGTCTTCAGCAGTTATTGTGCTAGATCATGATGTATCCAAATAGATGCTTTCTATCAGTAAAAATTGGGGAGGGACATTCCAAACTTCTTCAGTGTTCTGAGGATGTTGAGGCACTGGTGAACTTCCTTGGCCTATGTGGTTCTACCAGGACCAACTAATGATGATGGTAAATAAATATCGGTCTTATCAGTAGTGACCATATTCTGAGTATGTTGCCTAGGTAGGTGTCAGCCTTGGCTTAGAATAAGTACTGTTACATCTGTCTAAGTACACAGCATGATCAAATCCGATATCAGAGACGTAAGCTGACATCCGACTGGATGTCACAAACAAGAGAAAATCTGCAGATGCTGGAAATCCGAGCCACATACACAAAATGTTGGAGGAACTCAGCAGGCCAGGCAGCATCTATGGAAAAAGCATAGTCGATGTTTCGGGCTGAAACCCTTCGGCAGGACTGGAGAAAAAAAGCTGAGGAGTAGATTTGAAAGGTGGGGGGAGGGGAGAGAGAAACACCAGGTGATAGGTGAAACTTGGAAGGGGAGGGATGAAGCAAAGAACTAGGAAGTTGATTGGTGAAAGAGACAGTAGGTGATGGATGGGCAAGGAGATAACATGAGGGAGGGACAAGGGGATGGGAAATGGTGAAGGGGGTGAGGCATTACTGGAAATTTGAGAACTCGACGTTCATGCCATCAGGTTGGAGGCTACCCAAATGGAATACAAGGTGTTGTTCCTCCAACCTAAGTGTGGCCTTATCCCAACAGTGGAGGCCATGGATGGACATATTGGAATGGGAATGGGAAGTGGAATTAAAATGGGTGGCCTCAGGGGTATCCTGCTTGTACTGGTGGACAGAGTGTAGATGCTCGGAGAAGCGATCTCCAAATCTACGTCGGGTCTCACCGATATACAAGAGGCCACACCAGGAGCACCAAACACTGTATATGATCCCAGAAGACTCACAGGTGAAGTGTCCCCTCACCTGGAAGGACGGTTTGGGACCCTGAATGGTAGTGAGGGAGGAGGTGCAGGCATCCGAGTGGGTGTGCCACACCATTAGATGAGCTCTTCAAATGACATCTTAAGACAGATGCAAAATATACCATGATTCTATTTGAAAATTAATTGCTGGCTGAATTGTTAATCAATCACTTTTCAACAATAGCATTAATTAAGCATGAGACTCGGGTTAGTGGAATATATGGAGCAGAAGTGGCAAAGACATAGTACAAATCTGTAGCTTAAAAAAGGAAAACTGATTCTGTTTCCCTCACCACACATCGGGCTGTATCTTTCTGTTTCATTTTGTGTACTCTTCTTTTCTCCTCAGCATCTAACTCTGGGTTTTAAAGTAATTTTCACCTTGACAACTTTGGTCTTCACCCTATCACAAACATTCCTTCTGCTCTCCCCTCCTCTCTGCAACAGGACACACTTACATTCTCACCTTTCCAACTTACATGAAGAGTCCTTGGCCTGTAATGTAACTGTATCTCTCTGCTTGAATGCTGCCTAACACAAAGTTGGCAGAAGACCATACATGTGTAAATCAAAGAACACTTGCCATTTAATATCCAGTAGCTCTACATGTTTTCATTTCAGAGGAAATCCAAGGAAAATATACACTCATTTGAGGACAGTAATACTATGCCTCACATCAGCTTTACATATGTTCTTGACCTTTAATCTGGAGCATTAGGAGAAATCTGAATTTCCCAGTTTTCAGACACAAGGTACAAGGTCAGACACTTTTGGATGACTTTAATTTGCTTCCTAACAATGACATAAGCAGGGACTCATCTCCTCTCTGCCCCACCACTCCGTACACGTTGCTATAATTAACTGCCTTGGTTACTGGAATGACATATCAGTGTTACCTTTGAACTTGCTTGTCTAGTTGTAATTTATGTATAAAGTTTAGAAGTAATTGTAAAACAAGCCTTGAATTTTTGCAAGGTTCATCCAAGTTTATGATGCTCATGCTGTTTCACCATAGGATACTGGCAGACCTCCTCTTGAATTACAGGTCAATATGTCAGTGTTTTTATTCACCTAAACTAAACAAGAGAGAATAGTAGTTGTAACAATGTTAAATGCATCTATATATCCACAAGGTGGTGCTGTAAATAGATTACTACTGACATGCTTTAAAACAGGGGTGTCAAACTCAAAATGCAGCTTCATGCGGGCCGGATCAGTCGGACGCGTGCGAACGCAGCTTTCGTTGCCTCCGTTTTTTCAGCCTGCTCTCATGTGTCTCAGTCTCTGCTATAACTACAAAGTGTTTCACTTTACAAATTCCGTTTCTTATGAAGAAGACTGCCGAGCAAGACTGCCGAATAAACACTAAAAACCCTGAAAACCTGGTACCTGCATAAACTCAGCATTAGCCATATCATACGCCATAGGCGCTTCGATTACTGGGGCCAGCTTTAATAGTAATTAGATATTATCTCGCGGGCCAAAGATAATCCCACCGCGGGCCGGATTTGGCCCGCGGGCCTTGAGTTTGACATATATGCTTTAAAACATTCAAATTTACTTATTTTTCTACTTGATATTTTTGACATAAACACAAAAGTGCATTAAAAATTACCATTACCAATAAATCTTCAGGTTGCAACTGCATTTCCTACACATATTTTTTAACTTGTGCTTTAGCATTGTTGACCAATTTCCCTTTTCCACTTCAGCTTCCATTTATGAGTTGCCATGCTTTGTCAACTGATCCAGACATCTGTTAGTGAGAGGAATATTCTAGGAAAGGTGTGATTGAGCTAGAGAAAGTGCAGAAAGAATCACAAGGATGTTGCTGGGTCTGACTGGCTTGAATTATAAGATATAGGAACAGAGTTACACCATTTGGACCATCGAGTCTGCTCCGCCATTTTATCATGGCTGATCCATTTCTCTCTGAGCTCCAATCTCCTTTCTTGTAGTGGCCCTGAACTCACACATCATGAAGACCATAGAGAGGATGGTCCTGGCTCACCTCTGACCCCTGGTCAGATCAGCACTCAATCGCCTGCAGTTTGCCTACCAGGAGCACATTGGAGTCGACAGTGTTGTCATCTACCTGCTGAACTGAACCCACACCTATTTGGATAAGCAGGGCTGCATTGTGAGGATCACGTTTTTTGATTTCTCAAGTGCCTTCAGCACCATACAGCCCTCATTGCTGGGGGGAAAGCTAAATTCAATGCACTTCTATTATATTCTGCATAATGGATTACCTGACTGGTAGACCACAGTATGTGAGGCTTCAGAGCTGTGTGTCAGACATAGCTATAAGGAGCACTGGGGTCCCACAGGGGACTATATTTGCTCCCTTCCTGTTTACCCTGTATACCTCAGACTTCAGATACAACACTGAGTCTGTCATCTGCAGAAATTCTCTGATGACTCAGCAATAGTTGGGTGTATAAAGGAAGGACAGGAGGATGAATACAGGGCCCTGGAGGAGGACTTTGTCAAATGGTGCAAGCTGAATCACCTGCAGTTTAACATCAGTAAGACGAAGGAGATAGTGATGGACTTTAGGAAGACTAAGCCTGCATTGCTCCCTGTTACTATTGATGGTGAGGATGTAGATCTGCAGAGGACCTACAAGTATCTGGGGGTGCACCTGGAGGACAGACATGAGTGGAGCACCAACATAGAGGCTGTGTACAAAAAGGGCCAGAATCTCCTCTACTTCCTGAGGAGACTGAGGTCCTCTGGAGTTTGCAGGCCTCTCCTTCACACGTTCTACCAGTCTGTTGTCACCAGTACAATCTTCTACGTGGCAGTGTGCTGGGGCAATGGCATCAACACGGGTGATGCCAACAGGCTCAATAAACTGATTAGAAAGGCTGGCTCAGTTATAGGGGTCAAACTGGACACGGTGGAGGCTGTGGTAGACCACGGAAATCCTGGCAATTCTGGACAGAGTTTCTCATGCTCTACATGCCACCTTGGCTGAACAGAGGAGCACTTTTAGGAATCGACTAAGACAACTGTGCTGCTCCAAAGAGCACTATATGAGGTCATTCTTACCCTCGGCCATTAGGCTCCATAATGAGTCAGCCAAGAGCAGAGGAAATGATTACCCCCCTTCTGTTTTTTGGTTCGTGGCAACTTATTTTTTCATTCTTTCTACTTATCTAATATTTATATCTGTGCACTTGAAATGCTACTATGACATTGTAATTTCCTTAGGGATCAATAAAGTATCTATCTATCTATCTCTACCTCCCCATATCCCTTCATGCCCTGACTAATCAAGAACATATCAACCTCTGCCTTAAATATACCCAATGACTTTGCCTCCACAGCCACCTGTGGCAATGAATTCCACAGATTTACCACTCTCTAGGTAAAGAAATTCCTCCTCATGTCCATTCTAAATAGACATTCCTCTATTCTGAAGCTGTGTTCTTAGACTCCCCAACTATAGGAAACATCCTCTCCACATCCATTCTGTTGAGCCTTTTCAATATTTAATAGGTGTCAATGAGTTCACCCCTCATTCTTCTGAATTCCAGTAAATACAGGCCCAGACCCATCAAACATTCCTCATATCTGGAATAATCTTTGTAAACCTCCTTTGAATCCTCTCCAATGTCAGCACATCCCTTCTTAGGTAAGGGGCCCAAAGCTGCTCACAATACTCCAAGTGAGAACTCACCAGTGCTTTATAAAGTATCAACATTACATCCTCGCTTTTACATTCTAGCCCTCTTGAAATGAATGCTAACATTGCATTTGCCTTCCTCATCACAGATTCAACTTGTAAATTAACCTTTAGTGAATCCTGCATGAGGACTCCCAAGTCCTTTTGCACCTCAGATTTTTGAATTTTCTCTCCATTTAGAAACTAGTTTATGCTTTTATTTCTTCTACTAAAGTGCATGACCATACACTTCCTGACACTGTATTCCATCTGTGATGCACCATCAATAACTCTCTGAGACGTGAGGCGAGATATCGGCTTTTATTGACTGGAAGAAAGAACAGCAGCAATTGACCACCATGCTACATCCTGGAGACTGAGAGGCAGGGCTCAGGCCTCAATCGCCTTTATACCGCGGTCTGTGGGAGGAGCCACGGTCAGTGGGAGGAGCCACAGGAGCAGTCAGCGGGGGAGCGTGTCCAGACAGGTATATGTAGTTCACCACATTCACCCCCCCTCCCTTTGTTTTAAAAGAGAGTCCCCATGGGGCGAAGTTTCTTACAAGTATATTTACAGGTTAAGTCTATCAGGTGGTCGAATCTGTCGCTGCGATCTACGTAGCACCGGCTGTGATTGCACAGGTGCCGGTGGTGATTGCACCAGAGACGGTGGTTGTGCTGGTTCCGGCCTAACTGGAGGTGTCAGCCCACTAGGTGTCAGTGATCCCTCATGCGTGTGCGAGGTGCCTGGTATATGCGCGTGCGAGATGCCCGGTATAGGAGTGTCATGAGGAGTCTGTGTAGGGCTCGGTGTGCGCGGTGTCACCTCGGGTACAGGGTTCATAGTTACCGTGGAGTGTTCGGGGTAGTGGTCTGCTGCTCCTGCGGGCGCCAGGTCGCGGACGGAGACCGTGTCCTCCCGCCCATCAGGTAAGACCACATAAGCATACTGGGGGTTCGCATGTAGAAGGTGAACCCTCTCGACCAGCGGGGAGTATTTATTGCTCCTCACATGTTTCCAGAGCAGCACTGGCCCTGGAGACGTCAGCCAAGCCGGTAGGGTGGTCCCAGTGGCAGACTTACTGGGAAAAGAGAATAGGCGCTCGTGAGGGGTGGCATTGGTGGACGTGCATAACAGGGAGCGGATGGAGTGGAGTGCCTCGAGGAGGACCTCCTGCCATTGAGAGACCGGCAATTACTTTGACTTAAGGGCTAAGAGTGTGGCCTTCCATACAGTGGCATTCTCCCTCTCTACCTGTCCATTCCCCTGGGGATTATAGCTTGTGGTCCTACTAGTAGCAATACCCCTAGCCAGCAGGTATTGGCGCAGCTCATCACTCATAAACGAGGACCCTCTATCACTGTGGATATAGCAGGGATATCCGAACATAGTGAAGAGCTGGCGCAGGGCTTTTATGACGGACGTGGCAGTGGTATCGGGGCAGGGGATGGCAAAGGGGAACCGCGAGTACTCATCGATAATGTTGAGAAAGTAGGCATTGCGGTCGGTGGAGGGAAGGGGGCCCTTAAAGTCAACACTCAGTCGCTCAAAGGGGCGGGTGGCCTTGATAAGTTGAGCCTTTTCAGGATGGTAGAAGTGCGGTTTGCACTCAGCGCAGACTTGGCAGTCCCTGGTCATCATCCTGATGTCCTCAAGGGAGTAAGGCAGGTTCTGGGCTTTCACAAAATGGTAAAATTGGGTGACCCCTGGGTGGCAAAGATCTGCATGGATGTTGCGCACTGGCACACGCTCCCCAGGATAGGGCATCAGGGGGCTCATTGAACCTTCCAGGCCGGTACAGGATATCATAGTTGTAGGTGGAGAGTTCGATTCTCCACCGCAAAATTTTATCATTTTTGATTTTGCCCCACTGTTGGCTGCTGAACATGAACGCAACTGAGCGCTGGTCGGTCAGCAAGGTGAACCTTTTGCCGGCGAGATAGTGCCTCCAGTGCCTAATAGCTTCCACTATGGCCTGGGCTTCTTTCTCCACCGCGGAGTGCTGAATTTCAGACCTTGAAGGGTACGAGGGAAGAATGCTACTGGCCTGCCTGCCTGATTGAGGATAGCAGCCAGCACGAAATCGGAGGTGACACTCTCTACTTGGAAGGGAATGGTCTCGTCCACCGCATGCATCGTTGCTTTGGCAATGTCCCCTTTAATGCGGCTGAAGGCCACACGGGCCTCGGCAGAGAGGGGAAATGTGGTAGACTTGACCAGGGGGCGGGCCTTGTCTGCGTACTGGGGGACCCATTGGGCGTAATAGGAAAAGAAGCCCAGGCACAGTCTGAGGGCTTTGAGGGTGGTGGGAAGACGGAGTTCTAACAGGGGGCACATACGGTCGGGATCAGGGCCAATGACCCCGTTCTCCACGACATACCCAAGGATAGCGAGCTGGGTGGTTCCGAACACACACTTGTCCCTGTTATAAGTAAGGTTCAGGGCTTTGGCCACTTGGAAAAATCGTTGGAGGTTGGCGTTGTGATCCAGCCAGTCATGACCACAGATGGTGATATTATCCAGATAGGGAAATGTGGCCTTCAGTTGGCACTGGTCCACCATCCGGTCCATTTCCGTCTGGAAGACAGAGACACCATTTGTGACACTGAATGGGACATGCAGGAAGTGATAGAGCCTGCCGCCCGCCTCAAAGGCGGTGTAGGGGCGGTCCTCTGGGTGGATGGGGAGCTGGTGATAAGCGGATTTCAGATCTATTGTCAAATACACCTTGTACTGAGCTATCTGGTTGACCATATCCGCGATGCGGGGTAGGGGGTACGCGTCAAGCTGCGTGAACCTATTGATAGTCTGGCTATAGTCCACGACCATCCTATTTTTCTGCCTGGTCCGAACAACAACCACCTGGGCTCTCCAAGGACTTGTGCTTGGCTCAATGATCCCCTCCCTGAGCAGCCGCTGCACCTCCGACTGAATGAAGGCCCTGTCCCCCATGCTGTACCTCCTGCTTTTAGTTGTCACAGGTTTACAGTCGGGGGTCAGGTTGGCGAACAGCGGTGGGGGAGGGATCTTGAGGGTGGAGAGGCTGCAAGTGGTGTCGGTAGCGCAGCTGTCGGCATGGTGCTGGGTGAGATGTGTGGGTCGGTCAGTAGCGGGGTATATGATGAAGTCCCACAAAACTGAGGATTCCTGACAGTGAGTGGTGGGAGGGGCCCGTCATATGCCATAGTCACACTTTTGAGGTGACTCTGGAAGTCCAGCCCCAATAGCACAGGCGCGCACAGTTGAGGCATGACCAGTAGCGCAAAGTTCCGATATTCTGTGCCCTGCACCACCAATGTCGATACACAACCCACCCGGATGTCTGTGGAATACAACCCAGAAGCCATGGTGACCCTCTGGCTTACCGGCCGTGTCACGAGTCCACAGCATTGCACCGTGTCCGGGTCAATTAAACTCTCAGTGCTGCCCGTGTCAAACAGGCAGCTAGTCCTGTGCCCCTCCACCAGGATGTCCATTATTGACCTTGCAAGCTGGTGTGGGGCGCTTTGGTCGAGGGTTACGGAGGCCAGAGTTGAACTGCCATTTTGGTGCCCGGTAAGCACCAGTGGGTCGGGGGTGGGGCGTGTTGGCGTCGACAAAGATGGCCGCCCCCATCCGGGCAGGCAAGATGGTGGCCCCCATGCCTCGCACGAGGCGGGCAGGCAAGATGGCGGCGACCAAGATGGCGGCCCCCATGCCTCACACGCAGCGCTGCCCGACTCCACTCGTGGTTTAGACTTACAGACCATGGCGAAATGGCCCTTCTTCCCGCAGCTGGAACAGGTCACTTCTCGGGCCGGGCAGCATTTTCGGGGGTGCTTCTCGAGTCCGCAGAAGTAACACTGCGGGGGCTTGCGACTGGCAGCAGCTGTGGTCAGGTTCGGGGAGTTCGTGGAATCGCGACTGGCAGTGGCGTTGGCGAATTCGCTTGCGGGAACCGGCGGCGGTGGGGTCTGAGGTATCCACGGACCCGGCGGGGGATCGCACGGCTGGACAGTGTCAGCGTTGTGCAGAGCAGCCTCCAGCGTGTCGGCCGTCTCGATCGCCGAGCGTAAGCTAAGATCGGCATTTTCCAGCAGCCACTGGCGCACATACACTGACCTGATCCCCGTAACAAAGGTGTCTCTTACCAGGAGCTCTGAATGCTGCTCCACCGTCAGAGCTTTGCAGTTGCAAGTTCGCACGAGTGTCTGTAGGGCTCGGAGAAACACGGCGCTCGACTCTCCAGTCGCTGCGTAGCTAAGTGATGTCTTGCGTAGACGGTGTTCACCGGCCGCAGGTACTGTCTTTTAAGGGCGTCCAGTGCCCCTTGGTAGGTCGGTAGGTCCCTGATAAGGGAGAATACTTTCAGACTTGCTCTAGATAGTAATATTTTGTACTTCGTGGCAGGCTCAGTCACTGGAATCTGTTCCAAGTATGATTGGAAGCATGCAAGCCAGAGTTCAAAGGCAAGAGCTGCTTTGGAGTCTTGCGGATCAAGATCTAATTTTTCCGGACGTAAAATGCTTTCCATGTTTTAAACTTCCAGTCAATAAAATTGATGCACCATCAATAACTCTCTGAGACGTGAGGCGAGATATCGGCTTTTATTGACTGGAAGAAAGAACAAGCAGCAATTGACCACCATACTACATCCTGGAGACTGAGAGGCAGGGCTCAGGCCTCAATCGCCTTTATACCGGGGTCTGTGGGAGGAGCCACGGTCAGTGGGAGGAGCCACAGGAGCAGTCAGCGGGGGGCGTGTCCAGACAGGTATATGTAGTTCACCACAATCTGCCACTTCTTTGCTCAATTTTCTAATCTTTCTAAGTCCTTCTGTAGCCTCTCTACTTCCTCAAAATTACCTGTCCCTCAACCTATCTTTGTATCATCTGCAAACATGGCACAAAGCCATCAATTCCATCAACAAAATCATTAACTTACAATGCAAAAAGAAGCAATCCAAAACAGACCCCTGTGGAATACCACTAGACACTGGCAGCCAACAAAGCAACTCCCTCTGTTGCCACACAGTCAGCCAATGCTCTATCCATGCTAGTATTTTTCTTGGAATACTATGGGCTTATAGCTTATTAAGCAGCTTGATGTGTGATGCCTTGTCAAAAGCATTCTGAAAATCAAAGTACACAACATCCACCAATTTTCCTTCATCTATCCTGCTTGTTATTTCTTCAATTAATTCCAACAGAATTTCCAGGCAAGACTTTCTGTTAAGGAAACTATGCTGACTATGGCCTATTTTATCATGTGCCTCCACGTACCCCAAAACCTCATCCTTAATAATTGACTCCAACATCTTCCCAACCACTGAGGTCAGACTAACTGGCCTATAATTTCCTTTCTTTTCCCACTTTCCCTTCTGGAAGAGTGGAGTGACATCTGCAATTTTCCAGTCGCCTGGAACTATGCCAGAGTCAACTGATTCTTGAAAGATCATTACTAATGCCTCCATAATCTCTTCAACCACTTCTTTCAGAACACCTGGGTGTACACCATCTGGTCCAGGTGACTTATTTATCTTCAGACCTTAAAATTTCCCAAGAACCTTCTTCCTAGTAATGGCGACTTCAGTCACTTCTGCCCCCAGATGCTCTTAAACTTCTAGCATACTGCTAATGTCTACCATGGTGAAAACTGATGCAAAATACGTATTCAGCTTGTCTGCCATTTTCCTGTCCTCCATTACCACCTCTCCAGCATCATTTTCCAACAGTCCCATATCTATTTTTGCCTCTCTTTTACACTTTATATATCTGCAGAAACTTTTGGTACCTCTTTAATATTATTGGTTAGCTTTGTATTCCATCATTTCCTTCTTAATGACTTTTTATAAGGAGGTTCGGGACAGTCTTGGATTGTTTTCACTGGATCGAAGGATGCTGATGTGTGACTGGATAGAGATTTATAAAATCATGAGGGGCATAGACAAGATAGTTATAGTCTTTTTCCCAAGGTAGAAGTCTAAAACAAGAGGATGTATGCTTAAGGTGAGAGGGGAAAATTCTAAAGAGAACCTGATGGGGCAAGATATTCACACAGAGAGGGTGGTGGATGTATGGGACAAATTCCCAGAGGAAGTAGTAGAAGTGGGTGCAATTAACACGTTTAAATATCATTTGGACAGATTCGTGAACAGGAAATGTTTGGAGGGGAATGGGCCAAATGTAGAAGGGGCTAACTTAGCAATACACCTTGGCTGGCTTGTACAAGTTTGGTCAAATCAAATCATCAAACCTTGGAAAGGATAACTTGCCTATTCAATAATGTGTTTCCCAAATACTTGTAAAATTGTATGGTACAGATCTGTTATATGTTGGAACCAGGACTGAGAGTGCCAATCTAAAATGTTATGATATTGTGACATTTTCCATTAAAGGTAAACAATTCATGCCTTTTCCATACTATAAAATTTACAACTCTATATAAAATGGAAATACTATATTGCGGAAAAGGCTTGTAGATGCTTTGAATAAGAAAAAAATGAATTTGCTGTAGACCCACAGCAGGTCAGATGTCAGACATGTAGAGAGAAATGGAGTTAATGTTTCAAGCCCATAATTTTGTATTAGCCCCCACAGCTGCTGCCTGACATGATGAAGTCTAACGATCTCTGATTTTACATCAATTATTATTGCTATTGTGGAGTTAAAATGCAATTTGAATGCTGTCTCTACAATAGATTTACAGGGCAATGTTGTAAGGATTGTCATCTCTAATATAGATTTATTCGGGTGATAACGCATTGGGTGATGTTTCAGATGCTACATTTAGATCCATTTGGTGCTGGCATATTTAATCCAGCATTGACTGTGAACTAGAGGCATGAATTGTTTACCTTTAATGGAAAATGTCACAATATCATAACATTTTAGATTGGCACTCTCAGTCCTGGTTCCAACATATAACAGATCTGTACCATAAAATTTTACAAGTATTTGGGAAGCACATTATTGAATAGGCAAGTTATCCTTTCCAAGGTTTGATGATTTGATACAGAAAAAAGTGAAAGACCTGGAGAGAAAGTGTATGCCATGACTGTAACCTAAATCTTCTACCCTCAACTGCTGTACTCGTTAGGAAGGAAGGAATGGGCCAGAGAGGACTGGCTGGATTGTCACTCTTGCTTCCATCCCACTGCAGCTTCGACTTCCATTTTGTAATCAAGGACATTCAAGGTCTTACAGATTCTATTCTACTAATAATACAACCAGTTTCCTTCCTGCATCAAGTTTGCCTTTATTTTATATTATATCAATGCCGGAGGCCCAATTGTTAAGACTTAGATGCAATGATTTTGTGCATTAGTGTGGGCAAATTCAGCGTTTTGCCTCACAGTAAATAGGTTCCGTACCAAATTGGATTAATGCTATTTTAGTTATTAAAGAGTTTATTAATTTTTATGTACAATAATAAAGAGCTAGATGAATGAAATAAACTATTCAAGCATAAAACAATTTCAAACTGTATAAATTAGATTCAAGTGGAAGCTATCAACTAAAAACTGAATGTATCAAATATTGGAATGCTTCATTAAATTTCTGTTGCTGAGTAGGATTGTAATTTGTTTTTACTGATGTTTTTTTGTGACCTAAGGTAATATTATAAACATTCTGATTTCGAATATGCAAGCGTGTAGGAACTAAATAAACACTAGTTTTCCTGGAGAATTGTTAATGTGCATGATGCTCAAAATAATCATTCTGATTGTTTCAAGTGTCATTATAGATAATTGCAAACTTTTATTTAGTACATTGAAAATTTGTTTTTGTTTTATTTTGCAAGTAACAACATAACAATCAGGCATTTATAATGCTATAATTTTGCTTCTGGTCCAAAAGGTTTCTCTAGACAATAGAACTAGAACATGATACTACCTGCAGACATCTACATACATTATATCCGTGCAAGCAAAAATTATTAGGAAAACATTCAGATATTCCACACTAGCCCATCAAATACTGCTCTACTTTAACCAGAAATCCATAAAGAGGACGTTAAAACAGATCTGACAGAGGGTCCAAAGCTTAAACTGTTAACTGTTTCTTGTTCCATATTGTTCTGCCAAGTGTTAGCAGATTAATTAAACATAGAACATAAATAGTACAACACAGGAATAGACCCTTTGGCCCACAATGCCTGTGCCAAACACGATGCCATATTAAGCTAAATCTCTTCCACCTGTATATGATCCATTTTCTGCATATCCATGTATTTATCTAAAAGCCTCTTAAATGCCACTATCATATTTGCTTCCACCACTACCTCTAGCAGTCCATTCCAGGGAACCACCACTCCCTGTGTAATAAAAATACATTGCATACATCTTTTAAACTTTACACCTTGCACTTGAAATTCATATCCTCTAGTATTTACATTCAACTTGAGGAAAAAAGAAAGATCCTGACCATATCTATGCCTCTTATAAATTTATAAACTTACATCAGATCTCCCCTCAGCCTCCAACTGTAGAGAAAGTAATTGAAATTAAATTAAAAATAATTGAAAATAATTCAATTATTTCCACCCCCTCCGGTCTTCTCCTATCATTTCGCATTTCCCCCTCCCCCCACTACTTTCAAATCTCTTACTATCTTTCCTTTCAGTTAGTCCTGACGAAGGGTCTCGGCCCGAAACGTTTACAGTGCTTCTCCTTATAGATGCTGCCTGGCCTGCTGTGTTCCACCAGCATTTTGTGTGTGTTGTTTGAATTTCCAGCATCTGCAGGTTTCCTTGTGTTTGTTCTACATCTTCTGATTGCACACCTCTTTCTAAGGATTTCATTTAATTTTTTTACAAACAGAGCCACTCCACTCTCTCTGCTTACAAGCCTGTCATTTTGATACAATGTGTATCCTTGGATGTTACGCTCCCAACTATGAACTTTTTAAGCCATGACTCAGTGATACCCACAATGTCATAATTGCTTATCCCTAACTGCACTACAAGATCATTTATCTTAGCATGGGATTTGGACCAGCTGGAAAAATGGGCTGAAAAATGACAGGTGGAGTTTAATACAGACAAGTGTGAGGTATTGCACTTTGGAAGGAAAAACCAAGGTAGAACATACAAGGTAAACGGTAGGGCACTGAGGAGTGCAGTAGAACAGAGGGCTCTGGGAATACAGATACAAAATTCCCTAAAAGTGGCATCACGGGTAGACAGAGTAGTAAAGAGAGCTTTTGGTACATTGGCCTTTATAAATTAAAGTATTGAGTATAAGAGTTGGAATGTTATGGTGAGGTTGTATAATACATTGGTGAGTATTGTGTGCAGTTTTGGTCACCAAAATACAGGAAGGATATTAATAAGGTTGAAAGAGTGCAGAGAAGGTTTACAAGGATGTTGCTGGGACTTGAGAAACTGAGTTACAGAGAAAGGTTGAATAGGTTAGGACTTGATTCCCTGGAGCATAGAAGAATGAGGGGAGATTTGATAGAGGTATATAAAATTATGATGGGTATAGATAGAGTGAATGCAAGCAGGCTTTTTCCACTGAGACTAGGGGGAAAAAAACTCAGAGGTCAAGGGTTAAAGGTGAAGGGGGGAAAGTTTAAAGGAAACATGGGGGGGGGTGCTTCTTCACACAGAGAGTGGTGGGAGTGTGGAATGAGCTGCCAGATGAAGTGGTAAATGTGGGCTCACTTTTAACATTTAAGAAAAACTTAGACAGGTATATGAATGAGAGGTGTGTGGAGGGATATGGTCCAGGTGCTGGTCAATGGGATTAGGCAGAAAAATGGTTCGGCACAGCCAATAAGGGCCAAAAGGCCTGTTTCTGTGCTGTAATGTTCTATGTTCTAATTACAAGATTTCCAAGTTCACACTAATAAAATGGTAGTGCAAGAATTACCATAATATTATACAGAAATTGATGCACATTCGCATTGTCCAGATAAGAAGTGATGGTAGTATTACACGGGGTGTCCACGATAGCAGGGTGTGGTAAACAGAGCAAAAAAGAGCTAAGGAACATCAATTACAGTCCAAAGTGTCATGGATGTCACTTGCAGATGAATTTATAATAGATTGTAAAATAACATGCTTTTCCAAGTAGTCATTTGTTCATGTGCCTACTAAATCACCCAAGCTTGCCATCATCTATGTCAAACAAATAAACAGCAAAACATATGCCTGTGAAAATCCATTGCCTCACCCACTTTTCCAATTGCTTAGGGACTAGATATCCAAGGACTCTTTCAGAAAATGTCAAGGTCAGCAAATTATAACAGACCCAATGAATCTAGTGAACAAAATTCATCAGTGTGCAATTCCAGCTGTTAATGTAAGAGAGCTTCATACCTTGATCATGTCTGCAATTTTAATGCATTTCATTCTTATGATTAATAGTAATTACTCAGAGTACTCGTTAATTGATAATGACCTTCCCCATCTGTTCAGCTATGCTGAAATCACGTTGACATCTTGAACAAAATTATTCTAAAGCTAAGAGACGTGGTGAAATTGCGAAGTCTGATTTGTTTTAGTATGTACAGTGCCTTCTAAAAGTACTCAGCCCCCAACCCTTTGTTCACATTAGTAAGTATTACAACCATGGATTTTGATCAATTTAACAGAGAATTTTTATTTATTAATTATGTGCCCCATTTATCATATTACAGCCCAAAAGCAGGGAAAATTGTAAAGCATGAAAAAATAAAAATTCAAAAACTAAAATATCAGCAGTTCAAAATTACTCACCCCCCCCTTAGCTCAGTATTGAGTTGAACCAGCTCTCACAGCTATTACAGCCAGTAGTCTTTTTGGATAAGTCTCTATGAGATTTGCACAACTTGATGGAGCAAAATTTGCCCAGTCCTCCTTGCAAAATTGCTAAAGCTGTTCCAGGTTAATTGGGGAGTGGTGGTGGCCAGCAATTTTGAGGTCTTGCCAGGGATTTTCAATCGGGTTAAGGTCAGGACTCTGACTGGGCCGCTCAAGGACACTAATTTTCTTCATTTGAAGCCACTCTGTTGTTGCTCTGGCAATGTGCTTTGGGTCGTTGTCCTGCTGAAAGACAAACTTCTTCCCTAGTTCAATCTTTTTAACAGAGGCTAGCAGATTTTTATCCAAGATCTCTCTGCATTTAGCAGTATTCATCTGCCCATCAATCCTTACCAGATTTCCAGCCCCTGCTGCTGAAAGACATCCCCATAGCATGATGCTACGTCCACCGTACTTTACATTAGGGATGGTATTACCTGGCTGATGTGTAGTACTAGATTTGCACCACACATACTGTTTTCTGTTGAAGTCAAAAAGTTCCACTTCAGTCTCATCCAACCACAAGACCTTCTTCCACATCTTTACAGTTTCTTCTAAGTGACACTTTGCAAAACCTTTACAAGCAAGGATATGCACTTTTTTTTAGCCAGGGCTTCTTCCTCGCCATTCTTCCATAAATACCCTTTCTGTGCAAAGCCTTAGAGTTGTAGAGCATGAACTTCAACTCCAGCTGCAGCCATTGACTTCTGCAGCTCACTCAGAGTGACTGTTCTTCTCTAGTGACCAAGTTTAGAAGGGTGGCCTGACCTAGGCAGTGTGGCTGTGTTACAGATTTTTACCGCTTTCTCATGATGGACTGCACTGAGTTCTGATATATGTTCAGTGCCTTTAAGCTGGTCTTGTACCTCTCCCCATATTTGTGCTTCTTAATTATCATTTCCCAGACTTGTCTTGATTGCTCTTTTGACTTCATTTTGACTTAGTCTGTTGAAAATCTACCATACTGTTGGATCTTACACAGAGAAGGGGTATTTATTCTTACAAATTCACTGAAAACAGATGATCCTTCAATTTTCTATATCAGCAAATTTGGTGAGTTAGTAAGGTAATATTTAGTATTGCACTTGAGGGAAGTTAGCATAGTAATTACAAAGGGGATAAATATTGTTTCAGCTTCACAATTTTATTTTTCAATTTTTTGTAAACTGTTTGCAGGTTTCGGAATTTTTCTTTTGATTTGACATGACGTACAATGTATTGTAGAGAAGCTCAAAAAATCCTACTTCGATATATTTTAAGTTTAGAAAATGAGACAATAAAATTGTGGGGACTGAGTACTTTCTCAAGGCACTCTAACTGGAACGATGTGTTCAAATTAATAATATACTCTTTCAAAATTGAATGAATTTGTTTTCAGAAGTATTTGTTATTTACTTATTTTTATTTATTTAGAGATGCAGCTGGAAACAGGCTCTTCCAGTCCAACAATCCACACCACCCAGCAGCCCACTTATTACACGACTATTTACAATAACCAATTAGCCTGCTTATCAGTACATCTTTGGACTAAAGGAAGAAACCGGGACACCCGGAGAAAACCCACACAATTCACGGAGAGAACATACAAATTCCTTACAGATGCATCAGAATTGAACACTGGACTTTGGAACTGCCCCAAGCTGTAATATCTTTACACTAACCACTATGCAACTGTGACACCCTTATATATTATATATTTTATCATATAGAGGATCTATCCTGCAATCAGCACGTAAGTACAGTTACAAAGAAGGCACGGCAGTGCCTCTATTTTCTTAGAAGTTTGCACAGATCCAGCATGTTATCTAAAACATTGACAAACTTCTACAGATGCATCGAGTATCCTGACTGGTTGTATCACAGCCTGGTATGGAAACACCAATGCCCCTGAACAGAAAAGCCTACAAAAAAGTAGTGTATACAGCCCAGTCCATCCCAGGAAAAGCCCAAAGAGGGTTCCAAAGATACGTGATCCCCTAAGAGAAAAGAACGTTCTTTGCCTGTTGAACTACAACTCTAAACCATAGAATTCAATGCCTAAAACTATAAGGGATACAGACCTAGTGACACTTTTAAACATCCGTTCAAAACTTATTTATTTAAGCTAATATCTTCTTGTCTTTTATTTTCATGTTTATTTATATTTTTATTTTCATGTTTGCACTTTATCACATTGTATAACACTTTGAACTACATTGCCTATACAAAGAGTGCTCTTTAATCAAGTTATGATTATTATAATGGGCAAGCCACAACATTTGCACGCCCAGCATCAGGCTATCAAACAGATATTTGAGCACCGTCATGACAAGAGATTATTAGGTACGCTGAGGAAATGATTCAAGGGTTCTCAAAGTTTCCTTGAAAATATGCACTGTGAAACCCTGGCCCATGACCACTCAAAATAGAGGAGTATTCAGGATGGCATTAAGTCCACATAACAAGAATACACACAGATTGTATCACTTCCCCAACTACCTATCAACCCTTCCTGTCAAGCGTCTCTTGACTCCCTGCTTTTGTATTTTATGCCTTGCTGATAAAGCAAATATTCCTTCATAGCTTCTTAATTACCTTAGCCAAATGTACTCCAAACTAATCCTGCTCCTTTACACTATTTACTTCCCTGGCTTGGTTGCGCTCTTCCCAGCAATTGATAAACTAAAACATAGAAAAACCTACAGCACAATACAGGCCTTAGGCCCACAAGCTGATTAATTACAAAAGGCCAAATCATTCCAAAGGATATATTGGCATTGGTTAAAACAGTAGCAGTTTAGTCAAGTCTCTCAGAGTTGGTTTGCAGACAGCTCCAGCTCCCAGCTGGCATGAGGGTCCCAATGCCAAGTCTGAGATGCATTTCGTCTCTGTACCACCCACTCACTGCCTGAGCTTTTTACAACACCCAAGTGACTGCCCACCTCTTGGGTGCCATTTTGCATGAGGCAACCACCAGTCCTTCTCTGTGTTTCCAAAACCCTTTATGTGTCTGCGTGAGAGCCAATGCTACCCACAAGCACTTATATTTATGCCAGTTCACAGTCTCCAGTTTCCTGCTTTCCTTGTTGACATGCAGCCCTGCCTGGTTGGATCTTCATCACCTTCAAACATATTGCTAACCAAGATATTGAGAAGTCAGTGGAAATAAGCTCAATTGAGTCTTTCCTTCCCCCTAAACCCACAATCAATTCAGATGAATTTAGCAATATGCTGGATCTTCAGGTGTTGATAATGTGGGGGTTAGGTTCCTAAATCAATTATGATTAGGACTTTATTCCCTAGAATATAGGAGAATGAGGAGAGAGTTGATAAAGGTACAGAAAATTATGAAGGGTACTGATAGGGTAAATGCAAACAGGCATTTTCCACTGTGGTTGGGTAAGACTAGAACTAAAGGTCATGGGTAAAGGTGAAAGGTGAAATGTTTAAGGGGAACATGAGGAGGAACTTCTTCACTCAGAGTGAGGTGAGGGTGTGGAATGAGCTGCCAGCGGAAGTGGAGGATGCAGGTTTGACTTCAACGTTTAAGAAAAATTTCAAAAGGTACATGATTGGTATGGGTATGGAGGGCTATGGTCCAGGTGCAAGTTATGGGACTAGGCAGAACCACAGTTAAGCATGGACTAGACAGACCATAGAGCATGTTTCTCTGCTCTAGAGTTCTATAACTTTATGACCCAGGTGCTGTGACTTCCCCATTAGGTTCTCCACCCACCCCACCAACAATATCTAAAGTGGTATACTTATTATTGAGGGGTCATAAGGGTGCTCTGCGCAAACTGTCTATTCCTTTTCTGTCTCCTGACAGTCACCTAGATACTGCCTTCTGCAACTTAGGTGTTACTATCTCCCTGTAGCTGCTATCTATCACCCATATTCTCCCATATGAGCCCAACGTCATCCAGCTGCAGCTCCAGTTCCTTAACACAGTCTCTAAGGAGCTGCACTTCATACAGATGCAGTTATCAGAGAGACAGGAAGTCTCTCAAAGTTCCAACATCTCATACAAAGAACATACCTGGACCCATTTTCACGACACAGCTATGTACTAATAGACAAAGAAAGAAAAAAAAAGCTTACTTAGAGCCTATGCCTGTTCTCGGTGAAGCTCCTTGAGCCAAAGCTTGATCACTCTAACATCGTCCACTTCAACAATAGCCACCCTGTTAATACCTTGCTTCTTTTTATCAGCCATACTGAATGCCTAATAGATCATTATGACTGCAGCCTGTCAAACATTCTGAAGGGCCCCAAGCTCTTTTTAAACTTCATATTGCCTGCCAAACTGCTTGAGACTTGCCCACTGAAAAAAATTGAATATATTTCTTTCCAATAAATGATAGTAGTATATTACCACTGGTCTTCACACAAACAGTTTCTATTCTGTATATATTTGATGTAGTAAAATATTCTGTGCTTTAAAGACTAATCAGTATCTCGAAAGGTAAAATGCGATGCAACAATTAGTCGGTGATGCTAGCTAGTGGTGTGGGAGAGGATCACAGTGCAGGAATGGTAGACCATCACATCTGGGCAACAACCCACTCGCCAGATGGAGATTAGAGCATATTATTTTCCTTGCCTCAGCTGTGGTTTTAGAGTTGACTTTGCAGTGACAATACCAGACCTGACCTGGTGCGTTAGATATCAAGTGGTTGTGGGCAAGATTCTTCCAGTTTTCAATGGGAATACAGGATTTCTTGAGAAGTGGCTTCAACATTTTGCTGAATTGGAATTCTGGCTTTCCATGACTCAAGGCCCAATAAAGACCTTGGTTTTACACCTTAGTTTTCAGCTTCTCTTGATGTGTCCTCATACTCTTATTGTTGTTACTTCAGTTCCATATGCTTAATACAATCTTGTTTCCATGTCCATCCCAGTAGGCAATTTCTCCATCATCCACCCCACTGCTTTCTGTTTGGGAGGCGATAACTAGAGAGGGGCTGCAAGGATCAGTTGGAGCCCAGTCTTTCACAATTTCTGGCAATAAGGAGGCATGATATGAGAGAAGCCTCAGCTGAATAAAGATAAGCTAAGTGAATGGGCAAGGCTGTGCTTGTGGACGACAATACAGAGAAGTGTGAGGTTGTCCATTTTGTCAGAAAAATAGTGGAACATATTTTTAATATGACAAGATGTTGAAATGTACTGAAATTCAGACAACCTGGATGTCCTTTTATATCATGCACTGAAAGATATAATACAGGTACTACAAGCAATTAGGAAAGTAATTGGTGTGTTGGACTTTATTACAGAAAGATTTGTACATCATACTAGAGATGTCTTACTGTAATTATCTAGGGGCTAGCTATAACTATTTATCAATGTTATCTCCCTAAGAATGAATATACTTCTTATAGAAGGAGTGCAGCATGGAGGGGTTGCTCAGGCATCTAGTTGTCTATGAATGAAAATAATTAGACTGGGTTTAGAAGAATAAGATGTGCTCTCATTATTTCATTGACACATACAAAATTCTCAGGGGTCGCTATCACAGCCATTAAAGACTAAGCTTAGAAAGAGATGTTTCATCCAGAAGATGATGAATCTTTGGAATTCTCATAGCTTAGTAAATTGTGAAGGATCAGTCACTGAATATATCCAAGACTGAGATTGAGATAATTTTTTTCTGTACAAGGGAATTAAGCAGGTACCACAGGATGCGTTGCCCATTTCTGCTTCTGTTTTTCTCTTTTTGAATTTGGTTACTGACCTTATGTTCCTCCCTTTGACCCCTTCCCTCTCCAAAGATTCTTGAATGATTTTCCCAGCTCCTGAGTTCTTTTTCTAAATGATTATCATCAACATTTTCGATCACTTTCTTTCCCTTGATGTTCCAGTTCCCTTCATTCTCTCTCCCTCTCCACTCAAACCCTCATGTTCACGAAACACTCCTCTCTCATCTCCCTCCAGGCTGTTTAGACAAAAAATACTTTTGACTGTTAGTGGTGCCTGCAGGCTATAAAAGATGGTTAATATGTGGTGCATTCTGCATCTTTAATTGAAATCAATGGCGTCAGCACATCCACTTACTTTATAGCTGTTTGTTTTCCTCGTAAATGTCTATGTTTGAAATTTTAGGTTGTTAGCATGCTCTCAGTAAGTGACTGTTAAAAAAAGCTTATAAGAAATTAAAAATCACAAAACGTAGCAATACCTTGGATCAGATTAACCATATCACCACAGGAAAATGGCTTAGTAGAACATATTTTACAAGATTTTTCAAAACTAAAATTTACATTCAAGGGTTCAGATCACAGGGCAGGAATCTGTTGTGTAATAATCATCGTGCAGATGTTGAGAGATTGTGTGAGGTTGGAAATGGAATTTAGAAATTACTACTTTTAAATACCATATTCATTTCAGGATAGGATAAGCAAAATTTTAAAGAACCTGCCTACATTTAATTGGACATACAGAAAATATGGGAGGAACTCGGCAAATCGGACAACATCTATGGAGGGAATTCTCTGACAGAGATGCTGCTTGACTTGCAGAGATGCTGATCCTGCGGCATTTTGTGTGTTGCTCTAGATTTCCAGCATCAGCAAAATCTCTTACGTTCGCATTAAATTGGAGATAGTAGCTGGTTTACACGGTCACTCTGCTGGGTGATTCCAAGGCGAGAGAAAAGATTAGGTCAAATTTTTAACTTTTTATCCATCAGAAAAATCATACAAAAAAAAACAAGGCATGCATGTTCAGGCAGTTGATCAGGGCTGCAGAGAGAACTAGGATATTCCACTTTATGGTTGATGACTGAGTCCACATCAGGTTTTGGTCTGATTTGTTGATAGAATTGATTGAAGGAAAGTGTGCATGCGCGTTATACATGTTCATATTATTTCTATTAATGCAGCCATGACTTCCCTATTGCTTAAAAAATTTCAGGGTGAAGTGGAAACAAGCAGCAAAAATATCACAGCTCCATTTGACAGATGTATTGAGATAATCAATTACATTGTGAATTATTATGGACTTCTCTAATTTGAGGCTGTATTTATTGTGTTCCATGGAAGATTCATTTTAGCCTTCCAAGCAGCCTGCTTGTAAACACCAAATAATTATTCAGTATTTTAAGTTTCCCACAAGAAGCACAATTGTAACTAACTGGACAGTTGTGAGTCCTCAATAGGTAGTGATATCAAGAATCATTCAAAGCATGAGAGTGAGTTTCCTGTAGTGTGGAAAATCACGTGCATTGAATCTTAGCTCCATCATTTCAAAAAGTAAATTTATTATCAAAGTACATATGTGTCACCATATACTACCCTAAGATTTGTTTATTTGCTGATATTTGCAGTAGATTCAAAGAAACACAACAGGATCAATGAAAAATTACAAACTAACACTGTCACAGTCCGGTCTGTGGACTCCTCATTCCAGTTATTTCCTTTTCCCCATGTTCCGTTAGGCACCTTGATTAAGGTGCCTGATCTTCATTTCGAACCGGCAGCATAAAAGGCTCCGGGTTACAGCTTCTCAGGGCTGGACCATCATCAGAAGTTCGTCACCGGTAACCAGTCACCGGAGGCCAGTCATCTCAGCAAGGTGGCTATGCTCATCTCAGAGCTGCCGAGAATTGTGGACTCTAGTTGCTTCAGTGCCGTGGCCTCTTGTGAATTCAGTCGTTTTCATGTCCAGCGGATTTGCCAGCCGTTTTGCCACTACTCCAAGTAAGATACGAATTCTGTCGTTTTCATGGCCGGCTGAGACTGCGTCGAGTCAGGAGCTTGCCGTGCGCAGTTCATGGGTCAAGTTGAGAGTTTGTCGTCCGCTGTTCTTGGCTCAAGTCGAGAGCCTGCTGTTCTAGTCCTTCCAGCTGAGTAGGCCGACCATTTACCGCTACTCCGTTGGGTATTCTGTCTCCTCATTGTATAAGTCCTTCCAGCTGAGCAGATCCAGCCGTTTGCCACTACTCTGAGTTGGGTAGTCTGTCTCCTCATTGTCCAAGTCCAGGCTCATGGTCCATGTCCAAGTCCAGGCTCCAAGCCGTGTTCCAATTCCAGGCTCTGTGTTCCAGTTCCAGGCTTCATTTCCAATTCTAGGCTCCGAGTCCAGGCTGAGTCCCAGTTAAGTTCCGAGTCCACATCAAGATCTAAGTTCCGAGTACAAGTCAAGATCCAAGTTCCAAGTCCGAGTCCGAGTCCAAGTCCTAGTCCAGGTTTTACCGGTTTGTTATCAACATTTACATCCATTTTGACATTTTTGTCCTCGCTCCCTGGCCTTCCTAGTAACTATCAATAAACACTGTTCTGTTTATACTACCTCTGTGTCTGTGTCCTGCACTTGGGTCCATTCCCAATCCATCCTTGTAACAAACACTAATGCTCAAATGAAGACAAACTGCAAATACAAAACAAAATATTGAGATCATGAGCTGTAGGGTAATTGAAACACCCTGCCTACCACTGAGCAAATCTACAAGAAACGCTGCCACCAAAAAACAGCATCTGCCATCAAGGACCCCACCATCCAGACCATGTTCTCTTCTCACCGCTACCATTAAGGAGCTACAGGATGCTTAGGTCCCACAGCACCAGGTTCAAGGACAGTCATTACACTTCAACCATGAGGCTCCCCACCAGTGTGGATAACTTCACTCATCTCAACACTGAACTGTTTCTAAAACTTACAGACTCACTTTCCATGACAGTACTCAAAAGGAATCATTAAGGACTTGGCACTTTGTGAAGATTCAAGCCCTTGAAAGATATTTTGACATCAGCCTCCAAGACAGAGATCACACGGTCACCAAATGTTGCAGGGATTCGCACAGATGTAGTTTTATTCTCTTCCAAAATGTGCACAAAAAGCATTGAGCTCATCTGGGAATGAAGCATCACAGCCACTCATTTTGTTAGGTTTTGCCTTGTAATGGCCTATAAAACCCGCCAGAGCTTATGTGCATCCTATTCTGTCTCTAACCTCAATCATATCTGTTTTCTCACTCTTAAAATACCCCTCTGTAGGTCATAGCTGGATTTCTTGTATAGTTCTGAGTCATAATTCTTGAATGCCACAGATCTAGCCCTCACCAGACTACTAACCTCCTAGTTCATCCATGGCTTTTGGTTTGGGTATGCTTGGAATGTTTTCAAAGGCACACTCACACACGCGCGCGCGCGCACACACGCACACACACACACTTTATTGATCCCGAGGGGAAATTTGGTTTCGTTACAGCAGCACTCACCAAGAATAGTGAAGAAATATAGCAATATAAAACCATAAATAATTAAATTATATTAAGTTAATCATGCCAAGTGGAAATAAGTCCAGGACCAGCCTATTGGCTCAGGGTGTCTGACACTCCGAGGGAGGAGTTGTAAAGTTTGATGGCCACAAGCAGGAATGACTTCCTATGACGCTCAGTGTTACATCTCAGTGGAATGAGTCTCTGGTTGAATGTACTCCTGTGCCTAACCAATACATTATGGAGTGGATGGGAGTCATTGCCCAAGATGGCATGCAACTTGGACAGCATCCTCTTTTCAGACACCACCGTCAGAGAGTCCAGTTACACCCCCACAACATCACTGGCCTTACGAATGAGTTTGTGGATTCTGTTGGTGTCTGTTACCGTCAGACTGCTGCCCCAGCACACAACAGCAAACATGAAAACACACGTTCTGAAGAATTCAGTAACAACTATGGTGTATTCATTCAGACTCAAAGATGAATCACTGAATATTGTCCAGTCCACCTTCTCAAGGCAGTCCTGTAAGTGCTCCTCTGCCTCCCTTGACCATACCTCTTGGTTCTCACAACTGATGCTGCGGTCTTTAATCTCTGTCTGATGAAGCTTTACAAACCGTGGGTATAGGATGGCACAGTCAGCATTCTTAACGGTGGTATACCAGTGGTTAAGTGCATTGGCTTCTCTGGTTTCACAGGTGAGATGTTGATATTTGTTCAGAGGCTTCTTCAAGCTGGCTGGTTGAAATCTCCCACACTGATAGGTATGGGATCAATGTGCCTAGTTTCATTCCTGCTCAATATGTTGCTCAGCTCCTCCAGTGCCTGCTTAACATTGGCCTGAGTTAAAATCATAAGCCATACTCCACCTCCTCTATCTTTAAGACTGAGTTGTCCCATCTTTGTGGAGAATGGTGAAGCCATTGGGCTGCAGCACTACGTACAAAATTGCAGGTGTGAGCCATGTTTCCATAAAGCAGAGCACTCAGCAGTCACTAATGTCCCTTTGGTATGGCAAACTTACTCTAAGGTTATTTTCCAGATACTGTATATTCACCAGGGAGATAGTCAAGAGTGGAAGTCTAAGGCCTCTGTGTTTCAATCATACATGTAGGTTGGTATGGCATTCTCATTTAGAGTCATAGAGAAGGACAGAATAGAAACAGGCCCTTTGGCCCATCTATTCTATGCTGAAGCAACTTAAACTGCTTACTCCCATTGACCTGCACCAGGACCATATCCCTACCATACGTGTACCTAACCAAACTTCTCATAAACATTGAAATCGAGCTCACATGCACCACTTGTGCTGGCAGCTCATTCCACACTCTCATGACCCTCTGAGTGAAGAAGTTTCACCTCATGTTCCCCTTAAAATTTTCACCTTTCACCCTTAACCAATGGCCTCTGGTTACAGCCCTAGTTGACCTCAGTAGTAAAAGCCTGCTTGCATCAACCCTATCTGTACCCCTCATAATTTTGTATACCTCTATCAAATTTCCTCTCAATCTTCTACATTCAAAGGAATACAGTCCTAACGATTTCAATCTTTCCTTATAACTCAAACCTCCCGGTAATATCCTTGTACATTTTCTCTGTACTCTTTAAACCTTGAGTGGTGAACTACATATACCTGTCTGGACACGCCCCCCCCCCCCCCACCATTGACTGCTCCTGTGGCTCCTCCCACAGACCCGGGTATAAAGGCGATTGGAGCCACAGATCCTTCCTCAGTCTCCAGGATGTTGTGTGATGGTCACTTGCTGCTTGTGCTTTCTTCCAGCCAATAAAAGCCTACCTTAACCCACGTCTCAGAGTTATTGATGGTGCATCAATTTTATTGGCTGGAAGTTTTAAAACATGGAAAGCATTTTACGTCCGGAAAAATTGGACATTGATCCTCAAGACTCAGAAGCAGCTCTTGCCTTTGAACTCTGGCTTGCATGCTTCCAATCATACTTGGAACAGATTCCCGTGACTGAGCCCGCTATTATGCACAGAATCCTCCTTTCGAGGGTCAGCCCGAAAGTTTACTCCCTTATCAGGGACCTGCCGACCTACCAAGGGGCACTGGACGCCCTCAAAAGACAGTACCTGCGGCCGGTGAACACCATCTACGCAAGACATCACTTAGCGACGCGGCGGCAGCGGACCAGAGAGTCGAGCGGGGAGTTTGTCCAGGCCCTGCAGACACTCGTGCTGGCCTGCGACTGCAAGGGACTGACAACGGAACAGCATGCGGAGCTCCTGGTACGAGACATCTTCATTACGGGGATCAGGTCAGTGTACGTGTGCCAGCGGCTGCTGGAAAATGCCGATCTTACCTTACGCTCAGCAATCGAGCTGGCCGACACGCTGGAGGCTGCTCTGCACAATGCTGACATTGTCCAGCCGCACGATCCCCCGCCGGTTCCGTGGACGCTGCAGACCCCGCCGCCTGTGAGTGAATCCACCACTGCTGCTGCCACTTGCGAGTCCACGAACTCCCCGAAACCGACCACAGCTGCTGCCAGTCGCAAGTCTGCGCAGTGTTACTTCTGCGGACTCGAGAAGCACCCCCGAAAACGCTGCCCGGCCCGAGAAGCGACCTGCTCCAGCTGCGGAAAGAAGGGCCATTTCGCCAAGGTCTGTAAGTCTAAACCACGAGCAGGGTCGTGCAGCGCCACGTTTGAGGCATAGGGGTCGCCATCGTGGTCGCCACCATCTTGCCTGCCTGCCTCATGTGAGACATGGGGGCAGCCATCTTTGTCGGCGCCACCTCGCCCTGCTTCCGACCCACGGGTGTTTACTAGGCACCAAGACAGCGGTTCAACTCTGGCCTCCGTAACCCTCAACCAAAGCGCTCCACACCAGCTCGCAAGGTCAATGATGGACATCCTAGTGGAGGGGCACAGGACTAACTGCCTGTTTGACACGGGCAGCACTGAGAGTTTTATTCACCCAGACACGGTGCAACGCTGCGGACTTGTGACACGGCCGGTAAGCCAGAGGGTCACCATGGCTTCTGGGTCGCATTCCACAGACATCCGGGGGGGGGGTTGTGTAGCGACATTGGTGGCGCAGGGCACAGAATATTGGGACTTTGCGCTACTGGTCATGCCTCAACTGTGCGCACCTGTGCTATTGGGGCTGGACTTCCCGAGTCACCTAAAAAGTGTGACTTTGGCATATGACAGGCCCCTCCCACCACTCACTGTCAGGAACCCTCAGTTTTGTGGGACTTCATCATATACCCTGCTACTCACCACACACACACACCGACCAACACATCCCACCCAGCACCATGCCGACAGCTGCGCTACTGACACCACTTGCAGCGTCTCCACCCTCAAGATCCCTCCCCCACCGCTGTTCGCCAACCTGACCCCCGACTGTAAACCTGTGGCAAATAAAAGCAGGAGGTACAACGCGGGGGACAGGGCCTTCATTCAGTTGGAGGTGCAGCGGCTACTCGGGGAGGGGATCATTGAGCCAAGCACAAGTCCTTGGAGAGCCCAGGTGGTTGTTGTTCGGACCAGGCAGAAAAATAGGATGGTCGTGGACTATAGCCAGACTATCAATAGGTTTACGCAGCTTGACGTGTACCCCCTACCCCGCATCGCGGATATGGTCAACCAGATAGCTCAGTACAAGGTGTACTCGACCATAGACCTGAAATCCGCTTACCATCAGCTCCCCATCTGCCCGGAGGACCGCCCCTACACCGCCTTCGAGGCGGACGGCAGGCTCTATCACTTCCTGCGCGTCAGATTCGGTGTCACAAATGGTGTCTCTGTCTTCCAGAGGGAAATGGACTGGATGGTGGACCAGTGCCAACTGAAGGCCACATTTCCCTACCTGGATAACATCACCATCTGTGGTCATGACTGGCTTGATCACAACGCCAACCTCCAATGATTTTTCCAAGTGGCCAAAGCCCTGAACCTTACTTATAACAGGGACAAGTGTGTGTTCGGAACCACCTGACTTGCTATCCTTGGGTATGTCGTGGAGAACGGGGTCATTGGCCCTGATCCTGACCGTATGCGCCCCCTGTTAGAACTCCGTCTTCCCACCACCCTCAAAGCCCTCAGACGGTGCCTGGGCTTCTTTTCCTATTACGCCCAATGGGTCCCTCATTACGCAGACAAGGCCTGCCCCCTGGCCAAGTCTACCACATTTCCCCTCTCTGCCGAGGCCCGTGCGGCCTTCAGCTGCATTAAAGGGGACATTGCCAAAGCAACGATGCATGCGGTGGACGAGACCATTCCCTTCCAAGTAGAGAGTGATGCCTCTGACTTTGTGCTGGCTGCTACCCTCAATCAGGCAGGCAGGCCAGTAGCATTCTTTTCTCGTATCCTTCAAGGCCCTGAAATTCGGCACTCCGCGGTGGAGAAAGAAGCCCAGGCCATAGTGGAAGCTATTAGGCACTGGAGGCACTATCTCGCCGGCAAAAGGTTCACCTTGCTGACTGACCAGCGCTCAGTTGCGTTCATGTTCAGCAACCAACAGCGGGGCAAAATCAAAAATGATAAAAATTTTGCGGTGGAGAATCAAACACTCCACCTACAACTATGATATCCTGTACCGGCCTGGAAGGCTCAATGAGCCCCCTGATGCCCTATCCCGGGGAGCGTGTGCCAGCGCGCAGCATCCATGCAGATCTTTACCACCCGGGGGTCACCCGATTTTACCATTTCGTGAAAGCCCGGAACCTGCCTTACTCCCTTGAGGACATCAGGACGATGACCAGGGACTGCCAAGTCTGCGCTGAGTGCAAACCGCACTTCTACCATCCTGAAAAGGCGCAACTTATCAAGGCCACCCGCCCCTTTGAGCGACTGAGTGTTGACTTTAAGGGCCCCCTTCCCTCCATTGACCGCAATGCCTACTTTCTCAACATTATCGATGAGTACTCGCGGTTCCCCTTTGCCATCCCCTGCCCCGACACCACTGCCACGTCCGTCATAAAAGCCCTGCGCCAGCTCTTCACTCTGTTTGGATATCCCTGCTATATCCACAGTGATAGAGGGTCCTCCTTTATGAGTGACGAGCTGCACCAGTATCTGCTGGCTAGGGGCATTGCTACTAGTAGGACCACGAGCTATAATCCCTGGGGAAATGGACAGGTGGAGAGGGAGAATGCCACAGTGTGGAAGGCCACACTTTTAGCCCTTAAGTCAAAGGGGTTGTCAGTCTCTCAATGGCAGGAGGTCCTCCCCGAGGCACTCCACTCTATCCGCTCCCTGTTACGTACGTCCACCAATGCCACCCCTCACGAGCGCCTGCTCTCTTTTCCCAGGAAGTCTGTCACTGGGACCACCCTACCAGTGTGGCTGACGTCCCCGGGGTCAGTGCTGCTCTGGAAACATGTGAGGAGCAATAAATACTCCCTGCTGGTCGAGAGGATTCACCTTCTGCATGCTAACCCCCAGTATGCTTACATGGTCTTACCTGATGGGCGGGAGGACACGGTCTCCGTCCGCGACCTGGCGCCCGCAGGAGCAGCAGACCACTACCCCGAACACTCCACGGTAACTATGAACCCTGTACCCGAGGTGACACTGCGCACACCGAGCCCTACACAGACTCCTCATGACACTCCTATACCAGGCGCCTCGCACACGCATATACCAGGTGCCTCGCACACGCATGAGGGATCACTGACGCCTAGTGGGCTGACACCTCCAGTCAGGCCGGAACCAGCACAACCACCGTCTCCGGTGCAATCACCACTGGCACCTGTGCAATCACAGCCGGTGCTACAGATTCGACCACCTGATAGACTTAACCTGTAAATATACTTGTAAGAAACTTCGCCCCATGGGGACTCTCTTTTAAAACAAAAGGGGGGGTGAATGTGGTGAACTACATATACCTGTCTGGACACACCCCCCTGCTGACTGCTCCTGTGGCTCCTCCCACAGGTCCCTGTAAACCTCCCGGTAATATCCTTGTACATTTTCTCTGTACTCTTTAAACCTTGAGTGGTGAACTACATATACCTGTCTGGACATGCCCCCCCACCCCCCGTTGACTGCTCCTGTGGCTCCTCCCACAGACCCGGGTATAAAGGCGATGGGAGCCACAGACCCTTCCTCAGTCTCCAGGATGTTGTGTGATGGTCACTTGCTGCTTGTGCTTTCTTCCAGCCAATAAAAGCCTACCTTAACCCACGTCTCAGAGTTATTGATGGTGCATCACCTTGTTTACATCTTTACTGTAGGTAGGTGCACACAATACACCAAAGTAGACCTCACCAACGTCTTACACAACTTCAAGATAACATCCTATCTCCTGTACTCAGTACATAGACTTATGAAGGTCAACGTGCCAAAAGCACTTTTTACCACCCTATCTACTTGTGATGCTGCTATCAATGAATTATGGACGAGTATTCCCAGATCCCTTTTGTTTCTGTTTTCTTAAAAGGGAACTGCACTTGTGACCCGAGTCTGCTATCCAGATCTGGAAATTTGGAATATCAATAGATTTTTTAAAAAAATTTAAAATTATGTCTATTACAGGTTTTCTTACATGGAAGAGCTGGCTTGACCGGCTGAGTGTTTCTGATTTATTTGTTAGTATGAATAAGTGTATTCAAAGGCTCATTTGGCCTGGGGGAGGCAAACCAACTGATCCTGACAGTTGACTTGGAATATTTAGCCAAGATAGGATTGGCAGTATGTCTTTGGCACAGCGTCTGGCTCTGTGACTCAGAAGGGAAGGTGGGGTGGGTGAGGAGGACAGGAGTGCAGTACTGATAGTGGATTCTATAGCAAGGGGAGCAGACAGAAAAATTTGTGGACATGAAGAAAAATCAGAATCAGATTTATTATCACCAGCATGTGACGTGAAATTTGCTAAATTAGCAGCAGCAGTTCAATGCAATACATAATATTTATTTTTCTCTTCAATAATAATAAAAAATAAATAAATAAATCAATTACAGTATATGTACATTGAATGGATTAAAAATCATGCAAAAAGGAGAAATACTGTATACTAAAAATAGTGAGGTAGTGCCCAAGGGTTCAATGTCCATTTAAGAATCAGATGGTAGAGGGGAAGAAGCTGTTCCTGAATCACTGAGTGTGTGCCTTCAGCCTTCTGTATGTACCTCCTACCTGATGGTAACAGTGAGAAAAGGGCATGTCCTGGGTGCTGGAGGTCTTTAATAATGGACGCTGCCTTTCTGAGACACCGCTCCCTGAAGATGTCCTGGGTACTTTGTAGGCTAGTACCCAAGATGGAGCTGACTAGATTTACAACTCTCTGCAGTTTCTTTCAGTCCTGTGCAGTAGCAACCCCCCCCCCCCCCCCCCCATACTTGGCAGTGATGCAGCCGGTCAGAATGCTCTCCATGGTACATCTTTAGAAGTTTTTGAGTGTATTTTTTGACATGCCAAATCTCTTCAAACTCCTAATGAAGTAGAACAGCTATCTTAACTTCTTTATAAGTACATCGATATGTTGGATCTAGGTTAGATCCTCAAAGATCTCGACACCCAGTAACTTGAAACTGCTCACTCTCTCCACTTCTGATCCCTCTTTGAGTATTGGTATGTGTTCCTTTGTCTTATCCTTCCTGAAGTCCACAATCAGCTCTTTCGTCTTACTGACATTGAGTGCAAATTTGTTGCTGCAACACCACTCCACTAGTTGGCATATCTCACTCCTGTACGCCCTCTCGTCATCACCTGAGATTCTACCAACAATGGTGGTATCATCAGCAAATTTATAGAGGGCATTTGAGCTATGCCGAGCCACACAGTCATGTGTATATAGAGAGTAGAGCAGTGGGCTAAGCACACACCCCTGAGGTGCGCAAGTGTTGATCGTCAGCAAGGAGGAGATATTATCACCAATCCACACAGACTGTGGTCTTCTGGTTAGGAAGTCGAGGATCCAATTGCAGAGGGAGGTACAGAGGCACAGATTCTGCAACTTCTCAATCAAGATTGTGGGAATGATGGTATTAAATGCTGAGCTATAGTCGATGAACAGCATCCTCATTCATTCATAGCTTGTCACACCAGACAGTCAGCCATTCTTGTCTGGCACGTAGTATCAGGATTGGTCTCCTTTTGGATTAACCGGGTCACGGTTTCAATGTTCCTGACTCGGCCTTTGTTTTTAACGAGGCCGAGTGGTTAGCTTGATGCTCAACCTGGCACGGATGGTAAGTGTGCTCGGGGGTGCCGACTGGGTTTGAACTTGGGAGTCTTCGCTTCCGAAGTTCAGTGCTGATGCCGCTGTGCCACCAGTCGGTATAACAGCATCCTGACATAGGTGTTTGTGTTATCCAGGTGGTTTGTGTGGAGAGCCATTGAGTTTCCATTGACCTATTGGAGTGATAGGCAAATTGCAATGGGTCCGGGTCCTTGCTGAGGCAGCAGTTCTGTCTAGTCATGAACAACCTCTCAAAGCATTTCATCACTGCAGACATGAGTGCTACTGAGCAACAGTCATTAAGGCAGCTCACATTATTCTTCATAGGTACTGGTATAATTGTTGCCTCTCAAGTGCCAAGGTCAGCGATGTCTCAGATTTGGTTCACAGCATTCTACAGGGGAAGAGTGAACAACCAGAAGTCGTGGTACATATTGTTACAATGACATAGGTAGGAAAAGGGAAGGGGTGCTGAAGACAGAATATAGGGAGTCACATAGAAAGCTGAAAAGCAGGACCTTCAGGGTAGCAATTTCTCAACTGCTGCCGGTATCATGTGCCAGTGAGGGAAAGAATAGGATGAATTGGCAGATGAATGTGTGGCCGAGGAACTGGTGCAGGGGATAGGCTTTCAGGTTTCTGTATCATTAGGATCTCTGCTGGGAAGGTACGACCTGTACAAAAAGGATGGGTTACACCTTGACCCAAGTGGGACCAATATCTTTACTGGTAGGTTTGCTAGAGTTATTGGGGAGGGTTTAAATTAATTTGTCAGGGGGAAGAGAAACAGAGTGATAGGGCTGAGGATGGGGCAATCGATATACAAGTAGATACAGTGTGTAGTCAGACTATGAGGACAGACAAGAAGATGATAGGGCCATATTGCAGACAGTGGGATGAGTTGAATGGTAACAGGGCAAAATTGATCATGGTGATGAGTACAAGACTGAAGGTGTTATAATTGAATAGAAGCAGTATACAGAATAAGGTAGATGATCTTGTAGCACGGTTAAGATTGGCAGGTGTGATGTGTAACAAGGGAGTCCTCGTGAAGGATTCCCTAAAGGTTAACTTGGAGATTGAGTTGGTGATAAGGAAGGCAAATTAAATATTAGCACTCATTTTGAGAGGAATAAAATATCAAAGCAAGGATGTAATGCTGAGGCTTTGTAAGGCAGTGGTCAGACCACACTAGGAGTATTGTGAGCAGTTTTTGTGCTCCTTATCTAAGAAAGAATGTGCTGGCATTGGATATGGTCCAGTGGTGGATCACGAGTATGATTCCGTGAGTAAAAGGTTTAATGTGCAAAGAGTGCTTGATAGTTCTGGGCGTTTACTCACTGGACATTAGAAGAATGAGGGGCATCTCATTGAAACCTATTGAATATTGAAAGGTCTAGATAGAATGGATGTGAAGAGAATGTTTTGGACCAGAGGCACAGCCTTAGAATAGTGAAACATTCATTTAGAACAGAGATGAGGAAGAATTTCTTTTGCTTGAGGGTAGAGAATCTGTGGAATTCATTGTCACAGACAGCTGTGTAGGCCAGGTCATGGGACATATATAAAGCAGAGGTTGAAAGGTTCTTGATTAGTCAGGGCATCAAAAGTTACAAGGAGAAAACTGGAGAATGGGGTTGAGAGAGATAATAAATCAGCCACAATGAAATAGCCAAGTAGACTTTATGGGCCAAATGGCCTAATTCTGCACCTCTGTCTTATGGTTTTTGATGGTTCAAGGAAACCAGAGTGTAGCCAGAGTAAGGAAAAAAATTACAATTATCACACCAAAGCATAGAAACATTAACTGTTAGCGAAGGCCAGATACCTTGACATATGGGACAAAGAGGACTACCTGTGAGAGATCCATTGAAACAATGAACTGAGCAAAAGAGATTTTCTTCTGCAACACTAACACAGCCATGCAAGTGGAATGTTTGTATTTGGGCACCAGCAACCAATTTTGTCATTGCTTTCACCATTCACTATCCACAATTTCACCCTACTTTTGGTGTAGGAGCCACGTATCTATTTTCTGTCTGTATTGTATTTTGTGGCCTGCTTATTATGGTCATCTGTCATGTGGGTTGGGGCATGGTAGAAGCAAATGAGTATAGTTACACATTCATGCTTAGTTTAGTTTAGTCTAATTAAGAGAGAGTAAGCCATGGGTTTTTTTTTTGTTAATCTCAAATTTACTGTGGTTCGATTGCTTAGTTGTTATGCTAATTGGGATATATTTGAAACACCAACTAGATCACTAACTTTGCTTAAATATGATAGTCCAACTGCTAACTTCATTAGTTTGATAATTTGAATGCTAAATCACTAATTTAGTTTTGTTAGATCTTTATTGCTTCAAGATTGTTTGTTTTTCCTGGTTTCATTATAAAGGATCAAACATTCCTTTTTTGATTTTGGAACTTTGTTATTTTGGAAGTGCATCATACAGTGTGAATCTCCTGGCTTAGTCTCTCAGTGGTTTTAGTTTGTTTTAAAGTAACCACTACATTTTGTGAACAAAAAAATAGTTATGCCAAACAAACACCAGTCTATAGCAAAGGATTGCCTCAGACCCATTGGCACAACTGGATCATAACACTGAGACCAACACGACCTTCTGTTGATTCAATCTGTGTGTCTGTGGTTTGAATACAGTTTTGAATGGTCAGTGCTGCCCATCCATTGGGGACTGTTGCTCAATCGTGTGGTGTTTGCCTGAGGGTTCGTCGCTTTGTTTTATTGAAGTGCTGAAACATTCCAGTTGCTGACATTTGAACGTCAATTAATTGTGAGTAGCACAATAAGGAAAAGGTAACATGAGTGACTCGAAATATGGAACTGAAGTCAGCGAAGCTCACATCAGGGCTAGTAAAAGAGAAATTAAGCTTAATTTGAAAGCCTTAGCAGGTAAAATTGAAAGTCTTCAAAAGGAGTATAAAACAAATGTGAGCAAAATTAAAGGTTTAATACCGCCAACTAATAATCTTACGAAAATTAAAAGAAAATGCCTTACAAGTGCAATATCATTTTGAGGACTTGACTAATCTCTGTGAAGTTGTTGCTATGCAATATCACATGCTAATCTCAGTACTTTCCAAGTTCAAGCAGTAAAGACATAATAAATGTTTTACACACATTGATCACTATTGTAGTGCATTCATAGGGAATGTGGAACAATGGTTGAACCAAACATGTTATATTTAAGGCCATGTTGCTACAAAAAGTGAATATGTGTCACACCTTCCATCAGACCATGCTTATCAAATTCCACGTCATGTTTTGATTACACTTATGGCAGAGGACCCACAGGATGACGTAAACCCAAGCAGCAGTGTGTCAAATGTCAGCGCTCGAAATTCTGCTGCAGGCAGAATATCTTCTGTATTTAATAGCTCCTCTGCACACATTAAAATGAAGGCTTTTTTAGCTGCATTGAAGGACAAACAATTGTTGAAAGACAAATATGCACAGGAAGAGCAAAAGGAACAGCTATGGAAAAGGAAGGAACAGCTGAGGTTGCAGGTAGAAATTGCTGCACAGGTGGCCAAAGTTAATGTGCTAAGGGCTTCAAGTTTGGCAACTGCTAGAAGTGTTCCAGAAAAACAGTCCTATGGTATGAGTTCCTATATAGATAGGGACAGAAGAAAAGCCAAAATGTCATAAAGAAATTACCCTATATGCTTAAGGATAAATGGAAAACCATGGTCTATGAACTGCGAGAAAGGTATTACCATAAGATTACATTCACTGACGTTGTTGGTTTTATAGAGGGGCAAGTAAAGGTTGCTACACATCCGGTGATTGGGAATAAACAGGATGGAACATGACCAGCAATAAGCAAAGGTGTAAACAAAACTAAGTCGCTATTTCATCCTAAGGCTAAAGGAAACAGTTTTTCCACTACTGGGCCACTGTGAGAATTAAAGCTAAAACTGAACCTGGAACTAATGGAAGGGAAATGGTCTCATTAGCCAAAAGGGTTTGTCTGTTCTACAAGAGTGAACAAACATTGTGCCCTCAGCTGCAGAAAAGGGCTCATAGTGAGAAGATTGCCTTCTTAAAAGAAAATTGTGTCTGCTTTGGCTGTTTGTGTACGGAACACATCAGCAAGGATTGTAGGAAGTGTCTTTCATGCAAGGTATGCAGAGGCAAGCATCCCAGCATATTTCACATACACTCTGACGAAAAGGGTGCAGAATCAAAACAAGCCATGAAAGAATCAGACCCAGCAGTGAGTAGTGTCCTGGTATCCAATGGCCTCACAGAGGCTGGTGTTCATGATTGTAAACTTCCCACAGTTCCAGTACAAGTGAAGTCTAAGAAGGGTAAAAAGACAGCGATTACTTATGCTTTCCTAGATCCAGGAATCACAGCAGTGTTCTGCACAGTTAGTCTCATGAACAAGCTCAACTGCACAGGAAAAGGCACACGCATTATCTTACGCACCATGGGTCAAGAGAAGATTGTGAGTAGCTACACTGTTTCTGGATTGGAAATGGCTGGCTTAGATGGTGAAAACTATTGTGAACTACTTACTATCTACATATATAGAACACTACAGCACAGAAAACAGGCCATTTGGCCCTTCTAATCTGTGCCAAAACTTTATTCCGCTAGTCCCATTGACCTGCACCCAGTCCATAACCCTCCAGACCTCTCCATGTATCTATCCAATTTATTCTTAAAACTTAAGAGTGAGCCTGCATTTACCACGTCAGATGGCAGCTCGTTCCACACTCCCACCACTCTGAGTGAAGAAGTTCCGCCTAATGTTCCCCCTAAACCTTTCCCCTTTCCTCTTTTACGAGAAGCCATGTCCTCTCGTATTTATCTCTCCTAATCTAAGTGGAAAGAGTCTACTCCCATTTACTCTGTCTATACCCCTCATAATTTTGTAAACCTCTATCAAATCCCCCCTCATTCTTCTACACTCCAAGGAATAAAGTCCTAACCTGTTCAGTCTTTCCCTGTAACTCAACTCCTGAAGACCCGGCAACATCCTAGTAAATCTTCTCTGCTCTCTTTCAATCTTACTGATATCCTCCCTATAGTTAGGTGACCAGAACTGTACACAATATTCCAAATTTGGCTTCACACAGAAAAGTATGCCTGTCCATGTTGGGAACATTCCACGTCAGAGCGATTTCCATTAATGGTCTCATCTGAAACAAGTTCATTTATTTGCCAGACAGTCGTTGCAAGTGATTTGCTGAATGAATGATGAGCCCTATGCAATTAGAACAATGCTGGGCTGGCCTGTGAATAGACCACTGAATGGAGACCATGGTAATGGAAGAGACTGTGCACAGCCAGAGCTGACAGTGAACAAGATCTCAGTTTTGAACTTGGATGAGCATACTCACAGAGGCAGTTCAAGCCAGACTTCCCTGAATGCAGTCAAAGCGAACAACCTGGTTCGTCAAGAGAAGATCACAAGTTTGTGGAGCTGGTTACAAATTCCATAAGACTGATGGATGAGTACTACCAGATTAGCTTCCCTTTGAAAAAAGTGGTTAACACGCTGAATAATAGGAAGATTGCTGAAGAGCATGCTCTAAATCTAAGAGGTTTAAGAAGGATTCGTCATTTCACACTGAAGGATATAGTGTTGATCACCCTAGAAAAAAAGGAAACTTTGTGTTGTGTTTAACTGTGAAGCGACTTTTCAGGGAATGACACTTAATACTCACCTTTTACAAGGATCAGATCTTACTAGTTCACTGATTGGAGTCATAATCAGATTCAGAAAAGAACAAGTGGTGATTATGGCAGATATTGAATCAATATTTCATCAGGTTAGGATGCCAGCAGAAGATGCCGAGCTGCAGGGTTTCTCTAGTGGCCTGATGGTGATCTTGGCAAAAATGTGGTAGACTTTAGAATGCTGGTACATCTCTTTGGAGCAATTTCATCACAGAGCTGTAAAATTTTCACTCTTAGGAAATGCACAGAAGGACAGTTCAGCCATGAGACAGTGGATAAGGTTTTGCATTGCTTCTACGTTGATGATTGTCTTGTGTCAGTGTCCTCTGAGGAAGAAGTCGTGTCTATCATGACCTTGGACCATTTGTTCTAGAGGCACCTTTCGACTAATGAAAAGGATAAGCAACAGACATAGTGTGTTAACTGTGATACCAGAAGAGCAAAGAGTGAAAGTCATAAAGGATTTGAATTTGCATCAAGATATACTTTCAGCAGAGAGAGTACTGGGTGTGCAATGGTGCATGCAGTCTGCTACTTTCAAGTTTAAGATCATGATCCAAGATAGACCACTCACAAGAAGTGGGATCCTTTCCACAGTTAGTTCCATCTATGGTCTTTTAGGAATCTTGGGTCTGGTGTGCTATCTCCTAAGAAGATCCAACAATATTTATGTAGGAAAGGACTTGACTGAGATGACAGTATACCAACATCAGTTGTTCATAAGTGGACAAGCTGGCTGGAAGAACTCTACCAATTGAAAGACTTTAAGGTTTTTAGATGTTTGAAGCTCCTGGATTTTTTTTTTTTAAGCTACTGCTGCACAGTTACACCATTTTACAGACACAGGCGAAGATGGCTTTGGAGCAGTGACCTACCTATTGTTGCACAATATGCGTTCTCAGGTGCACTGTGCTTTTATCATGGGAAAATCTGGGTAGTTTTGTTGAAGTCAGTTTCCATCCCTCGTATGGAGCTCACTGCTGCTACAATACCAAGCCAATGGACACATTATGGAAAAAGGGGTTGCACAAGCGGCTTCATGACTCAATGTTTTGGACTGATAGCACTTCTGTGAATGAAACTTCTAGGCTGTGAACCATCTTTGCAAAGCTTAAGAAATTCTGAAAAGTCTCACAATCATCTTAATGAAGGTATGGAAACACTTCAAGCGACCCAGCAGATGTGACCTCTAGAGGGTTGAAGGTGAAAGCACTCATGAAGAATGAGAGCCATGAGTGTCAGAGCCTCAGAATCTTCTTCAGCTTGAAAGGAAATGGCCTGTGAATCCTGATTGTTTTGGAGAACTTCGGGTAGATGATCCAGAAATCAAGAGTGTTACAATGCATATTTAAGAGGAGTTGGATGCCTTAACATGTATAATCCATCACTTCTCATCTTGGGTGTGTTTGAGGATGACTGTGGCCTAGATTCTTAGATTTAAGAACCTGTCCTTGTTTCTTAGTTGGAAGAGGAAGCAATTGAATATCACTCTTACTCAGTTTGACTTGGATGACAAATAACAAGGGTATTCTTTGGAGAGAAAGAGATTGAAAAGGCTATAAGTCAGATCAACTGAGAAGCTCAGAAAAGCTGAAATGGAGATCATTGGGTTTTGCAAATATAGAGATTTCCAGATGAATTCTCAGGTTTGCAAATGGAAGAAAGTATGAAAAAGTACAGCCATATTTACACGATCACTTCAGTACTTGAAGGTGGTGCCTTGAGAGTTGGTGGAGAACTTAGTAGGGCATCCATGCCTGAAGAGTCTAAATATCCTGTTATACTGGCAAAGGATCTTCATATCTCAGATCTCATTCTGTGGCATGTACAACAAGAAGTGGGACATGGTGGCCATAATAACATGTTACCAGCTGCTGCTAAAATTACTGGGTTCCTGGTGTTA
The DNA here is from genome assembly GCF_048418815.1 of Hemitrygon akajei. Taxonomy (NCBI): domain Eukaryota; kingdom Metazoa; phylum Chordata; class Chondrichthyes; order Myliobatiformes; family Dasyatidae; genus Hemitrygon; species Hemitrygon akajei. The sequence continues at coordinate 46,817,430 of NC_133135.1, read as the reverse complement.
GTACAACTATAAGAATCCTGTCTCAGTGTGTTGTTTGTTGACTGAAGCACGCAGATCCAGGATGCCAGCACATAGATCTGCCTCTGGACAGGGTCTTTCCAGATGAACCTCTGCTTACACGTGTAAGAGTGGACTACTTTGGACCCTTTGAGGTGAACATCAGAAAGAGTACAGTGAAGAAGTATGGGCTCATATTTACCTGTCTAGCTTTATGAGCTGTTCACATTGATGTGGCACCTTCTTTATGCAGATTCCTTTGTTAATGCACCAACACTTTATTGTAAGATGAGAACAGATTCGTGAACTGCATGTGTCACACTTTGTTGGAGCTGAGCGTGAGTTGCAAGAAATCATTGAAAATTAAAATCATTCACCACCTAGGTGATGTTCTTCAAAATGAATTAAGTGGATTTTTAACCCTCCGGCTGGTTCACATCATGGAGGAACATGGGAGAGATTGTTCAGGTCTGTGCAAAAGGTCCTTCAAAAATTAAGATACACAATCTTGACAAAGAGGGTTTTATGGAATCATAAGACATAGTACATAGAGTCCAAAGCATGAAAGATTAGTAAGAGACTAACCTGATAGGAGCCCTGGTCCACAGTTATGTTGGAAAGATCTCGTTATTCTGGAACTGCCCAGTAATAATCACTCCTTGGACAATTTAGACCAAATTTCCTCATACTGAGTGGATTTATACGCAAAGGCCAAGAAATTGCCATGATCCTGTTCTACCTTTCAATCACCCAACACTGAAAGAAAACAGAATGAGTATTAAGTTTATTATCACTGACCTACGCTGTGAATTTTATTGCTTTGTAGCAGCAGTACATGCATGGCATAAAAATAACTAAATGAAGCAAACAAACAAACAAACAAATGAATAAATAAATAGTGCAAAAGAGGAATAACAAGGTAGTGTTCATGAATTCATGGACCATTCAGAAATCTGATGACAGAGAGGAAGAAACTGCTCCTGGAACACTGAATGTGAGCTTTGGACTCCTGCATCTCATTCCTGCTGGCAGCAATGAACAGAGGGCATGGCGCAGATAGTAAGGGTCCTAAAAGATGGATGTTACCTTCTTGAGACACTATATTTTGAAGACTTTCTTGATGGTGGGGAAGGTAGTGCCCATGAGAAGGCTGGATGAGTCTACAACATTCTGCAGTCTCATTCCAAAAGACATATTGTAGGAGCAGAATTAGGCTATTCAGCCCATCGAGCCTGCTCTGCCATTACATCATTGATGATTTATTATCCCTTTCAACCCCATTCTCCTGCCTTCTCCCCATGATCTTTGATACCCTTACTAATCAAGAACCTATCAACCTCTGCTTTAATTATACCCAATGACTTAGCCTCCACAGCTCTCTGTGTCAATTAATTCCACAGATTCACTGCTGTCCAGCTAAAGAAATTCCTCCTAATCACTGTTCTAAAGGGACATCCTTCTATTCTGAAGCTGTTCCCTCTGGTTCCAGAGTCCCCCAGGATAGAAGACATCCTCTCCATGTCTTCTCTATCAATGCCTTTCAATACTTCATTGCTTTCAATGTAATTCCCCTCATTCTTCTAAACTCCAGTGAGTACAGGCCCAGAGCCATTAAATGTTCCTCATACATTAACCTTTTCATTCCCAGATCATTCTCATAAACCTTCTCTGGATCCTCTCCAACACTAACAGATCCTTTCTTAGAAAAGGGGTCCAAAAACGCACACAGTACTCCAAGTACGGTCTGACCAATGGCTTATAAGTCTCAGCATTGCATCCTTGCTTTTATATTTTTATTCTCTCCAAGTGAATCTTAGCATTGCATTTACCTTGCTTACCACTGACTCAACCCGCGAGTTAACCCTTAGGGAATCCTGCATGAGGACTCCCAAGTTCCTCTGCACCTCTGATATCTGAAGCAAATAAACTATGCCTTTATTCCTTCTACCAGAGTACATGACCACACCCTTCCCTACATTATATTCTGACTGCCATTTCTTTGCCCATTCTCCTAATCTGTCCAAATCCTTCTGCAGTCCAAATTGTTCCTCAACACTACCTGCATCTTCACCTACCTTCGTATTATATGCAAACCTGGCCACAAAACTATCAATTCCACCACCTAAGTCAACGTTCAAAGTAAATTTATTATCAAGGTACGTATGTGCTTCCATATACAACCCTGAGACCTGTTTCCTTGTGGGCATCTTCAATAAATCCAGTACCGTAATAGAATCAAAGAAAGATCTCACCCAATAGAATGGACCACCAAAATACATTAAATAAATATCGATAGAATATAATCACAGAACGCTACAGCACAGAAACAGGCCCTTTGACCTATCTAGTCTGTGTTGAAACATTAACCTGCCTAATCCCATTGACCTGCACCCAGCCCAAAATCCTCCAAACCCTTCTCATCCATGTACCTATCCAATTTCCCTGAACCGGGACACACAAAATGCTGGAGGAACACAGCAGGCCAGGCAGCATCTATAAGGAGAAGCACTCGGCCCAAAACATCGACAGTGCTTCTCCCTATAGATGATGCCTGGCCTGCTGTGTTCCACCAGCATTTTGTGTGTGTTGTTGTTTGAATTTCCAGCATCTGCAGATTTCCTCATGTTTGCTCCCTGAACCGGGCCCAGGTTTAATCCTCTGATATGTTGATGCCTAGGAACTTGAAAAGGTAGTGACCTTTTGGGTGCAGCTCCCAGGAAATCATCAAGTATTCCTGTTTAGAACAGTTTTATCTAATTAGATTTCCTAGCAGCCAGTTATACCTGGGCCAGCCCAAATCTAGGCATTATAAACGAAAGTACAGGCAGTCCCCGAGTTACGAACATTCGACTTACAAACAACTCGTACTTACGAACGGAGGGAGAACGCCGTCCGCTATTTTAAGTCAGATCACGACGCCGTCTGCCATTTTAAGTCATTGCAGTTAACACTGTGTTGAGTGTGTAACTTTGTATTTGGCTTAAATATTTCTTAGCAAGATTCACCCTGACCACACCCCCCACCTTTTCCAGTAAGCACCGCCCCTACTTGTCCCATTTAGCCTGGCTCAGTGCGGGTGGAATTTAGGACCCGGGGGAGCAGAGGACCCGCTGCTCGCGGCTGCTGCTGAATCTGCAGTTTTCTGTCTCCTTGACGGTAAAATATATACTATATACAAAGACCAACATTTCAATTAACTGACGCTAAATAATACCGGATGTACCTGTTCCGACTTACGAACAAATTCGACTTAAAGACGGACTCAGGAACGGAAGTCATTCGTGACCCGGAGACTGCCTGTACATAAAATATTATAAATTGTTCATAAAAAAACTTTGTTAATCAGCAGGTGGTGAGAATGCAGAACTCACTTCCTGCTGGAATGGTTGATGCAATTAGTTTAAATACATTATGTAATACACATGCCTCCATTTATTCCCTCATGGAATGTTGGCATCACTGGAGTGGTTCTCCAGTTGTTCCTGAGAAAGTGCTGAATTTTTTAACTACTTCAATTCTTCACGTTAATATAATCCAAAATGTTGTTGACAGCACATTTCTTTGATTTAAACCCAGTGATAATTAAGGAGCTGAAATATATGTGTGACTTTGGCTGGGAACCTGCATGTGGTGGTTTCATTTACTAAGTGCCGTTGTTCCTTTTAGTGTTGGAGAACACAAGTTTGGGAATCACTGTGAATGTCGACTGAATAACGAATGGCAACACATTTTAGAATGGTGCATACTGTACATACTGAATGAGCTACTTTAACCTAGAGGGTGCAAGCTTGTTCAGCTTTTAAATCAAAAGCCACATTGACAAGATGAGAGTAAGCCTGTCAAGATGAAGCATAAACACAAAAGAATGCTTAGAACAAATAGCAATGGACGTCCTCTTAATTGATCCAACAGTTGCTAATGAGAAATAAAAATATTCAACTGCAAACACTACCTTAGATATACAAAACATATGATGATGTCATAGCATCAGATTATTCAAACTTCCTAATGCTGCCAATTAGAAATGACAATGAAAGTGAACACAGCTCTGTCAGGATAGCCTCCAACCTGATGCCATGAATATCAATTTCTCCTTCCAGTAAAAAAATGTCCCTCCTCTCCTATTCCCCACTCTGGTCTCTTACCTCTTCGCACCCTCCTACCACCTCCCCCGGGTCCCATTCTCCTATGGTTCCAGTTTAAGACGGTGCTACCGAACATGTGCAGCAGTTCAAAAGGCAAAAACAATGACTAAAAACATTACTAGTAGCACCTTTTCTGAAGTAAATTGTGTTACATTATCACCACAAACAACAAAGAGACGAGTGGAGGTGAAGCAAATTCCAGGGATAAACCGTGCTGGTACATTGCAGAATCAACGCAGATGGAGTGAGCTATTTGGAGGCATCAAGGCAGAGGAGTTCCAGTGCCTGTACAATTGGCCCAGGTGTGAAGTTGGATCACTCTGGGTGCCGAGCTGATTTGGAGAAATCAAGAGCAGCTTCAGGCTGGGCCCGAAGGGAGTTGCTGGGTGGCGGGGTTTCGACACGGTGTGTTTCACAATGCCGGGGCCAGGTCCTAGCACAAGATATGTGACGATTTTGGACAATTTGAATGCCGGCCCAGATAGACTGGAAAGACATCACTCACTTTTCTGCAATATTCACTCCTCGCTCCAAGGGGCCGAGGCAATGAAGACTGCCCTGGTTGCTGTGCTCTGTGCCCGTTAATATGATGAACAGATACCAAGGCTTTGGGGCCTACTCCGGGGTTCGGATCTAAGGATTCATTTAGGTTCGGAATGTTGTTGCTCACTTCCATTGATTGCATAATTTGTATTTCAGCCCCTCCCCTTCCCTTTCTCCATGCATCGGGTGCTGGTCTTTATTTTATTGTTTTAATTGTGTTAGGTGGCTTAATTGTTACAGGTGGCTGCCTGTAAGCAAACTTATACATTCTTTGATGATAAATGTACTTTGAAACTTTGGTCCACTCACCTCTCCTACCAGATTAATTCTTCTCCTACCCTTTACAGACATCCCACCTCTCCCAAAAGTTCTGGGAATCTCCCACATATTGATAGCAGCTCCCTGACGCCTGCAAATTATATAGAATATCCCGGAAACTGGTTTTTTTGAGAGACAGAGAGAGGATGAATCCTGATTGGTCTCTCTTTGTGCTAAGTAGACCTATCAGTTTTCTCTGTGGGCTGGCTCTAGTCGACCTTTCTCTCTATTTTAATGTCCATCAGTTCAGTTTAGTGTCCTGCTGCGCCATGGCAGTGTTCCAAAAAAAGAAAATATAAAATGTACTTCACCCCAGACTACACTAAAGTGTACCCCTGCCTAATAGGGGTCAAAAATAATGACAGTGTTGTTCGCTGCACTGTTTGCAACAGTGACTTTTCTTTTGCCCAAGGTGGGTTAAATGACTGTAAAAGACATGTTGAGGTGAGTTTAACAGATGTCATTTGTTCATTAGCATAGCTAACATTATTTAAACTAGCTGGCTAGCTGTTAAGGAGCTACTCTATTACTGTCCTACGTGATGAGGCCAAACTCCCTGTAGTCTTGCTTAAAGTTGTAATAGAATAAAAAAACAACTTCATGATAATATAAGCACATATTTTAATGCCACATTTTCTGCATAAGACAATATAATAAGGATACACCTTATGATTTTATTTCTTTTAGGGACCACAACATATTGGGGAGGCTAGGTGCAGGGAAGGCTGCTCACAGTTCTCTTCAGCAGAAAACCAAAGTCTGACAGAGATGGCCACTAGAGCTGAGGTGTACTTTACATCTTTCATCGTTGAGCATAACCTGTCAGGTGCTTTCAAAAAATCTTGGAGAATTTCCCAATGAGAGACAAAATCTTGGAAAGTCTGTCAGTGGTTAATACAGGAGCCAAGATGAGGTGAATCCAGAGCAGATTTTGACTTTGTCAGAGAGATTTCCAAATGTGATCAAGGCAGATGCAGGAGAACAGCTCCACTTGGAAGTCCTGGATTATGTCTCAACCAACCTTGAAGGACTGGTGCCAAACTACAAAGGTTTTCCAGTTGATGAGTTCTGGGGGAAGCTGTCCAAAGTAAAATCTGTGAGCACAGGGCAGTTGAGATTCAAAGAGCTCTGCCAGTTGATGAAGCTGCTTTTGGTGCTGCCAAATTCTAATTGTGATGTAGAAAGGGCATTCAGCATGGTGCGTCAGAATTCAGAAGTCAGCTGTCTCACTTGTGAATCTGATGTCTTGCAAAATTAACATATTCATTGACACAGATTGCTATGAGGTTGAGACTTCTGGAAAAATGCTCAGATCCGCCAAGCCACATCACAGTACAGCAAAAGAAATAGAAAAGCTATTTGCATTAGCATTTAGCTATTAGCATTGAGGCTGCCAACAAAATACTCAACATGTATGTGTGTGTAAATAGTTTCAATATGTGATCAAATATTGTGTTCTTTCATAATCAAATGTCCTGTATACATACACCCTTGGAGGGCGACTGGGGGAGCGGGGTGGTGGTGCTACCTCCCTGAAATGAGTTTTTGCAGGGTGGGATGTCTGCCTTTACTTTGCCTACCCACCTGGCCTCACCTATCACCGCCTAGCTATCCCTTCTTCCCTCTGTCCACCTTTTTATTCTGTCGCCTTCCCTCTTCCTTTCCAGTCCTGTCGACTGTTTATTCATTTCCACAGACGCTGCCCGATGAGCTGAGATCCGGCAGCATTTCGCGTGTGTTGCTATCACAGCAATGTCTCCTTGGAAACAGAACGAGATCGAACCGGTCAATTACGACAATAAACCAGTTAGCAATATCAGTATTCTACATTCTTTTGCAGGGAACAGGTTTTCCATGCAAAAGCATCATTTGTATTCACGCATTTGGTAAAACTCATAGCAATAAACATGAAGGCTTCCGAAGGCACGGCGGTATCAGGAATGGGTTAATTACCACGCCGGGCCGGGCCGGGCCACGAGGTGGGAACCTCAGTTCCGAGCCTCTGCTGCGCTGGGGACCGGGTTCTCGTGTTGAACGCTTCCGGAGTCGGTAAATGGCGGCCCCGTGGAGCGCGCGGCTGCGGTGGTTTGCACCGTAAGTATCGGCGGTAACGGATTGCGCAGAGCGGACTCAGCGCTGGAAGTGAAGAATATTAGTCGCAGTAGTGCCCAACCTCGGTGCACAAAGTCAGAGAGCCACCGGAACTCTGGTCTGCTGCTGAGGGCATCGAATGGGGGGGGGGGGGGGGAATGAAAGTCTTTCTGCGGCACGATCCTTGGAGTTAAACTTCATCTCCTGCTTCTGCCGTGTGTTTGCATCCTTTGTTGCAGATATGCCCTCAGGTCAATTGCAACTGATCTTTAAACACCCTCCACCTGCCAGGTGTAGATTTGCCCCTAAACAGCTTTTTCTAATTAACTCCTAGATCCTGCCTAATACCCTTGGGCCAGTTGTATACTCTCCCATGAGGTTCATCCTTATCTTAAAACTTAAGGAGTTGTGATCACTAGCAAGAGAAAATCTGCAGATACTGTGTGTTATGATTACTTTTTCTTAAGCATTCTCCCATTGACGTGTCTGTCACCTGGCTAGGTTCCAGTATAGCCCCTCCTCTAGTTGAACTATCTATTTACTGATTTAAGGATCCCTCTGGTGCACCTAACAAATTCTGCCCTGTTTAAATCTTTTACCCCTGTCTACGTGGGGTAAGTTGAAGTCAGCCACTACAACAACCCTGCTGTTTTAGCTCCTTCCCCTAATCTGCCTGTATATCTGTTTCACAATGTCCCAGTGGATATTGGGGGTCTGTAGTATAATCCCACCAGAGTGATTACACCTTTCATATTTCTGAATTTTAAAGAAGTTTAGAATAGAAAATTGAGTAATAGAAAAGTTTAATTTCATCTTATTGCAATGCTGGTAAATGTGTTAAATGAGCCAAATGCCAATGCATTAAATGGTTGACTGTAATATAAATCCGCTGTGTTTATTACATTAGATCTTAGCCTGATATCTCGTTTGGTGCAGCAGTACAGTCATTGAATCGTACAAGACAGAAATGGGCCCAACACTCTGCTGGAGGAACTCAGCAGGTGAGCAGCATTTGTGGGAGGAAAGGAATTGTTGACATTTCAGCCCAAATCAGGATACAAAGTTTCAGCTCAAAACATTAACAATTCCTTTCCTCTGTAGAGTTTCACCAGTAGATTGTTGCCCCAGCATCCAGCATCTAAAGTCTTGTGTCTCATGGAAGCAGGCCCTTTAGACCAACTCGTCCATGTCAACCAAGATATCTACATGAGTTAGACCTATTTGCCTGTGATTATCCCATAACCCAGCCTCTACTGTCCATGTACTTGTCCGATTTTAAACTTTAAATTTTACCAACCTCTGCTACTTTCTCTGGAAGCTCATTCTCCCACCTGTGTGAAAAGTTGTGCCCCTTTAAACCTTTCCTTCTCACCATAAACCAATGCCTTCTACTCCCATGCCCTGAGGAACAAAACTTACCATACATCTTGTGTATGCCCCTCATGATTTATATACCTCTATAAACTCACCCTCAGCATCATAGGCTCAAGGGAAAAAAAACAGTTGCAGTCTCCTTGTCACTCAAGTTCTCCAGTCCTGGTAACATTCTTGTGAATCTTCTCTGCACTTTTTCCAACTTAATGTCATCCTTCCTATAGTTGGAGATGTTATACTTTGTATGGAATGTTTTGCTATTATAATGTTTTAGGTTGACAAAAATTCCGAATATTATCTTAAAGAATGTGAGTTGCTTTCAGTAATCTCATTATTAATTCTTAAACAAATATTAAATGGTCTATTTATCTAGTCCTTACTGGATTATGGTAGCTTGCTATGCACTAATTGTCTGCTATGAGATAACGTGCACTTTGAAAGCACTTTACCGTATTATGCTGTGGGATGTCATTGAGTAATTCAGCACAGAAGTGGAACTTTTAGCCATCATGTCCATGTAGAGGTCATGCACATATCTATACTAATTCAATTTACCAGCACTTGGCCTATAGCCTACTAAGGTTATGAGACAGAGCAAATTGATACATAAATGCAAGCCTATTATTTCCCAAAGGAGTATTAGAAAAATTATGACTGTTTGGTAACACTGTATGCTTTGGTATAATCAAAGGAGCCAGAACAGAATTTCTCTTCAGAAATCAATTATAATTATATCAGTTCAATAAATATTTAAATCTAAAACTTCATCATGATAGAAGTGCTCACACGGGCTTGAGTATAATGAAGTTTGTGGTTAAACTGTTTGGGTAATATTTTACTTAAATTTTTTTGACGATTTTTTTACATTTAATAGTTTCTTACAGTTAAATGCTTCTGAAAGGTTGCTTCCTGCCACATGTCCTTGGCAAAATCTGCCCAAACGAAACAATTCAAATAGAACTTCAGTAGTTCGCGTTGGAAGGCAAGTCTACACCAGGCTGTATCCTGTTCTGCTGGTTCAACCTGATGGATCTACTATCAATATCCGATACAAGGAGCCCAAAAGAATTATCACTGTAAGGATTTACCAATTAATGTTTAATTAGTTTTTTTTTATAAATGGTCTAAAGTTTAAAAGAGTTTCACAATATTTCCAAGAAATGATATGCTAGAACACACTCACATAGGAACAGGGGTCATGCCACCAGGCCTTTCTACCTTGCCCCACCATTTTAAGTGATGGCTGTTTCAAGACAGATATTTCAGATAAAAACAATAGCACATGCGCACCAACTTTAACCGTCTGCTCACGAGTGCACGTACAAGTATATCTTAACATCCCCCTTTATATCAAAACAAAGAAAAGGAACAATTGTATTTAACAATTAAACTCATTTCTCTGGAGTCTGCTTTCCAGTATATTTTCATGGAATTAACTTTCAAAGCATTCATTAATCTTGCCTTATGTCTCTATGCTTGTCACAAATACATACCACTCATTATTTCCGTTTGTAAGAGCATATACAAAATATAAAACATACTAAAATTCGACTTTAACTTCAAACTACAAACTACACAACCTCAAATAGGACATGGTCCTCCTTTGAGTATAAACATGACATTAAAATGCCAAATAGTGTCACAGTCTTATCGTAGTGTTCTCGCTCAGGTGTAAGAGAACGCTGAACTAAACACCGAGGTAAACCGTCGTCAATGAAAGCAGGATCGCAGTAAGATTAACCGTTTACTGTTCACTCTTCCACATTAACGTATGGTGAAAACTGTTGATAAAACAATACAAGATTTGTACAGTATTTGTTTCCTTCTTAAGTCACATTTACATCGTAAATACTTGCAAAAGTAAACTACAACAACTACATTACATTAAAATGCAGCATACAGTCAGAATCTACCTACGCCATTGACTGCTTTAAATACACTTCAACACAAACTATCCCAACTCTTTAACTAACGAAAACATAAACCTTATCAACCGTCATTACTTTTAACGGAATCAGCGTTAACATTTTAATTCAACATATTGATTATCTCATGAACTTACGGCGTTGCTTCACTATGTTTCTAATGCGTAGAAGACAACTTTTCTTGCGCTGATCTTGCACATGTGAGCCCCCTCCTTCCCATTTCTCCAAACCGGTATTTTCCCACAAGACGCGGCGAAACCGGATGTGACGTCATCGCATGCCACGATATATCACAGACAACGAATTTACTTTAAACAATCCTAACTTTAACTAAAAAATGCTAACAAATGAATTACTAAGCGAAAATATTATAAACTAAACAAATGCCATAAAGGCAACACACTTATTGTTCATACAATTATTCTATGTAGGACAAAGTCTTCTAGATATTGTGGCCTTTTCACTGTGCGGCCAGAACGAGTTTTTACTGTTTTGTCTGAGTCCTGTTGTTTGTTATTTGCATGTTTCAACGTTTGTGTTGTATCACTAGCCTCTGCTAGTGTTTGACTGTGTGCATTTGATGCGGTAGGCACACTGTGATCATTGATCTTGGTTGTTTGACCTGATTTTGCCTGTTAATGTGCTTTTCAGGCGGTTCCTCGGCCGTCTTTCGTAGATGTATGCGTAGAAGTAGATCCCAGAAGGGGTTTGAACTACATATGAACGCTCATCAAGGCGCCGACACGCAATTGCTTTCTCCTAATTCTTTTTACCTTGCACCAGGGGTTGCACGCGCACAGTATCCTCTTCGTCGAGTGGGGCAAGATCTTTGGCTGATTTGTTGTAATTGTCGGCCTGCTGCTGGACGCGTTGTTTCGTATGCTCGTGTTTGCGTACGACTCTGGTTCCAGTAAACTCGCTGTTGTAGGCAGGAGCGTGCTTGTGTGGCGATTCATCAGACGCTGGGCAGGACTCGTGCTGAGCCCTTGCGAAGGTGTGTTGCGCTGGTCTATAAGTGCAAGGTAGGGATCTGCTCGCAATTTGTTGCTCTTTGTGAGGATCCGCTTAGCTGTTTTAACTGCTGATTCAGCTTTTCCGTTTGCTTTGCTATTTCCAGGACTGCCACACAAGTGCTCAAAATCCCATTCTCATGCAAATCTGTGAAATTCCGCTGACGTGTATTGTGGCCCATTATCACTAACCACTTGTGTTGGGCTACCATATCTTGAAAGTGAGCCTTCAGTTTGCGAATAACGGCAGCGCTGGTCATATCGCAAAGAAGGTCTACCTCGAAGGAATAGCTGTAGTAATCAACTGTGATGAGGTACTCTTTTCCTTCGAATGTAAGTAGGTCGGTACCTATCTTTTCCCATGGCCGAGCAGGTACCTCATGACTTATAAGCGATTCTTTCTGCTGACTCATTTCGTATGTGCGACAGACATCACATGTAGCAATATATTGCTTGATGTCACTGCTTATGCCTGGTCAGAAAAGACGTTCGCGTGTGCATCTGCAGCATCCTTCTATGCCCAAGTGTGACGAATGAATTCTTTCCTTCATTTGGTTTTGTTCACTTTGCAGTATGATGACACGCTCACCTTTGAAGATTAAGCCATCTTGGACTGCAAGCTCATCCCTATAGCTATAGTAAGGTGCGAGTTGCTCTGGTAGCTCATCGCGGATTGGCAGGTGCAATAGCATGTTGACTTTGTCGAAGATATTCTCCTGGCCTGGAGCACCGCTAACTGCTCGCAATAGCGTATCTGCGAGGTGCATGAGCTTTCCTTGATAGTAGGTGATGTCAAAATCATAGCTCTGCAGGCGAAGAAGCATTCCCTGTAGGCGCTTCAGTGCCTTCACCAATGGCTTCTTAACTATCATTTTGAGGGTTTGTGACCGCAGAGTACTCTTGTGAAGCGGTCAAAAGTGTATTGATGAAAATGCTCAAGTGCGAAAACGATTGCGAGCATTTCCTTTTCGATCACTGCGTAAAGCGTTTCTGTGTCCGTTAGCGCTCTGCTTGCATTCTTCTGGAGGAGTGCTGCCCCTAGGCCTTTGTTGCTGGCGTCTCATTGGATGGTTAGCTCTTCCTTAAAATTGTAGTATGCTAACACCGGTGTTGCAGATACCATCGGCTTGGTCTTGGAGAGAGTGTTTTGCTGCTCAGCTGACCACTCCCATGCTACATCTGGCTTTGTCAGCTGTCTTATTGGCTCAAGGTATCTGAGAGACTTGGTAGGAAACAGCTCAGGTAGTTGACAAATCCGATCAATCGCTGCACTCCCTGCACATCTGTGGGTGCTGGCATGTTGAGAACGTCAGCGACCTTTTTAGGATCTGGCTGAAGTCCCTCACTTGTGATGAGATGCCCCAAAAGGGGTATCTCTGTTGCTCTGAAGACAGATTTGTTCTTGTTGAGCCTGATATGCTGCTCTGCACAATGCTGTAATAGCTGCTCAAGTTTCACCTCATGATCGGCGATTGCCCTTCCCTGCATTTCCCCTTTTCCGTACACCAGAATGTCATCTGTGACGCAGATCATTGTCGGTAATCCTTCCAGCGCCTGATGACCCGCTGATTCCAAACGGAAGTCTGAGTCATCTATACCGCCCAGAAGGTATGTTGAAGGTGGTGAGCACGCTTGATTCACTGTCCAATTTCACTTGCCAGAATGCAGAACTCATATCAAGCTTACTGGTCAAAATCTGGCAAAATGTCCTCTATTACCGGAAGGGGGTAGTTTTCTCTCCTCAGTGCTTTGTTCAAAGGTCAATGCATCTTCTCTGCAACCACTAGCTGGCTAACCCACCTTCTACGTTCATGGACTGGAGCTATCACCTTGCGGTCTACCAGTTGATCAAGCTCAGCTTTCACTTTCTGCTTCATAGCATGAGGTGGACGTCGTGGGATAACACTGGGTTGAACTTCCGCACCAATCTGTAGATGGGCTGCACCCGGAAGCTCCCTGAGCGCATCAAAGAACACCTCTTCATAGCATTCTTCTGGTGTGCATTGTTTTTCTTTGAGTGTAGATACATGCACTCTGCGAAAGTTGTCATCGATGATCATAATCAGCTTCATTTGCTGGCTGGCCCTGCTTCCCAGCAATGTTGTAAAGTTGTTAGTGACCATGACAAATTTGACAGAATATTTGCGGTTCGTCGTGGGGTTATGCATTTTCACTCTGCACATCCCTTCTGCATCCATGGTGGTCTTGTTCCACATCATCAGCTTTTTTGTGCATTGTCTTGGTGTGTGATCTACTCCCTCCAAGTATTTGCGAGGTAAAATGTTAATGCTCGCCCTGCTGTGGACTTGGAAATCTATTGGCTTTCCATTGATGAGCATCTGTGCGAATACATCATCCTTTGTCTTCAAACTGTTGACCACCAGTATGACATTGTCAATAAACTCGCTGCTGCTGTCACTGTCGGTTTGGTCATCGCTTTGTGCTTCCACCCTATGCACAGGCTTCTGCTTGCATACCTTTGCAAAGTGATTTTGAATGCCACAAGCCTTGCACACCTGTCCGTATGCTGGGCATTGTTGCTTGTCTCTTACATGTTCTGTGCCACAGTACTTGCAAGGGTTCACTTTACTTCTGCAGCTGTTCAAGGTGCCTTTTGCTCCACCAGAAGCACTAGCCTTCTGTCCAGGATGCTTTGAACCTTTCTTGTTAGCATGAGGTTTAATCCCATGGACAGTAGTGGACCTGCTATCTCCAGCTGTACTGAATGCTTGTAGGTGTGATTCAGCCATTTCTGTGCTTTTACAGATGTCAATGCAATTATTGAGCGTTAGCTTTCTCTCTTGTAACAGGCGTTTTCTGGTTTGAGAGTCATTAATGCCCAGTACGATCTTGTCTCTCAGCAGACTGTATGACATACACAACCAAAGATTGCATGCCTTTGCAAGAGATCTAAGGCTAGCAAGAAACGATTCAAAGGTCTCACCTTGTTCTTGTTGCCGCTTGTTGAACAAGTACCGTTCACATGTCTCATTTTTCTCCCCGATAGCATATCTGTCAAATGCAGCTAAAATCTTTGTAAGGTCTTGGCTTTCAGCCTCATCTGTGAACACAAAACTGTTGTAGACCTTAAGTCCTGATGGTCCAATTGTATGCAAAAATAATGCCGTCTGGTATGCTGGAACTTGTTTGTGCAGTTGTGCCACGACACTGTAGTTAGTCCACATCTGCCGCCATGTCTTCCATTCGTCTATCAGTCCGCGGTTGAACGTCATGGCCGGTGGCAGGCAAATGCTGCTGACTGGGGGAGGACTTCTGACCCGACCATGGTTCCCCAGCACGGGGTCGCCCGTGGGTGCTGGGTGCCGCTGAGATTCTGCTGTCTCACCTCTGGGCGTTGCTTCTACACCCATCTCTATTTGTGGCTAGTTGCTCGTCTCGGTTGATACTTCTCTACACTTACACTCGCCCTCCGATGTTTCAGAGTTGCGCTATTATTATGCTGCCAAAAAATCGGGCGCTGCGGTTGAGAAAAAGCAATTTTCTGAGCACCACCGCTGCCACCATGTTTTGAGACAGATATTTCAGATACAAACAACAGCGCATGCGCACCAACTTTAATTGTCTGCTCATGAGTGCACGTACAAGTATATCGTAACAATGGTGGCTGATCTGTGCTAGCCTCGATTTCTCTTCTGCACCATTTCTCCAAAACACACTATTCCGCATCTAAAAATTATTTATTGCCTTCTACTTTGAACACTCCTGATTATCCAGCTTCCAGCTGGGGCAGAGATTTACCAACTTCCAAGAGAAAAAAATTTAAAGTTTATTTCTGTTTTAAATGACTGGCCCTTTATCATGTTGTTATCACCTCTTAGCTTGAGACTCTCCTACGAGTGTGATAAGGTACCACAAGTCCATACTTCAGTTTCTTTCATTAGGGCATTTTTACAGTTTTTAACTTAACTAATTTAATTTTTAAATAATACTTGAAGTTAAACGTCCTCATTAAACTAATTTTTTTTTACAGATCAGATGTTCAGTGTTGTTAGTTTAATGTAATCTTGAGACTGGGCACTACAAAGTAAAAGGGATGTGTGCAAGTGCCTGTGAATATCATAAATTTTCTTAAAATATATAATTTATCATTTATATTGTGTTGTTTTCCTACCATGCATTCCAAAACCCTGATATGGAATAAGCTGTGGGCAGGATAGTCCATTGAGGATAGTCCTGACAAAGGGTCTCGGCCCGAAATGTTCACTGCTCATTTCCAAGGAAGCTGCCTGACCTGCTGAGTTCCTCCAGCTTGTTTGTACGTGTTGATTTGACCACAGCATCTGCAGTGTACTTTGTGTTTTGTAGTCCTTTGAGGAGACAGATAGGCTGGTGAAATGGAAAGATGAAATTTAATTGTGAGGAATATTGGTAGGAGGACTGAAGAGAAAGTGTACGCCAGAAAGCACAATTCTAAATGGGATGCAAAAACAAAGGGGTTCAAGGTGATATGGGCATTTTGCTTTGAAAATGCAAGGGTAGGTAAAGAAGATTTATATATATTTGTACATTCTTCTAATAACTGCATGGGTTTCTAGGTTCTTCAGTTTTCTCTTACATAGGTTGTTAGGATGAATTGATTATTTTCAATAACGCTAGTAGTGGTAGGTGTTAGGAGAACTGCCAAGGAATTGATGGGTATGTTGGAGAGAATAGTAATACATTAGAGGAATGGGATTGCTCCGAGAGACGGGTGTAATAGCCTCTGTGAAGAATATTTCGACACAAAATATATCCTTTGACAATTTACATCATATGCTTGTAAGTACATTATGAGTATTGTTGTGACACAGGTATTGGGTTGTTTGCCATAATTTTGAGAATACTCTGTAAATGATTTGTTACAGATGCCAGTGGATGTTTCTCTTCTATCAGAAGCTGAACGGAAAGCAAGAATGCACAAACGTCGCCCCAAGAAAGTCAAAGTAAAAGAAGAGCAACTTGAAGATGAATTTAAAGTTGAAAATTACAGCAAATTCTGGAAGAAAAAATAATCTTCAGATTGTTGGGTTTTAGAAAGGCAAAGCCATTAGTGAAAGGCTTGATGTGTCAACGGCACTAGAACGGCAGATTGATGGTGCTCATATATCATATATAAGTCTCAATAAATTTGTTGATGATTTAGTGAACTTCATATTTCTATATGAACATGGAAAATAAAGCAATGGATTCTTATTGTATTTCTACACCAACTGCTAGGAGAAATGTTTTTGAATATTAATAAGTTGTTGGTCTCCAACTATCATATGCCAGCTTAGATTCCTTCCCCTCCCCCCCCACCTTGTGATTTCTGCACCCTTCCTTTCCAGTTCTGATGAAGGGTTCCAGCCTGAAATGTCAACTGTCTGCTCCCAACCATTGATGTTGCCTGACTTGCTGAGTTCCTCCAGCATTTTGTGCACATTGCTGAAGATTTCCTGCATCTGTAAAATCTCTTTTGTGGGCCCAAAACTTGTAATACTCCAAGTGCATTTCGACCAATACCATATAAAGCCATAGCATTACAGCCTTGTGTTTATATAATTATGCTTTCTATGCCTTTTCTGCCTACATTATAGGAGTTTGACATGCATGTATTTTGATAAATTGTTCAGTGCCATGAAGAACTAGTTAAATTGGCTTGAGCATTACAATGTTATTAGTCAAGTCAAGTCACTTTTTATTGTCATTTCGACCATAACTGCTGGTACAGTACACAGTAAAAACGAGACAACGTTTTTCAGGGCCATGGTGTTACATGAAACAGTACAAAAACTAGACTGAATTACGTAAAAAACAACACAGAGAAAGAAAAACTATGCTAGTCTACAGCCCTACCTAGGACTGCATAAAGTGCACAAAACAGTGCAGGCATTACGATAAATAATAAACAATAGGGTAGTAAGTAGGTGTCAGTCCAGGGTCTGGGTATTGAGGAGTCTGATAGCTTGGGGGAAGAAACTTACATAGTCTGGTTGTGGCCATTTAACTGAAATATTACAGCTAATTTCATTTTATTATTCTAAAGATAGAACAATATGTATAATAAATGCAATCTTAGTAAATGAATAATAGTTTTGGTACTAAGATTACAGTCTCATACTTTGTGATCTGTTGAATAATGCTTTACTAGGATAGAAACAGTTACAGAAATGATGGAAGAACTCAGCTAGTCAGGGAGCATCTGTGGAAGAAGAAACCGGTCAATGTTTTAGGTCAGTCCCCTGACCCTTCCCCAGCATCACATCAGTTCTGAGGAAGAGTTGCTGATCAAAAGCATTGACTAGTTTCTCCTTCTACTTATGTTCCTCAACTCAGGAGTTCTTCCAGCATTTCTGTACTTGGATTCTAACATCAGTGTTACTTGTTTTCTTTTATTAGGATGGGAGAGTGCTGTGAATGGTTTAGCCTCATTAACATAAATCATGCCACATTTAGAACTGAAGTATGATCTTGTTTTAACACTGATAATGTGACAAAAACGGAATGGTGGAAAATTAATTACATGGATAAGTCATCTGCATAGGAGCTGTTAGTTCATTTGCAGTTTAAAAAAGGCCAAAGAATGCCAAAGTTTACACATGCTATAGAATATATGATGGTAAAAATATGGAAATCGAATTGACTAATCTGTTTGAAACTGGACTCTCATTAAAGTTTGGAGAATATTTGAATGAATGCCAATATTTGTTATCACTGCTTTGATGATTGCGTAAACAAGCTCCAAACATTGTGAAATAGGAGGAAGTGAAAATTGTATCCCAGAAGTCTTATATTTGTAATATCTACTTAAGCATAGATTTATTGCAGTTTTAAAAATACAAATTTAGAATAATGCTTAAAAATATTAAAATTGTTGAGGTAAGAAATATGTAAATGCCCTTTATTACCAGTTAAACTATCAAAACTGCTGAACTGAGCTAATAGCATTCTGCATTTGGCTCATATCCCTCTGAACCTTTCCTTCTAAATGCCTTTTAAATGTCATAATTCTACCTGCCTCTACCACTTCCTTTGGCAGCTTGTTCCATTTATTGCCACATTCTGTACTGCATGTGGGGAGGGGAGAAAGTTGCCCTCAGGTACCTGTGTACTCTTTCTCTGCTCAGGATATCAAAAATCCTGACGTGCTGGGAGGATGCTCGGCTTGCTAAAGATGCTAAGAAGAGCAGAACAATAGTGCAATGAAAAAGAGCATGAGATTGACACCCAGTGAAAGCATAGCTGAGACAGCTTTCCAGCAATATGCTTTGGATATGAGAAACAGTATTAATAAAATAAGAGTGTTTGGAAACAGCCAACCTCTGAAAGGTCGACATGATGAGGAAGGTAGAAACAGGCATCTTTAACTGAAAGGAAATGTGTTTTTACCCATTCATGAGAGAATCTGCAGATGCTGGAAAATCAAAGCAGGACACAAACTGCTGGAGGAACTCAGCAGATCAGGCAGTATCTATGGAAAGGAGTAAACAGTTGTCGTTTTGGACCGAGAGCCTTCATCAGGACTATTGAGCAGTAGTATCAAAACTACGCCCTCTAGTCTTGGGCTCCCCTGTGGAAAAGACTGGCCACTAAATTCATCTATGCTCTTCATGAGATAATAAGCTCTATAAAGTTATCTCTTGGCTTCCTACACTCCAGAGTGAAAGGTCCTAGCCTATACAGACTCTCATAAACCCAAGCCCTCCAGTACAAATAATATTCTCATGAGCATTTTTGCAGTCTCAACGATTCAGAAATAGCTTCTTTCTCTCTGATTTCTGAATGGATATTGAACCCATGAACACTACCTCACTCCTTTTTTGCACTACTTATTTAACTTTTTAAATATATATACTCTTACTGTATTTTACCTTTATTATTATGTATTGTAATGTACTGTTGCCGCATAACAAGAAATTTTGCGCCATATGCCAGTGATATTCTGATTCTGTAAGCTGACATCCCAACTCCAGTACTCAATACAATCAATAACACCGGACGCCACCTTCACCATGCTCTCTACCTGTGTTGCCGCTTACAAAGAACTATGCAGCTGCACTGTTAGGTCTCTGTTCTACAACACTCCACAAAGCCCTACCATTTACTGTGTTAAGTCTGGCCCTGGTTCTTACTAAAATGCAAAACCTCACATATACCTTGAATTAAATTACATCTGCCAGTCCTCGGCTCCCTACCCAATTGATCAAGATCCTGTTGTGATTTTAAATAACCTTCTCTGTCCACTATACCACCAATTTTGGAGTCATCTTCAAATTTACTAACATGATTTGGAAAATGAGCAGATTCAAACTTGCATGATTGTTTGGCTTAGTAGTTTGATGATGGCATCTGAAAAGTAACAATTCTGGGAAGATTCATAAATTTGTTTTGTCTCAATTTTAGTTATGCTTAGAGCTCCTAAATTAAAAAATATTTTCAAACTAATTTCCTGTCATCACCTGAAATTGCATTGGATCCATGTTAATAGGGAGTTGTTTTGCTTGACAGCAATGTACAACTGAAACAATGGGCTTTTCATGAGAAGCTTGAATTTGATATGGTCAGATTTATTTTTAAAAAGCGATTGTTACATCTTGGCAATGATTGTAACACCCTTACTTCAATATGTTAATAATTAAATGTGTCCAAAGTTCAATTTCAAAAGAACACAGCTTACAAAATTCAATAGTGAGACTACAGAATGGAACCGACACCCAGAGTTTCGAGAATATTTGCTTTGGAGATACCAGACATTATTGTGGTTGTTATTTACTTTGTATTTGTTATGTGTGTTGGAATATGGGTGAGTGCAGAGTACTTTGGAATAAGCAGTTCTCAAAATGTGATAGTTGTACCCTTGAACTGTGGTGTTTTTAGATAGTGTTTAAATGTCTTCCACTTGATGTTTATACTTTTGAACTTGAATGTATTATCACCTCTGGAGTTTAAAAACCCTTTGGTGTATTTTGATATGTCAATATAGTACAATATGGTTCTAAACAAACTGCAGCAGTTACTAATTTAGAGTAACTAAGTGACATAATTAGTTGCCTGAAATAACATTAATTTTGCCTAAATTTGTCTTTTATTATAACTTTAGCTCTTATTTTTATTGGTATATATTATTTCAATGACATGCATAAAATCAACTGCTGACTGCCAAACTTTTGTTATGTTCTCAAAACTTGCTACGTTGTTAGTGATTACATATGGATTGCATTTAAACGTTTGAACCAAAATTAATCTTTATGTTATAATACTCTAAAAATTAAGCTTGTGAAAATTTTATTGATTGAACTTCTATGCTGGAATTAAGGCAAAATATGAGAAACAGATTACAATAATTTTTGCTGAGTAAGTTTATGCATGCTGGTTATTTCTTGGCTCATTTGATTAAACTAAAATTTAAAGAAATATAAAAACAAATATGAATTTAGAAAGCTGAAGAAATACTTTAATAACATTGATTTGAAACAGTTCGTGATTTCTGAATATAAAATCTTAAGTGTATTCCAAAGGCCTTGGTGCCTACAGTTTATTTTTAACTGGTCTATTTTCCTTTTCATTTTGGACTTTGATTAAGAGAATTGACACTCAAATCTTTCTATATTAGTCGTCTATGAGAGCCAACCGGAACACTGTGGGAGGATATTTCCTTGCAGGAAAATCTATGACATGGTGGCCTGTAAGTTCATAAATATAATTATTTTTCTGAAGTAAGTTAATATTGGTTGTGGATTAGTATAGTGTTCAATCAGTGATAGTATTGTGCATTTTGTCTTGCTAAATGTTACAATTTTTCCGAAGTTTCAAAGAGCATTTATTATCAAAGAATGTATAAATTATACAACCTTGAGATTTGTTTGCTTTCAGCCAGTAAGCAAACAAATCTCAAGATTTTTTAACACTTAATCAAAAAATAGACTAACTTTTATGTGTAGTCTTGTCAAGGATATTTTCAAATTTTAGAGGAGACCATTCAGCTATCATGCTTGTTCCAGATTATTTCTATTCACTGCTCTTTCCCCATAGTGAATGTAATATTTGAATTCCTAGACCATAAGATACAGAGCAGAATTAAGCCATTCAACCCATCGAGTCTGCTCTGCCATTTCATTCATGGGTGACTTATACCTGTCAAACCCATTGTCCTGTCTTCTTGTAACCTTAGAACCCCTTACTACTCAAGAGCCTGTCAACCTCCAGTTTAAATATAAGACCATAAGACATAGGAGCAGAATTAGGCCATCTGGCCCATCGAGTCTCCTCTGCCATTTAATCATGGCTGATGCTTTTTTTCTATTTCCTCCTCAACCCCAATTCCCAGCCTTCTCCTTGTAACCTTTGATGCCATATCCAATCAAAAACCTATCAATCTCTGCATTAAATACACCCAATAGCCTAGCCTCCACAGCTGCATGTGGCAACAAATTCCACAAATTCACCACCCTTTGGCTAAAGAAATTTCTCAGCATCTCTATTTTGAAAACGCACCCCTCTATCCTGAGGCTGTGCTCTCTTGTCTTACACTCTCCCACCATGGGAAACATCCTTTCCACATCTTCTCTGTCTAGGAAGCCTTTCAGTATTCAAAAGGTTTCAATGAGATCCCCCCTCATTCTTCTGAATTCCAGTGAGTACAGACCCAGAGCCATCAAACGTTCCTCATATGATAACCCTTTCATTCCTGAAATCATCCTTGTGAATCTCCTTTGGACCCTCTCCAATGCCAGCACACCTTTTCTAAGATGAGGGACCCAAAAGTGTTCACAATACTTAAGGCGAGGTCTCACCAGTGCCTTATAAAGACTCAGCATCATATCCTTGCTCTTGTATTCTAGACCTCTTGAAATTAATGCTAACATGGCATAAGCCTTCCTCACCACTGACTCAACCTGCAAGTTAACCTTCAGGGTGTTCTGCTAAAGGACTCCCAAGCCCCTCTGCATCTCAGATTCCTGAATTTTCTCCCCATTTAGAAAATAGTCTGCACATTTATTTCTACTACCAAAATGCATGACCATGCATTTTCCAACATTATATTTCATTTGCTACATTCTTGCCCATTCTCCTAATCTAAGTCCTTCTGCATCCTACCTATATCCTCAACACTTCCTGCCCCTCCACCAATCTTCATACCATCTGCAAACTTAGCAACAAACTCATCTAAATCATTTATATACAGCATAAAAAGAAGTGGTCCCAACACTGACCCCTGCGGAACACCACTAGTCACTGGCAGGCAACCAAGAAAGAATCCTTTTATTCCCACTTGCTGCCTCCTACCAATCAACCAATGCTTTAAACATGTTAGTAACTTTCCTGTAATACCATGGACTCTTAACTTGATAAGCAGTCTCATGTGTGGCACCTTGTCAAAGGCCTTCTGAAAGTCCAGATATAAAATATCCGCTGCATCCCCTTTATCTATCCTACTTGTAATCTCCTCAAAGAATTCTAACAGTTTGTCAGGCAGGATTTTCCCTGCTGATTTTGTACTATCTTGTCCTGTGTCACAAAATACTCCATCACCTCATACTTAACAATTGACTCTAACATCCTCCCAACCACTGAGGTCAGGCTAACTGGTCTATAATTTCCTTTCTGCTGCCTTCCTCCTTTCTTAAAGAGTGGAGTGACATTTGCAATTTACCAGTCCTCTGGCACTATGCCAGAGTCCAATAATTTTTGAAAGATCATTTCTCATGCCACCACAATCTCTAATGCTACCTCTTTCAGAACCCTGGGGTGCAGTTCCTCTGGTCCAGGTGACTTGCGTACCTTTAGGTCTTTCAGCTTTTTGAGCACCTTCTCTCTTGCACCCACTTCTCCTCCTTCACACACTACATCAGACACACTGCTAGTGTCCTCCATAGTGAAGACTGATGCAAAATACTCATTTTTGCAGTCATCTCCATGTCCCCTGTTATTATTTCTCCTGCCTCATTTTCTAGCAGTCCTATATCCACTCTCATTTCTCTTTTATTTTTAACATACTTGAAAAAAACTTAAGCTATCCACTTTGATATTATTTGCTAGCTTGCTTTCATATTCCATCTTTTCCCTTCAATGATTTTTGCTCTATATAGGTTTTTTAAAACTTCCCAATCCTCTATCTTCTCACTAATTTTTGCTTTGTTGTATGCTGTTTCTTTTGCTTTTACAGTAGCTTTGATTTCCCTTGTCAGCCACGATTGTACTATTTTACCATTTGAGTATTTCTTCATTTTTGGAATACACATGTCCTGCACCTTCCTCATTTTTAACGGAAACACACACAATTGCTGGTCATTGACATCCCTGCCAGCAGCTCCTTCCAATTTACTTTGACCAGCTCCTCTCTCTTACAACTATAATTTCCCTTACTCCACTGAAGTACTGCTACATCAGACCTTACTTTCTCCCTATCAAATTTACCAGTGACTTGGCCTCGAAAGCCACCTGTGGCAATGATCTCCACAGATTCACCTTTTTCAGGCTAAAGAAATTCCCCCTCATATCTGTTCCAAGGGGACATCCTTGTATTTTGAGGCTGTGTCCCTCAGTCCTCTGGCATCACTCCCTTGTATAGGAAGGAGATTCCTCCCTCCCCCCCCCCCCCCCTTTACATTCTGGGATGCATCCTACCCAAGGTGTCTTTTCCACTTCTGAGTATCCCCATTCTGTTAAATAGCTCCTTTATTTTTAATGAATTCAATATTGCTATTGCCTCCTCCATTATTACAGTATTGGTAGCATCATCTTTGTTTACTGAAGGTGTACCTAATGTTGTCGTACCAGACTTCAGCCAAGCCCTTTGTTTCAATAATATGATTTTTGTCTCTAATCACTCCTTTTTGTCTAGATTTTTGACTCTAATCACTGGTTTACTCTTAAGATATTTATGGGTGACTTATCTTTTGTGTTATGAGGTTTTATGCTAACTCTTTGCTCTCTTTTTAAATCTTCAATGTAGTTGCCTATAGTAAACTTTATTTTCTACTGCGTAATGAAACCTTCTTAAACCTAATTCAGTTTTAATCTGACCTTGATCTTTTTTTGCCCATCTCTTCAGCCCTTTGCCCTAAATAAGATTAACTTTTATGTTGCATTTAATGAAATGAATTGCCACAAGCCATAGAATATTATTAAACAAAATAAGGAGCCACATATTTGCATTGGTCTTATCATTTGTAAGGCCAATGCTTATTGCTTCAAAACTGCTCAGTTTATGGACAATTATAAACAAGACTCAACAGCATGCAATGGATCTGGAGTTACATCTAGGCCAGAGATTGTAAGATTATCTTTAATGAAGCATATTAGGGAAAACTAGTACAACAATCTGATTGTTTCATGATCACTATTTCCAGATTATTTTAATTCATTTGTGGTTAAGTTCCTATCTGCCCCATGGGGATTTGATCTTGACACTCTATATTCCAAGTCAAACGATTAATAGTTTTGCTATGCCACTGCAGACCTCAAGATATTAGAATAGATGTCCAAGTGCTTGTCTAAGAGAAATACTTAATGTAGTGCTTTCCACAAAGAGTAAAACAGCAGTGTGTTTTACGCAAGGAATTCCAGAATAACAGTCTCAGCCATGTTGTTATTTTTCTACTGTATGCAGTATGTGCAGCTCGCCAACCTTACATGTCACCTCATTCAATTCCAACCCATTTTAGACTGTCTGATATTTGTTTGGCTGGTCCTACATATTTCTGAACTATTCTTTGCTGCTATTTAGCTCTCTTTAATGCCTAAACCATGTTTTACCTCTGTAATATTTTATCACAATGTTCATCCCCGGCAGAATAATTTAAACCCTTTTCAGTTAATGTTTCATTTTCTGCAAGTATTCAAGTTCAAGTTCAGTTTATTGTCATTCATGCGTACACATGCATAGAGCCAAATGAAACAACATCCTTCCAGGCCAAGGTGCACAACACAGCACATACATTTAACTCACACACAACACATAAAGTAATATTGCCACAAATAAATTAACAACTAATAAGGTGCATATATGATGCAAGTTAAAAAGTAAACAGTATAATGCTACTGGCACTTCATACATGATTAGACCAGGGTGGTGGCAGGGAGTTCAGTAGTCTTACAGCCTTGGGGGGGGAAAAGCTGTTTCCTATCCTAACATTTCTTGTCCGAATGCTACGGTACCCCCAGCCTGATAGTAGGAGGTCAAAGGAGGGGTCATTGACAATGCTAAGGGCCTGCATATGCAGCACTCCTGCTAAATATCTCTAATGGGTGGAAGAGGGACCCCGATGATCTTCTCAGCAGTATTGGTCCCATCCACAACGTCCTTCAGCCTCAAACATGGTCACATTAGCCCAGGTATCTGAAAAACTCCCAGAAACATTTTACTTCCGGCAATCAATTATTCCTTCTAATGCCATATTCACTCATGCACAGTATGAGAATTGTCTTGAGGTAACTACCTAAGAAGTCATACTTTTTAACTCACCTGCTAATTCCTGAAAATTTTAATGTAGAACTTCGGAACTTCCTTTCCGTAACGTTACATCCTGTATAGGCCACTGCATCTGGGTATATTGGGTTTTCACCCTTGTAGCATTCTAATAATGCCCTGACTACTTCATGTTAGCTGCCAGAAAAAAATAAACACGGAAGATAAATAACTGATTAAAAAAACTGGAAGAGATATTACTGCTATCTCAGAGTCTGTTAAAAAAGTAGTTTACTTTTTATGCTTCCTTTGTAAAGGCTGCTGCTTTCTAGACCAGACTTTAGTTTGAAGCTGCTTCATCAGTTAGGCAAATTAAAGAACTTCTAGTTGTTTATTCACTTGCCCATACCTGAATCAGGTTCATTATTATTTGTTTTTCTGTTATGAAGTTTACAAGATAAAGTAGTTATAAAAGCTAGAAATAATGACATTGGCTCTACTGTCTTTGTGATAATGATGATAAAATGCATGGGTAAATTAATAACAGGAAATCCAGGAAATCTTATCTTCACACTAAAGAAAATAGATAATGCCAGCAAATGTTTATATTACCGGTAGTTGGATAAATGCTTAGAGTTGTAATCAAATAATTGAATAATGATACAAGTCACAAGGAAATGCATATATAATGACATGGTTAACACTGGAACCAGTGCAGTATCTTGATTCTATTTGTTTTTGCTTCATGAACAGATTGGGGCTTCTCTAATGTCCAGTAATGTTGGGAGTGGCCTGTTTATCGGTCTGGCAGGCACTGGAGCTGCAGGAGGCATTGCTGTTGGTGGTTTTGAATGGAATGTAGGTTTGGTTGATATATTTCCAAAGCGCACACAAAATCGAATTCATAAACAGCATATACTTTTAAATTAATCTGTCATCCACTGTATTCTTGATCTTAGTTCAAAATCTATTCATCGAAATTTCAATTTAAATTTTAAATCAATTGCTCTTTCTAAACATTAGCAGCTACAAAATAAAATCAACAAATCTTATAGTAATAAATCCTTGAATTTATTCAGCTCTGCACCCTTGTCATGATATAATGTTTATTTGAATGTGAATTAATTGCTCCATTGGAAGGACAATATTTTCACTTGCATTGAAGAATGTGCAAACAAATCAAAATGGGATTAGAAAGTCTTTACCTTTGCAGATCCTTGTATAAAATCCATGGAAAATAACAAACTTAATTACTTTAACCTAATATTCAAAGCACAGCTTATATATAAAAACATTTTGTTAATACACAAATGTTCATTCAAGCTTATTTAAATGACATATATTCAGTGGCCGCTTTATTAGGTACAGGAGGCATCTAGTACAATGGCCACCAAGTGTAAGTATGATGGATGCCACATACAAAGTAGAAACCTGTTGTTTACTAATTGCTGACAGCTTGGAGTTCTGCTTTGGATAATCCCACCTCTGAGAAAACAGGCCTGAGGATAAAATATATTTTAAAATAATTAAGGGGCTTTATAGGATGAGTATGAACATCGATATTTTCTTTACTCTTACAAAAATTGCTTTAAAGTGTGTGTTAAACTTGGAAGTAGCAATTAATGAGGAACCAGTTTAGGTTTCAATAGGTACATTTAATATCAGAGAAATGTATACAATATACATCCTGAAATTCTTTTTCTTCGCAAACATCCACGAAAACAGAGAATGAATGACAGTCAAATGTTAGAACTACAAAGTCTCCCCCAGCTCCCCCCTCCCACACACAAACAGCAGCAAGGCAACGACCCCCCACCCCCACCAGCAAAAAATCATCAGCACTCTCTACCGAGCACTCAAGCGTGCAGCAAAGCACCAATAAAGACACAGACTTGTTTTACCCCAACGACTAGTCGTTCACCTGGTAATTCAACACACCACAGGCTCTCTCTCTGTCCCTAATAAGGGAAAAAGTTTTCTCCGTTTCACAGCAAGAAGGGAGACATAACAAACAACTCTCTGATTTACAATGTTAAAAGTTTGTTGCGTCGCTTTTTCTGAACCCTGCGCCATAGTGTCGGCCCCAGAAAGGCTCAGATCTCCGGGCTCACAACCCATGGCAGCTAACCTGCTGCTCCCGATGTTCCGTGTTCTCCCGCGACGCCTCAGTCATGGGCACCAGCCTAGAATCAGCATGTCTCCAGAGCCACAAAAAAACATGGCCTTACAATGGAAATGCTACAGAGCAGCAGGATAATCGGACAGTATCAAACCAACACAGCACTATCCATACGCAGAAACAACAGACCCAGACATATTTTTGTCTTGTCAGATGTATCACGGGTGTCTCAACTTTATTGCTGAGCTCTTCATTGCTACAGCTTAATCTACGGGCAACTATTGCTATGAAATACAAAGTGACCCATCAGCTGACTAATTTTAGGTACCCACACCCTTTCCATATCACTCAATTTGCTTCACATTAGTTTGCAATACTGTCTTTATTAAGATATCTCAATATATTCCACACTGGTGACTCAGAAGTGTCAATGATTTTTAGAATTTTTTGATACAGTACCCATGTTGTAGTGAGTGCCACAATGCTACTATTTGACAGCAGACTTCAAAAAGAAGCATTCTGCTCCAAAATCTGTCATGGAAAGTGATTACCAGGTGCACAAAGGATGAGATTCAAGGATATGCTCAAAGTCTCCTTGAAGATTTTTAACTACCACACTAGATCTTGGAAATATCTCTCAAAGTGAAAAAAGCACCTTGGGTGGTATTGAGAACCTTGGGGTTATACATTAGAAGCACAGAAAATCCCTGCATACACACAGACTATCCACGCACCTGTTCCGACGAACATCACTTAATCTACCTGTGGAAGAATTTGACATTCCTGTATTAGTCTCATTTGCCATACACCTAAATATGACATGAAGTCATATTGGCTGTTTGACAACTGAAAAACAATAAGCCCTAGGGGTCACTTGGTATTTCTGCTGAAGCGCTAAATCGTGGTTGAGAAGAATTTCATTCACAATAAACAACATTATCTTACTCGTGTGGGAAGAGGAGAAGAATGAGAGGAGATCTCATAGAAACATAAAATTATGAAAGAGATAGATAAGATAGAGGCAGGAAAGTTGCCCACTGGTTGGTGAGACTAGAACTAGGGGACATAGCTTCAAGATCCGGGGGAGTAGATTTAGGATGGAGATGAGGAGGAACTTCTTTTCCCAGAGGGTGGTGAATCTGTGGAATTCTCTGCCCAATGAAGCAGTGGAGGCTGCCTCAGTAAATACATTTCATACAAGGCTGGATAGATTTTTGCACAGGTGGGGAATTAAGGGTTATGGGGGAAAGGCACGTAGGTGGAGATGAATCCATGGTCAGATCAGCCATTCTATAGAATGGTGGAGCAGGCTCAATAGGCCAGATGGCCTACTCCTGCTCCTATTTCTTATGTTCTTAATTTTCTTGTATTCATCTCCTGACTTGTGCTTTTCAATAACTTTTTCACGGAGTTGCTTGGGGTCTTCTTTTGTCTTAATGGTGTAGTTTTTGCCAGGATACTGACTCTCCAGCAGATGATCTATTCCTGCTCCTACTTCTTATGTTCTCATGTAACTTGCCAAGGAACCTCTGAGACATTGTACAGCGGAGTCAGCCTGTCTCTCCTGACTGTCATAGGGAAAATATTGTCAGTATTTTGCTCAATTACCTGCTATTAAGTGGTCAAAGACTGCCCTCCCATATTGCAATGGATATGATCTTCCCTGATCACCAGCTCCAAGAAAAATGCTATACATGGCTTTTTTGACCTCCCAAAGGTCTTTGGCTCCTTTAAGCAAGAAGGATCTTGGAGCATTCTTTTCAAATCTGGCTACCCATTGATATTCAAATCTACCTTACATCTGCTACATGGCAGCACATAAGCCAGACCATAACCAATTATTCCACAATGGACCTATTCTCAGTACCACAGATAGAACATCATCCCTGCACAGCTATTCCTCATTTTCTGCTAGAGTAGAGTCAGTTTACAGGACAAATTGATAAGCTTTCACATATATCAGTATCAGAGTCATTCAGTATTGTCTATCGTATCACAGAGTGCACACAATGCTTATATATGTTCATGTTTGGTGGCCAAATTAGGTCACCTGAATGTACAAGTGAGCAGCCATAAAACAAATATTCTCTGAATATATCCACCTTTATCAAGATGATAAAGGTGTGCAAGGAGACTTTGGAAAACATGGGCAACTTCCCACTTCTCAGAGCCAACATTCCATGAAAGCAAACACTGATGATGTAATTCAGCATTGTCACAATGTAAGTACTTGGCCATCTAAGCAAAAGAGGGTTCAAAGTTCAAGACCTCAAACCTGGCGTATAGAATGTTGTTTATCAGGCAGATGAGATATCTGCCCTCCTACATCCTTAAAAATAAGAGATATCTACAGCTAAAAGCACTGAGAAACCAGCAATACTGCCTGTGCAAAATTCTCCATGTCCACTTGCAAGATAAGTGGACCAGTATCAGCATCTTGCCATGGATGGACCAGCATCCCCAATATAAGGGATCTCATCTCCCATCTGCAGGTTATGGTACATGCAAGCTCAATGCCAGATGGCTGAAGTAGACATTTTCACTCTGGGATCCATCAGGGAAAAAGAATGCAGGTGGACGAAAGAAATGATCAAAGAATGCTTTCAAATCCTTTCAGGAAGAAATTTAAGGTCCACTCTGACTTCATGTGCTCACATATCCATCTGATTGGAGTACACAAAAGCCCTAATGGAAGGAATTCACCATCTCCCAAACTATCTAGCATCCTTGCTGAGCATATGACCAAGTCTATAGGTCTTATAATGGCCTCATTTGTGACCATGAGACCCAATGAACTGCAAGCCATCCTTGATCCTAGGGGATGGTGTCAGACAAATTTATGCAAGGATTGCATTCCCTGTCTGTGTTAATCATTTTCAGTCTCTGCTGTAATCATTTTACACACCATTATCCCAACTCAGAATCCAATTACAGAAGCCACAGCCAGGATAATTGCTGAGTAAGGAGGGATATGCACTGTTCTTAGGCCCGGTGCCTGTCAGTAGAGTAATCCTTAGAGACAGCACAAAAGAAATTCACAGGACATTACCAGAGATGAGCAATGTGTAGGGGAGATGTTGAAATAGTTATATATGTCTCCTTCTTAAAAGAGAGCATTAAGAGGTGAACTCATAAAGATTTTTAAGACCATGTTTTATTGGAATGAAAGAGAAGAACTCTTTGGAGCGATTGGATGAATAGCCAGAAATCAGATTTTTGTGTACTTCCATCAGATGGATATGAATGAGCACATGAAGTCAGAGTGGATTCCGGTTAATTGGGACACATTGGGACCAGTACATTTTGGCCCAGTGAATTAGCTGCCCCACTTAGCTGCAGTTTTATTGGAATAGTTAAAAAGGTATAAAAAAAGACAAATTACCATTTAACTGAGGAACAAATAATGTGTTTAAGTGAAATACAGAAGAAATTAGAACACCACCAATACTACTATAGTATATATAAAACTGTGATTTGTTCCTAATAGTTGATTTAGTGGTTGTCTGGCTATCCAACAATGACAGGAAACCTGTGGAGGAGAGTTTTTAAAGTGGAAAATCCATTGCACTGGGGCGGTTCCATCCTGTCGACCCCAGATGTCCGTATCCAATGGTACGTACGTCATCACTCTGGGGTCCACTTTGGTTGCAGTGTTGAACATGGCTTCTGCTGTGTCTTGACATGCCCTTTGCTCTCCACAGAGCATTGCAGAACTGCCTTCCTGTCTGTTGGATCTTACTTAGATCTTATCCATCCAGTCTGTCAGAGCTGACCTTGCATGCTAGGGCAGGCATGTCCCTATCATACCGGGGTACAAGGCTCGCCGACTACGCTCAACTGGTTTATTCTGCCTGTAGAAGCGCTATACTGGGGTGTGCCCACTATCACATGCCAACAGCTCTTTGCAGCCTCAGGTGAGAGCTGAGTGTATGCTGCTGTGTTCCTTTGACCACTGTAAATGAACAAAGTCATCACAGACATTTTGTGTAGATAATAGATGCCTTCATTCAATTTTTCATGATTGCCTACTCCAAATCTTCATTTTCATTGTAACATTCAAGATAATTATTGATGCCTTCAAATTCTTCATAATTCTTAACATTTTCATTTTCACTCCTGGCCATTTCTGGCATCTCCAAACCTGAATGCTTGAAACTACAGTGAGCTTGTGTCTAACAGTCACACAAATGACTGCCCCAAATGTTAGAAGCTGTTCAGCAACAGTCTCCTGCCTCAATTAAGGGGCATAGTGTCCCAAAAAGAAGAAGAAAATCCCAGCTATTTTCTCAATTAGTTTTTGCTCACTAAGAGTTGTCCCAAATAGGCAGCTGCCCCAGGTAACTGATGGGCCAATTAACCAGAATCCACTGTAATTGAGAACTGTGTAAAAAAAAAGATGAGTGTTTTTCATCTCAAAAGAGCTCAATTAGACCTGAAATGGTGACAACAGGGTGGAACTCAAGCGAGCTAGAAAAGGAGATGGCATTGAGAAGTTCAAGTGGACCTGATAGGGTAAAGGCTGGATGGAAATCAGGTAGACCTGAAATGGTAATGTCCTACTGGACTGCGGAGTGTGAACCAGAAGCAGGGATGGACAGAGCAGAAAGGCAATTAACCAAGGAATGTATAAAAGCCATAGGGTGAAGCAGGGAGAAAAGGGTGATTAGAATTGAATGCAGTGTGTGGACATGGCAGGGTGCAGCAGAAACAATGCAGATTATTAGATTAGTGTAGATGGTAAAAGGACAGCATGGAAAAGGTTTTCATGCTGTATAATTCATTGACTATGACTTGAGGTTGTCAGGAACACGAATGATTCACCAAAATAGTGTTGAAATTTGGATCAATGTAATTTTAAAAGGAGCTGAAAAAGTAATTAAAGATGAGAAGCTGGTAAATTTATAATCATAAAGCAGGAATAGGGAATTAAGCAACACTATTCTTAGAAGGCATTACAAACTAAGTGTGCTCCTATGGTGCAAATTTCTAGTTTTATACAATGTCTTTTTAATAATTATTGCTAGGAATTAATAAACATTTATCAAATTAATGTTTTTTTCTAAATGTGAAGATAATCTGACTTGATCTCTCTAATTATATATAATCTTACTTTAGGCTACTTGGCTTCTTGTGGTGCTCGGCTGGATTTTTGTTCCAGTGTACATTGCTGCTGGTGTGGTTACTATGCCTGAGTATTTACAGAAAAGGTTTGGAGGACAAAGAATCCAAATCTACATGTCTGTATTATCTTTAATCCTGTATATATTTACTAAGATATCGGTAAGTAAGTGAGACAATATTATAAGTGCCTGGAGAACCTTTATCTCTTGTAATATAAATTTACTGAACATTGTTGAGGGTTGTAGGAGTGTCCATTACCATGAAAAATATTGCATTTTGGTTATTGAAAACTCAGCACCCGTCCGCCAGAGATGTCTGTAATTTCACCATGTCAGTTTGCCCTTTAATATGTTCCATTATGTGATTGTTTTTTGTTTTGAAATGCTAAAGCAGGGTAAAATACTGCTGTATGTCAGCTGATTGAGCATGGTTCATATTCATGGGAAGAAATGCAAATCAAATCATGTCTGTGGGCATTATAGTGAAGAGATGATCAGCAGAAAATACAGTTTGCTACAGACCACTGTTTACGTGTTATATAGAAATCATTCCAATATTTTGTTTTCTGGAATTATATCCACAGCGACAACACAGGCAGGTTAGCTAGTTGCAAACTTCCATATTTGACAATTCCTTATGAAATGATAAATGGTGAATTAAATGACTTTAGGTTAAATACTGCAAGTTCTCCCTCATACATTCACCTTAGAAGAGAAGAGTGCAATTGCTAATACCTTACCAATTGGGCAAGTTATACTAGACAAAGCTTTGAATACATGTGTTGTGGTCAACAATAATAAAATGTGAATAATTCTACAAATAATTCTCATAATGATTGTTGAAGAGATGGATAATCTTGGGAGTAAACTTGCCATGCATTGAAATAATCCTGGTTGTGTCTTCAAAATGGTATGGAGCTATTATCATTTTCCTGATTTTCACAAGACAAGCTGTCACTAGATCCATATCTAAGCACTTGAAATTAAGAATAACTCATTTACCCATGAGGTTTATGAAGTGGTATGCTAATTCATTATTTATTAAGTTTATATCAAAAACATTTTGAGGATGTTGAACTTGTTTAGATAAAATAAGTAATCTCATGTAAGTTGCACATTGTACGCAATAATAAGTATTAATAATTTCAAAATGTGGTAAAGTATTATTTTTTATATTGAATACATTTGATTAGTGTTTTGTTTTAATCATTCTTTATCCAGTAACTTAAATCTGAATGTCTTTTTTAATGGATTCCTCAATTTTCATGCTTTTTCTGTCTTCAATAAGTATATTCGTAATGTAGATCATATTATTGTTTATGTATTAATTGAAATCTTTCTTTCAGACTGACATTTTCTCTGGAGCACTTTTTATCCAAGTCTCACTGGGTTGGAATCTCTACATTTCTACAGTAACTCTTCTGGCAGTAACTGCCATTTACACAATTGCTGGTAATTACATAACTTGATTTCTTCATTTAGCACCATAAACAATAATCAAAAGAGGAGCCATTAAAGCCAGAAAGGAATCTGTTAAATGTACAAAGGAAATATCCTCAGCCAGTAATTCTGAAATCAAATCACCTTTCCAGATAATAAATTGCTGCCTTAAGAATCATAAACAACTCTTTCTTTACATTGAAATGGCTACTTGTTGTAAGGGCCTTTTCAAGTGATCCTTTATGGAATATTTCTGTGAAGAAGTTAATCATGCAGCATAATGTCATTTGTGATTGTATTCTTGAAAATCATTGGCAATAACAGAGCAAGAACAGCTGCAATGTGTCTCTGTTCTACCTCCATTGCCATGGCCTTTAAACTGTTGCTTTAAGCTTGCGGAGTTTGCTTTTCATCTCTTGACAGGAAGCTCATTTAAGTTCCTGCCATTTACTGGAAATTAAGTTAGTCATTATGCAGAATTAGTTCAAAAAGATTTTCTCCACAGAAAAAGCACATTTTCAATCCGAATTTTCATTTGGTTAGCATAATGCTTTGGAGTTCCAGCAGTCGAGGTTCAATTCCTGCTGCTGCTTGTAAGGAGTATGTACATTCTCCCTGTGACCATGTGGAATTCCTCCACATGCTCCGGTCTCCTACCACATTCCAAGGATGAACGGGTTAGAGAAAGTAAGTTGTGGATGTGTATGTTGGCGCCTGAACATCCTCAGATTCTGTTGCTTGTTGACACAAGCGACGCATTTCACTGTAGGTTTCGATGTTTCAATCTACATGTGACAAATCAAGCTAATCGTTAATCTTCAGATACAGCTGGAAAGTATCAGTAGGTTCATCATATGTATTAATATTTGGTTAAATTCTGTTAAGCAATTTTGATGGCTTAAGTAAATCTGATGTTTAAATATATGAATGTGTATATAAGAACAAGGATAGACCACTCAGCCCCTTAAGCCTGTTCTATCATTCAAACAGATCATGTCTGATATATCTGTATCCTCACCCCCATGTTTCTGCTTGTTCGCAATAACCCTTCAGTCCTGAGCTCATCTGAAATCCATTCATTTCTGCCTTGAAATCATCAAGGATTCTACTTCCATCATCTTTCAGGAGGAGAAATCCAAAGATTCATAACACTCTGAAAGTAAAAATATCGCTTCATCTCTGTCTTCTGTTGATACCCCTTATGTTTAAACCCTAACCATTAGCTCTAGATTCTCCCACAAGAACAGGCATCATTTCCACATCCACCCAGTTAAAGTCACTCTGAGGTATTAGCTGTTACAACCCAATCACCTTGTACTCTTCTAAACCTCATTTGAACCTTGCACAAAGATGTTACAATATTCAAACAAACTTCTCATATCAGAGTCTGCAATGCGGATAACTTGGTAGTATTAACCTGGATTTAACTAATTCATAAAATATAACAAGAAAATAAAGCAATAATATGTACCTTGTTAACTTTCAATTAAGAGTAGATGCTAAGCAGCTCTGGAGATAAGTAGCTGATGTAGTACTTTCATTGGAATTTCACTAATAATCTATTGATACTGCTAGCAAACAATAGACAGACGCAAAGTACTTAGTTTTCTATTGTCAGCGAAGAAAGAAAATACCCAATGGAATGATGTCAAGAATAATAGGTATTTCAAAGACTTCTATTTAAGTACACATATAACTGGAGTTTTGATTGGATAGTTAAACCCAAAGGGAATCATGCAATAGTTAATCTTATATAACACTTTAACTGAATAGAAGAGTATTTATAAACACAAGAGGTTCTGCAGATGCTGGAAATCTAGAGTAATACACACAATGTGCTGGAGTAGCTCAGCAGCTCAGGCAGTACAGTATCTGTGGATGGGAATAAACCGTCGACGTGGGTTTCAGCCCAAAACGGCAACTGTTTATTCCCATCCATCAATGCTGCCTGACCTGCTGAGCTCTCCCAACGCATTGTATGTATTATTTTGATCAGTTTAAGAAAGTCAAATGAAAAGAAAAATGTAGATATTATGTACTCTGGGGTGTAGTCCATCTGGTCCAGGTGACTTAACTACCTTCAGATCCTTCAGCTTCCCAAGCACCTTCTCCTCAGTAATAATAACTACATTTCTGCCCCTTGCACTCTCAATTTTTTCTCCTACTGCTGGTGTCCTCCACAGTGAAGACTGATGCAAAATACCTATTAAGTTTGTCTGCCATTTATTTCTCCCCCATTACTACTTCTGTGGCACCATCTTCCAGTGGTCTGATATCCACTGTCACTTCTCCTTTACTCTTTATCTATCACGGAAAGCTTTTGGTATCCTCTTTTATATCATTGGCTAGCTTATCTCATATTTCATCTTTTCTCTCCTTATGGTAAAAGATACCCAATCCTCCGAATTCCCACTAGTTTTTGCTGCATTATATGCCCTTCTATTTTGCTTTTACACTGGGCTTGACTTCCCTTGTTAGCCATGGTTGCCTTATCTTTCCTTTAGAATACTTTTTCTTTAGTATATAAATATTTTATGGTCTTATAGAGGGAAATTGGATTAGCCATGATGAAATGGTGGAACGGACTCGATGACCTAATTCTGCTCCTATATCTTATGGTCTTATCCAGTACCTTCTGATTGCACCTAGAAACTCCACCCATTGTTGTTCTGCCATCATCCCAGCTAGTGTGCCTTTCCAATTAAATTTGGCCAGCTCCTCTCTCATGCCTCTGTAACCCCCTTTACTCCACTGAAATACTGATACATCTGACTTTAGCTTCTTCATCTCAAACTGTAGGGTAATATCATATTATGATTACTGTTTCCTTTATCTTAAGCTCCAGAATCAAATTAAAGTTCATTACACAATACCCAATGCAGATTTTCTTTTTTTCCTAGTGGGCTCAACCGCAAGCTGCTCCAAAAAGCCATCTCATAGCCATTCTACAAATTTCATCTCTTAGGATCCAGCACCAACCTAATTTTCCCAATCTACCTGTATATTGAAATCCATATCATAACATTGTCCTTTTTACATGCCTTTCCTCTCTTCTGTTGTAATTTGTATCCCACAGCCTGTCTTCTGTTCAGGGGACTGTATAAAAAACTCCCATCCCCACCAGGGTCTGTATACCCTTGCAGTTTCTTAACTCTGTCCACAAGGATTTTACATCCTCTGATCCTATGTCACCTCTTTCTAAGGATTTGATTTAATTTATCCACCCCATGAGTATAAAAGTTCAAGTGAAAGTCACAATTGGTATAATATTTAGATGTCAAAATTAAGTGAGATGAAAATAATATTTCATTTCTACTTCTTATGCGTAATGGAATGAAATCGATCTTTGGTAATAACCCCAAAAAAGCTACTACAAACCAACAGCACCATTTGTGTCTCACCAGTTTTAATTTTTTATTCCATTGACGCTCAAAAACATTCCTTGTGTTTACTTCTTCTGATTCAATCAAGTTTTCTTTTGTTTTTCTATTTGATATTCTTTTAAATTTACAGAGCAGTTTCTACATTTTAAATTTGGTTTCAAATTTTCCATACACTACGGCTACTAGAAATCTGAAATAAAAAACAGAAAATGCTGGAAAAGTTTGGCAGGTCGGGGAATATTTGTGGGGATAAAAGAGCTTATGTTTCAAATCAATTGCCTTTCCTCTTGTTAGCAGTATGCAATTAAGTTCCTGAAATCCTTAAAATTACTGTGAGTTAAATGATGCTCACTGATTTCTTTATGAATATTTTAAATCTAAATTGGTTTACATATGCCAATTCATAACCTAAATTAGGCGTTATAATAAGATTTTAAATGCGATTAAACTTTTATAGGTTGACAACTTTGCTCAGCATTGATGCATTTTTTATCAGTATGTTACGATGGGTTGGTGCACTAATACATGGAGCTCAAGAGATAGATACGAGTTTGATTTTTACTTTTATTTACATGGTATTTTCAAGAACATTATTATGAAGAAGAACTGGGGGGGGGGGGGTGGGGGAGCATCAGTAGATCATAAATGACTGAGTTGCTCTGAGGCGTTTCTTCAGCAGACAATTCCAGAAATGTACAGAAATACAAATACATGAACAGCCATCTGGAGCTAAAGGAAGACTTGGCCTCCACAGCCATCTGTGACAATGAACTCCACAGATTCACTGCCCTTGGGCTAAAGAAATTGTTCCTTATCTGTATTCTAAAGGGATGCACTATTGTGAGGCTGTGCCCTTTCCTACTATAGGAAGCATCCTCTTCATGCCTACTGTATCTAGGTCTTTCAATATTCCATAGTTTTCAATGAGGTGCCCACTGATTCTCCTAAATTCTGGTCACTGTAAACTGCATTGAGTGTACAGATAAGTTGTAGTGAAAAGGGGAAATGGAAATGCAGAGAAAATAGGATAAATGTAAGAGGGATGTAACAAGGTAATTATAGTTGGTGCTGCATCAGAAATCTGTGTTGGAGTCTTAGAGTAGCTAGTCATAAATGAAATGAAAAGAAGTTGAAAACTAATCTATATTGCACACAGATCCACAACCTGAGCTCAGAAAGATTTATCTTCATTTGAATTCTTCAGGGAGTAACATGACTACATTTATGTCAGATTTATTGCATACAATCTGGGATGATGTGTTTGAAAAATCAGTAAATGGGTCCTTTGCCTTCCCACTGGCAGGTGGTTTGACCGCTGTGATATATACAGATGCCCTACAGACTGTGATCATGGTGGCAGGAGCACTTATCCTTATGTTCATTGGTGAGTTCTTTGTATGAAAAAACATAAACTTTTATGAAATATTATGGAAATGAAGGCATCCATATTGAGTAGCAGATTCAGCTTAGTGACGTTGAAGCCTGCACATCCACCATTTATCTTTCAGCCGGAATTGAAGGCTTTAGGCTGAACATTAATAAGCTTTTAATATAAACAGTCTGAGAGCTTCAAACTACATACTCAGATAGATAAATCATAAAAGGTATTTATATTGCATTGTATCAGTATATTGAAAATCCAATCTGGTATTTATGTGTATGTCATATAATGTAATTTATCATCAAACTCTTTTTTTCTTATTTTTTATTACAATACTTCCAAATGCATGAAGTTGTCTCAACTGCCCACAGCCACTTTTGTGCAATTTGCAATAAACCCCCATGTCTCCCTAATAGTAGTGTTTGTGGGCCATCCCTCTGTAGAATACCCGGGGAAGACTGATCTCACCTATTTCTTTTTTCTATCCCATTCACACTCCTAGCCTCTTAGATCAACAATCACTGCCCTCCACTCATCTGTCTTCAGAATCACTTAAAGGTCCTGAAATGATGATAGTTCTAATGACATTCTGCTTGAAACATGATTTACTGGCAGAGTTCCCTCACGCTAAGGCATTGCAGCACAATAACCACCTGCTCTCCAATGGTAAAAAGTAGTCACAAAGTTGTAATGTGACTTCAGCAGTGAACCTGTATGAATGTCTGCCTTTAATTTTTGTATTCTAGAGTTAAAGTGCAATTGTAATCTATATTTTTCTAAAAATTGCCAAGGATATAGTCACAAAACTATTGTTAGTTCCAAAGATTCATGCTTATATATAATGCTCTATTTTACTACATCCTGACCTTTCAGTGCCCTAAGCAGTATTCTCTCTTCCCTCTAACCAAGGTTCCCCTGTAAGTTACTGTCAGTAACTGCATGCTGACACCGAGATCTCTTTGTCACTCCGGACCTGTAGCCTAAAATGAATCCATTATTTTCTGGCAGATCCTACCCCACTATATTCCACCAGCCGCCTATATTAACTTTTTCATCAATATTCATCTCTTTCGTCACTTGAAGAAATAGACGGAAAAGGGGCAAGAAGAAGTTGTTAAAATACAGAGGGAGACAAAAGCAGCATTATGAAGATAATATCTATAGATAAGAGGGGTGGAAATGTCCTCGGATATTCTGTGTACATTACTGGATTGTCATGTGTAAATGTTTAAATAGAGAGGGCATGCTAATATCAATGTAATTAATTATTAATTTACCAGTTTATATATATTGCTTAACCAGCCTAAAGGTATCTGTAGTTCATTCATTGTCATTGTAATTATCATTAATGTTTAAGGGTTCTTCTTTCATTAGGTTAGCAGTTCCCCTGAAATATGTTCCACGAGGATATACTTTGCCTACGTCACTTAAACATTTAAAGGGTCAGTAATGCTGTTCTGCTAACAGAGTGGAGTTTGAGATTACCAAACAAACCAGAGTGGATTAGGGTAGAGAACAGGGGAGATGCAAATCTTACTGGTTCCAACTGTGATATTGTTCCATGGTTAACACAATTCCTTTCCATGGCTTGAGGCTCATTTGTTATGGAGGGAGGCTGATGGCAGCATCTCTTTTTCCAACAAACATTGAAATGCTGCACTTAACTGAAAGGGTGACCATAAAGAAAAACAGCACATACCGTAATTGTTTACTTTTTAACTTTAAGCTAAGATGGAGACCTAAAATATTCCATTTGCTAGATTATGAAATAATATCAAAGTAGTAGCTCTTTCTTCATGGGAAGGAACAGAGGCTACCTCAAGCTGATTTACCGCTGCCTTTCCTTTGGGTTAATTCAGCTCATTATCTGAGGAAGAGTTGGAATAAGCAGGAAAACTGAGGGTTTGCTAATACTACCAGCACTTCAGTAGTTAAATGCACCAGATGCAAAAAGGGCTTCCTTTAGAGATGGAATGAGAACAGGAACTGAGTGAATTCATTGGTACATCTCCTCCTGAGTTTTTTCTCCTACAGGCATAAGTATCAGTGGGTTTGATCAGGAGGTAGGAATCTGAGATCACAGCAAAGTCTACGCAAACAGACTGTCAGGGGTGTCAATGGTTAACAAATAATCTAACCAGCAACCTTGTCAACTATATGGCCTAAAGCAACACTGGAACAGGTTACTGATGAATCTTAAGCAATAAAAAGTACAAGATATAAGAGGTGGAAGGCGCTCAATGTTTAAGCCTTGACTGCCTTTTAATCCTGCACCTCAGCACCATCTTCCTGCTCTGAACCCACAAGCTTTGAATCATCCAATCAGAAAGCAATCAGGTTTAAATGAAATCAATGACTTGTTTCCGACAGCCCTCTGAAGGTGGAGAATGCCGAAGGTTCCCCACCGAGAGATGAAATGTCTTTTTTTTATTTGAACTAGCCCTTATTTTGAGACTGTGACTCTTACGTCTTAACTCGTCAACCAGGCAAAATATGATCTCCTCAGCTACCTTATTAATTTATCAATCTATTAAGCCCACTGAATGTTTTCTTAAGTTTAATATGGAGAAGCCGCATTCATTTAAAACTATCTTACGAGATGAAATGGGAATATGTTATACATAAAAAGTATTCAGCATCCCACCCCCCGGAAGTTATCATGTTTTATTGTTTTACAACATTGAATCACAGTGAATTTAATTTGGCTTTTTTGACACTGATCTACAGAAAAACTCTTTCATGTCAAAGTGCAAACAGATGTCTACAAAGTGATCCAAATTAAATACATATGTAAAATACAAAATTATTGATTCCATAAGAATTAATCCCCTTCTCCCTT
Organism: Hemitrygon akajei; assembly: GCF_048418815.1. Taxonomy (NCBI): domain Eukaryota; kingdom Metazoa; phylum Chordata; class Chondrichthyes; order Myliobatiformes; family Dasyatidae; genus Hemitrygon; species Hemitrygon akajei. Next base: position 46,775,356 of record NC_133135.1, on the reverse strand, counting down.
TAATATGACACACCAGATCATCACTGGTGCAGCCAACTGGTTTTAGAAGTCACATAATTAGTTAAATGGAGATCTGTTTTTGAAGATCTGTGTGCAGTCAAGGTGTTTCAACTGAAATACACCTGTATCTGAAAGGTCCAATTGCTGGTGAGTCAGTATCCTGGCAAAAAACACACCATTAAGACAAAAGAACACTTCAAGCAACTCCGCTAAAAGATTATTGAAAAGCACATGTCAGGAGATGGTACAAGAAAATTAAGAACATAAGAACATAAGAAGTAGGAGCATGAGTAGGCCATCTGGCCTATCGAGCCTGCTCCACCATTCAATAAGAATATGGCTAATCTGACCATGGACTCATCTCCACCTATCTGCCTTTTCTCCATAACCTTTCATTCTCCTACTATGCAAAAATCTATCCAGCTCTGTCTGAAATATATTTACTGAGGCAGCCTCCACTGCTTCATTGGGCAGAGAATTCCACAGATTCACCACTCTCTGGGAAAAGAAGTTCCTCCTCATCTCCATTCTAAATCTAATCCCCAGAATCTTGAGGCTATGTCCCTTAGTTGTCGTTTCTCATACCAGTGGAAACAATTTTCCTGACTCTATCTTATCTATCCCTTTTATAATTTTATATGTTTCTATAAGATCTCCTCTCATTCTTCTGAATTCTAGCGAGTACAGTCCCCAGGTGACTCAATCTCTCCTCATAGTCTAACATCCTCATCCCTGGAATCAACCTAGTGAACTGCCTCTACACCACCTCCAAAGCCTCAAATAAGAAGACCAAAACTGCAAACAGTACTCCAGATGTGGCCTCACCAGTACCCTGTACAGTTGCAGCATGACCTCCCTACTCTTAAATTCAATCCCTCTAGCAATGAAGGCCGACATTCCATTTGCCTTCTTGATAGCCTGCTGCACCTGCAAACCAATCTTCCGTGATTCATGCACAGACACTCCCAAGTCCTTCTGCACAGCAGCATGCTGCAATTTTTTACGATTTAAATAAGAATCTGTTTTTTCATTTTTCCTTCCAAAGTGGATGACCTCACATTTACCAACATTGTATTCCATCAGCCAGACCCTTGCCCATTCATTTAGATACACTACTCTCAGTCCCCTCTTCCAGATCGTTAATGTATATCATAGAACATAGAACATAGAAATCTACATCACAATACAGGCCTTTCAGCCCACAATGTTGTGCTGACCATGTAACCTACTCTAGAAGCTGCCTAGAATTTCCCTACCGCATAGCCCTCTATTTTTCTAAGCTTCATGTACCAGCTAAGAATCTCTTAAAAAACCCCATTGCATTCGCCTCTACCACCTTCGTTGGCAGTGCATTCCATGCACCTGCCAACCTTTGTGTGAAAAACTTACCTCTGATATCCCCCTTGTATCTACTTCAAACGATGCCCCCTCATGTTAGCCATTTCAGCCCTGGGAAAAAGCCTCTGGCTATCCACACGATCAATGCCTCTCATCATCTTGCACACCTCTATCCGGTCACCTCTCATTCCCTGTCGCTCAAAGGAGAAAAGACCAAGTACACTCAATATATTCTCATAAGGCATGCTCTCCAATCCAGGCAACATCCTTGTAAATCTCCTCTGCACTCTCTCTGTAACATCCACATTCTTCCTGTAATAAGGTGACCAGAACTGAACACAGTACTCCAAGTAGGGTCTAACTAAGATCTTATGAAGCTGTAACATTACCTCATGACTCTAGAACTCAATCCCTTGGTTGATAAAGGCCAATATGCCATACGCCTTCTTAACAGCACTGTCAACCTGCGTAGCAGTGTTGAGTGTCCTATGGACATGGACCCTAAGATCTCTCTGATCCTCCACACTGCTGAGAAGCTTACCATTAGTATTATATTCTGTCTTCAAATTTGACCTACCAAACTGAACCACTTCACACTTTTTTGGGTTGAACTCCATCTACCACTTCTCAGCCCAGTTCTGCATCCTATCGATGTCTCGCTGTAACCTCTGACAACCCTCCAGACTATCCACAACACCCCCAACTTTTGTGTCATCAGCAAACTTTCTAACCCACCCTTCTATTTCCTCATCCAGGTCATGTATAAAAATCACAAAACAGAAAAGCCCCAGAATAGATCCCTGCGAAACATCACTGGTCACCATCCTCCATGAAGAATACAAACCATCTACACCCACCCTTTGCCTTCTTTGGGCAAGGCAATTCTGGATCTACAAAGCAATGTCTCCTTGGATCCCATGCCTCATTACTTTCTGAATGAGCCTTGCATGGGGAACCTTATCAAATGCCTTACTGAAATCCATATACACTACATTCACTGCTCTACCTTCATCAATGTGTTTTGTTACATCCTCAAAGAATTCAATCAGGTTCATAAGGCTTGACCTGCCCGTGACAAAGCCATGTTGACTATCCTGAATCACATTATGTCTCTCCAAATGCTCCTAAATCCTGCCTCTCAAGATCTCCTCCAACAGCTTGCCCACCACTGAAGACTCACTGGTCTATAATTTCCCCAAGTTATCTCTACTCTCTTTCTCGAACAAGGGAACAATGTTTGCAACCTTCCAAACCTCTGGTACTTCTCCTGTCCCTACTGATGTTGCAAAAATCATCGCCAGAGGCTCAGCAATCTCCTTCTTCACTTCCCACAGTATCCTGGGGTATATCTCATCCGGTCCCAGTGATTTAACCATAGAACCATAGAACATTACAGCAGAGAAACAGGACTTTTGGCCCTTCTTGGCTGTGCCGAAGCATTTTTCTGCCCAGTTCCACTGACCTGCACCTGGGCCATATCCCTCTAAACCCCTCTCATTCATATACCTGTCCAAGTTTTTCTTAAATGTCAAAAGTGAGCCCGTATTCACCATTTCATCTGGCAGCTCATTCCACACTCCCACCACTCTCTGTGTGAAGAAGCCCCCCCCCCCCAATGTTCCCTTTAAACTTTTCCCCCTTCACCCTTAACCCATGACCTCTGGGTTTTTTCTCCCCTAGCCTCAGTGGAAAAAGCCTGCTTGCATTCACTCTATCTATACCCATCATAATTTTATACACCTCTATCAAATCACCCCTTATTCTCCTACACTCCAGGGAATAAAGTCCTAACCTATTCAACCTTTCTCTGTAACTCAGTTTCTCAAGTCCCGGCAACATCCTTGTAAACCTTCTCTGCACTCTTTCAACCTTATTAATATCCTTCCTGTAATTAGGTGACCAAAACTGCACACAACATTCCAAATTCGGTCTCACCAATGTCTTATACAACCTCACCATTACATTCCAACTCTTATACTCAATACTTTGATTTATAAAGGCCAATGTACCAAAAGCTCTTTACAACCCTATCTACTTGTGACACCACTTTTAGGGAATTATGTATCTGTACTCCCAGATCCCTCTGTTCTACTGCACTCCTCAGTGTCCTACCATTTACCTTGTATGTTCTACCTTGGTTTGACCTTCCGAAGTGCAATACCTCACACTTGTCCGCATTAAACTTCATCTGCCATTTTTCTGCGCATTCCTCCAACTGGTCCATATCCCTCTGCAAGCTTTGAAAACCTTCCTCATTGTCCACTACACCTCCAATCTTTGTATCATCAGCAAATTTTCTGATCCAATTTGCCACATTATCATCCAGATCATTGATATAGATAACAATGGACCCAGCACTGATCCCTGTGGCACACCACTAGTCACAGGCCTCCACTCAGGGTAGCAATCCTCCACTACCACTCTCTGGCTTCTTCCATTGAGCCAATGTCTAATCCAATTTACTACCTCTCCATGTATACCTAGCGACTGAATCTTCCTAACTAACCTCCCATGCGGGACCTTGTCAAAGGCCTTACTGGTCCATGTATACAACATCCACTGCCTTCCCTTCATCCACTTTCCTGGTAACTTCCTCAAAAAACTCTAATAGATCGGTTAAACATGACCTACCACGCACAAAGCCATGCCGACTGTTTCTAACAAGTCCCTGTCTATCCAAATACTTGTAGATCCTATCTCTTAGTATTCCTTCCAATAATTTACCTACTACCGATGTCAAACTTACTGTCCTATAATTTCCTGGTTTACTTTTTGAGGCTTTTTTTTTACAGTATCTAACTTAATGCTTTTCAAAAGCTGCAGCACATCCTCTTTTTTAATGTCTATACACTCCAGCCTTTCAGACCATTGTAAGTTATTCCCACTATTGCCAAGGTCCACTCCACGTGAGTACTGAAGCAAAATATTGATTAAGTACCTCTGCTACCTCCTCCAACTCCATGCACACGTTTCCACTATTGCACCTGATTGGTCCTATTCTCACGCGGCTCATCCGCTTGCTCTTCACATACTTGTAGAATTCCTTAGGGTTTTCCTTAATCCTGCTCACCATGGCCTTCTCATGGCCCCTTCTAACTCTCCTAATTTCCTTCTTGAGATCCTTCCTGGCACCCTTGTAATTTTCTAGATCTCTAGCTGTACCTAGATTCTTGAACCTTTCGTAAGCTTTTCTTCTTAACTAGATTTTCTACATCCTTTGTATGCCATGGTTTTTTTTTATCCTAACATCCTTTCCATGCCTCAATGGAATATACCTATGCAGAATGCCATGCAAATGTTCCCTGAACATTTGCCACATTTCTGCTGTGCATTTCCCTGACAGCATCTACTCCCAATTTATGTTTCCAAATTCCTGCCTAACACTACCTCCAAAATGCTCTCCTACTGACACCTGACCAGGTTCATTTCCCAATATCAGATCAAGAACAGCCTCTCCTCTAGTTGGCTTATCTACATATTGCATCAGGAAACCTTCCTGAACACATTGAATAAACTCCACCCTTTGCTCTAAGGAGATACTAGTCGATATTGGTGAAGTTAAATCACCCGTCACAACAACCATATTATTATTGCACCACTCCAGAATCTGCCTCCCTATCTGCTCCTCAATGTCTCGGTTACAATTTTGGGTGTCTATAAAAACACCCAGTAGGGTTACTTCCCCCTTCCCGTTTCTGATTTCCACCCACAATGACTCAGTAAACAATCCCACCGTGACTTCCTCCTTTTCTGCAGCCGTGACATTAACTCTGATTAGCAGTGCCACTCCCCCACCTTTTTTGTCTCTCTCCCTGTCCTTTTTGAAATTTCTAAAGCCTGGCGCACTCAGCAGCCATTCCTGCCCCTGAAACATCCAAGTCTCTGTAATGGCCACGACATCATAGTTCCCCGTATTGATCCATGCTCTAAGATCATCCGCCATCCTCATGGTACTCCTTGCATTAAAATAGACACATCTCATACCATCTGGTTGAGTGCATCTTTGCTCTATCATCTGCCTATCCTTCCTCATAAACTCCTTACTAGCTGTCATTACTTGTGCGCCAACCAACCTATCCTCTGCCTCTTCACTTCAGTTCCCACCCCCTGCAAATCTAGTTTAAACCTTCCCCAATAGCATTATCAAATCTCCCTCCCTGGATATTGCTTCCCCTCCAGTTCAGGTGCAACATGTCCCATTTGTATAGTTCGCCCCTTCCCCAGAAAAGGTTCCAATGATCCAAGTACATGAAACTCTGCCCCATGCACCATCTCCTCAGCCACTCATTTATCTCTGCTGTCTTCCTGTTCTGACCTTCCATGTGCCACTGGGGGTAATCCAGAGATTACCACCTTGGAGGTCCTGCTCTTCAGCCTCCTTCCTAATTTCCTAAACTTACTTCGCAGGAACTCTACCCCTCTCCTGCCTATGTCATTGGTACCAACATGTACCATGACTTCTGGCTGCTCACCCTCCCCTTCAAGAATATTCTGCAACCATTCAGAGCCATCCTGGATCCTAGGGCAACTGAGAGGCAATCCACTATCCTGGCGTCTCTTTTGCTGCCGCAGAATCTCCTTTCTGTCCCTCCAACTATTGACTCCCCTATGACCATTACTCCACTTCACTTCACCCTACCCTTCTGAGGCTCAGAGCCAACCACAGTGCTATTGGTCTGACTGTTGCTGCCTTGCTCAGATCCCCCACAGGTATCCAAAGGGGTATACCTGTTGCTGAAGGGAATGGCCGCAGGGGGCCCTGCACTCACTTCCTTTTCCCTTTACCTCTCGTATATCGTGAGTAGTTGCGGGCCCAGAACTGATCCCTGCGGCACACTGCTCAGCACTGATTTCAACCAGAGTAGTATCCATGTATCCCAGCTGTCTGCGTTCTATTGGTTAACCAATCCTCTATCCATGCTAATACATCACCCCCAACTCTATGCATTCTTATCTTATGGATAAGTCTTTTATGTGGCACCTTATCTACTGCCTTCTGGAAATCCAAGTAAATAACATCCATCTGATCCCCTCATTATATCCAGTAAGTTTCTCAGACAGCACCTGCCTTTGCTGAATCTATGCTGCATCTGCTTGATGGATCCATTTCTTTCCAGGTGCCTCACTATTTCTTCTGTAATGATAGCGTCAAGCATTTTTCCAACTACAGATGTTAAACTAACTGGCCTATAGTTAAAAAACACAAAATGCTGGCAGAACTCAGCAGGCCAGACAGCATCTATGGGAGGAGGTAGTGACGATGTTTCGGGCTGAAACCCTTCATCAGGAGTGAACTCACAGACCTCCGTTGATACCCCTGCCCCCCCCCCCCCCCTTACCCCATCCCTATCTATAATTTTAGTCTGGCTCTCTTTCTCTCTCTTTTTCCCCTCTCACTACAATCTCCCCCCAGCCCTACCTTTCTTTCTCTTTTATTTCCCATAATTCTTCACCTTCCCCCAGCCCATTTCCCTCCAGCCTATCACTTCCCAGCTCTCCACTTCATCCCTCCCCCCACTTCTTATCCCCCCTCGACCATCCCATGTTACTTCACTCCTGATGAAGGGTTTCAACCCGAAACATCATCACTACCTCCTCCCTTAGATGCTGTCTGGCCTGCTGAGTTCCGCCAGCATTTCGTGTTTTTTATTTATTTCCAGCATCTGCAGATTCACTCGTGTGGCCTATAGTTACCTCCTTCTGCCTACTTTTTTTTTTGAACAGTGGCAGGACATTCACCATCTTCCAATCTGCTAGGACCTGCCCAGAATCCAGAGAATTATCACCAAAACCTCCACTATAACTTCTGCCATTTCCTTCAGTACCCTGGGATGCATTCCATCAGGACCAGGGGACTTTAGGCCCACAAGTTTGCTCAGCACTACCTCTTTAGTGAGAGCTATTGTATTGAGGTCTTCACCTTCCATCACATCCATAACCTCTCTTTTGCATGTTAGACGTGTCCTCCACCATGAATACTGACACAAAGTAGTCATTCAAAGCCTCAGCCATTGAATTTTGGAGTCACTGAAAATCCCTTGGAGCACAGTTAGGTCAATCATCAAAAAAATAGAAAGAATATGGCACAGCTGTAAATCTACCTAGAGCAAACCGTCCTCAAAAACTGAGTGACCATGCAAAAAGGGGACTAGTGAGGGAGGCCACCAAGAGACCTATGAGAACTCTGGAAGAGTTACAAGCCTCAGTGGCTGAGATGAGAACAACTGCACAGACAAAAACTGTTGCCCGGGTCTTCACCAATCACAGCTTTTTGAGAGAGTGGCAAAGAGGAAGCCACTGTTGAAAAATACACACATGAAATCTCATCTTTAATTTCCCAGGAAGCATGTGGTAGACTCTGAAATCAGCTGGAATGTTCTCTGGTCTGATGAAATCAAAGTTGAGCTCTTTGGCCATCAGACTAAATGCTATGTTTGACATAATAAAAAAAACCACACATCATCAAAAGCATACCATCCCTATCGTGAAGCATGATGGTGGCTGCATCATGCTGTGGGATGCTTCAGTGCAGCAGGCCCTGGAAGGGTAAAATTAATGCAGCAAAATACAGGAAAATCCTGGAGGAAAACCTGATGCAGTCTTCAAGAGAACTCCGACTTGGGAGAAGATCTGTTTTCCAGCAAGACAATGACCCCAAACATAAAGCTAAGGCTATACAGGGATGGCTTAAAAACAACAAAGTTAATGTCCTGGAGTGACCAAGTCAGAGTCCAGGCCTCAATCCAATTGAGAACTTGTGGCTGGACTTGGAAAGGGATGTTCACTCACAATTCCCATCCATCCTGACAGAGCGTGAGCAGTTTTAGAAAGAATGGGGAAAAATTGCAGGTTCCAGATGTACAAAGCTGATAGAGACCTATCCACACAGACTCAATGCTGTAATTGCTGCCAAAGGTGCATCTACTAAATACTGACTTGAAGTGGGTGAATACTTTTGCAATCAATTATTTTGTGTTTTATATTTATAATTATTTTAGATTACTTTGTTGTGATCTGTTTGCACTTTGACACAAAAGAGTCTTTTTCTGTCTATCGATGTACAAACGTTTGTAAAAAAGGCCAAATTAAATCCAATGTGATTCAATGTTATAAAACAATAAAACATGATAACTTCCAAGGGAGCTGAATACTTTTTATAGTCACATTATATATATGTGCATGTGTGTGTGTATGTATATATATATATAATCCGCCAACGAAACCCTCATCCATGCTTCTTTACTATTCTATAATTCTGAGCTTATTTTCTACTTTGTTCACAAACTTGCACCAAACCCCACTCCCCTTCACTCTAGTCTTTGCTGCTTTGCTGGCCTACTCTTGCTCTTCTTTAATCCCTTTTTTTGTCTCCCATCGTTCCTTATCTCCAATTTACCAATTGTTCTGAAGAGAAATCCGATCCCAGAAACAACTACTCTGCGTTAAGAATGTTGTCAGCTGACTGAAGTAACACTTTTCACACTAAGTGCAACCAGTTGCAATTGATAAGGTGGCAAGTGAACTGACTTGCCAATATTAATATTTAGATGTAACTTATTCTGAGCTGTTAGTTAATCCATACCATGGCCTTCTGCATAAATTCAGTAAACTCATATTTTGAAATTGTTCAAGTATAATAGCAAGATCATGGTCTTTAAGACAGATTAGAACCTATTTTATGACTTATTCATATTCATAATGTAAAATATATTCTAGATATTAAGAAGTAGTGCTTTGTTGTAACTTTCAGATGAAATTTATGAATTTATTAATAAAAGTTTGCTTGGTACATGGAAATAAAATGTGTCTTTTTGATTTCAGGTTTAAACAAAGTTGGTTGGTATTCAGGGTTGGAAGAAAAGTACTTTCAAGCAATTCCTAACATTACTGTGGCAAATACTTCATGTCACATTCCACGTGCTGATGCTTTCCACATGTTTCGAGACCCGGTCAGTGCTGACATTCCTTGGCCTGGACTCATATTTGGACTCACAGTACTTGCCACATGGTGTTGGTGTACTGATCAGGTAAATCTCAATAGTCTAAGGACATCATCATGGAAAATTTAATAGCAATTAAAATGATTTGATCTCCACATGGTTAGATATCTCACAATCATTATGGAAGTTAATTATGCAGTGTTTTTTTTCCTTTTTCACATTTTGGTTTTCCTGTTTAATGAACAAATATGCTGTCCATTCATAACATACGCCAAATGTATTCCCATACTGCTAGAGCCCTAATGAGTAAATTAAGATTGATATGTTGTTTCTTGGAAAAGGGTAGGTATTAAACAAGTCAGATTCTCTATTGTGTTAAATCAGTGTTATTATTGATGGCAATCTGGACTTCCTTGTATGTCCCTTGTTGTATGGCTTTAAACTAATGCAGATGATAATAGCAGATACATGGTGAATTAACTTGTACCATATTTCTTCCTTATCATAACGAGCATTTGTTAGAAATGTTAAGAATATACCCAACATCATTGCCAATGGAAGTGACTCCTACTGACCCTGAAATGACGATGACCTGAGATGTTTATTGTTGGAACTGGTATTTTCTGCTTGTTAGCTCAGAGTGAAAACACTAAGCCATTTAAAGTTCACTAAATTACAACAGAACTCATTCAAGCTAATCAAAGATCCTCACCACCCCCCTCCCGCCGGCTATGCTCTTTTCTTGCTGCTGCATTCAGGGACAGGAGCCTCAGGACTTGCACTACCAGGTTCAAGGACTGTTACTACCCCTCATCCATCAGGCTCCTGAACAAAAGGGGTAACTACACTCATTAAAGGACTCTTTTATCTCATTTTTTCATGTTCGCTATTTATTTTTTTATCTGCATTTGCACAGTTTGTTTACAGTTTTTAGTTCCTGATATTTACAGTTTACAGATCCTGTTACAGTTACTGTTCTATAAATTTGCCTGTAAAAAAAGAACATCAGGGTTGTGTGTGGTGACATGTGTGTACTCTAACAATAACTTTTACTATGAACTTTGAACTTAATTCATTCAGAGGATGTATGATGATATAATGTGAGAGTCAATGTCTCATTGTCCTAAAGGCAGGTAGAGCAAACCATAGGAAAAGTAGCAATGTTGTTTATATCGAATTTATTGTCCTGGCTCATTATTTCCTTTCCTCATTCTACAACCTCACCTCCTTTGGATCAGGAAGAATGATTTCTGGGGTCTTGATTGGCCAAGAGCCAGGTGATGGAGTCTTGGATGGTGGCAAGGCCTCAGAAAACATGGCAGAGTGATAAAAATGAGGAAGTACAAGACTTGAAGGTGATCCTCCTTTGAAAGTCTGGAAGCTGGTAAAATGCCTCCACCGGAGAACTTTCTGACATGGAATTAAATAAATCATTTGAAAGAATTTGTAAATAATGGAAAATATAGAAGCAATTATTTAATAAAAAGACATTACATGCTATTTTCCTTTCTTCCTTCCAGTCCTACTCTCCCCATTCAATGAAGTATTTGTAGATCTAGTGTGGTGTTGGATTCATAAGACCAAAAGGCATAGGAGCAGAATTAGGCCATTTGGCCCATCAATTCTGCACCTCTATGCCACTATCACTGATTTATTAACCCTTTGATCCTTTCCCATGTAACCCTTGCTAATCAAGAACCTATCTACCTCGGTCTTAAATATGCCCAAAGACTTGCCCTCCACAGTCATCTGTGGCAGTGAATTCCACAGATTTATCACCCTTTGGCTAAAGAAATTCCTCCTCATCTCTGTTCGAAAGGGATGTTATTATATTCTGAGGCTGTGCCCTTTGGTCCTAGACTCCCCTACTATTGGAAACATCCTTTCCACATCCACTCTATCTAGGCTTTTCAAAATTCAATAGGTTTAAATGAGAGCAGAATCCTATATACTATGTAAGTCCTGAAGTGATGTTATTTACACTGACCAATGCCGAAACCTCTTTGCTTGGCTACTCGAGCAGCTGTTTGGTCATCCAATCCAATATGGTGGCTGGCATTGGAATCACCCCTACTGTAGAAATACTGGCTGTTTGCAGCTAACAGACCCTAATGACTTGATATGTTGTCCTGTAATTTACATATAATTTACTTACAATTGTTTCCTTTCATTAGGTAATCGTACAGAGGTCCCTTTCAGCAAAAACTCTTTCCCATGCCAAAGGGGGATCAGTTTTGGGAGGTTATCTGAAGATGTTGCCCATGTTCTTCATTGTCTGGCCTGGCATGATCAGCAGAACACTGTATCCAGGTGTATATAAAATTTGTGTTTTGGAGATTTTGGTATAAAACTGTCAGGCAATTATTATTGTTGTAAACCATGTTTTTCCACAGAAAGATAATTAAATATTTAAGTATCTTTATAATATCTATGTACAGTACATTAATGAATAAATATGTGGCAGGAGGAATAACGATGTTTCATTTTTTCAATGGAGAGAAAAAAACTATTCAGCACATTCTGTGGAAGTACCAGGTCCCAGGTAACTTTGATGTTATCACTTTAGCATCAACTCTATTAGCGTTAACTGTTTTAAAATGTATAGAAGGTATTCACTTGAATTTCTGAAGTATTTCCTTTGTTAATAATTTACGTTGAATATTTCCAGATCAGGTGGGCTGTGTGGATCCTGACATTTGTGAGTCAGTCTGTGGAGCCAGAGTAGGATGTTCAAACATTGCCTACCCCAAGCTGGTAGTGGAACTTATGCCTGTAGGTGAGGCTGTATTTATTACCATCTTGCATACCGATGAATGGTGCATCTATTCTTGTCACCTGCTCAACCTGTCAGCTCCCATTATAAACACAGCACCTTGCTCGTTTATTTCACAATTATTCCTGAAGTGTATTTCAGCCTCCATTTATTCACCCTTATGATTAAGGTGCCCATTTCCCATGAGGAATGAACCAGGCAAATCATTCAAACCCTTGTGGGTGTAATTTCCCTCGGGATCAATAAAGTATGTCTGTCTGTCATTGTTTGCCAAAGTGGCACATGAGTAGCTGCTTGGTCTCCATCCATCTTTGCTAAAATCAAGAACTTACAATATCATTCCAAATGAGAAGACTATGTTTGCATTATAAGTATTTCTCCCACCTGTAACCTTCACTATCAAGAACACCACTGCTAAATGTAACCAAGTGATAACTTGAAACAAAAGTTTGTTAGGGAGAAGTTGCTCTTGAAGACCTTGAAGCAATGTGGCAGACAAGGGGTTAAATCTCAGCTGGGCAATATCCCTTCTCTCTGGCTCAAATAACCAAAACAAAGTAGCAAATGTTTCTGCAGATGGGGAGTAATACTCCAAATTTAGAAAAATATAGAAATTGACCATTAAAATCAATATCTTTTGATTGTTCTTATACACTGCAAGGCGGCTGGACCGGATGGAGTTTCCCCACGATTACTGAGGGCCTGTGCGACTGAGCTGGGAGAACCACTACAGCACATCTTCAACATGAGCCTGGAGCAGAGAAGAGTACCCAGACAGTGGAAAACATCCTGTATTGTCCCGGTACCGAAGAAACCACAACCAAAGGAGTTGAATGACTTCAGACCTGTTGCCTTGACGTCGCACGTTATGAAGACCATGGAGCGGCTGATAATACAGAATCTGAGGCCACAAACCAGGCACGACCAGGATCCTCTTCAGTTTGCGTATAAGGAGAAGGTGGGAGTGGAGGATGCTATCACGTATTTGCTGCACAAATCACTCTCTCACCTAGAGGGGGTCAGTTGTGCTGTGAGGATTACATTCCTTGACTTCTCTAGTGCCTTTAACACCATCCAGCCCAAGATCTTAAGGCACAAACTAACGGAGATGGGAGTAGACTCTCACATGGTGGATTGGATAGTGGACTACTTGACAGATAGACCTCAGTATGTGCGGTTGGGAGACTGTAGGTCTGACACGGTGGTCAGCAGCACAGGGGCGCCGCAGGGAACCGTACTCTCTCCGGTCCTGTTCACCCTGTACACATCAGACTTCCAATATAACTCGGAGTCCTGCCATGTGCAGAAGTTCGCTGATGACACGGCCATAGTGGGATGTGTCAGGAATGGACAGGAGGAGGAGTATAGGAAACTGATACAGGACTTTGTGATATGGTGCAACTCAAACTACCTGCGTCTCAATATCACCAAGACCAAGGAGATGGTGGTGAACTTTAGGAGATCTAGGCCTCATATGGAGCCAGTGATCATTAATGGAGAATGTGTGGAGCAGGTTAAGACCTACAAGTATCTGGGAGTACAGTTAGACGAGAAGCTAGACTGGACTGCCAACACAGGTGCCTTGTGCAGGAAGGCACAGAGTCGACTGTACTTCCTAAGAAGGTTGGCGTCATTCAATGTCTGTAGTGAGATGCTGAAGATGTTCTATAGGTCAGTTGTGGAGAGCGCCCTCTTCTTTGTGGTGGCGTGTTGGGGAGGAAGCATTAAGAAGAGGGACGCCTCACGTCTTAATAAGCTGGTGAGGAAGGCGGGCTCTGTCGTGGGCAAAGTACTCGAGAGTTTAACTTCGGTAGCTGAGCGAAGGGCGCTGAGTAGGCTACGGTCAATTATGGATAACTCTGAACATCCTCTACATAGCACCGTCCAGAGACAGAGAAGCAGTTTCAGCGACAGGTTACTATCGATGCAATGCTCCTCAGACAGGATGAAGAGGTCAATACTCCCCAATGCCATTAGGCTTTACAATTCTACCACCAGGACTTAAGAACTTTTTTAAAAGCTATTATTAATGCTTTTTGAGATAGTGATTTAGATGCATATCATATTTTTTACTGAGTTAAGTATTGTATGTAATTAGTTTTGCTACAACAAGTGTATGGGACATTGGAAAAAAAGTTGAATTTCCCCATGGGGATGAATAAAGTATCTATCTATCTATCTATCTGATTGTTCATCAATCTGCTACCACCTTGAAAACCTCACACAGAAACTGAAACAAATAATACAGACTAAATGTAACAGGTGAATGGGTGTCTGATATAGGGGAATTAATTACACAGAGCAATTTGTCCAACAATAAATTCTTCTGTATAAGACATGTGATTTGATCATTTGTGCTTGAAATTATGAAAAGGACAATGATTGATATCTATTTATTGATATCTAAGACCATAAGACACAGGAACAGAACTGGGCCATTTGGTGGATCAAGTCTGTTTCTCCATTTCATCATGGCTGATCCAGTTTTCCTCTCAGCCCCTATCTCCTGCCCCATCTCTTGTATCCCTTCATGCCCTGACCAATCAAGAATCTATCAATCCCTGCCTTAAATATACTTTAAAAATCGGCCTACATAGCTGCCTGAGGCAAAGAATTCTACAGATTCACCACACTGGATAAAGAATTCCTCCTCATCTGCATTCTAAAAGAACACCCCACCACAGGAAACACCCTCTCCCCATCCACTCTATCAAGGCCTTTCACTATTCAATAGATTTCAATGAGGTCACCCGTCATTGTTCTGAATTCTAGTGAATACCGGCCCAGAGCTATCAAATGCTCTTCATATGGCAAGCCATTCAATCCTGGAATCATTTTTGTGAATTTCCTTTGAACCCTCTCCAGTTTTAACACATCCTTTCTAAGATAAGGGGCCCAAAACTGCTCACAATATTTCAAGTGAGGCCTTACCAGTGCTTTATAAAGTCTCAACATTACATCTTTGCTTTTATATTCTAGTCCTCTTGAAATGAACGCTAACATTACATGTACCTTCCTCACCACAGACTCAACCTGCAAATTAACCTTTAGGGAACCCTGCACAAGGATTCTCAAGTCCCTTTGCACCTCAGTTTTTTTGTATTTTTCTCCATTTAGAAAATAGCCAACCCTTACATTTCTTCTGCCAAGATGTATGACCATACACTTCTGGACACTGTATTCCATCTGCCACTCCTTCGTCCGTTCTCCTAATCTCCTAATAATAGGGACATTACAAAAATTGTGATATTGTCCGCCTTTTCTACTACGCTCGATCCTGACAAACATGACCTAAATATGATTATTTTTTCTTTCTGTGTTTGTTTTGAACCAGGTTTGAGGGGGCTGATGATAGCAGTAATGATGGCTGCTTTAATGAGTTCACTCACCTCTATATTTAACAGCAGCAGCACACTCTTCACCTTGGATATCTGGCAGAGGTTTCGCACAAATGCCACTGAACAGGAGCTGATGATTGTCGGCAGGTACCTTTTCATTTCAGCAAGACTGATAACCGATAAAAAAGGGAGTATTTCAGCTCCTTTACCATCCCATCGTGTGGTTGGGGAGGGTAAACATGAATTGGAGTCACTAATTTGCCCAAGAGTAACTCGTGAGTGTTTTTGGTGTACCATGATTTAAACAGTCAGCTGAGAGCTTCATTGTCGTATTCAAAAAGGGTTTGTGTAAAAGCACCAAACAATGTACATAAAAAAAGAATAGATTTTCAACTTCGTCCATTACAAGCCAGCCGTCTCCTTTATTTCTGCTGATTTTCATTTCCAGTAGCAGCATGTTAGGTTGTCTGGCTGTGATGGGAAATCTCTGTTCTCTTCTCTGTCCATCTATGACCCAATGTTTGCAGATGAGGTACAGTGAACCTCAGCTTTGCAGACCTTGTTGGGGATGCTTCTCTTTTCAAGAACAGTAATACCTGCAACCATCCCAGAGTCGACACATAGATATATGAATGCCTTGCACACAATTATGCTGGAGGGTTTGCAAGAAAAATTAAAAATTGTGGCAGTATACCCATGAACTTACTTTCAAAGGTACAATTTAATGTCAGAGAAATGTATACAATATACATCCTGAAATGGTTTTTCTTTGCAACCATCTACGAAAACAGAGGAGTGCCCCAAAGGATGAACGACAGTTAAATGTTAGAACCCCAAAGTCCCCCCCAGTTCCCCCCTCCCGCGCATAAGCGGCAGCGAGCAACAATGAAAAATATCATGAATATTCTCACATAATACTATGAAATTAAATTCATGCTGTTGCATTCTCATGTAACTTCATGTTATTGCATGAGTAATAGCAAGGTAACCAGGACCAGTGTTGCCTGCTTGGCTGCACTTGCCAGGATGTGGCCATTTGAGGATGTCTGTGGTAATAGACAATAGACGATAGACAATAGGTGCAGAAGTAGACCATTCGGCCCTTCGAGCCTGCACCGCCATTTTGAGATCATGGCTGATCAATTACTATCCATACCCGGTTCCTGCCTTGTCCCCATATCCCTTGATTCCCCTATCCATAAGATACCCATCTAGCTCCTTCTTGAAAGCATCCAGAGAATTGGCCTCCACTACCTTCCGAGGCAGTGCATTCCAGGCCCCCACAACTCTCTGGGAGAAGAAGTTTTTCCTTAACTCTGTCCTAAATGACCTACCCCTTATTCTCAAACCATGCCCTCTGGTACTGGACTCTCCCAGCATCTGGAACATATTTCCTGCCTCTATCTTGTCCAATCCCTTAATAATCTTATATGTTGCAATCAGATCCCCTCTCAATCTCCTTAATTCCAGCGTGTACAAGCCCAGTCTCTCTAACCTCTCTGCGTAAGACAGTCCAGACATCCCAGGAATTGACCTCGTGAATCTACGCTGCACTTCCTCTACAGTCAGGATGTCCTTCCTTAACCCTGGAGACCAAAACTGTACACAATACTCCAGGTGTGGTCTCACCAGGACTGTGGCACCCCACTAGTCACCACCTGCCATTCTGAGAAACACCCATTCACCGCTACCCTTTGCTTTCTATCTGCCAACCAGTTTTCTATCCATGTCAATGCCTTCCCCCCGATGCCCTGAGCTTTGATTTTACCCACCAATCTTCTATGTGGGACCTTATCAAATGCCTTCTGGAAATCGAGGTACACTACATCCACTGGATCTCCCCCGTCTAACTTCCTGGTTACATCCTCGAAAAACTCCAACAGATTAGTCAAGCATGATTTACCCTTGGTAAATCCATGCTGGCTCGGCCCAATCCTATCACTGCTATCTAGATATGCCACTATTTCACCCTTAATAATGGACTCTAGCATCTTTCCCACCACCGATGTCAGGCTGACAGGTCGATAGTTCTCTGTTTTCTCCCTCCCTCCTTTCTTAAAAAGTGGGATAACATTAGCCATTCTCCAATCCTCAGGAACTGATCCTGAATCTAAGGAACATTGGAAAATGATTACCAATGCATCCGCAATTTCCAGGGCCACCTCCTTTAGTACCCTAGGGTGCAGACCATCTGGACCTGGGGATTTGTCAGCCTTCAGTCCCATCAGTCTTCTCATCACCGTTTCCTTCTGAATGTCAATCTGTTTCATTTCCTCTGTTACCCTATGTCCTTGGCCCATCCATACATCTGGGAGATTGCTTGTGTCTTCCTTAGTGAAAACAGATCTAAAGTACTCATTAAATTCTTCTGCCATTTCTCTGTTTCCCATAACAATTTCACCCAATTCATTCTTCAAGGGCCCAACATTGTTCTTAACTATCTTCTTTCTCTTCACATACCTAAAAAAGCTTTTGCTATCTTCCTTTATATTCCTGGCTAGCTTGCGTTCGTACCTCATTTTTTCTCCCCGTATTGTCTTTTTAGTTAAGTTCTGTTGTTCCTTAAAAACTTCCCAATCATCTGTCCTCCCACTCACCTTAGCTCTGTCATATTTCCTTTTTTTTTAATGCTATGCAATCTCTGACTTCCTTTGTCAACCACTGTGTCCCCTTTCCCCCCTTTGAATCCTTCCTTCTCTGGGGGATGAACTGATTTTGCACCTTGTGCATTATTCCCAAGAATACCTGCCATTGCTGTTCCACTGTCTTTTCTACTAGGCTATCTGTCCAGTCAACTTTGGCCAGCTCCTCCCTCATGGCTCCATAGTTTCCCCTGTTCATCTGCAACACTGACACCTCCGAGCTGCCCTTATCCTTCTCAAATTGCAGATAAAAGCTTATCATATTGTGATCACTACCTCCTAATGGCTCCTTTACTGCGAGATCGCTTATCAAATCCTGTTCATTACATAACACTAAATCCAGAATAGTCTTGTCCCTGGTCGGCTCTCGTACAAGCTGTTCCAAGAATGCATCCCGTAGGCACTCTACAAACTCCCTATCCTGTGGTCCAGCACCAACCTGATTCTCCCAGTTCACCTGCATGTTGAAATCCCCCATAACTACTGCGACATTACCTTTGCCACATGCCAATGTTAACTCCCTATTCAACTTGCACCCAATATCCATGCTACTGTTTGGTGGCCTGTAAACAACACCCATTTGGGTCCTTTTGCCCTTACTGTTCCTCAGTTCTATCCACACAGACTCTACTTCTCCTGACCCATGTCCCCCCCTTGCAAAGGACTGAATCTCATTCCTCACCAACAGGGCCACCCCACCCCTCTGCCCACATTTCTGTCCCTACGATAGCACGTATACCCTTGTACATTCATTTCCCAGGTCTGATCTCCCTGCAGCCATGTCTCCGTTATCCCAACAACATCATAGTTACCCATTCGCACCTGGGCTTCAAGCTCATCCACCTTATTTCTGACACCGTGCATTCAGATATAGAATTTTTAACCCATTTCTCCTCTCTCTGTTTGATTCGCTGCCTATTGTGCTTAACCCAGCTCCCCGAACTCCCATCGGGCTATACGCCCTAGAATTTTGTTGTCCTTCCTAAATTTACTTATTCTTTCAACACATTTAACTCCATGTTCCGTCAGACCATCCCTCTGTACATGTGCCCTCCTTATCACTTGTTCCGCCCCACCTTCCTCTACTACACACTTAATATTCTGGAACCGTGTAGTCCCCACCTGTCCTTTATTCTTCCTCTCGCTATCCTCTCTCACATTCTGGATCCCCGCCCCCTGCAAATTTAGTTTAAACCCCCCCCAAGAAGCACTAGCAAGCTTCCCTGCAAGAATGTTAGTACCGCTCCAGTTCAGGTGTAAACCGTCCCTTCGGAACAGATCCCACCTTCCCTGGAACAAAGCCCAATTATCTACAAACCTGAAGCCCTCCCTCCTGCACCATCCTCTCAGCCACGTATTAATCTTTATAACCCTCCTGTTCCTTGCCTCACTCACACGTGGCACAGGTAGCAATCCTGAGATTGTTACCCTGGAGGTCCTGCTCTTCAGCTTTGCACCTAACTCCCTGAACTCCCTAAGCAGGACCCCCTCACTCATCCTACCCACGTCATTGGTCCCTACATGGACCACAACATCTGGATTCTTGCACTCCCTCTCGAGAATAACCTGCACCCGATCTGAGATGTCTCAGACCCCGGCACCAGGGAAGCAACATACCATCCAAGACTCCCGATCTTCCCCAAAAAATCTCCTATCCACCCCCCGACTATAGAATCCCCTATCAATACCGCTCTCTTCTCTTCCCTCCTCCCCTTCCTAGTCAAGGGTCCAACCTCAGTGCCAGAGACAGGACCAATGCAGCTTGTTCCTGGTAGGTCATCCCCACCAACAGTATCCAAAACGGTATACTTATTTTTGATGGGAACGGTCACAGGGGTGCTCTTCTCTCTCTGTCTGCTCCCCCTGCCTCTCTTGACTGTCACCCATTTGCCTACCTCCTGTCTTTTCGGTGTGACTGCCTCCCGATAACCCTTATCTATCTCTGCCTCTGCCTCCCGAATGATCCGTAGTTCATCCAGCTCCTGCTCCAATTCCCTAACTCGGTCTGATAGGAGCTGCAGCTGGATGCACCTATTGCAGGTGTGGTCATCAGGAACAACTGTGTTGACCCTGACCTCCCACATACTGCATACGGAGCACACCACTGCTCTAACTGTCTCCCCCATTACCTGATCCTAGATTAGTCAGAATAAATGAAAAACAAGCTTCTTGTCGAAGTCCTCTTGCGCCGAAGCCCGCTGAGCCAAAGCCCAGCACTCTGCTACTGTGCACTCCACTGCCCGCACCGATGCTGCCCGCTCCTGAAAGTGGGCCGCTTTTTAAAGCCCGCGCTCGTCGCTGATGTCACCCGCGCTTGCGCAGCTTTACCTTCCTCCTCAGGTATTCTCCAGGTAGGTCCGAGGGTCTCGGCCTACCTACAACGGCTGATCCTCCGATCTCCAGTCGTATGTCGATCACGGGCACTCCTTACTCCCGCTCCGCTGCCCACACCGACGCTAACTGCTAACTGGCAGATCAGCAGACAGTTCTACTATCTTGTGCAACCAGTCCATGAACATAAGACATGGATGTAGAAGGGCAATTATGCTCCGCTCTGGCCTGAAATTGGCATCAGTCTCTTGCAGGCATGCTGTGGTGCTGATCTACTGATGGTACATTAGAAAGGTACAAGTGGAAAATAGCTTCTTCATCAAGATATTAAAAGGTATCCCACTTATCCAGGTGTATAATCACTTTCTCATCACAATTATTTCCCCTCTTGACATTTCCCTTTAGTCGTCCTAATAAAAAGTTTATTTGCTGGAACTAACAGGGTATCTTTGGCATTGTGGAACATTCAGAGTTAGAATTAGAAACAGAATCAGGTTTATTATCACCAGCATTTGTCAACTTAGCAGCAGCAGTACAATGCAATGCATGATAATATAGAAAGAAAAAATAAATAAACAAGTAATTACAGCAATTATATGTATGTATAGTAAATAGATTGAAAATAGTGCAAAACAGAAGTAATATTTTTTTTAAGTGAATTAGTGTTCATGGGTTCAATGCCCATATAGGAATCAGATGGCAGAGGGGAAGGAGCTGTTCCTGAATCACTGAGTCTGTGCCTTCAGGCTTCTGTACCTCCCACCTGATGGTAACAATGAGAAAAGGGCATGCCCTGGGTGATGGGGGTCCTTAATAATGGACACTGCCTTTCTGAGGCACTGCTCCTTGAAGATGTCTTGGACACTACCCAAGATGGAACTGACTAATTTTACAACTTTCTGTAGCTTCTTTCAGTCACCAAAATCATGAACTTTGCCAGGCTGAAGTGTGAGATATTGAATAACCTGCCCATTATAAACCCTGCCTAATATCCTTCGCAAGTGGAATTGGAGGATAGTTATATTTTGCATTGTGTTGAGAAATGCAGTTAATTGACAAAAAAAATTGAATAGAATTAGAATTGGATTTCTAGAGAGCATTATAAATGTTATATTTTCAAATCAGGAAGAGAACCTGCATGATAACTGGCTGCATTTTATAGATGGTAGACACAGCCATTGTGCACCAGCAGAGGAGAAAATAAAGGCATGATCTGTGATGATTTGTCATGATGGAATTGAGCTTATTAGGAATTGAAGAAAATGGTTTCATCGAGGCAAATGCAGAGTATTCCATCACACTCTTGCTGTCTACTTTGTAGAAGTCGAAAAGGTTTTGGAATGCTAGAAGATGAGCCACTCACTCACTATTGAATATCAATTCTCTGTCCACACTTGAGAGAGAGTGTGAGGAAGCTAACAGGATCTGAAAACTTTTCCACGAACTGAGCTGGCACCAGTACCCAACAGGTGATGAGACTACACACTCCATTTTACTGAGCACAAGCACTGAAGTGCATAGAGGTCCATTACCTTAGGACTCCATTTTAACTACTTAATATGGACCATTTCTAGCTAATAGGTGTGCAGGCCATCTGTTTCAATGCACCTGCAAAATCTGCAGAAGGCCTGATTCTACGGACATTTAGTGCAGGGAGTTATTTCTCAGATTTGCATCAGCATTTTTCATTTGTAGAAGGAAATGTACTGGTGAAATGGTGTACTTGCACATGCATGAGGAGAGTGGCAGACTGTACTTCCTTAGAAGGTTGGCGTCATTCAATGTCTGCAGTGAGATGCTGCAGTGAGATAGGTCAGTTGTTGAGAGCGCCCTCTTCTTTGTGGTGGCGTGTTGGGGAGGAAGCATTAAGAAGAAGGACGCCTCACGTCTTAATAAGCTGATAAGGAAGGCGGGCTCTGTCGTGGGCAAAGTACTGGAGAGTTTAACATCGGTAGCTGAGCGAAGGGCGCTGAGTAGGCTACGGTCAATTATGGAAAACCCTGAACATCCTCTACATAGCACCATCCAGAGACAGAGAAGCAGTTTCAGCGACAGGTTACTGTCGATGCAATGCTCCTCAGACAGGATGAAGAGGTCAATACTCCCCAATGACATTAGGCTTTACAATTCAACTGCCAGGACCTAAGAACTTTTTTTTAAAGCTATTATTAATGCTTTTTGAGTTAGTGATTTAGATGCATATCATATTATTACTGAGTTAAGTATTGTATGTAATGAGTTTTTGCTACAACAAGTGTATGGGACATTGGAAAAAATGTTGAATTTCCCCATGGGGATGAATAAAGTATCTATCTATCTATCTATCTATCAGACAGGCAACTGAACATGTCTGTCTGATGATATATCTGCTAGCGTCTGCAAAGGAAACCATGTTTCTCTTATTTCAGCCATTTTCTTATTGGCAATGATTCTGCTGTTGCCATTTATACCCTTTCTAGACTGATCTTGTTTTCCTTAAAACAATACTCAATTTTTGCATGATCTTTATCATTTTGCCTTCCACCCGATTACTGACTCCCTTTTGTTCTAGCCTTCCTCTTCTTACTCTGCATTTGAAACCTGCTATAATTCTGCCTTTTGTACATTGTAATGAATGGTTATTAACCTGAAAATAATAAGTTTTTTCCTCTGGCCATTGATGCTGTCTGACCCTCTGATTATAAACAATCGTTTCTAGCTTTTCTGTTCATTCACTTACCATTCACATATTGCTTCCAATGTCCAGCTTGAATTTAACCTGATATGCCTGCTGGTTTCCAAATGAACGTAATGAATCAATTGAATTTCACAACAAACTGCTTGCTTTGTGATTATTTTCTGATACCAGCATTTTGTTCCGAATTTACTCTGTTTAACTGAATTTAAATTCTCAATATTATCAACAAGCCTCCTGGTAACTCTTTCTCTGGGCTCAGTGCCCATTTTACATATTCTTATTTTGTGGGATCCTTGAGATTTTAAAACTCAGTATAAACAGGGGCTGTTGATGTGTATCTTTCACACTACTTCTTTTGCATATCGGTTCATGGGCAATTATTTGTGCAGTTGTAATACAAGGACTTTATTGTTCAAAAACTCCATAACTGCAGAAGAGAAATTCTCTCCAATTGAATATGTATATTTGCTGCTTGTAACAAGAAGTGATTGGTAATGCATTGATCAATATTACAGAAGTGTCTTGAAATAAAGGTGGTTGAATGGACATGAAGCAGAGAGCTTTTGGCTGTGTCCAAGTATTATTTTTTAATTAACCTGTCATTGTTTTTATTTGTTTTGCAGGGTATTTATTATTTTCATGGTTGCTGTCAGTATAGTATGGATCCCTATTATTCAGAAAGCCAACAGTGGCCAGCTATTTGACTACATTCAGTCTGTTACCAGCTACTTAGCACCACCTATCACAGCACTTTTCATTATGGCAGTCTTCTGGACAAGAGTCAATGAGCCGGTGAGAACCAGTACCAGTGAGAGCTGTTGCAATTACTGTCATTTAATAGCCCATTAATGTAGAAAATCTGCTGAAACCAGAATTAAATCTTCATAAATGATGCATTTCAAAATGTATAAATATCAACATAAACTGCTCTACAAAGACTTAAAGTAATCCAGTTTGCTGAAAGAACACTTTCTTTGGAGTTAGAAATGTTCCTGATAAGTATTACCCCATTCCATAACCCAGCATGCAATGTACAAACTTATTCAAAGTTCAAAATAAATTTATTATCAAAGTACATATATGAAATGATATGCAACCCTGAGATTAATAAAGTCTTCCTGGGCTTCCAGCCAGGTATAGGCATCAATTATAACTGATGTTTCTCTGCCATCTTAAGAATATGAGATGAAGGTCTTTGAAAGGGAGTCCATAGGTTGTGGGAACAGTTTAGTATGAGGCAAGTGGATCTGAGTGAAGTTATCCCCTGTGGTTAAAGAGCCTAATGGTTGAGGGGCAACAGCTGTTCCTGAACCTGGTAGTGTGGGTCCTGAGGCTCCTTCCTGATGCCAGTAATGAGAAGAGAGCATGGCCTGGAAGGTGGGGGTCTTTGATGATGGATGCTGCTTTCCTACGACAGTGCCTCATGTAGATTTGCTCAACAATGAGGAAGGTTTTTGCCATGATGGACTGGGCTGTATCCACTATTTTTTGTAGGCTTTTCCATTCAAAGGCGTTGGTGTTTCCACACCAGGCTGTGATGCAATATACTCTCCACTACACATCTATAGAAGTTTGTCAAATTTTTAGATGACATGTCAAATCTTCACACACTTCTAAGAAAATAGAGGCACTGCCGTGCTTTCATCATAATGGCGCTTATGATGCTTGACCCAGGACATATCCTTTGAAATGACAATACCAAGGAATTTAAAGTTGCTGACCCTCTCCACCTCTGATCCCCTAGAGGACTGGCTTATGGATCTTTGTTTTCCTCTTCCTGAATCAGCTCCTTGGTCTTGCTGACATTGAGTGAGAGGCTGTTGCTGTAGCACCACTCAGCCAGACTTTCTATCTCCTTCCTATGTGTCCAACTGTTGAGTAATCCTGCTAAGTGGCCATTATTCAAGTTCATGTTTAAACATTATTGTTTCAATACAGTCATGCCAAATCCTTTTTTAAATCAATTTCTATGAGTATTTCCCCCCCACAGTTTCACAGAATAGTGCTGAATACCATCCGTTTTAATATATACTCAGATTGACACCCCTGAGGCCAACTGCCTACTTGAGATTATGGATCCTTCATCCAATTTCCTTTTAATGATAAGTGCCAGAGTCATATTTAAGAAGATATAGATTATAAAACAGCTTAGGTTGCATTTGAATTAACTAAAAGGCTCTAAGGCAGAATGATCTAACATGTTCTCACTCCAGCAAACAGTAGGCTATCGCTCAGTATAAAGGATATCATGAAATCATCATGACACATTATATTTATAGTATTGGCGCGGATAATCATGAAAGTCGATCATTTTCATGAACATTGACCTAAATTTTTTACTAGTCTGCCAAACAGGAAAATTCTTGACTGATTAGGAACAGCATGTCACATTCTATGTAACTACATTCCTAGCATAAAGATTATAACATGTGTAAGCAATAAAATGCACGCAGGGTTTCTTTGAAATAATAATATTTCAACCTGTTTTCCTAAAGGAAATTGTACATTGAGTGTATATGTTATACCTGGATTCTTTAGTAGAGATTAATAAGTAGTTAAAGCATCTTGATGAGATTTTCTTATATATGTTACAGGGTGCTTTTTGGGGATTGATGGTTGGGCTGATTCTGGGCCTTGTTCGAATGGTCATGGAGTTTGTCTACGGAGTGCCATCATGTGGTGAAGAGGATAAAAGACCATCATTCCTCAAAGACGTGCATTACCTTTACTTTGCTTTGATTCTATGTGGAATAAGTGCAATTGTTATCACCGTCGTCAGCCTACTGACGCCAGCAATCCAGGAAGAAAATGTAAGTGATGGATATTGATATATTAGTACATCTCTCAAAAAAATCCACCTTTTAAGTTCTTCCTTAGTTTGTCTACTACAGTAAGGTATTCCAAGATCATGCTTAGAATTCCCTAGAGGATCCCCATAAAAAAATTAAATGAACATGTTTTCCTTATATTTTGTAGCTGTGCTATTTGTAAGACACAGACTAGTTTTTCTTTGGTCCACTCAATTTTAAAATCAACCATTAACATCAGTTAACCATCACCTCTGAACTGATGTCCAGGACTAACCTTGATTAACCTTGATCTATTTTAACCTTGATGTCCATCCAGAGCACTCTAATAGGGTTAGATTTTATTTTGAAAAAAAAACACTAATTGGTTTATTTCGGCCCAAAACGTTAACTGTACTTTTTTTTCCCATAGATGCTGCCTGGCCTGCTGAGTTCCTCCAGCATTTTGTGTGTGTTGCTCAGATTTCCAGCATCTGCACATTTTCTGTTCTTTGTAATTGGTTTATTTTCTCAGTACAGGAATGTTTCTATTAGTTTTCATATACAAACATTTTATTGATGCAGTGTCAGATTCTGATGACGGGTTCGATATGGTGCTAGAGCTTAAGGTTGCATTAATCACAATTGTGTAAAAAGACAAAAGATAAGTCAAAGGTGAACTGAGTGACTCAGTAACTGAAGCAAATCAATTCTGAAGGTGGAATATTAATCAGGAGAAGATTTTAAGAAGAGTGAGGTTAGGTGAGCCAGTTGTTATCTGAGTTACTCTCCCAGAGTTGAATGCCTAACTCAAGTTGAATGCTGGATTTAATTTTTGTAAACAATATAAACCATATAAATCAGCTGGTTGACTGGAAATGGAAAAGTTGGCATGTATGTATGTGGTCATCCTGAGAGAAAAGAAGATTTTTATTCTACAAGACCATTTCCACTTACATGACCTGGACCCCAAGAAACTTAATAACCTGTTGGAACCCTCAAGGCCCTTCAGACACTTCATCCAGAGCCATGATGGCAGCAGTCTGGACTCCTGTGGTAGCCCTTTGTGTACCTTCTTGTCGTCAGCCACCACTTGCTGTGTCATTATTTATGTAATTATTTATGTGCGGTTGCTACCATTTACAAGCTGGAAGTAAGGGCCTCATATAAATCATATAAAGGACATTTCATGAGGGTTTTATTAGATATCAGACCAGACACCAGCATCTCAACATTCATGCTCAACCACATTTGTGTGTATAATGCCCCCTGTCCTCATCCGAGTCCTGTAGAGCTGAACTCATGTGTGACATTGCTTAAGGGAAGCGGGCAAACAAGTTTTACTTTCTTGCAGTCTGGCAGCCCTACAGCTGTTACTTCTACTGTCAGTGAAGTTGCACAATATATGTTGGTGGCTATCAGGCAGAGATCTTCAATGCCTGGCAGCTCATCAGCTGCTACTGGCCCCTAAGGTTGCCATCTCCCATTGCTTACACCTTTCTGTCACATGGTCATCCTAGTCTGCAGAGCTACCTCAGCCAAACAAAGACTTCCAGCAATTGGAATTGAAGGGGTAATGTGTACGAGTACATTTACTTTCAGCTCATGCAGAGGCTTCTAGAAATACTTATACCTCAAACGTGTAAATAGGTAAATAATGGTGACTGCTCTTCTTTAGCACTTGAATCCTTGCATGTCTCTTCCTCCACAAGTTACATTATTGCCATGCACCACCATTAATTGTTCAAGTGTGGTTGCTTTAGCATCTGCTTAATTTTAATCTTCTTCCAACAGTCATGCAGATAAACAACCTCAGTGATCCAGGTTCACCCTTGACCTCTTGCTTCCTGTGTAGAGTTTGCATGTTCCCATTTGGCTGTTCTAGTTTCCTTTGTACTGGTGGATAGGTTAATTGACCATAATAAAATGCCCCATATGTAGGCAAGTGGCAGAATCTGGAAGGAGTTGATGAGAATTTGGGAAGGATAAAATAGGTTAATATAGGACGTGTTAAAACAATGGTTGGTGCAGACTTGGTAGGCTGAAATGTTGTTTCCACATGAGTTTCTGCTGTCCTGGAAGAATGGGAATGCTCAGTAATGAGTACATATAAGACTGTGACTGATATACGTCTAGACACTAGGCAAATTCGTAGAGCTGATGTGGAAAGTCAACTGTGTTGTTGAATGGTGGAGCAGATTCAGGGGATAAGGGGCCTTCTGCTCCAATTGTTTAAGTTTTTACTGTCTCACAGGTACCAGCACTGATGTGACATAATTACTTCAATTGCAATGAAAGGTTTCATGTTGATTTCAACTATTTCACTGGTGTATTGAAAAATTAATTTGATTTGATATCCCAAACAAAGAATATTACATGTGTTTTATAAGCAGATTTTAGTTGTTGAACTGACACAATATTTGAATATTTCCTTCACTATTCCTGAAGTTAAAACATCACTATTTTTCTTGAAATTTGGAATAATATCTGTAGTTCCAGGATTACAGCAGAATATAACAATTATTCGACCAATAAAGAATTAATTCATGGACTACAGACCAATTGTCTTAGTGTCAGTAATGGGCAAGATAATACAACATCTCAAGATGGAGGATATCAAATAAAATAGCAATGATTTCTGAGAGAGCTCATGGTCAATCAATCAGTAAATTTACCCTAATGTGAAAATACATTGGCAGATAGTAGAGTGGACCTGTTATATATTTTGTTTTCAGAAAAGCTTCAATTTATTATTACATTTATTCCTTGTAATTTCTAAAATTTAATAAATATTTTTTTTTAAATTTTACAAAAAGAAAAATTTCAATAATGTGCCAAGTAAGTAAATGATGGCAAAGAGCATATCTTATAGAATAAATGGGCAGGTAGCAGTATAGGATCAAAATATAGCTATAAAATAGAAAATTGATATTAACGGGTTACAGAAGTTTCCTGTACTGGCAAAAAAAAAGTGGGCAACTCATGCTCAATATTGACTCAAAAATAGGTAACAACATTTGCAGAGATCAAAATAGAAGTTTTAGCTCCTAAAATTAAAACTGCAAAGTGAATATCTTTGCAGGCTAGCGCAGTATGGTGAAGTACAAGATGTTTTATTTTGATTGGGAGAGTAAGTCAGATAAATGTTCAACTAATTTGGATTGAGAAGCAAAGAGGTTTGGGAATATATAGCCCCTTCCCATAGCACCCTCTTATAGAACTGCAGACATAAAACCTGTGCTTTTATTTCAACCCTATCATCTGTTTACAGTCGCAAGAATTTTTCTAAATGAAGTAATGATCTAACTGTGTGTGCTTTTCAAAATAGTGTAGTGCATTTGCTGTTCATGTGGAAATGACAGCACAGGGTGTAACTTACCGAGGTCAGGGTTGAACCTAGGCTGTTAGAGCTGAGAGAACACTGTGTAGAACAAAAAAAAAGACAGTTCCCTGAAATTGTTTAATATTGAGCTGCCATTGCTACAATGTGTCTTTTCTCTAATTTCCGTCTACTCAACCTTTTCCCCCATTGAATCCGGAGGTAACACAACCTCCTTATTTTACTGCAGTAATATATGGCCAGTACCTTCTCAATAACATTACAGAACACACAGTAAGTAAGTCTGTCTTTTTGTTATTTTGCAAAATTGTCAACTGTACATAAAGTTTACTGATCTCTTTAGTTCACACAATAAGAATTACTTATATTTTCAAAGCTAATTCGATTAACCTGGTGGACTAGAAACATCAAAATTTCTACAAAACACTTGGACGATAACTGGAACCAGCCAAAGACAATCTCCGAGCTGATTGACAGAAGCGCTGAATCATTATCTATCACAGAGGACGATGAACTGCAAGAAACAGGTAAAGAAGTTTTGGAGAGCTATGGCCTGAAATGTTAACTCCGTTTCTGTTAACCTGCTGCTTGACAGCTGGGTTTCCCCGCCAGTTGCTGTTTTTATTACAGGATTCATCATGCACACTGCTTGCATCACCACAATCCCAAGCACAAAATTCAACCACTGAGTGAACAGGGTTAGGAACATAAGGCACTTACTCTTTGAAAATACCCACAGTGGCCACTTTATTAGGTACCTTTTCATTAACTGCTTGTTAATGTAAATATCGAATCAGCCAGACATGAGACAACTCAATGCATAAAAAACAGGCAGGCAAGGTTAAGAGGTTCAGTTGTTGTTCAGACCAAACATCAGAGTGGGGAAGAAATGTGATCTGAGTGACCTTGACAATCGAATGATTGTTGGTGCCAGATAGGGTGGTTTGAGTATCTCAGAAACTGCTGATCTCCTGGGATTTTCGTGCACAGCAGTCTTCAGAGTTTACAGAGAATGGTGCAAAGCACACAAAAAAAATCCAGTGATGGGCAGTTCTGTGGACAAAAAAACCCCCATACTTTACAACACTGGTGTGCAGAAGAGCATTTCTGAACCCACCACAAGTTGAACCTTAAGGTGGATGGGCCACACTAGCAGAAGACCATGAACATATGGTCATGGTACCAAGGTACCAAGAAAGCAGCTATTGTATGCATATTACCTACCTAATTTTTCCTCTATTATTGCCCTTTCTCCATGTTTCCTTCCTGAAGCAGCATTTACACTTGTAGTTGGTGGTTCAGTTATATCAGATCCCACTTAACTATTACAAAAACAATGAGCTAAGAAAGGGTGGGAGGTGGATCAATGAATAAAAGTATCAAATGTAAATAAAGAATAGAAGACATCATGGCATATTGAAGACTGCAATAGAAATTAGGTAATTACAGATTGTCCTGCAAAATATTGCACTGTTTCATAATGCAGTGCAATGTTGTAAGAGCATAGCAAAGCAATGTATTTCTTGGGATCTCAGTCAATAGCAGGGCAGACAGTCTGCTTTCTTATCTAATGATTTTGTGGATGCAGAAGGACAGGGATTTTGAAGAAGCAGAATGAAATAGAGGAAATGAATTAAACTTCTGAACTCTGGTTTGGTAAGAGATAATCAAATAGATAAGAGGAAACAATTCAAGGTCACACTGAAGGTTTCTTTGAAAAAGAGTAACATCATGGGAATCCTTGGCCCTTAACTTCTTACAGTGAGGGGGAAGCATGTGGAAGCCCGTATTAAAAAGTGGAAGGACTGCACAATCTTACAGTCCACCCAGCAGGTCACGATATCAAGCTCCTCCTAGAGTCTACGGTCCCACATTGGCTTCATCGGCCATCCCAGAACCCACTGAACTGGAATGCAGCAAGTCATTAAGCCTATTGGACTGTCTTATAAGAGACAGATGTTTAAAATGAAGGATAGTGATCCAGTGGGCTGCCTTGTCTCGAGTAGTGTTGAATTTCTTCAGTTGACAGAAGCACACTCATCTAGGTAATTAGGAAGAATTCCATCACTTCTTTATAAACCTGGTTGATGATGGATCAGTTCTGGGAAGTCAGGGATGTGCTTACCCAGACTCTGCACTGATATGTAGTTTCTGGTCACTGGTGCACTCTCTCACAGTAGTGCAGTTTTGGTCACCCTACTGCCATTAAGCTGTAAAGAGTGCAGATGAGGTTTACTCCTCCTCGGCCCCACTCTCCGGCCTTCTCCCCGTAACCTTTGATGCCCTGGCCAATCAAGAACCTATCAATCTCTGCCCTAAATAGACACAACAACCTTGCCTCCATAACTACGTGTGGTAACGTTCCACAAATTTGTCACCCTCTGGCAAAAGAAATTTCTCTGCATCTCCATTTTAAATGGATGCCCCTCTATCCTGAAGCTGTGCCCTATTGTCCTAGACTCCCCCACCATGAAAAACATCCTTTCCACAGCTACTCTGTCCAAGCCTTTCAACATTTGAAAGATTTCAATGAGATATGCCCACTCATCCTTCTAAATTGCAGTGACTACAGGCCCAGAGCTATCAAACGTTCCTCATATTATAATCCTTTCCATCCTGAAATTATCCTTGTGAACCTCCTCCGAACTTTCTCCAAAGCCAGCACACTTTTTGTAGATAAAACTGGTCACAATACTCAAGGTAAGGCATCACCAGTGCCTTAAAAAGCCTCAGAATCACTTCCCTGCTCTTATATTCTAGACTTCTTGAAATGAATGCTAACATTGCATTTGCCTTCCTCACCACTGACTCAAACTGCAAGTTAACATTTAGAGTGTTCTGCACAAGGACTCCCATGTCCCTTTGCATCTTAGATTTTTTGTATTTTCTCCCCATTTAGAAAATAGTCTGCACATTTATTTCTTCTACTAAGTGCATGGCCAAAATTGTATTTCATTTGCCACTTTCTTACCAATTCTCCTAATCTGTCTAAGTCCTTCTGCATCCTGCCTGTTTCCTCAACACCACCTGCCCCTCCACCAATCTTTGTATCATCTGTAAACTTGGCAACAAAGCCATCTATTCCATCAACTAAATTATTGATATACCGTATAAAAAGAAGTGGTCCCAACACCGACCCCTGCGGAACTTCACTAGTCACTGGCAGCCAACCAGAAAAGGATCCTTTTATTCCCATTTGCTGCCTCCTACCGATCAGCCAATGCTCTAACCATGCTAGTGACTTTCCTGTAATACTATGGGCTCTTAACTTGGTAAGCAGATTCATGTATGGCACCTTGTCAATGGCCTTCTGAAAATCCAAATATACAACATCCATTGCATCCGATTTATCTATCCTACTTGTAATCTCAACAAATTCCAGGAGGAACTTCTTTAGCCAGAGAGAGGTAAATCTGTGGAATTCTTTGCCATGGGAAGCTGTAGAGACCAAGTCTTTATGTATGTTTAAGGCAGAGGTTGATTGATTCTTGATTAGTCAGGGCATGAAGTCAGGAGATTAGCGCTGAGAGGAAAATTGGATCAGCCGTGATAAAATAATGGAACAGACTCAATGGGCCACAGGGCCTAATTCTGTTCCTATATCTTATGATCTTACATCAGGTACAAAGGGAAGAAGGGCTTTATGGGGAAACTCCATGCTCCTACCCCTTAATGAGAATGAATGCATTACATTTGATGCTGTTGCTCCATTTGATGTTGGTGTACCTCTTTATCTTCAAACAGCTGCACTCTCTAGGTGGAAGAAAACATGCTTTTGCCTCTGTGGCCTGTCAGTACAGGAGGAGCCTGAACTCACAGAAGAAGAAAATGATGCCATACGGGAACGCTTAACGAGCATTGAAGAAGAACCCTTTTGGAAAAATGTGTGTGATATAAATGCTTTAATCCTACTGGCAGTTAATGTCTTCTGCTGGGGATACTTTGGATAATTTTTGTCGTGTTGATTACTTACGGACTGGTTTTGTACCTCTTCAGTGAAATACTTGTTTGTAACAGTAGGTTAACGGCAACAACTCCATAAGAATTAACTTTTCTGTTATTGACAGGTTCAAACATATAAGATTACAGGTAACATATTAATTAAATCGACACCAGCTTTGCAAGAACAAAGATAATTAATTCCAGGAGTAACTCAATTAAAATAATGCTTTTTTTTAGCGACTTAAAAATATTGTAAATAGAACAAATAAAAACAATTGTACTCAGTTCCTTTACATTCTTCCAGTTTAATGTTCCAAGTTCATTTTGTTTTAACATTTCTTGTCCTGTCTGATCTGTTATTTTTCTGACTCCCTCTTCTTCCCAACAAAATGCTTTAAATATTCACCAGGTAATTCACTACACTTTTAAAATTATAACGTTATTTGCGTGAATGTAGAAACAGAGGAGAGTGAAGAGGATCGCCGAATTGCTTTGGGGCCTATGACTTTGCAGACTCATCCTGAGATGTCCCTCGATGAAGAAACCCCATGCATGGTTCCGTATGATCCATGGCTCCTCTGTTCAGGGGTTGCTGACTGTGGATGTCAAACAGCTCTTTTCCATGCTGTAATCAGCCCGTGATCCTGTGGTGGGGTGTGAATTTGTGTGAGGAGCCAGGGAAGTAGCCCTTGTTCTCCAGGATCTTTAGTGCTGGTTATTGAAAATGGTTGGCAAAGGACTCATATGCTCCCCCTGGAAACATGTTATTGGCCTTGAGGAATCTTCTTGTGTCCACATCTCACTGCACATTAAGGAAATGAGAGCCTTTTCTGCCATTCTGTTAAGTACCGTATTAAGGGTCTCAATGGCATGAGAGCTGCCCTACATTTGGAAAGCCGGCAGTCTGAGCCTGAGCAAATCCCAGTGCCTGGGTCCTAATTTCTCCCCACTGATAACTAGTTAGAGACGATCATTTCACCAAAATTGCAGCCTTTAAGGGATAAGCGTCACAGCTGCAACTGTTTGAAAAGATCCAGTGTCGAGGAAGTTCAGAGTCTACATGACCATGAAATTATGAAATTTCCAGCGAGTGCATCCATGGCATGAGAATAGAATATGACTACTTTCATGAATTCTTTTTGAGAAGCACTTAAATAGTTCAAAATTGTAGGTCTTACTTGGGACACCAAAAACTGTTGTTTCAGAGTTTGAGATTAAATGGAAGCTACCACCCACTGTCTGCTGTGTCTTTGGTACTCATGAAGAAGCACAGCAGTGATTGTCAGTGTAGTAGTAAAAAAAAGTGTATACACTATGTGCAAATTATATAAGTAATCTTTTGAACCAAAATCTGCAGATTCCAAAAATCTAAGATAAAAACAGAAACATGGGAAACTCTCAGCAAATTAGTGAAGGGCTTTTGAAATGTGTTGGTAACAGCAGTTTGTTTTTGTATCTTATTAAGATGGTCAAATGCTTTTGTGACAGCCCATTCAGACATAACATAATCCCATTAAAGGAAGATACCATAAAATGGACTGAGATTTTGGTTTGATTAAAATAACAAGCTAAGTTGAGATGGATTTCAAAGCAACTCTTCCTACATCTTTTCTACATAATCAATACTTCATAAAGAAATAAATTCTTTCTTACTCAACAAACTACTTCCTTTTTGATTTGTTAAATCATTAAAGGGTTTTGTAAGTAGAACATTTTAGAAGTATATCCTCACATTTTACATGACTTTTACTTTCATACACACAGTGCTTACAAGTATTTATCATAACCCCACATTTATTTTAGTTGGTTATACCAGTAATTAAAGTATTTACAGGGCCTTTACTAATTCAGTCATTTTCAAAGAAATTGGCTAGCAATAATTTTATTTACTTATTATTTTCATGTGTCAGGTTGTAGCTAATAAAGCATATTCTATTGTATTGTAACCAATATGTAATGGAATCTGGATAACAATTAGTTTGTTAACCTCTATTATGTGATTGACAATATAAACTTAATATCTCCAGAAAGACCCAATTGCTGAATAGCTTTACCATGTCATTTAAGTCTTTTGTATTTATATTAACATTCTCTTCATCAGCCCAAGCACTTTGGATGTCAGGGAGCAAGTCACTCAACCTGGAACATCTTGTGTCTAATCTGTTGTTGAGGCCATAATATTTATAGGGCTGGTCCAGTTGAGTATTTGGTCAACAGTGATCTGCAAGAGACTTATCAAAAATAATGCTACTGAACACCAATAACAAGTGGATAGACTCTCTTAATATGCACATATATTAAAAAGTGGATAACTGATAAAAAAAATCTGTATTTTTTTGTGTTTTTGCACTAAGTTTTGTTTTCTTTACTCCTTATTCCATTTTATGTCAGAAAACTAGTTAGATCATAGCAAGGATTTTGCACATACCTTCTCCTTACCCTTATTGTAAGAGGTGATCTAATCGAGGTGTATAAAATAATGAGGGTGAATACATTCAATCATGCTCCCAGAGTCAGGGAAACAAGAACTAGAGTGCATAGGTTGAAGGTGACAGGAAAAAGATTTAATTGGAACTTGAGGAACAGCTTTTTTTTAAGCAGGAACTAAGCTGCCAGAGGAAACGGTTGAGGGTGGTACAATACAACTTTTAAAAGATAGTTGTACAGGTACATGGAATGAAAAGGTTTAGAGGGTTACAGGCCAAACACTGGTAAATAGAACTATCTTGGATGTAGCATATTGATCAGCATAGACTAGATGGGTGGAACAGCCTTTGCCTGTGCTGTATAGCTCTATGATTCTAAGAACTTTATTATTTGAGTTACAATTAATGAATGTACTTGATTTTACAAAAGGTTATAATAGAATTTATTCCAGAGGCAATGAAAAGGCAATACTTTCACCAGCCATATTTGAAGTACTTTTAATTCATAAAACTTTCCTTGACTAACTCTCTGAGCTTAACTACTTCAGCAGTAAAGATTATACCCAAGGACTTAAAAATTTTATAGACAATGTTAAAGCACTAAATTTCAGTTACCAAAAATAACATCCATTTGGATGAAAAATGGTAAACTTACAGATCATGTTGAATCATCTGTAAAGACAAATGGTCACATAACGTTAGAAATGTTTAACTTTTGATACTTTTTCAAAAAATACTTTTTCTGTGATGTATTTTCCTCAAGTGAAAGATTGCCTATCTGATGTTATCTTCATTTTTAAAAAAATGTCTTCACTGAGCAGCGTTGAAGACCAACCAATAGATCAATTGATGCAGGCAACCAAAGCCAATAATGCTTCTCAGCAAAAATGTTGATACACTGACAAAGATCTCCTATATAAGATTTAACATCTGTGCTCGTTCTGACTTTTTCAAGTCATAGACAGTATATAGCCCATGGATTGTATATGCATATTGATCCAAAGTGTAGTAGGGAATATAGAATTCTTGGTTCTGTGGTTCAGTAATAGAGAATAGGGGATGACCATGGAGCAGAGATTTATCGGAGGACTCGACACAGTTGTACCATGGATAGAAAGTCTGGATCAAGTTCAAACCAGCCCAAACCACAACCTGCGGGCTAAACTGAACTATAGTAAATTCATGCCTGCTTGCTTGTTTAACAACTCCATAAACTGCAGAATGGGAGCATGCCATTGTACATGCAGGGTAAAAGACAGAGCTGAACACAGCTTATGCAGCACACAAGGCATTTAAGCTTGAAGGCTCACGTGGCACATAGGTGGTGATATTTGACACAGCAAAAGGTTCAGCTCTGTATACACAGTACATGTGGGGTAGAGACAGACTGGGGGGAAGGGGTAGACAAAAATAGTTTAAGAATAATGAAAACTTTGGAATGGGAGCACTTGTTCTAGGATGAGTGACTCCCCTGCTGACATCAGATTGTAATAAAGGGGAAATCTGTTCTGAAGGTAAACTGCATGCTTGGTGTGAATTCTATCCATCTACACAGATTGTGTTAGGGTAAGAAATGACAATATAATAAGGCTGGTACTTTTTTGCCCACTTCGGGTTTCCCTTGAGCATGTATTGATAGTCTTTCTTGAATCACTTCAATCTTTGTGGCAAAGATGCTTCCAAAATGGTTTTGGCTAAAGGGTTAGGAGATGGAGGCCATTGAGTATGAAATTGGAACAGAAAATAATGGTGGATTCATACTTTATAAAATGTCCCATTGTGATAAATACAGTCAAATAATAATTAATATCAGAGGAGGTCCAGAGTTAAAACTGATTTTAATAACAAATGCACACAAATTTATAATTAAGCTCTATTTCCTGACAACATTATATTTTATCTAAAATGTGAAAAGTTGTCATATAAAAATTTAGTATGCAAATAACACAACAGCAAGTCTCTTTAATTTGATTAAATAAATCATTTTGAAATTTCATAAAAATGTACATAGAATTTATAAATGCATTGCTAGTATCATGTTAATAAACTACAAGCTGCTGTATAGCAACATATAATATATTCTGTATAATAGTAGCCAATTGTCTGGCTATCTCTAAAATATCAACAATCAGACTACAGTTATGGTTCTGATTTTAAAGCAATCAATCTTTCACAACAGTGCAGAAATTTTTAATGTTAAATGAGAACAAAGAAGACCATTCAATATGCCAACATTAGGTCATTCCAAGGAAACAAAACAGTCTGTTTGAAGTGCAGCTTTACAGCAAGCTGGAGCATATATGCGTCTACTGCCAGTAGGTTAAGAGTCTCACATTCGTTGTCCAAAACAATCAATCAAGTGTAAATCCAATCAAACATCAAATCCAATCAACCACCAAGTTACACTGTTAGTTGTATGTCTTTGTGCACTGAAGTGAGGCTGCATTATAAGTAGGGCTTGATTTTTTTATATTTTAATTGGTGTAAGCTAAAAATTCCCAAACTCCAACATGGATTTTTTTTCCAGAGAAAATTCCCATGCCAGCAATAAATAGCAATCATGCAGAATTTGCATTTCTCTTTTGGAATGCTACACAAGGTTTTCATAATCAACATTTAGACTATTGATCAATTGTGTTTGTCTCTGGAATTCTCAGGTGAGTAGCTTGACAATGGTAATAACATGGGTAGAAATGAAGCAACAATAAAAAAAAATATGCTGGTGAACTGTTTAGAAACAGAGCCATGGCTGCAACACTTACTGGTTTGCTAGTTTGACAGCAAACTGTTACACTATGATTAGGAATACCTACCATTCCATCCCTAGTCTGCATTTTGGGAAATCTGACCACCTGGCTGTCCTCTTTTTACCTGCATACAGGCAGTGGCTAAATAGCAAGACTCTTGAGATAAGGACAACAAAGCGGAGGTTGCGGGAGGCTGATAAGTGGCTACAGGATTGCTTTGCGTGGGTGGATTGGAATGTGTTCAAGGACTCATCAGAGGAACTGAACGAATACGCCACGGTTGTCATGGGCTTTATAAAATCAATCGTCTGTGAGTGATGAATGTGTCCCACAAAATCATTCAGAATCTTCTCCTATGAGAAACCATAGATGAAACAAGAGATCTGCAATCTGCTGAGACCCAGATCAGTGATATTTGGGTCTGGTGACCAAGTAAAATACACGAGGAACACACACAAAATGCTGGAGGAACTCAGCTGTCCAGGCAACATCTGTGGAAAAGAGTACAGTCGAGCTTTTGGGCCAAAACCTTTTGTCAGGGATGGAGAAGAAATGCTGAAGAGTAGATTTGAAAGGTGGGGGGAGGGGATGGGAAATGGTGAAGAGGCAAGGGAGGCACTACAGGAAGTTTGAGAAATCTATGTTCATGCCATTAGGTTGGAGGCTACCCAAACAGAATATGGGACAGTCACCAGTGTAGGCTTGAAACATAGACTGCTCCATGTAGCCGACAAACAGGCAGGCATAGCTGGGACCCATGCGAGTGCCCATGGCTACAACTCTTGTTTGAAGGAAGTGGGAGGACCCAAAGGAGAAATTATTGAGAGTGAGGACAAGTTCTGCTAGGCAAAGAAGAACCAGAGAATGGTGCTGGGGGGGACTGGTTGGCTCTGGTGTCTAGAAAGAAACAGAAAGCTTTGAGGCCTTCCTGGCGGGAGATGGAGGCATATAGGGAATGGACATTCATAGTAAAAGTATGATGGGGGCCAGGGAACCTGAAATTCTTGAAAAGATCAAGAACATGTGAGGTGTCCCTTATTGATGAGACCTGACATAGATTGGGAGACCACTTCACTGAGCACCTATGCTTTGTCCGCCAGAACAAGTGGGATCTCCCAGTGGCCACCCATTTTAATTCCACCTCCCATTCCCATACGTCCATCTATGTCCTTCTCCACCGTTGAGATAAGGCCATACTTAGGTTGGAGGAACAACACCTTATATTCTGCTTGGGTAGCCTCCAAACTGATGGCATGAACATCAATTTCTCAAACTTTCAGTAATGCCTCCCCCGCCCCTTCACCATTTCCCATCCCCTTGTCCCTCTCTCATATTATCTCTTTGCCCACCCATTGCCTCTCTCTGGTGCTCCTCTACATTCTCCCCTCCCACTTTTTCTTTCTTCCATTGCCTTCTGGCTCTTTTACCAATCAACTTCCTAGCTCTTTGCTTCATCCCTCCCCCTCCAAGTTTCACCTATTGCCTGGCGTTTCTCTCTCCACTCCCCTGCCCTTCGAATCTACTCAGCTTTTTTTCTCCAATCCTGCCGAAGGGTTTTGGCCCAAAATGTCGACTGTACTTTTTTCCATAGATGCTGCCTGGCCTGCTGAGTTCCTCCAGCAGTTTGTGCACGCTGCTCGGCTTTGCAGCATCTGTAGATTTTCTCTTGCTTGTAAAATACACAAGGTCCTGGTATGACCTCTAGGAAGCCATCTCCCATGTGGTGGTAACTCCGGACGAAACTTGGAATCACTGACAGATACTCACCAGCTGTGGCAGGGCTTGACTCTTAAAGTGAAACCAAGTGACATCAGTGAAAGATATCACTCTCAGATTAGCTCAATGCCTTTTATGTATGCTTTGACCATGTAAGCATGGAGGCACTTTCACCAACTCCCCTGATGACCCAGCGAATTTCGCCTCTGAGGCTGACGTGAGAGCATCTTCCAGGAAGGTGAACCCATGGAAAGCATCCAGCCCAGATGGGGTACTTTACTGATTACTGAACACCTGTGGTGATGAACAAGCTGGAGTATTCATCAATAGCTTTAACTTCACCTCTCAGCAGTCTGATGCACCCACCTTCTTCAAGCAGTCTTCAATTATTCCAGTGCTTAAGAAGAATGTGGCAACCTCCCTACTTACTATTGTCCAGTAAGCTCTTACATTCACAGTGATGAAGTGTTTTGAGAAGTTGATGAAACATCAATTTCTGCCCAAGTAGGAACTTGAATTCGCTGTATTTTGCCTACCGCCACAACAGGTCAACTACAGGTGCCATTTTGTTGGCTCTTAACTCAGTCCTGGAACATCTGGACAGTGTTCAGTACTATGATCCCCTTAAAACTAATCAATTAAGCTCCAAGACCTAGGCCTCAATACCTCCGTGTGCAACTATATATCCAATTTCTTCTCTCGCAGACCTCAGTCGGTTCGGATTGGCAACACAATCTCCTCCAAAATCACCATCAGCATAGTTGCATCATAAAGCTGTGTGACTAGCCCCCTGCTATACTCACTTTCTACTTATAACTGTGAGGTTAAGCACAGTTCCAATGCCACATTTAAGTTTGCTGACAACACCATTGTAGATGGCTGAATCAAAGGTGGTGATGAATCAGCATATAGGAGGGAGATTGGATGCCTCAACAACAACTCTCACTCAATGACCAAAGAGTTGATTATTGACTACAGGAGGAAAGTGGAGGTACATGATCCAGCCCTCATTGGGAGAGATGAGAGGTGGAGAAGATCAGCAACTATAAATTTCTCGGCCTTATCATTTCAGAGGATGTATCCTGAGTCCAGCATGTAAGTGCCATTACATAGAAAGCATGGCATCATCTCTATTTTCTTATGTTTTATTATTATTTTATGTTGCTTGATTTTTTTGTTTCTTTGTATTTATTATGAATGCCCAGAAAATTAATCTCACAGTTGTAAATAGTGACAACAATGTACCTTGATAATAAATTTACTTTGAACTCTGAATATCCACAAGGTTCTGTAAAGTGAAGTGACGTGAAGTGAATGACATAAGTGCAAGCATGTAGAGTCATCACTTGAAAAAAACAGCCAATACACTTAATGAAAGCCAAGCCATACATGGTGATTGGGTTCTAAGTATTCTGTTCACATTCTATAACAAGGATGCATATGGAGAAGATTCTTAAAAAAACAGCCAATACGCTTAATGAAAGCCAAGCCATACATGGTGATTGGGTTCTAAGTATTCTGTTCACATTCTATAACAAGGATGCATATGGAGAAGATTCTGTTGTGCTTTCGTGGACATTGTGCAGGTATACAATTATAACAATGTTGCCTGGATTTGTTCTCAAAACATATAATGTTCTCAACACACGTCTGTGCACTGATTCTGAAAACTGTTTTATGAAATAAGACAAAATTAATGCGCATCACTAAAAGAGGTGTTTTTAAAATTGCCTATGTGCTGAACACAATACTGAAAAAAGTATCCTGAACACAAGCAAAAATAGGAACCAAAATTTGAATAGCAAACACGAGGAAATCTGCAGATGCTGGAAATTCAAACAACAACACACACAAAATGCTGGTGGAACACAGCAGGCCAGGCAGCATCCATAAGGAGAAGCACTGTCGACGTTTCGGGCCGAGACCCTTCGTCAGGACTAACTGAAAGGAAAGATAGTAAGAGATTTGAAAGTAGTGGGGGGAGGGGGAAATGCGAAATGATAGGAGAAGACCGGAGGGGTTGGGATAAAGCTAAGAGCTGGAAAGGTGATTGGCGAAAGTGATACAGAGCTGGAGAAGGGAAAGGATCATGGGAAGGGAGACCTCAGGAGAAAGAAAGGAGGGGGAGGAGCACCAGAGGGAGATGGAGATCAGGCAAACAACTAAATATGTCAGGGATGGGGTAAGAAGGGGAGGAGGGGCATTAACGGAAGTTAGAGAAGTCAATGTTCATGCCATCAGGTTGGAGGCTACTCAGCCAGTATATAAGGTGTTGTTCCTCCAACCTGAGTTTGGATTTATTTTGACAGTAGAGGAGGCCATGGATAGACATATCAGAATGGGAATGGGACGTGGAATTAAAATGTGTGGCCACTAGGAGATCCTGCTTTTTCTGGTGGACCGAGCGTAGGTGTTCAGCGAAACGGTCTCCCAGTCTGCGTCGGGTCTCATCAATATATAAAAGGCCACACCAGAAGCACCAGGCGCAGTATACCACACCAGCCGACTCACAGGTGAAGTGTCGCCTCACCTGGAAGGACCAAAATTTTAATGCTTACATAATGTTCATTAAACAATATATTTTCTGAATGTTCTCCATTTTCAACTAACAGCGCAGGAATTTCAACAAAAAAAATTAACACACTTTTCTAGGTTGGGGACAATTAAGGATCTGACGAGACTCTTGAGAAAGAGTTCTCACCACTGCTATAATGGTACAGTATTATTGCAGTGCTGGAGCTTGCCTGGCACTTCAGCAGTGGAATAGTTGAGAATGCCTCATGTAGACAAGAGTGTCTTACAAATCAGATTAGCTGTGCCAGTGAATACTTTACATGCAGGACTTTAACTGCTAAATGGTCTGGCCAGAAGGGTGGAAAAAGAGACTGGAACAAATATTTCCTTTCCTTAATGGGAGCAACTCTGGCTGTTATCGGTCTTCTGAGTTCTGAAGGGTATGACCACTTTTCACCGTGGCAGACTGAAACATAGAAACATAGAAAATAGGCGCAGGAGTAGGCCATTCAGTATGATCATGGCTGATCATCCAATTCAAAACCCTGTACCTGCTTTCTCTCCATACCCCCCGATCCCTTTAGTCACAAGGGCCATATCTAACTTCCTCTTAAACATAGCCAATGAACCGGCCTCAACTGTTTCCTGTGGCAGAGAGTTCCACAGATTCACCACTCTGTGTGAAGAAGTTTTTCCTCATCTCGGTCCTAAACGGCTTCCCCTTTATCCTTAAACTGTGACCCCTCGTTCTGGACTTCCCCAACATCGGAAACAATCTTCCTGCATCTAGCCTGTCCAATCCCTTTAGAATTTTATACGTTTCAATAAGATCCCCCCTCAATCTTCTAAATTCCAGTGAGTATAAGCCTAGTCGATCCAGTCTTACTTCATATGAAAGTCCTGCCATCCCAGGAATCAATCTGGTGAACCTTCTTTGTACTCCCTCTATGGCAAGAATGTCTTTCCTCAGATTAGGGGACCAAAACTGCATATAATACTCTAGGTGCGGTCTCACCAAGGCCTTGTACAACTGCAGTAGAACCTCCCTGCTCCTGTACTCAAATCCTTTTGCTATGAATGCCAACATACCATTTGCCTTTTTCACCACCTGCTGTACCTGCATGCCCACCTTCAATGACTAGTGTACAATGGCACCCAGGTCTCGTTGCACCTCCCCTTTTCCTAATCGGCCACCATTCAGATAATAATCTGTTTTCATGTTCTTGCAACCAAAGTGGATAACCTCACATTTATCCACATTAAATTGCATCTGCCATGAAGGTGTGAACACACAAACTTGAGAGCTGGAAGTCTGCCAGGTACCCAAGGTCTCTATTCCAATTCCCTCCTCAAATGTACTCACTGAAATTTAGAAGAATGCAGGGGGATCTCATTGAAACCTACTGAATGTTGAAAGGACTAGATAGTGTGGATGTGGAGAGGATGTTTCCCGTGGTGGGGGTATCCAATAATAGAGGACATAACCTTAAAATTGAGGGACGATGCTTTAGAACAGAGGTAAGGAAGAATTGTTTTAGCCACAGCATAGTAAATCTGTGGAATGCTCTGCCACAGACTGTGGTGGAGATCAAATCCATGCATATACTTAAGTTAGAAGTTGATCGTTTCCTGATCGATCAGGGTATCAAAGGACATGGCAAGAAGACGAGTGTATGGGGTTGAGTGGGATCTGGGATCAGCCATGATGGAATGGCAGAGCAGACAATGGGCTGAATGGCCTAATTCTGCTCCTATGTCTTATGGTCATAGTTTTATGGAGGTCAGGTTCACTGTGGTGATTCGCACACAACATCTGTTGATCAATACACACGAGCAATGAGAAAAGGAGAAAAGGAACATTAAAAAGC
This sequence comes from Hemitrygon akajei, assembly GCF_048418815.1. Taxonomy (NCBI): domain Eukaryota; kingdom Metazoa; phylum Chordata; class Chondrichthyes; order Myliobatiformes; family Dasyatidae; genus Hemitrygon; species Hemitrygon akajei. The sequence goes on along the minus strand of NC_133135.1, from coordinate 46,730,978 downwards.
TATGTGGTCCAGGCCAAATCTGTGCAGAGAACTGAAACCAAAAGTAGAATGTTGGAAATGCCCAGCAGATCAGACAGTGTCTGTGGAGAGTCAAAATAAGTTAATATTTCAGATGAAATATTAAATTACTATAGAACTGGTCACTTCCGATACAGAGAAAGCAAATTATCTCAAATTGTTAAATTCAATATTGAGTCCTGAAGGTTCCAATGTGCCCCACAGAAGGATGAGGTTTTCAAACTTATATGGTTTCTTGAGAATAATGAGGATGCTACAGAGACTTACAAGGATGACTTACAATATGTAAGTCAGCGTGAGTGGGAGTGGAATGGAAAACTACAGTAATTGATAACAGTGTCAGGATTCAATATTGAATTCAGCTTATCCTGTTTGTACCATTGTAGACAACAAAATGCAAGAAATATTAATTTATGTGGAATGTCACAATTAGAGGGAATGTCACAATTAGAGGCTCCAATAGGCATCATGGTCACCCAAACTAGCCAATACAAACCAGCCAATACTGTGGCTTCCAAAAAATTCTGAGTAAATAAACCTCACTCATCACTCTGGACTCCACATGTGAACTGGAAAAATCTAGCAATCTGAATGTCTTGATAGCAAATATCAAACAACAAAGAATTTAAAAAATGCAAAATGCACTGCGTGCTGGAAAGGTCAACAATATGATATGATGACTCTGTTGCTCTGTCCATAGATGATGCCTGATCTTCTGAGTATTCCTAATATTTTGTTAAGTAATCCTTGTGGTTAAACCCACTCATTGGGAAAGCTTGCAAGACTCATTCATCCTGAGGCATTTGACATATCGACAGTTTCAGCCAAAAGGATGGATGCTTCTCCGGGGACTCACGCTGTCTCTGGTAACCTTGTTTCTCAGTCTGGAATGTGCAATTAAAACTGTTGCCACATGTTCAACAAGTGTTTGCTGAAGCATACCACAGGGCTCCTCAAGATGGGATCCATTGTCTGGATTGGTCAAAAGATGCTCCATACTGCACTCCAGAGAGGACTTCATTCTTTCTGACAACCTGCAGCATGCCATGCAACCTTGGTATGACAGCACAACAGTCGTGCTGCACAACAACTGGAGGAAGAGAAGCAGGATGAAGCAAGAGGAGGATCATGGCAAATGGCAAAGAAGAGAGATCCTTATCCATTTCACATCCAGGTCTGACATTCCTGAGGGCCACATATCAATAGATCAAAGCTCAAATCAAGACAGCTTATAATCAGGTAGAGCAAGACATTGCATTATTTTGACTTGGGATAATTACAGTGTAAGTTATAATTACATTAAACTAATGAACACCATGACCTTATTTATTTCCTTGTGGCATTCATTTCATTTGTCCCTCATCAAGTATGAACCACACAGTCCTTATCCATGTGGTATAACTCTGACTCTCAACCAGACTTATTGGTTCTAGTGTCACAAGTCCTTGGGACATCAATTAAGACACTGATTGTTTTGCCCACCTCTTTCTATCAGTACTGAATTTCTGTTTTGATGACTTATTGTACCCCCTTGAGAATGCCCATCACTTACACAAAGAGTCTGTGTAATGGGGTGTCCATTCAAATATTTTTGATGCCACTGCTGTGACTGTTCCAAAAATTGAAAAAAAATCACATAATCAGTACACAATGAGCATAAACACATGCAAACAGGAACTGCTTACTAGCAGCAGTGGGACAAACTGACCCACAACCCTTACATAGAAGAGTTTCAGCAAACTTTACTGTATATGGTGTATTAGTCTTTTAGGTCTTTTTAATGAGTTCTCTACATTATGCAGTTTTGGATAAGTATCCACCTTTCCCCCTCAATGTAAACTAAACTATCTGCATAATAGGGCAAACACGAGGAAATCTGCAGATGCTAGAATAGGGCAGTTAGTCTGCACACATTATTATAAGTACTTTGGAGAAGTCAGTAGTGCAAAATTGGCCAAGAGATAAACTTCTGCTGTTGATGACTTCCTATTACTAACACATTTAAGACAGTTTAATGGTGACATTTTAAACTTGCTCCGACTGTATGAAGACAAGGCAACGCATTTCTGCTACATGTAGGCGCCATTATTACAGAAACAAACAAATAATTTGTAGTTTTCTATAGAAAAAACTCCTGCACAGTACGATGAGAAGCTATTCGCACTAATGTAAAATCAGGGTGCATAAGACATGATGCAAACACTTAAAATCAGATGAGCTTTTTCATGCAACCCAATTATGAAAGGCATTAGAATTAATTGTGCTAATTTGAAATTGCTAAATTGAAATCATAATTAAATTTGGTTAGTTATGATATTTACAGCTGACAAACATAAAAAGAGCAAATAAAATGAACAGACCATCAGCCAACGTAATCCAAGTTCCTCTAAACGTAATCAGTTACCTAATTTTCTATCATCCAAAACCTCTTAGCAAAACAAAATTAAAGTAGTGTGAATATCTGAAATAAAAAATAGAAAATACTGGAAATGCTCAGGAGTTCAGGGAGCATCCAAGGTGACAGGAAGAATTAGTATTTTCAGTCAATTACCTATTATCTGAACAGGTCATGAAAGGTCAATTCTGTATCTCTTGCAAGAGATGCTGTTTGTTATTTAATTGTCAGCATTTTCCCTTTATTTATTTCATAAAAATACTTCACATTAAGGCATTAGTTCACAAACCAGTTACATTGTGGCATCATAAACATTCTATTCTCTATTTAAAACAGATCAGAATTCCTTCAATAGTGCTTTTTCCCCAAAGTCACAACAGAACATTGAGAAAATTCCTATCCAAGTCATTGTCAAGTGATATTCATTATATTCAGGAGTCATTTATTAGACTGTAAATCATTCTTCCCACAATTAAAAATAGTATTTAGTAAAAAAAAACATGATAATTTAAGATTCTAAATTAGCCATAATTTAAATGTTAATAACATCAAGAAATTATAACGACAGATTTGTGGCCAGTAGTGAATTAACACAGCTTGCTGGCGACAAAGAAGAAATCCCCGCAAAACGGATCTACTAATTTTGGTGCTGCAGAATATTCTTTTTCCAAATTTGTTTGCCATCAAATCTCAGCTAAAAGAGACCTCTGTCAACCAGCTGTTCAATCACAGAAAAGAATATTCATAGTCAATAAATCTGGAAGGAAAATTTGCACCATTTTAACTAATTCTCTAAATATTTTATGAATACTAAATGAAGACAAGAATAAACAAGATTATGGAATAAGATGAAATACGACAAACAAACTTCATGAAAAATAAATTCTGTAAACGCCATTATATTTTGAAATATTTAGGTAAGGAAATTACAATCCACATACACAAAATGAGCATTTTGTAGGCCCAGTAAGTTTACCAATTAAGCCATATATAAACACTTAGATCTCTTATAATAATATATAGTTATTCAATGAAAATAATGGTAAAGATACCTTTGCTACAATAACAACTACAAAACCAAAAATAATGCAAAACAAAATCCATAATTTGAAGCTGTTAATAATATGTAAATATATGTGAATTCTAAAATGATTTAAATATTAGTCCATAATGTTTAGTATATACAAAACTTAAGACCTTTTAAATACATTTACAGTTCCTGGAAATCAATATTCCATCATTGCAGACCTCTGCCTTTTACTGACAGTCAATCTTTTACATAACATGGTTAATCAATGCAATGTGCCATACTTCTGAGTGAATTTTTTTTGATATCAGGCAGAGATTTTTTCCCCGCCAGATTATCTTTGATCTAAGTATTTATTTTGTTTTGTATATTTCAAGTATCTTATCAAATATCAGTTTTTCCAAACTCTTCAAGTAGTAAGTCACAATATATATTAATATTTTGGTGTAAAACCCAAGCATCATTAATTTTTGCTGCATACACAAAACAAACTAATAATACAAGCAATTATCAATTACCATTTATCAATTATAATGCTCACACACTGAATAAGAAAAAGCACCATTTCTGTTATGACCGGTCTGAAATATACTGGTCTATATAATCCTCATGTGTTTTCAGCAGCTTTCTTGTACATATTTCTATAGATCTTTTCCAGACTTTCTTCAAAAATTGCCCTGTGAGACTTTCCTTTATAAAGAGCAGCACGATTCGACCAATAATCACCATCACCCAGATGTACAGATGCATTATGCTGGAGTGCTGAACTGTTTGGACAGAAAGATTGATTATCTGATTGTGGATTCATAATTAATGCTCACAATTTATCAATTCTAAAGTTAATAAATACACTCCAGAAAAACATAACTTGTTACTATGTAGGGAAAATATTTTAAAGGAAAAATTGCAAGACCCATATATAATGTTTTCACAGTGGTTTCACTTTCAGCAACTGTAAGATTTGTCATAGGCTGCATATTTAATAAGTAACAGGGAATTCCTCAGGGTGAAAACAGAAGCCGTGCAATATTTAGGCCACTGAGGCCGTGAGGTAGTGAAAAAAGTCTTACGGCCATTCAGGGGAAAAAAAAACACATGCCAAGAAATTTCTTGGGAATTCTTCCAATTTGTCTTCTAATGTGGATTTCCAAAATCAAGACAGCTGACAGAACCTGGTTTTTCCACAGGGGGTTTAAGCCAGGTTATGAAATAAGTTGCTCCACCATCTTCCTAATGACTGAAGTTGTCTTTCTGATCCTGTGCATTCATGTATTATGAACCAAGAGAGTGATTTAAAACTCATTTCAGTATAATTAAAATTAAGATTAACCCTTAGAAAGCCCCTGAAAAAGGTGATATATAGAAATTAGTTGAGAGATTCAAACCTTTCTCAGGCAAATAAACAGGAACTAAAAAAAATAAAACTAGGAATACCACCAGAGCCATTTCCTCATTATCCATCAAAAATTTCCTGCCTTTGACTCTAAATAATTAATGGCAACCATTTTAAAACACACTTAAGTTTTAGTGGGTATCTAGATAATAAGGAAATGACTGATTTGAATAACTCCAGTTAAATATGTCAGCATTAATACCTAGCTAGTTAAAATAACTTTGCCCTCCCTGGAAACCATCTGAAGGGTTTCAATACACCAGAATTTGAAATGAACTTACAAATAAACTGGAAATTTACAAGTCCTCTGTACCTGAGATGTTCTGTTGTATCATTCAGTGAATCAATAGATAAGACAGATCTTCTACCCGAAAGATAATCTGTGTCAGCTGTAGAATCCTTCAGCATGAAAACAGTGAGAAAAGAAGATAATCAACAGCAAATCAGCTTCACTGGTTTAGTCATAAAGAATTATCAGTGCTCTTAGATAAGCAAATATACATGCTAAAGGTATAGCTAATTGGCCAAGTTCATTTTCCCAGAGTAGAATCATTGACTCTAACCAGCTTATCAAATTTTATGTTATAAAAAAAAATTCCAGTATTGCCAAAGAAGGAACATCAGAAAATTACAATGGTCAATACTCCCTAAGTTTTGAACGTGCAATTTATGCATAGTTCGTACATATGAATGAGCATTTGAAGACTGCCAGGATGGATTTGCCAGCTGCTGCACTAACTGGAATTTTTCCACATAAAACCCAAAGAGAATACATTCTAGTTAACATATCGATCCCTATTTTACAAATCCTATCTAAAGACACACCATTCGGACGAGGAGCAGTATACTTCTCGAAACCATCAATAGCATTTAAAAATTCATTTGCAGTAAAATCTTTCAGAAGAATATGATTATTAGCCCGAGACAGGCTCAGGCTAGATTTGTTAACATCAGCCCTATTTTTAAGACTGGCAAAATGAGATCTAAAATGCCTTTTCAGATTACCTACTCATCTGGGGAAACCCAGCGATGTAGATTCCTTCTGCTTTGTGGGAGAAAACTTGGTTGGTAGGTGCATTTTGTGCATTTCTAAGTTGTGAACTGTCTGGGTTATGAACTGATCTCAGAAACTGCCATAACCTGGAGAACACCTATATCGCAGATGAATATTTCAAAAAGTAATCTTAAATATCAAGAACATATAATATTGAAACTTCTCTTGAATCTATTCCAACTTAAAAAATAACTCCCTATCTTTTACAGCTTGTCCGAAACAAGCCTGTTTTATCATGTAACTTCCCAAAGGAGTTAGGGTAAGAGTTGGGGAAGAAATTATTAAGCTTCCAGATGAGTGATGGAAGCAGGGAATAAATCCTGGAAAAGGAGATTGGTAAAAGAATGATGATCGGTGGTTGGAGTAGATATTGACTGTCATCGTAGCAAGGAGAAAAAGAACAGAATGGAAGAGATCTTGTTGATCAAGGCAGTTCAGGTCTAACAGCAGCAACATTCAGAAAATTGACTGTTATAATTTTTTAATGTCAATATGGGCAGTCTTCTTGTCTGATCCCCCCCACCCCACGCCAAAATACCACTCAACATTGTCTTGATCAGAATTATCTATGCAGCATAGGAAGGAATGATAATACTAGAAATCTTGGGAGGAATCTGTCAGCCAAAATGCTGTCAGATATCTGCAACATATTCTATTGAGACAGGTTTGAAAGTAGACTTGCCATCCATTTTGCCAATGATTGATGTGTGATATTCACAATCATTTAGTTTTCCACATTTAATCTATTCTTTTTTATGACCTTTGGATTGGCTATATGGTCTCCAAGTGTGGTTTTTTAAAACCTTGAGTCAAATTCTTGCACTACTTACAAATGTCAGCCTTTGCCTTGCACTGCTCGTCTTCAAAACATTCATTACTCGTTGATGGATCTCTTCCCATTTTGTTGGTGTAGAGGGCTCTGGATAAAATCTAAATTATAAAAAGAAAGATGGATGTTTTATGTAACAAGAACAATCCTTACAAAACCACTCTCTTGGAGGGCCATGGTTAGGATGGCTGCCAAAGTTATTTAAAATCATCCAAATGCAAATTGGTGGTGTAAAGGAAAAGTTTTATTAAAATAAAAAGTAAATAGGATTTAAATTTAAATAAATTAAATACAGCATGTAACACCAGTTTATTTGTGAAATTATGCAAATTAACCTGTATTACCCAAAATAATTTCTATTATTGTGCATAGTGCAATAGAAGAGAACTATTAAGAAAAATAACTTATGTATGCATTTTTTAGAAAAAAACTAGAAGCAAAACATATCCATAACAGTGCAACATTATTGAGAGTGTTAGGTTCCAGGCTTCATAATATGAATCAAAATTAATTAACTATTCTTTATAAATAAAGTCTGGCAGCATATTCTGGCATAAGCATTAAAACTTCTGCATATTATCCAAAGCTGCCCTCATGGCAGTCTACTGCATTTGAAATAGCACACAACATCTAACATCAGTTTTAGTTTGGATACATCGCAGCTTGACTTTCTTACAGTCCTTACATGACAAATTAGTCCTCTTTATGAAAAAATTGTTTTTTGCCTTACTACGCCTATTGACCTTAAAATTATATCAAGTTTGTCCAAGTAGCAAACCTTAATGAGAGTCTAGACAAAGAACAGCTTGCTAATACAAAATCAGTGTTATATCATATGAAAGTATTCAAAACACCATTCTTTCAACATCTGTAAGATAGGCACACACATGCCCATGGCAAACAACAGCAGTCTTTGAAGGATTTTTCAGTGTTTATTTTCAAATCACGAGTATAGGAAGGAGAACAACAGCCAGAATTCTCCCCACAGATAACTTTACACAATGAATACATGTGGATATTGAGTAAAGACAGACTCTGGTTTAACTCATCAGAGTTAAAATGCCAGAGAAAACACAGTCCAGGTTCCTTGTCAACTAGATTATGCTTGTGCAGAAAGGATTCTGCCATTCTGCCTGTCTTGCACTAAAGATGCAACTCCAAAATCCACAAAAAATGTGATCCCACTGATCCCACTTCCCTCCGGGAGAAGGTTCAGGAGCATGAAGATACGTACGGCCAGATTTGGGAACAGCTTCTTTCCAACTGTGATAAGACTGCTGAACGGATCCTGACCTGGATCTGGGCCGTACCTTCCAAATATCCAGACCTGACTTGCACTACCTTACTTTCCCTTTTCTATTTTCTAATTATGCTTTATAATTTACATTTTTATTATATTTACTTCGATTTGTACTTCAGGGAGCGCAAAGCACAGAATCAAATATCGCTGTGATGATTGTATGCTTTAGTATCAATTGTTTGGTGACAATAAAGTAAAGTAGCAAATGGTAGGCTTTTAAGAGTGTGATATCTAGAGTCAGGAGTAACATGTTTCTATAAGGGTGAAGGGTAAACCTGTCAAGTTTAGGGAACCTTTGCTGATAAGATACTGAAGCTCTCTTCAAGGTAAAGGATGCATACATTGAGCTTAGGAGGTCGGGGACAAGTGAATACCTTGATAATTATGAAAAGATGAAGAATAATCTTAAGAGAGAAATGAGGAGGATAAAGAGAGGGCTTGAGATGGATTGGGCAGGTAAAATTAAGGAAAGTAGCAAAAGGTTCTATAACGGTCCTAAAAGGGTAGCCAGGTTCAAAGAGAGATAAAGACTTGGCCAGAAGGAGCAGCCTTAGCATTGCAGGACCGTTGAAAGCACGGACTGCAACACGTTCAGGGAGGTGGATACTGCCAATCCTTATATTAACATCGATGAATATGTGAAATCTGTGACTGGTATATAGAGAAGTGCAGGGGATGTCATCGTAATTAAGTACATCTATGTGAAGGCTAATCAGAACCCATGGCTGACAGTAGAGGTCCGGGCACAGCTAAGAGATCGGGATGCTGCTTTCAAATCAGGGGAATAAGACAGCTCTCAGGTCAGCATGAGCTGTGCTTTCTTGTGCCATAAGGAAGCAAAGCAGGATTATTCACAAAGAATATACAGCCATTTATCTAACACTAGAGACATGAGGCATTTGTGACAGGGTACTCAGGCAGTAACACACTACAAGTCCACCCTGTACATCAACACAGTGATGCTTCTCTTCCTAGTAGGCTGGATGTCTTTTACATGCTGTTTGATGTACAGAATGATGTATGGGTGAGGAAAGTAAAGAGCAGGCACTCTGCCTGGCCACAACTGATGTGAGGAAGACCTTAGCCAAGGTCAACTCACGTAAAGTTGCAGGGCCTGATAAGATACCTGGTCAGGTGCTGAGGGACTGTGCAGTCCAGTTAAGAGGTTCTAACAGATATCTTCAACATCTATCTGGAACAGTATACCATCCTCTCAGGCTTCAAGGTGGCCGTCATCATCCCCGGTACCCAAGAAAGGTGACAGTTACTTACCTCAATACCTGCAGTCAAGTGGTATTATAATGAAGTGCTTTAAGCAGCTGGTTATGGACTATATTAAAACCTATCTTCCTGCTACACTGGACCCTTTCCAGTTTGCTTATCACTCAGCAGACAATGCCATAGTCTCTGCCCTCCACCCTGTCCTGTCCCACCTGGACAATGGTGGCTCATATGCCAGGACATGGTTCATTGACTTCAGCTTGGCATTTAATACAATCATCCCTTAGAAGCTGGTGGGTAAACTGTCCTCGTTGGTTCTTACCACCTCTCCCTGTTACTGGATCCTGGACTTCTTGACAAAAAGGCCAGTCAGTCTGTGTTGGCAGAAACACTTCAGCCTGCTGCTGATGCATGACTGCACTACAAGATCCAGTTCAAACAGAATCACCAAGCTTGACAATGGCACAACAGTGGCTGGCCTCATCAATGACAATGAGCTAGTGTACAGAGAGGAGGTAGAGCAGCTGGTAGAATGGTGCAAGCACAACAACTTGAGCCTTAATGTGGACAAAACCAAAGAGATGATTGTGGACTTTAGGAAGGTGCAAGCTGACCACTCCTCACTGCACATATACAACTCTTCAGTGGAGAGAGTTAGGAGCATCAAGTTTCTGGGAATGCACATAATCGACAATCTCACCTCAACTCCACCTCTTTGGTCAAGAAAGCACATCTGCATCTCCACTTCCTGAGGAGACTGAGATGAGTGAAGCTTCCCCCTCCCATTCTGATCAATTTATACAGAACACCATTGAGTTTATCCTGACCAGCTTCATCACTGTCTGGTACAGAAATTGCAAGGCATCTGAGCACAAGACCCTATCAAGGATTGCAAGGACTGTTGAGAGAGTCATCAGGGTCTCTCTTCCACCCATCAGAGATATTTATCCGGAGTGCTGCATACTCTTGTCCTTAGCAATATCAGTGATCTTCCCCCCACCTCCCCATTTGTCCAACAATTTCTTTCACCCCTACCATCAGGTATGAGGACAAGAATTGTTAGGATGGGAAACAGCTTTTTCCTCCAGGCCATGAGACAACTGAGCTTCCAGCCACCAACTTCTACACAGTTAAAAAGCTATGGTTGTATCTGACTCCTCCATTTCCTCTGGCAGCAAGTTCCAGATATCAACCACTCTGTGTGTTAGAATGTTTCCCCTTAAATCCCCTGTAAAACTTCTTAAGATAGTAAAAACTGCCCAGAGAATAACCGGAGTCTCCCTCACCCCTCTATTTGTGACACCTACCACGAGCACTGCAGAAAAAGGGCCTGATGCATTGTTGACGATCCCTACCCACCCCCCCAATCTCTTTGACCCACTGCCATCAGGGAGGAGGTACAGAAGCATCAGAACTAGGACTGCCAGACTATGTAACAGCTTCTTCCTTCAGGCTGTGAAACCAATGAATATTCTGCCATCACTGATGTCTTGTCACTAGGACAGCGAGCTGTTTATTATATTGTTTACTGTTTACCTGTGCTGTGCAGTACATGCATTTTGAATTATATTTTATTCACTTATTTATGGTAATACTTTGGTTTATGTGCTGTGTATATGTTTTATAGGTGCATCATGATCTGGAGGAACGTTGTTTCGTTTGGTTGTATACAATATATATACACGGTCAGATGACAATAAACTTGAACGAAGTTGAACTTAAAAGAGATCAGGTCTCTTAGAGATCAGCAGGGCTATCTACGAGGGGTGATTGATAAGTTCATGGCCTAAGGTAGAAAGTGTCAATTTTAGAAAACCTAGCACATTTATTTTTCAACATAGTCCCCTCCTACATTTACACACTTAGTCCAGTGATTGTGGAGCATACGGATTTTGGACCTCCAGAAAGTGTCCACAGCAGGGGTGATTGATAAGTTTGTGGCCTAAGGTAGAAGAAAATGAGTTATAGAGCTCTCGTTACATACACATGCAGGTCAACTCTTTGAGTGATTATGCAGAAAGTTTGAAGTTAATAGCTCATCAGGGGTGATTGATAAATTCATGGCCCAAGGTAGAAGGAGATGAGTTATTAACTTTGAACTTTCTGCAAAGCTGCAGAGCCAGTCCGCTCTGATAAATTACACAAAATAAATAAACGAGTAACCAGAAACACACACAACCTGAGCTGCAGAGTCCAACCACAAAGCGCATCAATTAATCCTTGCTTGGCACCATCCTCCAGCAGCAGCAAACTGGAGGGAGAGAAAGATCAGTGAAACGCAGGCACGTGGCACTGAACACCCGCTCATCCTTGCTGATTTCAATCATGCTCAATGCTCTAATCCGTGAGAAATGAAGTTGATCATTGGCTCCAGGCTTCTTGGCTTTCAGACTGCATACTCCACTCTAAACCCATTCAAACTTCATTGGAGACAGCACATCACCAGTTCATTCAAGGAGTCCAAAAACATGTTGTCAACATGTGAATCACAGCTTCCAACTGTAGCAGAAGCATATTTGAAAGAAAAAGTAATAAAAGAAGATGTTTTGTGAACTGTCTGAAGGGCGACGTCTTTGGTCATGTTGTTCATTGACGCCATCTTCCTCATTTAAACTTGACCTTCAACCTGTATGCCACAAGTTTGCTGTTGGGATCTTTGTTATTTGTTATTTATGTAAATGATTTGGATGTGAAGGTGAAGGTATGAGCAAAAAGTTGTTGACAGGGAAGAAGGTTATCATTGATTGCAGGAGGATCTTGATCAGTTAGGGAAGTGGACCAGGAGTGACAAATGGTTACATGTCAGGTGATGTACTTTGGTAAGTTAAACCAGCATAGGACTTGTCGTATGAATATAGGGCACTAGAGAGTGCAATGTTAAATTGTTGTTGAGGCCATACATGGAAAATACTATGTACACTTTTGGTCATCCATAAATAAGATGTGGTTAAACTGGAAAGGGTGCAGAAAACATTTAGAAGGATGTTGCCAAGACTAGAGAGCCTGAATTATAGGGTGAGGTCTGCCAAACTCTGTCTTTATTCCTTGGAGTATTCCAGAATGTGGGGTGATCTTAGAGGTTTATAAAATCATGGGAGGTGTAGGTAAGGTGCATGGTAGGAGTTTTTCCTCATAGTTGGGGAGACCAAAACTAAAGGGCATATATTTGGGGTGAGTGGGGTGAGGTTTAAAAAGGATCTGAGGAGAAACTTTCATGCAGAGGGTGTTGAATATATTGAATGAGCTGCCAAAGGAAATGTTTCAGGCACATACTATAGTATCATTTAAGCACATGGATAGGTACATGCAGAGTACAGACACAGGGATATGGGTTGAACATGGGTAATTGAGATTAGTTAGGTAGCTACTGTGGGTAGCATAGATTAATTGGGCTGAAGGGCCTGCATCCATGATCAATGGCAGTGTTATACTGTATACACTAAAATTGTATTTCTTTAGGAAAAAAGATGGACATTAAAGGGAGACTGAGACAGCAAGAAGCTGAGGGCTGAGTTATAGAGCTATACAAAATGATGAGGGCGTAGATGGTCATTGTCTTTTTCCTAGGGCAGGGGAAACTAGCGGGTAAAAGTTTCAGGTGAGAGGGGAAAGATTAGAAGGGTACCTTTTCAATCTACGAAGAGGATGATGGGTTAAAAGAAATGAGTTGCTAAGGGAGAAATAGAAGTAGGTACAATTTACAATATTTAAGGCATTCAGATGAATACATGGATAGCAAAGGTTTACAGAATTAAAGGCAAATACAGGCAAACAGAATTAGATCAGACAGGCAACATGGTCAGCCTATTTCAAGCTATGCAACTCTTAGCTATTCTGACAGTAGGTGTGATCAACTTTACTGATGGAAAGATCCCAATTACAGCAGTTAACTAATCTACATACAGTAATGAAATCGGGGGGGGGAATGTAAATTATGCATTAATTACTTTTATTCATTAATTATGTACCTTAATAATATGCTTTAAAATCAGAAAAGTAATTGTTAAGACTATTGTTGACAGCAAACTGCAGTCTGTCACGCACTGTAAGGTCCTACATGAGGACAGTGATGGCTGCAATCAGGGGAGTTCTTACATAACATGCCAATGTGAAATGACAAGGACTGCCATTATCCAGTGCTAAGCTGCTGATTTATAGATGCCTTTGGCTTGAATTCTTGCTGCTGAAGCATTTGAGGAGATTAGGAATGTGAAGGAAGTCAGAACTGGAGGGATACAGAGCTTTGAAGACTGCAGGACTAATGGAAGTTGGATATTAAAAAATATCCATAGACAAGAATAAGCACAATAAGGATTAAATTTCATCACTGGATACAAGAGGAAATAATTTTGCATTGGGCTTTTTAAACACAAAAAAAACTGCAAACAAACCCATAATCTTTCTAATTGTCCAACAGCCTTAATTGCAACACATCTTGATATGTGATTTATTTTTCTTTTATTTTTAAAATGAAATTGTTATCTAAAGATCAGAGTTTGCCAAAAATATTGAAATAAAACAATTAATACTTGTCAATATCATTTATGAGTTACAGGCAGTCAAGGGCATTATTGCCAAATCAGAGAGGAGTCAATTCTGCCCCTGGCCAAGATGACATTGAAAAATTGCCCAGATACAGTGTGAGAAAAGTATTCACCCACTTGGAAGTTTTTATGTTTTATTGTTTTACTACATTGAATCACAGTGGATTTAATCTGACTTTTTTTTTGACAATAATCTTTCATTGAAAAAGACTTTCATGTCAAAGCAAAAACAGATCTCTACATAGTGATCTAAATTAATTATAAATATAAAACACAAAATAATTCATTACATAAGTATTTATTCCTTTAATATGACACACCAAATCATCACTGGTGCAGCCAATTGGCTTTAAAAGTCACAATTAACTAAATGGAGATCACCTGTGTGCAGGTAAGGTGTTTTAATTGATTGTAGTAAAAATACTCCTGTATCTGGAAGATCCAACTGCTGGTAAGTCAGTATCCTGACAAAAACTACATCATTAAGATAAGAGAACACTCCAAAGAACTCCATGGAAAGGTTGTTGGAAAGTACAAGTCTGGAGATGGATACAAGAAAATTTCGGAGTCACTGAATATCCCTCAGAGTACAGTGAAGTCAATCATCAAAACAATGGAAAGAATATGGCACACCTGTAAATCTGCCTAGAGTAGGCCATCCTTAAAAACTGAGTGACCATGAAAGAAGAGGACTAGAGAGGGGAGGCCACCAAGAGACCTATGAGAACTCTGGAGGAGTTACAAGCTTCAGTGGCTGAGATGGGAGAGACTGCACATGCAACAACAGTTGCCCAGGTGCTTCACCAGTCACAGCTTTACAGGAGAGTGGCAAACAGAAAGCTACTGTTGAAAAAAAATCACACATCAAATCTCAGCTAGAGTTTGCCAGAAGGCATGTAGGAAACTTTGAAGTCAGCTGGAAAGAGGGTCATGGTCTGTTGATACCAAAATTGAGCCTCTTGGCCATCAGACTAAACACTATGTTTGGCATAAACCAAACACTGCATATCATCAAAAACACATCATCCCTACCGTGAAGCATGGTGACGGCTCCATCATGCTGTGGGGATGCTTCACTGCAGCAGGCCCGGGAAGAGTAAAATAAATGCAGCAAAATACAGGGAAAACCTGGAGGAAAACCTGATGCAGTCTGCAACAGACCTGTGACTTGAAAGAAGATTTGCTTTCCGGCAAGACAATGACATCAAGTACAAAGCCAAAGCTACAAAGGAATAGCTTAAAAACAGCCGATTGAGAATTTCTGGCTGGACTTGAAAAGGGATGTTCATTCATGATCCTCATGCAATCCGACAGAGCTTGAGCAGTTTTGTAAAGAACGGGGAAAAATTTCAGTGTCCAGATGTGCAAAGCTGATAGAGACCTATCCACACAGACTCATGGCTATAAATGCTGCCAAAGGTGCATCTACTAAATACTGGGTTGAATGGGATGAGTACTTGTACATCCAATTATTTTGTGTTTTATATTTGTGATTAATTTAGATCACTTTGTAGAGATCTGTTTTCACTGTGACACAAAATAGTCTATTTCTGTTGATCAGTGTCAAAAAAGGCCAAATTAACTGTGATTCAATGTTGTAAGACACATGAATTAAAAAAATATTTTAGACTTAGCCAATGAAAGCATCAACTGTTGGTCATTGCCTTTGTCACACAGTCAAAGTACTGGCTAATATACCAATAATATTTGTAAAAGAATATTCTCCACAATATTTGTTTAATTGTGCACTACAGAAAATCCCTTAATAAATTTGGAATAAAAAGTCAAACATGTACTGACAAAATTGTACCAATATGTTTTAATAATTCACAATATTTTATATCTATGATAATACAATAGTTTGGATAATCAAATTCTCATCAATGTTTCTCTTCAGCTAGGCATGATATTTAATATTTTGTCCTTATCCTCAGTTTTGGTTAAGAGCTATTTTCTTTGAAAATAATAAAGAAATTTTTCTCACACCTACTTGAATGCACTTGGTCGGTTGTAAACATCTCTCATTTAGTATCCCAAAGGATGCATTGTCAGGGTGATGTATGGAATCTCAACTATTACTAAGTAAAAGCCCCAGCTGGAAATTAAGCATTAATGATTAGATCTCGGTAACACTTCCCATATCTAAGAGTTAATTAGACTAACATAGAAGAACCAATATTGAAGGCAGGTGTTAATTGTGTCTATGAAAACAAAAAGCTTCTGTAAATTCAGTCAAAAGTACTTTGTTTGAATCTGAAGCATGCAAATCTCTATTGTATTAGGGGCTTCCCACGTCCCATTATCTCTACAATACATATAACCAACCCTCCACAAACAAGAGGAGAATTAGCTGAGGCTCTGACCATCATTTTCCAAAACTGCTGGAACCTGTTAACTTGGGACTATGATTTAATATCGTAGAAAAGGATAGAATGAGTAGAAAGGCAGTCAGACTGGTGAGTGGATTATTTAATAATGACTGAGGAACTCCATAAGTTTATAAATGTTCTGGGATCTTTCTTAATCTTACCCAGTAGTGCTTTTACTTATAATTACTTTCAATCCTAATTAATTTTTGCCAAGCATGCCCTAACACATTCAATGCTCTTGCAGGACTTTTTATTTTTTCCCATTTTAGTTTAGTAGAAACGTGGCAAACAGAATCGAATCCAGTGAAATGCGAGGCAAAGTGCTTTGAACAAGGCAATCGACTATGCAAGAAATTGTTCAAGAACGAGGGGTGATTAGGCACATCTCCAGAGACTCCTGGAAACCAGCAGTTAATTAAGGTGGCTAAGGAGGTATTCGTAACATTTTTAGTTTTCTTATATAGAATTCTTGATATTCCTTACAATCTTTTCCCCTCTTGGTAACTAATATCCATGACAAACCCACAGCTATTTTGTCAGCTTTCTACAACCAACCATTGTATCTCTTTATCTGGCCAAGCTGTCCTGAATGTGGTTTCTCCGCAATATGACAGGGCTCTCCACCAAGTCTGTCCTATTTCTCATATTTATGCCCTCAACTTTTTTTCTTCCTCACACAAAGAGAGCATGATTCAGCTTCTCACGAGGAAATCTGCAGATACTGTAAATTCAAACAACAACACACACAAAATGCTGGTGGAACACAGCAGGTCAGGAAGCATCTATAAGGAGAAGCGCTGTCGACGTTTCGGGCCGAGACCCTTCGTCAGGACTAACTGAAAGGAAAGATAGTAAGAGATTTGAAAGTAGTGGGGGGAGGGGAAAATGCAAAATGATAGGAGAAGACCAGAGGGGTTGGGATAAAGCTAAGAGCTGGAAAGGTGATTGGCGAAAGTGATACAGAGCTGGAGAAGGGAAAGGATCATGGGACGGGAGACCTCAGGAGAAAGAAAGGGGGGGGGGAGCACCAGAGGGAGATGGAGAACAGGCAAACAACTAAATATGTCAGGGATGGGGTAAGAAGGGGAGGAGGGGCATTAACAGAAGTTAGAGAAGTCAATGTTCATGCCATAAGGTTGGAGGCTACCTAGCTGGTATGTAAGGTGTTCCTCCAATCTGAGTTTGGATTCATTTTGACAATAGAGGAGGCCATGGATAGACATATCAGAATGGGAATGGGACGTGGAATTAAAATGTGTGGCCACTGGGAGATCCTGCTTTTTCTGGCGGACCGAGCGTAAGTGTTCTGCGAAACGGTCTCCCAGTCTGCAACGGGTCTCACCAATATATAAAAGGCCACACCAGGAGCACCAGACGCAGTATACCACACCAGCCGACTCACAGGTGAAGTGTCGCCTGACCTGGAAGGACTGTCTGGGGCCCTGAATGGTGGAGAGGGAGGAAGTGTAAGGGCAGGTGTAGCACTTGTTCCGTTAACTTGTTCCACCACCTCCAACGGGATCCCACTACCAAACACATTTTTCCCTCCCCCCCTTTCTGCTTTTCACAGGGATCACTCCCTACGCGACTCCCTTGTCCACTTATCCCCCCCATCCCTTCCCACCGATCTCCCTCCTGGCACTTATCCTTGTAAACAGAACAAGTGCTACACCTGCCCTTACACTTCCTCCCTCACCACCATTCAGGGCCCCAGACAGTCCTTCCAGGTCAGGCGACACTTCACCTGTGAGTCGGCTGGTGTGGTATACTGCGTCCGGTGCTCCCGGTGTGGCCTTTTATATATTGGTGAGACCCGTTGCAGACTGGGAGACCGTTTCGCAGAACACCTATGCTCGGTCTGCCAGAAAAAGCAGGATCTCCCAGTGGCCACACATTTTAATTCCACGTCCCATTCCCATTCTGATATGTCTATCCATGGCCTCCTCTATTATCAAAATGAATCCAAACTCAGGTTGGAGGAACAACACCTTATATACCAGCTGGGTAGCCTCCAACCTGATGGCATGAACATTGACTTCTCTAACTTCCGTTAATGCCCCTCCTCCCCTTCTTACCCCATCCCTGACATATTTAGTTGTTTGCCTGTTCTCCATCTCCCTCTGGTGCTCCCCCCCTCCTTTCTTTCTCCTGAGGTCTCACGTCCCATGATCCTTTCCCTTCTCCAGCTCTGTATCACTTTCGCCAATCACCTTTCCAGCTCTTAACTTCATCCCACCCCCTCCAGTCTTCTCCTATCATTTCACATTCCCCCCCCCCCACTACTTTCAAATCTCTTACTATCTTTCCTTTTGGTTAGTCCTGACGAAGGGTCTCAGCCCGAAACGTCGACAGCGCTTCTCCCTATAGATGCTGCCTGGCCTGCTGTGTTCCACCAGCATTTTGTGTGTGTTGATGATTCAGCTTCTTCTCACTTTCCACTCTACCAGCCCATATTCAACATATCACCCTCCTGATTGCCATCATCTCCAAAAATAATACCACCAGACAGTTCTTCCCTTCTGCAACATTGTAAAGATACTGTTCCCCCTACAACCCACTGGTTTACCCTACCACTGCTATTAGGCCTCCTTCTCTTGCTCGCAGTAACCTTTCACGCAGTCATAGGAGATTGGAACTCTGCATTTTTACCTCCTTTCTTTCCATCATCCAGGGATCCAAGGCATTCAATATTCACAATGTGATTTTCTCCACATTGGAGAAACCAAACACAGATTGAGTAACTAGAGACACAAAAGACTGCAGATGCTTGACAGATTGAGTGACTACTTTGTTGAGTACCTCTGTTCAGTTTGCAACGGTGATTCTTAGCTTCCAGTGCCTGTCACTTCAATTCTCCATCTCACTCCGATTTTGTGCTTTTGGCCTCTTACACAGCTTGAGAAAAAGCATATCACCTTCCCGAATGGAACATTTCAGTTGCTAGGACTCAACACTAAATTCAATAAATTCAGATAATCAGTCTTTCCATTTTGTATCAGAGTTAAATATTTTTATAAAAAACTACCAGTTTGTTATGTAAACACTACACTTTGCTTTTCAGAATCATGGCCTGACATGCTGAGCATTTACAAAATCCTCTGTTATTACAGGCTTTTAGTAAATTCATATTCTGTACCTTACAGTACTGGCAGTGCTTTCTCTGTCTCCTCTGTCCTCAATAATCTCAACTCATTGTACCACATCGAAACAGGAATCCACCTCTCTGGGTCTTCAATGGATCATAGGCTTTTCTTATTGGTGGAGACAGTGATCATGCAAATATGCATCAAACAACAATTAGGCCAAACCTATAGAGTTGCTCTCTAATTTCTCACTGTGTCACTCACCATTTGAAAAGAAGGATATGATGCATAAAAGAGGAGGTAGGGTAGATTTGAGGATCTTGTCACAGCTGGAGAAGACTAGTTATGAGGAGAGAATGTTTTCCTGAAAAAGACAGCCAAAGTGAGTTTTAATTAAGGTGTAAAAATTAAGGGCACCCTACACAGGGTAAGTGTGAGAGGAGTTATAGAACTAAAGTAATTGTTAGAAAAATTAGAGGCATTGACAATTTTTTCCTCAACCAGGTAATGTGTCAACATGAAAATGTAGCAATGCCAGAAACCAGCATTATTCAGAATACCTTAACTGATGGACCTAAGGAAATGCGATACACCTAAAGATATCTTTTTGGTCAATGATTTTTCTGGGAACCTATCAGTAATAGAATTTAATTTTATTCAATTGAGATAAAATAATTCTGCTGTTTGCCATTCCTATCCACTAGTCTGTGCTATTGTACAGATCAAATATGCTGAAAATGTTACATTGAGTAAAACTTTTTTTTACTTGCAAGTTGATATTTTAGATTTTCTGAATACTTGACCAGCCCAGGAGTATCCAGAGCATTGTCATTGAGTACCATAGGAAAAAAATAGGATTATATGTTTGCAATATTAGGTGAAGGGGACTTCTTGTGCAATGGTATCAGGTTCTGACACCAAGTCCTTCCTGTCGTGAAAGAGAATTCACAAAATATTCTATTCACCTCCTTCCTTACCTCCATTCAGGACCCAAAACAGTATTCCAGGTGAGGCAACACTTCACCTGCAGATCTGCTGGGGTTGTCTATTGTAGCCGGTGCTCCTGATGCCGACTCCTCCACATTAGTGAGACCCTAAGCAAACTGGGGGACTGCTTTGTCAAGCACCTCTGCTCCAACTACCAAAAGCGGAATTTCCTGGTGGGTGGCCAACCATTTTAATTTCTATCCCAATTCCTGTTCTGATACGTCAGTTCATGGCCTCCTCTTTTGCCACAATGAGGCCACTCTCAGAGTGGAAGAGCAGCACCTCATATTCTGTCTAGGTAGCCTCCAACCTGATGACATGAACATTGCTTTCTCCTTCTGGTAATTTTTTCCCCTTTTTTTTAACTCCCCCCCCATCCCTCTTCTTCTGTATCCCACTTTGACCTCCTACCTCTTCTCCTCACCTGCCTATGATCTTCTGCTGTTGTTCCTCCTTCTTCTCTTACTCCCATGGTCCACACCCCTCTCATATCAGATTCTTTCTTCTCCAGCATTTTACCTTCCCCACTCACTTGGCTTCACCTATCACCTTCTATTTAGTCCTCTTTCCCTTCCCCCTACCTTTTTATTCTGGCATCTTCCCCTTCCTTTCCAGTCTTGAAGAAGGGTCTTGGCCAGAAACGTCAAAATTCATATCCCTAAATGCTGCCTGACTTGCTGAGTTCCTCCAGCATTTTATGTGTTGCTCTGGATTTGCAGCATCTGCAGAATCTCTTGTGTTTACAAAATATTGCTGTCAGCTATCTGGAGAGTTTAACATTGCAAACGTTCAACATTCATAGATTAAGTCAAGTTCAAAGCTGAAGAACAGATGAAATGGATGAAATGAAAGTAAAGCCACACATAAAGAATTAGTTGAAAGACATTATAAAAATAAAAATATCTTCAATCTATGTTTCTTAATGTAGAAACATCATAAAAATAGAGTACTAATTAGAGATGACACTAGTCCACATAATGGCACTAAGACAGGAATATTAATTATTTATTTAACTTAAGCTTCAATTGAAATAACATGTACCGTAGATTCCGGACTACAGAGCGCACCTGATTAAAAGCCGCTGGCTCTAACTTTAGAAATAAAATCAATTTTTTACTTGTACAGGCCGCACCGGATTTTAGGCCGCACCGGATTTTCGGCCGCAGGTGTCCCACGTTGTAATATGAGATATTTACACTGAAAGATATTACACGTGAGGATTTTTTAACTTTTAATTAAATCCATATGGTAACATAAACAAATACATATTGCAAATGCTTTTTTTCGAACCGTGCCTATAACGCGGCTACTTTTAAATATACGTTGCGTATACTTCTTTACTGAACAACATTCCAATATCTCCTAACGACTGGTAAAAAATATATATACTGCAGCCTACCAGGAAAAGTTATTGATCGCCTTTAACTTAAAAGCAGCGTTCAGCGTTTTCGCTCCGCCACTCCCCCCCGCCGTCCCGTTTATCGCAAACCGGTATCCCACAAGACGCGGCGAAACCGGGTGTGACGTCATAGCATCCCGCGATGTAGTACAGAAAACAAATATAGTTAAAACAGTTCTAACTTTAACTAACAAATGAATTACTAAGCGAAAATATTATAAACTAAATAACTGCCATAAAGGCAGCACAATGCTTTTCTTCGAGTGTTTTCCATGTTGATGAGGGTGAGTACAAATGACTGATTTACAATAATTTAATTGTGAAAGTGCGCTTGATTTATCGTACAATTTCATTGGACCTCTGTGAACTACTCATCAATTTTATTGGTCTACTGTTACGAGGCAAAATGTTTTTGGCGGCATGAAAAAAAATAATGTATTAGCCGCTCCGTATTAAAGGCCGCAGAGTTCAAAGCTGTTCAAAATGTGGGAAAAAAGTAGCGGCTTAAAATCCGGAATCTACGGTACATTTAAGCAGTCAATTTCTTTTTATTAGAGTCACAGAGTCGCACAGCAGACAGCACAGAAACAGACCCTTTGGTCCAATTTGTCCATGCTGATATCATGTTGAATTTTGCATAACATGCAAAGGCAATGAAACCACAACCATCAGAACCTTGAAACTGGATTATGTAAACACAAATTTTAATGAAAAGTAAAAGAAAAACTAACTGGAAATTAGGAACACTATACAAACTGCTCAAAATCCATGATTTATGTTCTGGATCCTTTGACTAGATTCAGCCTCTGCACAGAGGATCACAAGTGTCCAATGCATGCCTGGATGCCTCTTCCAAAATCTTTATCTTACATGAATGGCCCACTAATACATATTGATGCAGGCTATTTCACCAAGAGTTAATGGTAACTTGTTTTCCGGCACTGCGAACACAACTGATGTAGGGTCCCTATTATGGGAAGCACATACACAATTCTCCTCTGGGGCCTTTCACCCTAATCACTGCAGCAAAACCCACTACCTACAAACCTGACAGATCCCCAACCCACCAAAGATTGTTGACAGCACTCATACAAGCATTTCCTAAATACAGTATCTTTCCTCAAATACCACTCTGGATCCACCAACTGCATTCTCAGGACTACCACTGCAACCAATTGATCCTTGGTCCTATGCCTCTACCCATCAAATCGGCCTGATATAATTTCTAATCACTTTCATCAACCCCCATGTTTGTCTCCCCAAAAATCTCCAATTTCTTAAACCCATATTCACTTGAGTAATGACAGCGTGTACACCATTGATTGCACAATACCTGTTTTGAAATACACAATGCTTTTTAGCTGTACCAGCACCAGACAATTTCTAGTCATAGGATTTTAGATTACTGTAAAGATTGCTACAAGATAAATTCACAATTTTCTCAATTTAGCAAAATGCCGGGGACTCTGCAAAGCATAATGTTTTTAAGCATTCTTCAATAACCTCCTTCTAAAAATCTTTTCAGGCTCTTCTCAGGCTTCTTACAGGTAACTGAAGAGAGTAATCAAATAAAATGTCTATTGTAATTTACTCTTAAAAATACTGTTATAAGCTGACAAAAAAAAGATACAAATGCATAAACATTTGCAAACTTTTTCACTGTACCTTCATGCCACAATAATAAAGCAATTTGCCTAACTGTCAGGAACTAATAATCAAGCACTATTTGATTCATATCACATTTCATCTACCTTTGAATTATGCATCCACTTAGAATTTGTAACCACAGGCTGCTCATCCAACAAATGTAAACAAGAGGCTGTTCAGATATCTGTGGCTGCATTTGCTCTTGGTGCTCCAAAATCTTCTAAATTATAGAGTATTCTGTAATTCATTTTATGTACAAATCTATATAATAATTTGAATATAAAACCTATCCAATACCCAAAATAGATATTCCCAATAAATACACTGAACTACAAAAATACTGCAACGTCTTACTGTACTTTTAGCATTTACTAAGTATTTATAATAACTTACTGTTCTTGATCCTTCTTAATTATCAGAGCCCTTATTCATCTAATTTTCTATGGAAATAATAAATCTGATATTACAATTAATGATATCTGTTGGCTCCCAGCTGCAGAAGTATCTGTACAGCATTAAACTAATGATTTGCACACGTTCCAGTTCCTCATCCGAGTGTTGGGAGTCATGAGGAACATGGCCTGGATTTTGTTTGATGTCTCTTATAATGGCTAAGTTAAATATGAATACAATGCCTGATTAGAGAAACTGGATTGAAATGTCAGTAGATGATAATACATTGCAAAAACTCAAGATTTCTGTAAAAACAAGTGAAATTATTCCAAGTCACAATGTTCAAAATTCAACCTTGGTCTTTGGTTCATGGTAGAATTCTTTTTTTACTCTTTGTCCTTCTTCAATACAGAGGTTTGGCAGATGGAATTCAAATGTTAGGAGTCAATTCATATCAACAACTACTCAAGTTCTGCATTAAATTGTACTTTTATTCATGGAAGTCATTAGAAGAGATAGCTTTGCATTGTAGGAGAGATTTTCATTGCAGATTATAAAGAGGCAGAGAAAGATTTAAGATTAGCTTTTATTTGTCACATTATGATAGTGACACGTACAGTGAAATGCATCATTTGTGTCAATGACCAAGACAGTCTGACTATTTGCTGGGGGCAAACCACAAGTGTTGCCATGCTTCCAGTGCCAACAGCACATGCCAAAACTTACTAACCCTAACCAGTTCATCTTTGCATTATGGGAGGAAATCAGAACACCGAGGGGATTATCCACAAAATATACAAATAAAAATATCTGATAATCACACTAAATGCAAGACTAATTTCAAAGCTACTGTATGCTAAGTAAATTTAAGAACAAGTTTCTTGGTTCCATATAATATTTCAATGCACAGGAAGCAATCTTGCAATCCAAATTGTTCATTTTAGAACTTACTGAATGGAATGACAAAAGGTAAAACCTGCAAAAGTCTCTCATGAGAACTCACAGCCTTTGTAGCATAAATGGAAAAATTCCTTTGCTCCTTTCACCAAATGTGTTTAAATCAGACAATATATTCAACCTCCAATGCCCTTTTTGTAAATCACAGCATACGAGAATACTCTCCTCTAAATGTTCTCTTGAAAAGGGATAAAAAATGGCAATTGTTTGGGCCTATAGCACAAAATTAAAGGTAAAACAATACAGCTGTGCATCACTATTTACACCTAACTCAATTCCACAGTTACTACATTTCAAACACTTTATGATATAATAATTGTATTATTAACGCTATATTATTTTAGCGTAGATAGTTAACAGCTAAAAGTTACTGTTAACTGCAAAAAAGCAACTAAAAGTTAATACGTAATTTTTCCTTTATAACCCAAGCTAGTTGCTGCAATGGTATGTTTTATATATCAGTGTGAATGTGATCTCTGTCTAAACACCAAAAGCTCAACTAAAATGAAATTTCTAGATAATCCAATATCTCATGCTCCTTTATCAACTAAGGGGGTTATTGGAGCTAGTGCTGCAACATACTGCTGGCAGACCTAAAGCATGAAGAATAGAATCCAGAAAAGAACAAAACCATTTCTGGAGCTGCCAGGAATTACATTCCAATGAAGTTGAGTAACTGTGCTTACTTTGTAGTTAAAAAATACAACTTCATCAGAGATATATTACATACATATTTAGATTGCTATTTACTCAGTATAGACATATCAGCTTCAATATTGTTCTTTTTTCAAAGAAACAGGATTCCTTTTGATAAGCCCCTCACCAATTCCTAAAAGTTAAAACAAATAGATCAGTAGATGTGACTGCTGTCAAACCTATCAAAGAGCATACTTACAAAACAATCTAGAAGCATGGATTTAATCAAGGCAAATATTTTCTTCCAAGCAAATAACCACTTCCTCAATGGCAAGAAGACAAAGATGATGGTTATTGACTTCAGGAAAACACATACCACTTACACCTCTCTTCACATCAGCGGCTTAGCAGCGGAAAATGCAAGCAGTTTCAAACTCCTGAGAATGCATATCTCACACAACCTTTCATGGTCTCAGAACACATCCTCTACAGTTAAGAAAGCTCACCAATGCCTCTTCTTTCCGAGGAGACTGAAGAAAGCTGGATGAACTATGTACGTCAATACTCTCATCATTCTACAGATGTGCAGTTGAGAGCATCCTTAATATGCAACATCATATGGGAACTGCCCTGTGATGGACAGAAGGGCTCGACAATGGGTAGTTAAAAGTGCCCAATCAATCACTGGCATTAACCTACACACTATCAAGAACATATATACAAAAGGATGCCAAAAAAAGGCCAGCAATATCATGAAGGATCCTACCCACCCTGCTTATGCACTGTTAGTCCCACTCCCATCAGGAAGGGGACTACACAGCATCCATTCTGATCAACACCTCCACTACCACTACATCCACATTAGCCACTCATCTCCACAACCCCTCAGCATCCAGTATCCCCCATGCACCTCCACTTTACAGTTGTAAAGATTGTTTTATAGGATTGTTTTTATATTTATTATATTGCTTATGCTTCTTTTATGCTACATCAGATCTGCAGTAACAATCACTTTGATCTCCTTTACACTTGTGTACTGAAGAATGACAATAATCTTGCATCTTAATGGAGTGGGGGGGGGGGGGGGGGGTCAAAACCAAACAACCTAAATTGCATATCTGTAAAAAACGTCCATGGAAATAAATGACTGTTTCTAGATTATGGTTTGCTGTCATTGCAATGTTGATCAGATTATAAAGGTGGCAAAAGATTTAGAAATGAAAAAACATTGGCAGTTACGCATTGTTGCCCTAACAATAATTTCATTTATCATCAGGAGACAAATACTGGTATTTTTAATTGGTTATTGATAAGTATCAACCCTCATACAGTGGAGATACTGCAACAAACTACCAAAACAGGTCAATCAAATGAATCCCGGATTCACCTGAGCGACATCTGTCCAAAAGCCCAAGCATACTGACCCATACAAATACTGAATCAATAACAATTTCTTGCAAAAGAAATGTAATTTCAAAAAGTAAGATCATGTAATCAATATAAGAGCTGTGAATCAAGTCACCGATCAATTCTTTAAAAATGGCATTTGTAGCCTGGAAGTTCAGAACATTACAATATTACTTAAAAAAACAAAAGATATAATGCATGAACAACTCAATTTTTAAGTAAAAGACATTATGATTAAAACAAGATGCTATTTCAATTCTTAAGTTTTTAACCTCACCTCTGAAATTGTTCTATTGTAAAGAAAATCAAAAGCATTTATTTTCACTTACTAAACTGACGTGAAATTTGTTGTTTTGCAGCAGCAGTACGAAGTCATGAAATTACTACACATTGCAAAAATAAATAAATAGACATAAAAAGGAATAATGAGGTAGTGTTCATGGACTGTTCAGAAATCTGATGGCAGATGAGAGAAGCTGTTTTCTGAATTGTTGAATCCTGTATTTCCTCTCCAATGGTAGTAATAAGAAGGCATGCCCCAGAGGGACAGGGCCTTTAGTAATAGATCCTACTATCCTGAGGCACCGCCCTTTGCAGATATTATCAGTGGTGAGGAGAACTGTGACCATAATGGAGCTCGCTGACTCTACAGCCTTCTGCGGGTTTGTGAAATCCTGTGCCAGTCAGAATGCTCTCTACTTTACATCTATATAAATATGTAAAAGAGTATTTGATAACATACCAAATTTCCTCAACCTCCAAACAAAGCAGAGCTGCTGACATGTCTGCTTTGTGATTGAATCAATGTGTTGGGCACAAAATCGGGCCTCCAATATTGACGCCCAGGAACTTAAAATTTGCTCATTCTTTTTACCATTGACTGCTCAATAAGGTCTCCTGTATGTTCTCCCCACTCCTAAAGTCCACAATCAATTCCTCAGTCTTGCTAACACTGAGTTTGAAGTTGTTGCAGTAGTGACTCCCCTAAACCAGCTGATACATCTTTCCTGAACACCTACTTATTGCCACTTGAGACTTGACCAACATCAGCAAATTTATAGGTGGCATTTGACTTGTACTTAACCACACAGTCATGAATGTGGAGAGAGTAGAGCAGTGTTATATAGTGTTAAGGCCAATTTATACTTCTGCGTTGAATCTATGCTGTAGGTACCATGTACCCTACACTGTAGGGTGACGTGCACCTCCCCAAAATAGTAACTCACGCATTGCGGTGACGTAGACCGCAACAACTGTGATTGGTCCGCTTGGTAGCATCGCATTTCCTCCTACGCATTTCCGGTTGCTTCTTCTCCGCCATGTCTGTACACCAATGTGAAATAGATGAACCAAATCGTCAAATCTACCTGCCAACATGTGAAAATGTTTGAAATGCATTTCCTCGTCCATGTCTCTCACGAAGAAACTCAACACAGTGGCATCGAAACTCCGCTGCCAACTAGCGTTATGGCGCACACCAACGCATGCTCGCTATGGCGTAGAGCCTACGCAGAAGTGAAAATCAGGCCTACAATGTAGGCTATGGCGTAGCCCATATGCAGAAGTATAAATCAGCCTTTATTTAGAGTATATCACGTGAAATAAAGCAGAGTAGAGTATTTTCTTAAATCAGAGTCCTATAATGTAACTAACAAGTCCTAACATAGCTCCCCTCTGCCCCCACCCACTTCCAGCTGTCCCTCAGGTGTCAAGGATGACTTGCTTTTAGTTCAGCTTGGTGGGTTAGTGATAGTCACAAGACCAGTGTTGAAGCTGCATAGTGAACGCTACGTGGAGCTGGTGGTCAATGACAGTGTTGGTAAAAAGGGTAATTTGGGAATTGGTGCCCTTTCCACCAGTTATGCTGGGCTTCTGCATGCTCCAGCTGAAGGAATTCAGGATTATAGGTGTCATTCTGTATGTTTCTACTTCATTTTGAATTGTTGTGGGCTAAGGAATCCCAGTGGTCAGTGAAATTGCCATACTTTTTCTAAGGAGACACAGCGACTTATTTTTGTTGTCCACAAAATGGTTGTCAAATAGTTGCTGGATCTTCTGCAGCCTTTCCAATACAATCTGTTCTTTACACAATCAGCTGGACCTCAGCCCTCAGTTAGAGTTCCTAATGCAAGATCATTTTATGCTTAGATAATTAGCACCCAGATAATCCTGATCATTCTTATCAAGTCAAACCAGATGTATTCATGTAGAGAAGCCTTTACATAGGTGGCAATAGTCTTGGAACTCAGACCAGTCCAGACTTATGAATATACTCTATTCACTCTTGTTGAGGGACCATTAGGGTGCCTATGAAGTGTTTCCAAGCTGGGGAAAGGATGAACTAGGTCCCAACCTTGTCAGCCTCAGAAAGCAGTGCAGTTTGAAATCCTGTCTTACTATAGTACTTACACTGCATGGCACACAAAGACTCAAAAGCAACACCAGGTGGCCAGCTGATAACAGAGATATCAATCCACTACAAACATCTTGCTAGGGCTATTCTCAAGGGTAGACAGAGAGGTTGTGTAAAGGACTTAGGAAGGCTGCTGGGGAAGAGAGACTGTGGAAAGAGGGAAAGCAGAGGAAGCCAGGAACAGGGAAGGAAGGAACTCGATGAGTGAAAGGATGAAACACTGAAGTGAGAAGCAGGGAGATGATGGGTGGAAAAGGTAAAGGGCTGAAGAAGAAGGCATGATAGGAGAGGAGAATGGATCATGGGAGAAAGCGAAGAAGCAGGGGCAACAATGGGAGGGGATAGGCTGATGAGGAGAAGAGAAGAGGTAAGAGTGACCTCATCTTGGCAGTAGAGAGGCCATGGACTAACATGTCGATATAGTTATGGGGATCGGAATTAAAGTGGTTGGCCACCAGGAAGTTTTACTTCTTGCAGATGGAGCGAAAGTACTCAACAAAGCAGCCCCACAATCTACGTCAGTATCACCGATGTAGAAGAGATGGCATCAGGAGCACCAGATACTGTAGATGACCCCAACAGATTTGCATGTGAAGCACTGCCTCACCTAGAAGGACTATTTGGGACCCAGAATGGAGGTGGGGGAAAAGGTGAATGGCCTGCATATGGGAAGAACATGCACACAGAGGATGCTGGAAAATGATCTCAGACGCCCCGAGCTGTAATAGCATTGCGCTAACCACTATGGTGCCACTTAATCCTCTCTTTCCCTACCCACCTGGATTTACCTATCACCATTCCCCTCCCCCACCTTCTCATTCTGGCTTCTTCTCCCTTCCTTTCTAGACTTGATGAAGGATCTCAGACCGAAATGTCAACTGTTTATTCCTTTCCATGGATACTGCCTGACCCTCCTGAATTCCTCTAGCATTTTGTAAGTATTATTCTGTGTACATAAAATCTTGTTGACAAAATCTTTCAACACAGTAAAATGATATGTTGGTCTAAAAATTCTGCTTAACCAATTATCTATTAATCTAATTTTGCAAACAGTTCTTGACACTGTTGATAATTTAATAGAATCACTTAAATTTCAAAAAATATTAGCAACTGAAAGTAATAGAATGCAAAACAGTTGGACAAAATAAATTTACATCTCACAATAATATGGATAAAATTACCCACTGTTTTCAGTGCATCTTTAAAAAAAAAGGTAACGACTCTAGTTTCTTTCAAAAAGTCTTATTTTAATCTACAATTGTGCAGTACATCTGCAAATGCTCAGCATATCCAGTTTGTTAAATTCTCTAACATGATCTACATATGGGTAGAGGCAGAACATAAATATGATTGTAACACTACTCTTCTAAACAGTATTTGCAATAAATACATTATTTTATACTTCATTATCTTTAAATTACTTCAGACTATCTCTGAAAAGATGATCATGTATTCCCATGTACCCATGACATTTTTAACACTTGAAAAATACCATTGATATCATTGCTCACATTGTCTAGAACCTTGTCAGTCATTGGCCATTAATGACACACCAAGTTTTCAGCATTTTACAGCTATGTAATTTAAAGGGCATCTCACTTAAAGTTATGATTACTGCAGTCTTCTGTATGATGACTGCTCAATTAGAAATCTGCTCCAGTTCACCACAAAAGCTTCCACAGAATTCTACCATTATGTGAATACTTGAAAACTCCTGATAACAGATGCTTTCATTGTGGTTCCTTTAACTTTGCTTAAGAAAAGGTGGTGCAAGTACGGACAGTGTATAGAGGGAAATTGTCAAAAGTTCCAATATTTGTAGACCATATTCCAAGAAGTCATCAGAGTCACCATGTCCCTGTCTCAATTTCTCTTTTCATCTATTATAAAATCATAACAATCTTCTTATTCATATTCCCAGCAACATCATTTAGGCCTGTTTATTCCCAAACTTACAGCGACAGAGTCCTGGAATTATGATGGATGGGACCAGGTCCTTGGGCCCAACTTGTCCTCAAGTTGCCTATATTTAGTCATAACCTTTGAAACCTTTCCTATCCACATATCTGTGAAAATTTCTTTTAAAAGATGTAAATACTTCCAGCCCCATCACTTCTAAATGTGGAGATTGCATACAATACTTCTAAAATTACAAATTTATATTGACATTCCATCCATACTTATGTTCACAGAAACAGAATATTACTAGCCTTAAAATAAGTATAAATGTGAAAAGGAAAAAAAAATGTAGAAAACTACCTCTCTCGAAGAGATAATCGCTTTAAGATAGGGCTTTGTTTCTGGAAATATGATGATGCTGAACAGTTCATTACCGTCGCAGGAGAGAATTGTCTGCCAGCTGGTCCTGACATAATATGTGCATCAGTGCCTTCAGAAAAAACATCTAGATCTTTCTCACGAGGCTTCTTGATGGCCTAGAAAGTAATAAAAAAAGGCTGTAATTATTATCACTAGAAATACACAGAGGGAGCTTTGACCTTGGCAAATCATGTCTTTAGAAAT
The DNA here is from genome assembly GCF_048418815.1 of Hemitrygon akajei. Classification (NCBI taxonomy): domain Eukaryota; kingdom Metazoa; phylum Chordata; class Chondrichthyes; order Myliobatiformes; family Dasyatidae; genus Hemitrygon; species Hemitrygon akajei. The sequence goes on along the minus strand of NC_133135.1, from coordinate 46,699,383 downwards.
ACCACTGTATCTTGATTTAACAGAAGCTCCAAATAAAACACCATCTATGCTTTTTAAATGGCAAAAAACAATAAAAATTATATATTACAAATTCAAACGTTTTGCATTCACATATGAAAATGTTGGTGTCACAGTTTCATGAAAATAACAAATTACCTATTCACAAACAAATTACAATTCAACACAAAGATGCTAGAGGAACTCAGTATTTTAGGCAACACTATGGAGGTAAGTGACCACTCGATATTTTGGGCTGAGACCTTCATCAGGTCTGGAAGGAAAGGGAAGAAGCCAGAATAAAAGGGTGGGAGGAGAGGGAGGAGCATGAGCTGGTGGGTGATAGGTGAATCCAGGTTGACAAGATAGGAGATAGGAAGGTGGGGAAGATAGGAGGGTGGGGTAGGGGTGGGAGAGGTGGGAATGAAGTGAGAATCTGGAAGGTGATGGGTTCCATCAGATTCCATTTTATTCAGCCCTTTGCTTCTTCCACCTATCTGGAGCCTTTCTTGTGTCTCAAGATTATAATTTAAGTTTGAATTATCTAAGTCAAAAGCCAATAGAAGAAACAAGAAATGACAATAAATAGGGAAATATAAAACAAATCAAGCACATACAGTAAGAAAAATCTATGAATTTTGGAAATTTTTTTCAACAACCATGATGATTTAAAAAATTACTAGCAGGCATACAATTTCCACATAGCACAAAAGTTGATTTTATGTTATTGAGTTTTTATGTGGGACTGGAACTTGAAGCTTAGTATTAGTGAATCCTCTGTAACACAAAATATTACGGCTTTGAAAATGCACCTGCACCTGGAGCTCCTAGAACTTATGAATATTGCCATAAGTTGCAGAATAATCAGTCGCAGATGTAACATGAACATTCTATTCTTATGAGCCAATTCTGTTGAAAGCTTACAATGTGGTCATTTCTATTATGTAGTTAGCAAATTTTGCATAGGTAAAAACAAAATCAATAAAAGACCAATATAAATATAACTAAACTGAAATAAATGTAATTTAGTACCTCCTGTAGACTTAAAAATAACATTTCTGTATTTAAGTGTCTGATTCAAATAACATTCCTATAAATAGTTGAAGAGATAATTTAAAAAATGTTCATTTCAAGTTCAGTTTTCCAAGACCTTCGATATAAAAACTAACACATAAGAACAGATGTGTCACGAACAATGTCAATCATTATCAATTAAATGCACACTTTTTGGAAGAAATTAAAATAAAAATACATTTTCTGAAGTCTTGTTGGGTCTGTAACTTCCACGTAGCGATGGATCTGAAAAAAAGATGATATAATGACTGATTATTTTCACAAAAAATGAGTAACATTTTTTCATTCTATTATGAAATTTTTTCATTTTTTTCATTCTGTGAACTCAGACCTGGAGGCTTCCACAATGGATCAGTCCAAAGTATCATCTATAGGACAACCCACCCCATCATCCTCAGGTATTAGATCTTGTGTCCATCGGGGTCTCTCAGTCTCTTGCTCTGTGATGTTGAACTTCTCATAGACCAATTCAGCTTTTGGATCTGTATCGTAATGGGCTGCCAATGAGCGTTCAATTATTCCTTCCTTCCTGTCTGTGTGAAAATTCTGCTTCATCCAAGATTACTCAAAGTTGGTGTGCTTTGTTGTGGAGAAGAATAAGTGTCTTTGCCTGAGGTGGTCCATGGGGTCGAGTAAGATGGGTTGTTAGGGAGAGGATGAGGACAGAATCCCAGGGATTTAATGGGAGAGGGGTTCACTGGGAAAGTGTCTGTCAACCTTTGGAATGATGAAGATCTGGTTCGGAATCAGAGGGGTGTGTTTACTGACTGACATCAGGGGTTTGTGGAGCAAAGATTACGGATTATGGATGTAGGTCTAGAGCTTCGGAGAATGAGGGGATAAAGGTTTACAAAATTATGAGGGGTATAGATAGGGTACATGCAAGCAGGCAACTTCCACTGAGGTTGCGTGAGATCAGAACTAGAGGTCACAGGTTAAGAGTGAAAGGTGAAATGTTTAAGGGAAACTTCAGAAGGAATATCTTCACTCTGAGGGTGGTACGAGTGTGGAACAAGCTGCCAACAGATGTGGTGGATGTGGGTTTGATTTCAACATCAAAGAGAAGTCTGGATGAATACATGGATGGGAGGGGAATGGGCGGCTCTGTTCTGGGTGCAGGTTGATGGGACGAGGCAGAATATTAGTTCAGCATGGACTAGCTAGGCCAAAAGGCCTGTTTCTATGCTGTAGTGCTCTATGACTCTATGTGTTAATTAAATAATGCCTGGCAAAATAAACACAAATGTTCCCCTGAACATAACAGCAACTAAAAGTTGGTTTCAAGTTGGTGGCAGTCTGAAAACTCTATGTCCAACCCATCTAAATGATTTGATAACCCATTTTCACTATCACCTGGTTCAGAAAGAAAACAAGGGCTATCCAGGGAAGAACTAAAGTGTATCCACGAACCAGACAGCCTTCTCAGTGGCAATGAAATTGGCAGCATTACTCCAAAGTAACATTAATCAAAGAATGCATTCAGCTGATGACAGATCTCTCCTGCAGGAAACCTGAAACAATTAGATACTCTGGCAGGGCAGAGAGAGGCTCATCCACTTCCAATGGTACCAGCTTTTTTGGGTGCAAGGATCTATTCTAAAGACATTGCCTCAAATTTCTGTCACATTTATCAATATAGGTTGAGAAATCAACCATTGTCTTCACTGCCCAGTTCAAGAATCTGTATAGAAAATGATAAGGTACTCATAATGAGAAAGTGCAGAAAACATACATTAACTTTTACAATTATTTTCATAGAGCATTTAAGTTTTTAATTTAAGTAATTATATTGATTTCAGAAGCTACAGCTCAAATGCCTCCTACTTCTATATCTTAACCTGCTCATCTATGTGTATGATTGTGTGAATGATATGCAAACTATACCACATAAAACCTATTATTAACCTAGCACTGACCTCAACATGCCACATTGGAGGTAAAATTCTAGAAAATTTGGATTGTATGAATGAGCAGCTGAAAAGTCCAAATAACAATTTTGTCTCCAACTTCAGAACAAAAATAAATATGATTAATATAAACAAATAATTTTAAAAAATCATACATGCTAACATCTTATAGCAAGAGTACACTTCAGCCACTGGTATCAAATTTAAATGTCGATTGTTATTTAGAGATATGAGGATTGATTTGAATATTACAGGCTATTGGCAAGATGTTTCCAGTGAGCCACGGCAACGTATTGCGGGTTGCTTACAGAACTTCTAAATATACCCCATTTGGATTGCTCTCACTGCAATCCGAAGCCTGTAATTTCCCTATAAGTGTACTATTGAACCATCTTAATGAACTAGCAATTTCACAATCTTCTAAAGGCCTTCTATTCCATGTCCAGACAGCACTTTGGGAAATCTGATTATTTGAGTGTCCTTCTCCTACCTGCATACAGAGACTAAAGAACAAGGCTCCAGAGATGAGGACAACAAAGAATTAGTCATGGGAGGCAGAGGGACGGTTATGGGATTGCTGCTAATCGGTGGACTGAGCCTGGGTCAAGGACTCATCAGAGGATCTAAACGAATACGCAGACTTTATAAAAACAATCGCACATGTGTGTGTCCCCACAAAATCAGAGTTCTTCCCAACCAGAAGCCTTAGATGAACCACGAGAGCCACAATCTGCAGAGGGCCAGATCAGTGGCATTCAAGTCTGGTGACCAAGTAACACACAAGAGGTCCCGGTGTAAACTCTGGAAAACAATCATATGGGCAAAGTGGCAATTCCGAACCAAAGATGTATCACTGAAGGATGCTCGACAGCAGTGGCAGAGCTTGAATGCTATTACTTCTTACAAAGTGAAACCAAGCCACATAGATGACAAAAAGTCTTCACTCCCAGATGAGCTCAATGCCTTCAATGCTTACTTTGAACATCAAAGCATGAAGGAACCTTCACAAACTCCCACAGCTCTGAATGACCTTGTGATTTGTTTTGAGGCTGATGTGAAAGCATCCTTTAGGAGGGTGAACCCATGGAAAGCATCCAGCCCAGATGGGGTACCTGGTCAGAGTACCAGAGACCTGTGCTGATCAATTGGCTGGTGCGTTCACCGATATTTTTAACTCATTGCTTCAGCAGTCTGAGGTACCCACAGCTTCAAGCAGACTTGAATTATACCGTTGCCTAAGAAGAATGTGGTACCTGCCTCAGTGACTATCCTCCAGTAGCACCTCCATCCACTGTGATGAAGTGCTTTAAGAGCTTGGTGTTGAAACATATCAACTCCTGCCTGAGAAGCAAATTGGATCCACTCCATTTTGCTTGCAGCCACAACAAGTCAATTAACAGTTGCCATTTCATTGGCTCTTCACTGAACTCTGGAACATCAAGATGCCCTTTATCAGTTACACCTCAGCATTCAATACCATCGTCCTCTCAAAACTAATCAATAAGCTTCATGACCTTAGCCTCAAAACCCCTTTGTGCTACTGGGTCCTCAATTTCCTCACTTGCAGATACCAGTCAGTTCAGATTTGCAACAACATCTCCTCCACAATCGCCATCAGCACAGGTGCACCACAGGCTGTGTGCTTAGCCCTGCTCTACTTGATTTGTACCGCTGGATCTCTGTTTATTTTCTGATCCTTAGGGTTTTTCCAGGAGTCAGGAATGATGAACAGTCTTAATTCTACAAATTCCATTTATTTTAGAGTATAAACAAACATACAAATACTAAGCAAACCAAATAAATAGCTGCGAAATGATGCAAAGGGGTGTATGGATGCAAAGACAAAGGAATAAAGATAGCTAAGATGGTGCCTCTGAAAAATCTATCACTTTTATAGTAAGATAAGGAAATTTCCAGAGATAGGAATGAATTAGTTAATAAGCTACATAATTAAAACAATTACATCACGTGGGTAATGTATTGATAAGTAAATGGAACACCAACTGAGCCACTTTTGTTGTGCTACCCCTCCCCTGCAAATAATGACACAAAAGGTGGATGTATATAGTGATTATGTTAGGAGGCAAGGAGGTTCTGAAAATATGTGAAACCCTTCATTATAACAGAACCATGGAAGCGTTGAGATTAAAAAGGTAAAAATAAAATATTTTTAAGAAGTTGCTAATAAAACTCCAGAATTTTCTCATCAGATACACCTTACTATTACTAACGTCAGCTAATCCTGGAAAATGCTGCACTTTACGGATCTTGGTTCATATCAAAGTTCATAAAAAATTAGAACCATAAAACTAACTACTCCTGCATCATTGGCTCTTATTTTTCCATGAGAAAATTAATTTGGTAAGTACTCAGTGTTGTTTCACTGGAAGTCTGCAAACAGAGGGATCTCTAGAGATTGCTTTCAGCCTAAAAGAAACACTTCCAAAGCTATTTTTACAAAAAAAAAACAGCAAACTAATTTACCTTCTAAGATTGGCCAAATTGCTTGTTAGTAATAAATAGAATTGGCGAGAAAATAAGGTTCATAATGAACTTTCAGATTTATTAGGCATTTTTCTAGTTAAAGGGTGAAGAGCCACATGCACACATATTAAAACTATCTGCCCAGGGCAGGGTTGCTTGTGCTGACACAGCAGAGAGCAAGGTTGACAATATCAGCTTAATTCTAGAAATAAGCAGGATAAGGTAATTTACACAGGTCACTGACTGCCCAAGGGCACTCCAACTCTGTTTCAGCAGAACCTGTATATCTGTATTGGAAGTTTGTTAATCATTCTTAATAATATGCTTGCATCATCTCTTTGGAGAATGTGCAATGCAGCACTACTCTTATACTAACTGAATCAAAATTAATTATAATGCATATTGTAATATCCATTAGAAATGATCTATAATATCCTGCTTTAAAAATCTGATATTCATTATTCTTCATTCTGCACTATTAGTGTATCTTTGCCAATGTCGCCATTGTTATCATCTATTAAACCATGTTTTTAGATCCTAGCTTCTTGGAATTGTGTAACAATTTGATGTCACGTGGTAGTCTAATTTATATGGCTGGTTTAACATCACAGCATGATACAACGAGGACAAAATCGTAGCCAATCCAAACAGTTGACATCTGACAAGTCTCCTGATTAATTGAAATTATAATATTCTAGGCTGTGATCAACACAGAGAAGTAGCTATAACAAAATACAATAACTAAATAAAGTTAAGTACTTTGAACTTAATCACTAATGCTTAAGAACACAAAATAGAGAAGGTATTGGTCCTACCATCACAAAATGATGAACTCAGAGGCCAACTCTTCTGATAATTCGGTTTAGGATAAATGGATGTGTTAATGCACAGATCATCAGTGGGCAACAACTTATGATCAATCTGAAGATACAAATAAAGTTTAAGTTAAGTATGCAGAAGTAACTTTCCTCATTGATTTATGTTTTTTTTCAATACAAACTCAGGTTTTCATATTCAATCCCATACTTTAACCTAATGTATAGAATTAAGTATTATCATCGATATATTGAACAGGAAAGCCAATCATTGCCCTGTTTTGTGGAAAAATAGATAACATCTCTGTGTTAATTGACCAGTTAATTTACATTAATGATATTGCTTGAAGCTTAAATGTTAGCCAGAACAGCATAAAATATTTTCTTCAAATAGCAGTCATATCTTTAAAATCAAACAAGAGGCACATTTTCTCTGGAAGATAGTTCTTCTACAGTGCAGTACTCTCTCAATAATTCACTGTGGTATCATCCTAGATTTTGTGTTCAAACATAGAAAGGTGATTAAATCTCTAGTTTAACGCAGGTCTGCCAGTTGTAATGACCCAAGAGGAAGACAATACATTAAGACAATGGTCTAGATTTTATGTTGGCATGAGAGCAAAATTACTCTGTAAAATTGATAGCAACTTTGGGATTGCCTTATTTGCATGATATGTTGCAAAAAATCTGAAGCTGCTTTCAATAATTCATTGCAACACTGCCAGTTCCAATCCAACAATTATATCAACACAGACACCAACAAGGAGCAAAAACTTAAAATAAACTTCCAGTACTTAAGTCTGTTGATGCTTTTGTACAATATCTAAAGAGAGACAAAGAAAGCTTTCCCATGTCAGAGAAGCAGTTTAAGGGATATAGCTCAAAGAAACCAAGATAACAGATTTCAATTAGCTTGTTAATTGAAAATCTCTTCAGCAGCACGTTAATTTAGGAATAGTTTATTAGAATTCTTTAAGATGATGTGCAATGTCTATTAACTCTACATGAGTAATAATGTCCATGCTATGAACTATGGAGGTCAACTGGCTCAGAGTAAGAAGCAAAGAGTGGTAGTTGAAAGTTATTTCTCAGAATGGAGATCAGTGACTAGTGGTGTGGCATACGGGTTGGCATTATTTATTTATACAAACTGTTTGGATGCAAATACACAATACTTGCCTAGTAAATTTGAGATCACACCTTTTAGGAGTTGTTGATAGTGAAGATTATCATAGGGGGATCTTGATCAGTTAAGGAAGTGGGCCGAAGAATGGCAAGTGGATTAAACACAGTTAAGTATGAGAAAAGTCAAACCAGCAGAATCAGATTCAGGTTTAATATCACTGGCATATGTCGTGAATTATGTTGCTTTGTGGCAGCAATACAATACAATCTATAAATTACAATAAGAAATATATATATTAAAAATAAATAAAGTGCAAAAATAAGCAAAGAAAAAGAAAGAAATAGTGAGGTAGTGTAACACACACAAAATACAAAATGCTGGAGGACCTCAGCAGGCCTCTATGGAAAAGAGTAAACAGTCAACGTTTAGGGCAGAGATCCTTCAGCAGTCCTAATGAAGGGACACTTCAGCTGCTTACTCTTTTCCACAGATGCTACCTGGTCTGCTGAATTCCTCCAGCATTTTTGTGTGTTGCTTTGGATTTCCTGCATCTGCAGATTTTCTTATGTTTGTGAGATAGTGTACATGGGTTCATTGTTCATTCAGAAATCTGATAGTGGTGGGGAACAAGCTGTTTCTAAAATGTTGAGTATGTATCTTCAGGCACTTGCACCTCTTTCTTGATGGTATCAATGAAAAAGGGGAATGTTATGGGCAAATGGGGTCACTAATGATGGATACTGCCCATTTGAGGCATCGCTTTTTAAATATGTCCTCAATACCTGGGAGCCCAATGTCCATGATGGAGCTGGCTGAGTTCACTGCTTTTTGCACCTCTTTCCAATCCTGCACTACGGTCCTTCCGTCTCCAGTTAGAATGCTCTACCTGGTACATCTGTAGAAATTTACGAGAGCCTTTGATACCGTACAAAGTCTCCCCAGACTCCTAATGAAATACAGCTGCTGTTGTGTTTTCTTTGTAATTTAATACGTTGGCCCCAAGGTAGATTTTCAGGGGTATTTGCACCTAGGAACTTGAAGCTGCTCAATCTTTTCACTGTTGATCCCTGGATGAGGACTGGTGTGTGTGTTCCCTCGACCTCCCCTTCCTGAAGTGCACAATCAAGTCCTTGGACTTACTGATGTTGAGTACAAGATTGTTGTTGTGACACCGCTCAACCAGCTGATCTATCACACTCTTGTACGCTTCCTCATCACCATCTAAAATTTTGCAAACAATAGTTGTGACAACAGTAAATTTACAGATGGCATTTGAGCTGTGCCTAGCCACACAGTTGTGGGTTAGAGAGAATAGAGCAGTGGTCTAAGCACGCATCCTTGAGATGTGCGAATGTTAATTGTCAGCAAACAGATGTTATTTCCAATCTGCACTGGCTGTGGTCTCCTGATGTGGAAGGCAAGTATCTAATTGCAGAGGGAGGTACAGACACCCAGGTTTTGGAACTCGTTCATTAGTGCTGAAGAAATGATGGTGTTAAATGCTAAACTGTAATAAATAAACAGCAGCCTGATGTAGGTATTGCTATTGTCCAGGTGATTCAAGGCTGAATGAGGAGCTAGTGAGACTGCATCCACTGTAACGAAGGACTTATACAATGAATGTGAAGTGTAATGATACAAAGAGATCTAGCAATGCAAGTGCATAGCTCATTGAAAATTGTATCACATCAGATGATAAAAAGGCCTCCATTAAGTTAGAGCACCAAACACAGGGGCTAGGACATTATGTTGTAGTTGTATTATTCATTGGTGAGGCTGCACTTGGAATACTGTGTACAGTTTTGGCAGCCCTTTTATAGGAAGGTCATGGTTAAACTGGAAGGACTACAAAAAAAATTATGAGCATGTTGCCAGGACCAGAAGGCCTGAGTTAAAGAGAGGTTTATTCCTCCAAATGTAGGAAAATAAAGATATAGAAGTGATTAAAAGATAAAGAAGTGTAGATAAGGTTGATGCTAAAAGTCGTTTCACGAGGTTGGGGAGTCTAAAACTAGGGTGCTAAGTTTAGAGCGAGAGGGAAAAGATTTCAAAAGGACCTGAGAGGCAACTTTTTCATACAAAGGGTAGCGAGTACATAGAACGAGCTGCCAAAGGAAATGGTTGAGGTAAATGGAGTGGTGGGGCTAGCAGTGATATGGGCCAAACAGGAACTAGCTGGGTGGGCACCATGGTCTGCTTAGATTCACTGGACCAAAACACCTGTATTTGTGCTGTATTGCTCTATGACTCTTAGTTATTTAGAGAGATTGGACAGGCTGGTTTTGTTTTTCCTGGAACAAAGGATGACGAAGGGTGACCTGACAGAGATGGATATAATTAGAAAAGACATGGATATGCAGATAGTCACAGTTATTTTTTTACTGCAAAGGTCTCAAAAACAAGAGAGGATAAATTTAAGCTGACAGGAAGAAGTTTTAAAGGGCATTTGAGGGTAAGAGTTTTAAAAAAAGTGAGAATAATCTATATCTGGAATTCACTGCCAGAGGAGTCAGATGCAATCAGTACAATTAAAAGAGATTTAGACTGGCACTTATTTAGGTAAGGCACAGAAAGATATAAACTGAATATGGCCAAATAGGATTGGTGCAAATGGGCAAAGTTAACATTGATAGACCAAAGAGCCTTTTGTGCTGTACAATTCTATGATAGGGTTTTAAACAAGTTATTTTAAATATTTCCAATTTTCCTAATGCTCAGTTCAATTGCCTATCATATGTGTATTGCCGATAAAAACACATACAAATGCTTGACAATTAATCAACACATGAACTATGTAAAAGCAAATTAGTATGAATGCTCCAAATACTAGAAAAATAAAATCCAGAGTTTTTAAAATGGTAAGAGACTGAAAAACATTGGTACTCAGAGGGAACTGGCTGCCTGTACAAATCACTGGAAGTTAACTTGCAGCTACAGCAAGCAAGTGGACAAATGACAAAGTAGCTTTTATGGAATGAGGATTTTAGTACAAGAGTAAGTTATCCTGCTTCACTTACGTTTATACATAGGGTTATGGTGAAAACATAACTGAATTACTGAGTGCAGATCCTAGTCAGGATATGCAGAGGTGACACAGCAAAGGTTCACCAGATTAATTCCTGGTATGGCAGGTTTGTTGTACAAGGAGAGATTAAGTAAACTGAGCCACCTGATGCAAAAGAGAATACAAGTTCTTAAGGAGTTCAACAGGGTAGATGCCACATTGCTGTTTTTCCTGGCAGGTTTCCACAATCAGGAGGTCGCAGCATCAAATTGTTTAATTATTAGTAATGAAGGACAAAGTTCAGAAGAAATTTCTTCACCAGGTACAATGAATCTTTTGAATTTGCAATACAAAATGACTATGGAACCCTAGTCACTCAGTTTATTCAAGATGGGAATGAAAAGATTTTTGGTAATTAACGGATATAAGATTTGTGTAGAAAAGTTGTGCTAAAAAGGTAAATCAAATATGACTTATCGAATAACAATGTGGGAACAGGGAGCTTCTCCTGCTACTTCTAATGTAGAACAGAAAATTCTGAGTACTCAACATGTTAGGAAGCATATATGGAAATAAAAAAGGAATGTTAATATCTCAAGTCAGTGTAATTTTTTGATTATCTTTGATCACATACATGTCTTATTACAAATGGAGGCTTGCTAGTGGTTGTCTTTTTAAATTCATAAGGTCCTAGATTTAGGTGCGCAAGTCTCTGATTTGCTTCCTCTGAGAGTGCTGCCATTCGTCTTTTGGTATATGGTGATGGAGACCGTGTCTGGGATGCGATTGTAGGTTCCTCGTAGCGGTTATGTTTGCTGAACTTTCTTGGGCATTCTGCAAGGCAAGTTTTCCTCTTAGATGATTTTGTCAAAGATTGTCTGACTGGGGAGGTCTGTGTTTCCAACTTCATATTGTTCTCCTAAAAAAGATTATTTTGCACAAAGGCATTAATAAAAGAAATAAAATAATCTAGTAGATGAAACACAAAAAAGTTAGCAAGCAAGTACAGCAAATAATTAGGAAAACTAATGGGTTGTTGGCCTTTATTACAGGGAATATAAATACAGGGAAGTATTGAAATTGCCAAACAACAGTGCTCTTTATATCCTTGTAGGTAACTTCAACAATAGCACCTCCAACGTACTTTAGCAGTCTCACTGAAAGTTTATAGTAATCTAAAATTCAATAATGTACTCCGAAGACTCCAGGATCCCCCAGAGTAAAAATTCAATAGTACTGTCAACAAACTACACAAAGATTTTCTGAAGCTTATGTGAATCCTGCTGAATCTGTTCTAGATTAGACTGGGTGCAGGAAATGTGTGCCAGCTACTAATCTCCCTTTGCAGAATGGAAAGAATATTTTTTTCCTTCAGTAAAGACATTTGTCTCCAATACAGGGTGAAAAGTTTAGTCAAAGATGGGTAAGCAATTCTTTATGCATCTCACTCCTTTCCCTGGTAATTTGCCCTGGTATTAAGAGATCCTAAAAAGCTTCAGGTATCTCAAAGAATGAAAAAGGCTTTTAATTTTTATGTGTTTTTAATGCTGCAAACATAATGTTCATTTTGTCAATTTTTACAGTATTTTGCTGCACTTCCAATTATGTCAATTTACTTTTAATCTACCTGTGTGTAATACATAATTCAATTTTAATCCTTGAATTAAAAGACTCCAAACTATCCTTCAACACTATTTTTTCTTTCTAGTAATTATGTGATGTGTGTGAAGAATTACAGAGTTACATAAACATTAAAGAAATAGTTGTTTTAATGAGAAGGACATTCACACAACTGACAAGAGCATTAATCCAGAGCATATTCAGCAATGTGGGCAGATTTACTATACATGGCAGAATAAATAATTAATATTTTTAAAACAATATTTTAGTCAATTATTTAGTGCAAAGCTCACCGCATATTCTATTTGTATAGGGTTGAGTAGGCATTCTTTGATAATTGATGTTGTTGAGAATTCTAGTCGGGGAGCTATACCCTGAAGGAGAAAAGACCAAATAACATCAACAATTAAATCTACATCTCTCACATAATATCATGAGAAAAAAAAACATGACTTATCAGAACATACCTAAACATCATCCTACACAGATCTACCGCTACCATTACCTAATTACAGAAAACCATATATTCATTCTAACCAGTTCATAATTCTCCACTTCAGAAATTAATGTTTCAAGCATCTTCACAGTGTGTCTGAGGTGATCTACTAGAAGTTCACTAAAGTGGGTGCAGAGGGATTGTTTCTTGGCCAGAGAGGTATCATCTTTTTATGTGTTGATTAAAATTTCTGGAGATAAATATACTTCCATTATTGCACCCAAGATTTCTCTCTTCAATCACCACTAAATACATGTTAAACAGCTATTTACATAATCTGAATTTATAGGGCCTTACTAGGCTGTCAGCCTGTCTACATGTCACACTAACCTCACTTTTTAAATCAATTCTTTGTACATCAAAACAGGTGCAATTTCCTGAGAATCAGATACAATTCCAGATTTCCACAGAACTGAGGCTGGGGGGACGTCACGTGATGACGTAGGATCGAGACGTGGAAATCCAGCTCTCCCGTAAGAAACCAGTAAAATAATGTTTAAGTGAAGAAAAGTTAGTAAATACTTTTTAAAAATTACTTATAAACTACTCAGGATTGTCTTAAGATATGTCTCCTAAACAGAAGCAGAAGAAAACTACTACTTTGAAGACAACACAAGTTGGAAAAGAATCAAGGCCAGCCGCCATGAAAGAGCCTCGGGCTCAAGTGCATTTTACCTCCGGTGATACAGAACAGGAAACTACGACAACATCAACCGTTTCCAAAAAAAAGAGCAACAGGAATTGCGCATGCGTGAAGGAAGGGGCATGCGCAAACACGAGCACCCAAACTACAAATCCCAGCTATGATCGGAACTGAAAGTGAAAGTGAATATGAGGTGGAATCAGATTCTCTGGATAAATCAGATGAAGATGAAGAGACAAACAAAGAAGAGCAACAGGAAGAGGCTGGAGGTGATATTGGAGACAAAAAAATCTTTGGTGCAAATAATGCATGAATTAAAAGCATTAAAAGTAATAAAAAGATATTAAAAATATGAAGATTATGTTTGATAAAATGATGAAAAGACAGGACAAAATGGACAAGAAAATTAAAAACTTGGAAGAAACAACAGGAGACACCATTGATAGAGTGAATAAAATGGAAGATAATATTTCTGCCTGGACATCAGAAAGAAAACGGTTGTTGGAAAAAGTGGATGTACTTGAAAATTTTAGCAGACAAAGTAATATTAAGATTGTTGGACTTAAAGAAGGTATAGAGGGAGAGGATCCAATAAATTTTTTCAAAAATGGATTCTGGAAATTTTGAAAATGGAAGAAGGAACCCAGTTAATTGAAATTGAAAGGGCTCACAGAGCCTTACGATCAAGACCTCAAGTTGATCAAAACCCACAATCAATCTTGATAAAATGCTTAAGATATCAAGATAAAGAAAAGATCCTGAAGGCGGCTACCCAAAGTGCCAGAAAGAGAAACGGGCCATTGATGATAGAAGGGAAAACAGTTCTTTTCTATCCTGATATAAGTTATGACCTTTTGAAGAGAAAGAAGGAATTTAACCCAGCGAAAAAAGTTTTATGGGAAAAGGGTTATAAATTCATATTGCGCCACCCGGCAACCCTGATAATTTTTTTGGATGACGGAAAAAGAAAATCTTTTACTGATTATCGGGATGCGGAAGAATTTGCACAAGAACTCCCAAATTTTCGCAAACCACAGCCAAAGATTTAAAAGTGAAACGGATTAAAGATGAAGACAGGGACAGTGAATGGAGTTGATGGATGTTTAAGGACAGAAGGATATTTAAATATATTCTTAATTATATGATACAGGGGGAGAAAGGTAAAAATTTGAGAAATATTAATCGAGAGTAGTGATACTATTTTTTCTTCTCTTATATATACTTTTTTATGTTATGGGGGAGCTGGGGGAACTTCGGATCGATTGCTACGGGATTCACGTGTGTAATCATGGCGATTGCCATGACCCGTACAACGGGGGGGGGGGGGGGTAATGTGTTTTTTTTATTCACAACATTAGTAGGGGGATATTTTGTTATTTTTTTTCTTTATAATCTATTTTTCTTTAATCTTTTTTTCTGTGCCTGGACAATCGGGGGGGAGACACATAGCAACACGGAGAATTTTAAAAAGATTCCCCAAGGTACTACGAAAGTTGAAAAGTTAGGTATTACTATAGTCTGGAGTAACCCTGTTAAAAATAATGACTAATTTACTGAATTTTTAAAGTTTTAATGTTAATGGGCTTAATAGACCGCTGAAAAGAAAAAGAATTTTAACATACATTAAGTAAATGAAAATAGATATAGCTTTTAGCTGCATTCCACTTGAAAAAATTACTTATAATTGGAATAATATGAAATATTTCTGAAAATTTGGCACCCTTATTTACAAAAGATAGGATTAAATATATAAAGCAAACACGAGGAAATCTGCAGATGCTGGAAATTCAAACAGCACACACAAAATGCTGGTGGAACACAGCAGGCTAGGCAGCATCTATAAGGAGAAGCGCTGTCGACTTTTTGGGCCGAGACGTCAGGCGTCCTGACGAAGGGTCTCGGCCCGAAACGTCGACAGCGCTTCTCCCTATAGATGCTGCCTAGTCTGCTGTGTTCCACCAGCATTTTGTGTGTGGATTAAATATATAGGTGCTCCGAAGATAAAATTATTGGTTATTTGGGGAAAGAAATAAATATACATACTAAAGCTATTATGAACTCCATGGAGCATGTGGGGATCTTCCAATATCCAGGCATTCTTTCTTTCTTTCTTTTTTCTTTCTCTTTTTTTTCTCTTTCTAAAGGGGTATGTTAGGGGGGAGGGGGGGAAGGGTTGATTTTTTTTCCCCTTCTGTAACCATTTGAAAATTCAATAAAACAAATTTATTAAAAAAAAACTGAGGCTGAATAAATATTTGCAATCTGAAAAATCAGAGGGCTTAATTGCTGCAAGAATTCTTCTAATCATCTGCAATAGGTTTGGTGGACCATTCTTATTTTTTGTTGTTCCTCTGATTTTTGCAGAGCTTTAAGGGTGAAACAAAGTTTGAGATAAAATGGCCTGTTTGCCCACCTGCTCATCTGGCAAATTATATTAGAAAACTCTTGACATTTTCTTGTCATTGCTCACCAAATATCCCAAAAATGTTTATTTTCCCTTAATACTTGCTCTAAGTAACATTAATCTCCAGCTCGACCCTCTGGCAATCTCACCTGCATTTATTGCCCTCCCTTGCTTTGCTTAATCTCTCTACCCAAACAAACTTCACCATCCTTGTTCATAGCTGCCCATTTTGCATCTTCTGTAATTTATTTATTTCCATGACCTAAATTATTAAAAAAACATCTCTGATCACTTAGTCATATCTTTTTCTAATCACATCTCTAATCCTTTTTCTATTTCTTTCATAGAACATTATAACACAGGAACAGGCCCTTTAGTCTACAATGTCTATAAGACAACAATGCTGATTTAAACTAATTCCTTCTGCTTGGACATGATCCATATCACTTCAACACGAGTGAATCTGCAGATGCTGGAAATAAATAAAAACACAAAATGCTGGCAGAACTCAGCAGGCCAGACAGCATCTATGGGAGGAGGTAGTGATGACGTTTTGGGCCGAAACCCTTCATCAGGAGTGAAGTAACATGGGATGGTCAAGGGGGGATAAGAAGTGGGAGGAGGGATGAAGTAGAGAGCTGGGAAGTGATAGGCTGGAGGGAAATGGGCTGGGGGAAGGTGGAGAATTATGGGAAATAAAAGAGAAAGAAAGGTAGGGCTGGGGGGGGGGGGAGATTATAGTGAGGGGGGAAAGAGAGAGAAAGAGAACCAGACTAAAATAATAGATAGGGATGGGGGTAAGGGGGGGGCAGGGGTATCAACGGAGGTCTGTGAGTTGAATGTTCATACCAGCAGGTAGGAGGCTACCTAGGCGGGAGATAAGGTATTGCTCCATCGCATGCCGGCAGGTAGGAGGCTACATGCCGGCCACACACTTCAATTCCACAGACCACTCCCACTCCGACATGTCTGTCCATGGCCTCCTCTACCGTCAAGATTAGGCCACATGCAGGTCGATGGAGCAGTACCTTATCTCCCGCCTAGGTAGCCTCCTACCTGTCGGCATGAACATCCAACTCACAGACCTCCGTTGATATACCTCTCTATACCCTTTCACCCTCTCATAAAATTTCTCTCTCTCTCTCTCTCTCATCTGAGCTTGCTCCTTTAAGATTCTCCATATACCCACGCTTTTAACAAGGCTTTTGAAAACTGTATGCAGTCTTCATATTGTTTGATAAAGTTCTTAGGAATGTTTTGTTTATTAAAGCACTACATAAATGTGCACTGCACCTGTTATTTTCCTTTAATGACCTCCTGCTCATATCTTCACTCAATACTTTTCCTCCAACGGCTTCTGTTCTGCTTTAGAAACAGTCATCTGCCTTGTGGCAATGCTAGCAGTGGCAGAAGTTTCTAGTTTATATCATTCTTACATCCAATTCTTATACAGTTTTAGGAAAGTTGCAGCTCCTCTTCACTAACCACTAACACAGGTACAACTCAAGCCTGTGTGCTTAGCTCTCTGTTCTGTCTCCATACATACATGACTGTGTGGCTAAACACAGCTCCTATATCATCTTCAAATCTACTACAGCGCCACTGTTGATGGATGAATTACAGGTGGTGATGGGTCAACTTACAGGAGCAAGATAGGTTATATGGTTGAATAAGTACTGCAAAAACCTCTCGCTTATCAGCTAAACTAAAGAGCTGATTGTTGACTTCAGGAAGGGGAAAGAGGATGATCATGCACTGGTCTACACCAAAGAGTCAATAATTTTAAATTCCTGGGTGTTACTCTATCCGATGGCTCATCCTGGGCCAGTACATAGATGCAATCACAAGGAAATCATGCCAGTGTCATTACTTTCTCAGGAGATTAAGAAAGTTCAGCTTATCATTGAACACTAAAACCTACACTTAAATGTACCCTGGCTGGTTACATCATGATCTTCAATGGCAATTCAAAGGTGCAGGAGCATAACAAACTGAAGTATTGGATTCTACCCACATCCCGGGCATATCCCTCCCACAACTTGTATTACCTACAGGAGGCAATATTTAATATAAAAAATCCCCACCATCTGCACCATGCCATCTTTTCACAGCTATCATCAGGCAGGAGATAGAGTAGTCCGAAGTCCCATGCTACCAAGTTCAAGAACAGCTACTTTCCTTCATCCAAAATCAGATTTAATATCACTGGCATATGTTGTGAAATTTGGGCCTTTCATAGCAGCAACACAATACATAGTAATAAAAACTGTGAATTACAATAAGTATATTTATTGTATATACATAAAATAGTTAAATAAGTAGCGAGGTAGTGTACATAGATTCAATGTCCATTCAGAAATCTGATGGCAGAAGGGAAGAAGTTGTTCCTGAATCATTGAATGTGTGCCTTCATCCTTCTGTACCTCCTTCCTCAAGGTAGCAATGAGAAGAGGGCATGTTGTGGATGCTGGGGAACTGATGGATGCTTTTTGATGCTTCACTTCTTGAAGATGTTCTGGATGCTACAGAGGATAGTGCCCATGATGCAGCTGATAGAGTTCACAACTTTCTGCAGCTTCTTTTAATCCTGTGCAGTAGCCCCCAAATACACCCCCCCACCTCCATATCAGATGTTTTGCAGCCAGTTAAAATGCTCTCCATGGTACATCTGTAGAAATTTGGGAGCGTCTTTGGTAACATACCAAATCTCCTCAAACTTCTACTGAAATATAGCTGCTGCAGTACCTTCTTTGTAGCATAAATACATTGGGCCCAGCATAGATCCACAGAGAAGCTGATACCCAGGAACTTGAAATTGCTCTCTCTTTACACTTCTGATCCCTCTAGAGGACTGGCATATTTTCATCTTACACTTTCTTTCTTTCTTTCTTTCTCAATCTTTTTATTATTGTTATTAATATCAACAAAATAAAATTAAAATTAACACAAAGATAATGGGATTACAAACATACACATTTCAACTAAACATGAAAGAATACATAAGCAATGATTACAGTATAAATGAGTATTCCCAAATCATGAACGGTACAAAATACAAATAAACAAGGCAAACCTAGGTATATCATAGTATATATTTAAAAAAACAGAAAAAAGAAAAAGAAAAAAATATGCAAAAGAAAACTAATCTAATAATCTAATAACTAATAAAGAAAAAAAAAGAAAGAAAAAAGAAAAAATGGGGGAAAAAGGGCTGTTTATAATATCTCATAAAAATACAAAATCATCAGTGTCATCAACTCTGATCCTCTCAACATATATAAAATCGAAACTGGAAAAACAAATAGGCTTGGAACAGGGTCATATTACATCATATGAAAATATTGAATAAATGGTCTCCATATCTTTTCAAATTTAATAGAAGTATCAAATACAACACTTCTAATTTTTTCTAAATGTAGACATAACATAGTTTGAGAAAACCAATGAAATATGGTAGGAGGATTAATTTCTTTCCAATTCAACAAAATAGATCTTCTAGCCATTAATGTAAGAAATGCAATCATTCGACAAGCGGAAGAAGATAAATGGTGTGAATCCATCATTGGTAAACCAAAAATTGCAGTAATAGGATGTGGTTGTAAATCAATGTTCAATACCGCAGAAATAATATCAAAAATATCTTTCCAATATTTTTTCAAAAGCGGACACGACCAGAACATATGAGTTAAAGAGGCTATCTCAGAATGACATCTGTCACAAATAGGATTTATATAGGAATAAAAACGAGCCAATTTATCCTTGGACATTTGAGCCCTGTGCACAACTTTAAACTGTATTAATGAATGTTTAGCACATACAGATGATGTATTAACTAATTGAAGAATTTTATCCCAATTCTCAATAGGGATAGTAAGGTTAAGTACTCTTTCCCAATCATTTTTAGTCTTATAAAAGGGCTCTGAACGTATCTTCATAATTATATTGTAAAGTTTTGATATTAGCCCTTTCTGAAAAGGATTTAGTTCAAACAAATTCTCCAAAATACCTGAAGACACAAAATTTGGAAAAGTAGGAAGTACAGTATTTAAGAAATTCCTAATCTATAAATATCTAAAAAAATGAAATCTAGGCAAATTATATTTATTAGATAATTGCTCAAAAGACATAAAACAATTATCCAAAAATAAATCGGAAAATCGTAGTAATCCTTTAGTCTTCCAAGCTGAATAAGCTTGGTCTATAATAGAAGGATAAAAAAAGCAATTGGATACAAAAGGCATATTTAAAACAAACTGAGTCAACCCAAAAAATTTCGGAAATTGAAACCATATACGTAAAGTATGTTTAACTATCGGGTTATCAATTCGTTTCGGCAATTTAGAAAGAGCAAAGGGAAGAGAAGTCCCTAAAATAGAACCCAATGCAAATCCTTGTACAGATTTAATTTCCAGGTTCACCCAATGAGGGCTAAAAGATATATCCCAATCCTTTAACCAACATATCAAGTATCGGATATTAACTGCCCAATAATAAAATCTAAAATTAGGCAATGCCAATCCACCTTCCTTCCTTGCCTTCTGTAAATAAATTTTACCTAACCTAGGATATTTATTCTGCCATATATATGAGGAAATTTTTGAATCAACATTAGCAAAGAAAGATTTCGGAATAAAAATAGGTACCACTTGAACTATATATAAAAACTTGGGTAAAATAACCATCTTAATAGCATTAATCCGACCCATCAGAGATAAAGATAGTGGTGACCACTTAGTAAACAAACATTTAATCTGATCGATTAAGGGTAAAAAATTAACCTTAAATAAGTCTTTATAGTTTTTTGTGATTTTAATCCCTAAATAAATGTCATTAACTAATTTAAAAGGTAAATTTCCATAAATTGGAACCTGTCTATTTAAAGGAAACAATTCACTCTTAATAAGATTTAATTTATACCCGGAAAAATCACTAAATTGAGCCAACAATGATAAAACTGCAGGAATAGATTTCTCAGGATCAGAAATAAATAATAATAAATCATCTGCATATAATGATAACTTATGTATATCTGTCCCACGATTAATGCCAAAAATGTTCTGTGATTCTCTGATAGCAATTGCCAAGGGTTCTAAAGCAATATCAAATAATAATGGACTAAGAGGACAGCCTTGTCTAGTACCTCGAAATAAACGAAAAAAGGGAGATCTTTGATTGTTAGTAAGCACCGAGGCTACTGGAGTATGATATATCAGTTTAATCCAGGAAATGAATGTCGGACTAAAATTAAACTTCTCAAGCACATTAAATAAGTATGGCCATTCAACTCTATCAAATGTTTTCTCCGTATCTAATGAAATGACACATTCTGAAGTGCTATGTGAAGGAGTATAAACAATATTCAATAATCTCCTAACATTGAAAAAATAGCGATTTTTAATAAAACCGGGTTGATCTTCCGAAATAATTTGGGGTAATACCTTCTCCAGCCTGGATGCCAGTAACTTGGAAAAGATCTTGGAATCTACATTCAATAAAGATATTGGTCTATAGGATGCACAGTCAGTAGGGTCTTTATCTTTCTTCAATATTAAAGAAATGGAAGCTCTATAAAAAGATTGTGGCAAATTGCCCAATCTAATTGCTTCTTCAAAAACCCTGCATAACCAAGGAGAAAGAATAGCGGAAAAACATTTTAAAAATTTTACTGTATACCCATCTGGACCTGGTGCTTTCCCAGAATTCATAGAGGAAATAACCCCTTTAATTTCTGCATCCGTAATAGGAGTTTCTAATATTGAAAGATCATCTGATGATAATTTTGGAAAATTCAATTTCCCAAGAAAATCACACATGGTATTACGATCATGAGGAAATTCGGAATGATACAGGGAGGTATAAAAATCTTGAAATGATTTATTTATCTCATCATGGTTAACTGTCAGGTCCCCATTCTGCTGACGGATCTTAGTAATTTGACGTTTAACCAAAGCATTCTTCAATTGACTAGCTAACAGTTTACCCGATTTATCACTATGTATATAAAAATCAGATCTGGTTTTCATTAATTGATTTTCAATCGAAGATGTAAGTAATAAACTATGTTCCATTTGAAGTTCAACCCTTTGTTTGTAAAGCTCCTTACTAGGAGTAATCGAATATTTCTTGTCAATCTCTTTAATTTTATCAACCAACAAAAGAGTTTCCTTCTTGATGTGTTTTCTCAGACTAACAGAGTAGGAGATAATCTGTCCACGTATATATGCTTTAAAAGTGTCCCAAAGTGTTCCGCAAGAAATATCATCCGTGGAATTAGTTAAAAAGAAGAAATCGATCTGTTCCTTCATAAATTTAATAAAATCCGGATCTTGCAGTAAAGTAGAATCAAATCACCATTGTCTAGCACTAGAAGCTGTATCCGTAAATTTAATAGAAAGTTTTAATGAAGCATGGTCAGAGATGGCTATAATATCATAATTACAACCAATTACCGATGGAATAAAACAAGAGTCAATAAAAAAATAATCAATTCTCGAGTAGGAATGATAAACATGTGAGAAAAATGAAAACTCTTTGTCCTTAGAATGCCGAAATCTCGAAATATCAAAAATTCCATTATCAGTCAAAAAAGAGTTAATACAAGTGGTCGACTTATTAGGTAAAGTCTGAGTAGATATAGATTTGTCCATCAAAGGATTTAAACAACAATTAAAGTCACCACCCATTATTAACTTATATTCATTTAGATTAGGTAGAGAAGTAAATAAGGACTTAAAAAAATCGGGACAATCCACATTTGGAGCATAAACATTAACCATAGCAACCTTTTTGTTAAAAAGCCAGTAATTAACAAAAATCTACCATTCGGATCCGAAAAGATATCATGTTGGACAAATGCAATAGAGGAGTCAATAAAAATTGAAACTCCCTTTACTTTGGCATTCGAATTCAAATGATACTGTTGAACCCTCCAAAACCTAAAAAAGTGATAATTATCCTCTTTCCTCACATGAGTTTCTTGTGCAAAAATAATATGAGCATTAAGTCTTTGGAATACTTTGAAAATCTTTTTCCGTTTAATCGGATGGTTTAAGCCATTAGTATTCCAAGAGACAAAATTAATGGTCTGAGCCATAGTTCTGAAATCAACCCTTTGGTATATAAAGCGTTAACCAATTTATAAACTCATGCACCCGGAACAGGAACAAAAATAAGGGGAGGACCCGGAAGTGACGACATCGCGGACATTTTTGTAGTTTAAAATCAGCCCAAATGAAAAAACTAAAAAAAACTGATAAAAGAAACATAAGAATTAGAAAAAGACCTCCCACCCCGCACCTAAGAAGAAAAAACAAGACTATCCCAGCAAGGGATAGGCTGGGAAAAAGAAAAGATGAAACTAAATCTACCCCCATATCAGCAGAAGACAACTCCGTATATAAAGGATAAAAAAAAGATCCACCCAAACTCTAAAGAAATAATAATCACTATACAAAAACCAAACCACTTAATATAATTGGTAGTAAAAAAAAACAAAAAGAGTATAATCACTAGTAACTTATAAATCGGGTTAAAACCCAAACAAACTAAAAAAATTTAAACTATGATAAAAGATGCATTATAGGAAGAAGACAAGAGAAAATAAAATGGCGAAATAAAAAAAAGCCAAAAATATTTTAGAGAAGAAACCGCCATCTTAGTAAAAAAAAATTCACCTTCGAAGGATTAATAATAATGACCAAAGATAAAGTACAGTGGCTGAAGTAAGTAAAATAAAAAGATTAGCATGTCGAGAAAAAAAAACTTCAACTAGAGTATAAAATATAGAGTAAACCTACACCAATAGCCAGAAACAAAATCTGGTTTTGGAAATAAAAACCATCTTGCACGATCAAAATCACTCATTTATTTGGAATGAGTGTCCATAGCAGTAGGGAAGTTCTCATCCAGAAAGCTTCTCGCATCAGATGTAGAAAGGAAAACTCGCCTTGGTGCATTCAGAGGCGATATTCTGAACTTCGCTGGGTATAAGAGAGCAGGTTTTAGATTTTTCTCATAACATTCAGACATCAGAGGTTTAAAAAGAAGCCTTGCCTTCATTACTTCTGGACTAAAGTCTTCTACTAAACGAAAATTGTGATCTTGAAATTTGACCATCCCTACACGCCGAGCCACACGAATAAGTTGCTCTTTAACATGCACATAGTGAAATCGGACAATTACAACCGGTGGGTTTAGCTGAAGCACTTGATGATCGACGCATAATTCTGTGAGCACGATCGAGTAACGGAGGACTGTCTGGGAATACAGAAGGGAACGCATCCTTTAAAAGTTGAGCAAAATACTTCGAGGGGTCCCCTTGTTCAATACCTTCCAGGAGACCAAGTATGCGTAGGTTCTGTCTTCTGGACCGATTCTCAAAGTCGACACTCTTGGCTTTAACTGTTTCCACTTGCTTAATCATCGAAAGTAAGTTCTGCTCCAATTTTTCAATTATCAAATCTTGCTTCCGAGCGTCTTCTTGCAGAGTTGCGATTAGAACTTGCTGCTGGTTAACTACTGAATCCGTCTTATCCATATAATCTTGAAAAGCCTTTATATCTTGTTTAAAAATTTGTCGTTGTTCTTCAAATTTTTGATTTAAAACCTCCAATAACATTTCATAAGTCAATTCAGTGCCCTTAGGATCAGTCGTCTTTTTCTTTCCGTTACTGTTAAAATCCTTCCCATGTTCTCGCCTTTTAGATCTAAGAGCCATTTCTGTATTCCTTTCTTCAAAAATTCACAATAAACTCTTAAAGATAAGTCCAAAAAAGTAACAAGAATCTTTTGGTGTAGGTAAAAATAAGTTAAATAAGGGTGATCATAGGTTAAAAAAAGTAAAGGTTATGGAGCGAATCTGAAACAGTGCTCACTCCATGAGCGTCTCCTGCTGACCTGCCCATCTTACACTTTCTGAAGTCCACAATCAGTTCTATGGTCTTACTGACATGGAGTGTAAGGTTGTTGCTGTGGCACCACTTCGCTTGCTCCTGTACACCTTCTTGTCACCATCTGAAATTCTGCCAACAATAGCAAATTTATAGATGGCATTTGAACTGTGCCTAGACACACAGTTATGGGTGTAGAGAGAGTACAGCAGTCAGTTAAGCATACATTCTTGAGGTGCACCAAGGATGTTCTTAACCAACCAGCTAAATCTAATTACTACAGCTTAGCAACATTATTAACACTCTGACCACTTTACACAAAAATGAACTTTTTTTATTCTGATTAACTTTGTTTATCAAAATCTTGCACGTTTTTCTCACAAATACTGCTTACATGTGTCTATCATACTGCTGCAAGTAAGTTTTTAATTGGTCAGGTGCATACATGTATTTGTGCACAAGACAATAAACTCAACTTTGACTTTGAGCTTAACCTTAATAACTAGCTCCAGAAGATTATTGCCTGTAGTGGGGTGTTCAAGACAAAAAGTCTTGTGGCTATCCTAAGAGTCTTCAATGAAAATACAGGAATATCTCAACTCCCAAGGTATATTGTCTGAAACAGATAAATGAGCAAACATATTTTGAGAAAGGGCAATTCCTAATCAGCAATCAACTGAAAAGGAATTGAGCAAATTTTTCTTTGTGATAGATTTGATGTTAATAGCAATGAGCAAGATCTATTTGGTTGGATGACAGAAAGGCAATCTGAATATTATAATATACACATAGTGCCCACCACATTAATCCCTTGAAGGTTGCTTTAATTTAGTAAAATGTGTGCTCTTATTTCTAATGGATCTTGAGAAACTGCAAATTGTAGATTGAATGTATTTAATCTTCCCTGCTGAATGAAATATCTTTTTGAGGACAATAAGTAGTTCAAACAAAATATTTTAATAGGCATTCAAATGTTAATTTAAGTATTTCAATATATAAACAACTTAGCCACTAACACATGATCATATTATGACAAGAGGATAAATCTTGATTATTAGAACTTTGTTTTGAAATGACCTTGAATATTTTTTCAAGAACCATTTTAAATGCCTTATAAATATATCAATAATGAAAGGCTGCTATTTCTTCAGTGTTCCTCCAAAAAAAAACTGTCATATAATAGTATTTATGGAAGCAAGTTCTATATTCAGAAAAATTTAACCAAATTTTACATGCAAAAAAATATATAATCCATCAAGTACTACAATGTTGTTATCATCATAACACCTTTTCCTTAACCCACAGTTACAATATCAGAAGAGATCTGATAAGCCTTTTTATAATTTTAGGCCAAAATGGTTAAAAGTTCAACTCGAATTTTGAAGGTGATATTTCTAATGATATGTAGGTCTGCCTTGTCTGTGAAATGACATCAGTCTTCTAATATTATGTTTTTGCAAAGGATTTAATGACAATCAATGTCCACCAATGGTGAATTCAATGGTGAGCCAACAATTCATAATATCATTAACTCCTTAATTCACTGAGATAAACTTTGGTCAGAGACAGCAATGGCATTGTTGTGAAAATGTGGTGCTGCTGATACAAGCACAATCATAATAGCTTATTTGCAAAAGCATCAAGAACAATTTTCTAACACATTTAAGCTGGCACTCTACACTTAACCTACATTCACTTTCGCAATATGTTTCCAATATGCACTGAAAAATCTTGTAAATAACTGTCAGCAATTTGGTCTTCAGACATGATTCCAAAATATACCACTTAAAAAAAAAACAAAACCAGAGCTTTATTTGTGCAATAGGCAGATTTCCAGCTCATGATGCTAACATCAGAGGCCACTGATTCACACCAATGTTGTTTCCCAGTGTCATGGGCGATGAACAGACCTGATGGACAATGGGGTGAAGAGTTAACCATCCCCCGCCGAGAAACACAAACTATTACTGTTGCTATGCTGACCATGAGAAAGAGAGACGGAAAAACAAACAAGAACATCGGCGATAGATAAGAGAGAGGGGGAAATTGCTGATTAACCGTATTGTGACTCCTTTTTGAATTATTTACTGTTTCGCTGCAAGGACAATAGTTTGCTCATAAACATTCCTCAGTGGACTGAAGGAGTGGCCTTATTTGATGGACACAGTCATTCAGAATTGATGGATAGCCGAGTCCCCGTGAGTAGGGATAAAAAGACAGGTCTGGAGAGACACCCTCCAGACACGCCAGTGGACACTGATTGAGTGTTGGAACCCACAAGAAAGGTGGGGGCTTCGAAGACCGAACCAGGAGGTTGGTCAGTAAGGCTATCAGTGTAAAAGCAGGGCTGGTGGGGACTTGTGTGTGTGTCCACTCATGCCAGGGTGACGAGTCCACCACAGAAGAACGGTCTAGCAGAAGGATGGAGTGGTCATAACTGAATGACCACACCGATACGACGGATTAAGACAGCAAAGGAAGGTTTGCCTGACTGTAGCTGTTACATCTCGCTCGCTCTCTCTCTCTCTCTCTCCAACGATTACAATACAACAACCATAACTACATCAGCACTCATGAACTGAACTGAACTTTATACTTTTCTATGACAATTTATTTACCCCTAGACATCGATAGAGCTTGTTTATTATTGATTATTATTATTCCTACACTTTTAGGTTTATTACTGCTAACTTGATATATATATATATCTTTGCATTATTGATATGGTTTTGCTTATTTTTATTAATAAACACCTTTAGTTTGGTACCACCAGACTCCAACGGATTCTTCTTTCTCTGCTGGTTAGACACCCAGTTACAGGGTACGTAACACCAGGTATACTCAAATTAAGTATCCAGCCAATCTACATGTAAATTCTGTGGGTAGGGAATTGGGTTCAGGAAGTGAGCAGACTAGACCAAGTCCATAGTCTTGCTGGGAAGGCAATGGAATTCCTGTTCTTACTGGTAAGAACAAAGAAACAAGTCTTCTTGAGCACTTTCCAATGGCCACTAATTCTCAATAAACTCCAAAATCTAATCACTGCATCATCACATGCTACATTCAATGCCTGCCTAATTTGCTAATAGGCAACAAAAACATTGGAACTGAATTGGCATTGATTCCATTTGTGAAGTCATCAGCTGCTAATTTGGAGTCATAGATCTCCAGAAACCTAGTTCTAGAAATAAACTTCTCTCTCAACCAAAAATAACTTGAATTTTCTACCCGTAAGAAAATAAAAAATGATACTTCTCTCAGCTTATATTCAAATACAGTCAATCCCCGTATTACTGAAATTTAGATAACAGAAATTCACGCTTACAGAATTCCTTAATCATACAAGTTTGAGATGCATAATAAAATTTACTTCCCAGAAATTTACATGAAAAGCCAATAAATAACACAATATGTTGCTATCAACTCAATTCTTGATGTATGTGCAGATAACACAGATTTGCATTACAGAAAACCATAAGAATAAGCTCTCCAACCCCCACAGCATGGGAGTAGTCTATAAAGATTGAAAAGGGTTACAGTTTAAAATTGAAAGAAAAGGATTTAAAATATACATTGTCATACAAGGATGATGAACTACAATAATTATAAATATAAATAATATTTAAAACACAACTGTTTCCATTAAAATCAGATTCTACTTTAAGGTTAGCTAAGAAGCTTTGGATTAATAGTTTGATATTATGCTGTTGGAAAAAGTTTGAATTAAATTTTTCAAATGTAAAATCTTAGCAAATTTGCATGCAATTTTCAAGTGTTGTATCCTATTAAGTTCTCCATTCTTGTCACTAGTGCTGTTCAAAAAGATCATGTTAGTTGCTGCTCAGTCAGAAAGCACAGTACAGAAGAAGCTGTGATGTGTGGAAGAGCATTGTGTATACTGAGCTGCGTAATAAGTTAGCCTAGCAGACTTATTACCTTCAGGAGCCAAGTTTAATCTAGGTCACTGGGCAGATAAATGCTTCCCAATTTATGCAAACTGTCTTGCTTATGCAGAGGGGTGATAATACTGTCAAAGTAAAATAATACTTCCTTTTTCTAATACGATATGCCTAAAATGGATTCTTGTCTCTTTCAGCAGAGGTACTATATTTGAACTTGATAAACCTTAAATTCACCTTCAATTTCTTGAAGATGATTACTTGCTAGAATGAAATTTTAGAAAATATGTTGCAATGTAATATATATTCTGCATTAACTGTACATCAATACTTACAGGAAAATCAATTGATCTTTTCATTAATAGTTCTCTGTCCATTCCTGGATAGCTTGGTGTTAGCCTCTGACCCGGATAAAGAAACTCCCTTGTGTTCTGCTCATAAATAGACAGTGTTTCGCCCACTGCAAATAAATATTTTGAAGATATCATACCTTGAAACTTATGATCCATTTCCCTTCTGCAACAATAGTAATTCAGAACCCCTAATGCACTGCATAATAAAATACTTGATTTTACAGAATTACCAGTTCAGGCAATAGATTGACATACCACTATAAATAGCATTGGGGTTCCTAATGATGGAGAAGAATGTTAGGCAATGAACACTGAAATAAGGGTGAGTGTGCCAAATGCTTGCCTGGTGCTGAAAAAGATAATACATATAAAAAACAAGAACAATAATTTGCTACCTGGGTTTCAGCACCTAAGTTACAGAGAAAGGTTGAACAAGTTAGGTCTTTATTCTTTGGAGCGTAGAAGGTTGGGGGGGGGGGACTTGATAGAGGTATTTAAAATTATGAGGGGGATAGATAGAGTTGACGTGGATAGGCTTTTTCCATTGAGAGTAGGGGAGATTCAAACAAGAGGACATGAGTTGAGAGTTAGGGGGCAAAAGTTTAGGGGTAACACAAGGGAGAACTTCTTTACTCAGAGAGTGGTAGCTGTGTAGAACGAGCTTCCAGTAGAAGTGGTAGAGTCAGGTTCGATTTTGTCATTTAAAAAAAAATTGGATAGGTATATGGACAGGAAAGGAATGGAGGGTTATGGGCTGAGAGCAGGTCAGTGGGACTAGGTGAAAGTAAGCGTTCGGCATGGACTAGAAGGGCCGAGATGGCCTGTTTCCGTGCTGTAATTGTTATATGGTTGAGAGATGATAACGATGGTAAAACCTTTACAACTGATAAAACTAATTTGACACACCCATATCCTCTTAACAACTCTGCTCCTCTTCCTGCCTCACAGTTGTCCTGTTCTTTGTTTCATAACAGAACAAGGACTGATTTGTAAGAACTTCAGCATGTCTTTAACTAGCACTAATGACGCAGCTCTCCTGTTGCTAGAATCACGATAGGAAAATCTATCAAGCAGAAGGTCAAGCCAGTTCAAATGTGCCAAATTAATCCTCAAGGGGATGTCTGTACAGTCCTTTCCAAACATGAGAGTAAGAACTAAGAGGATTAACAGCAAATCTAAGACACAAGAAAGATTGTACATACTAAAAACCTAGAGCAACACACAAGATGTTGAATGAACTCAGCAGGTCAGGCAGCATTTATAATGTTTAATGGACAGTCAATCTTTCAAGTTCAGACCCAATTACAGTTAATGTCATAGTCCAATGAGTTTTGGTTCTATTCCTGCTATCAAGCTCCAAGGAAGCAGAGGTAAAAACTACACAAATTCAGAGGAAATCCTGATGCATGTTAAAACAATGCCATTCAATAAATCATGTCATATTGTTAACATTTACATTGGAAATAAAATGAACTGAACACAATTGTATGACAAAAGAATTTTTATTTCTATGTCCTTTATCATATGTTTAAGACATTCTGAATGTTTTAGCAATGGTTTACCAAAGGACTGGACTCACTATTTTATGTAGTAAAGGGTGGAAATTAATTTTGTGCACAATAAACAAAATTCTATAAGCAATTTAATTAATAACTTGATTATCTGCATCTTTTAAATGACAGCTTTAGTAGAATTTCTTGTTCTTCAAATATTACAATAAAACTGTTAAAATCGAAATTTTAGCAAATGTTCACAAACTTAGATTAAGATTTCATCTGAAGGACTCTGATACCCTCTCCTTATACTGCATTCACATGAGCACAAACCAGTTCTCCAACTCAGCAGTAAGACCACTGATAACCATTGCAATCATATGTGGGAAATTCATTAATAAATGTACACGTAGTAGTGGTACAGAACATGATTTTTTCCTTGCTGATACAAACATAGGAGACGCAATTTTACCTCAACTTTTTCCACTAGTTAGTGCTGTGAATATTGCTTTCAGGTGAAGCAACAATTTACTTGTACTTTTATTAATTTAATGTTACGCATTTGCTGATCCATGCAGGACCTATTTTACAGGGAGGCCAAAGATATATTGGGCAAGTTCTTTACTGAGCATCACAGTTCTGTCCAGGTGACTCTGAGCTTCCAATCACTTGGGACCTCAAACAAAAACAAATGCTTGATAAATAGGAGCAGGCCATTCATCAGGATCAAAGCTCGTCATCTACCACAGCACCATTTTCTAGCTTCTGATTAACTAGAATAATTTTGAAGGAGCAAGTGGATGGTGTTGGTCAAGTTCTGTAATAAATCGACAGTACACAGCATGCAACAAAACTGCAATTTTTCAAATGCATTCATTGTAAGTCTGAGCCAAAATAGAAAGATAGATTATAGAGCAGAACAAAGTATTAAAGAAAATATTCTCTCAACTACTGTTTGCTGCTCAGCATGGAAATAATGTGCATTGTTCAAGTATGATATTTTAGTAATAGTTATTCATATCCCTGTCAAACTTTTTAATTCCCCTCCTACAAAATAGCAGATGTTAACAGGGCAAAGTTGCAAACTGAGATCACAATATACAAACTAACATCTCAAAGACTTTTAAATGCCAACTCTATCACAGTATACTTTCAGTAGAATTTCACTTAATGTTATTTGAAATGAACAAATAATGCAGAAATTTTTAACTTTGCAATTCTACATTATTTAAATGACCACAAAACCACCAGTTTGTTTTAAAACTGAACATAATCATGGTGGCAGAAATGCACCCCATTTACCTGAAACAATACCATTAAAATTTAGCAGGTCATGCTGCATCTATGGGATAATCAATAGAGTTGACTCTTCAGATCAAAGTAGTTTTGTCTGAACCACAGAGGTCAATATTTAGAACCCAATCTGTATCAACAGTTCAGTGGAGGGAACCAAGTGCCATATTTGCAAGTTTGGTAACAGTATTAATCAAGACAGGATTGTGAGTATGGAGCAGGATGTAAGGTGGCTTCAGGGGAAAATAGACAACTAAGTGAGTGGGTGAGAATATGGCAATGTAAGTTAACACGAAAAGTGAGAAGTAGAATGTAGATGTTCTTATACACAAGTCACTGAAGCCATTGGGCAATTTAAAGAGCAAATGATACGTCAATTTTTGTAATGAGGGGGTTTGATTACAGAAGCAAGAAAGTCTTATTACATTGTGTTAAGCTTTGCTAAGAGGTCACCTGGAGTAATGTGTAGAATTTTGCTCTCCTGATCTAAGAACATAAAAAACTTGCCATAGAGGCAGTGCAAAAAAAATCTTTAGACTGTTTCCAGGAATTCACTGTAAGAGGAAAGAACAGTAATTTGGATGGAAGGTGATAGGGAAGGTAAAATTATCACCTCCTGTTGTACCTTCTTACAGTCTGGTTAATGGCATTTTCTGCTGAATGTCAGGCAACTCCAGTGAGATAAAGCTTAAATAAATAAAGAGCGCAAAGAAAAAAGAGGTAGTATTCATAGGTTCATGGACCATTCAGCAATCTGATAGCGGGGGGAGAGGGGGAAACAGGTTGTTCCTAAATCATTGAGCGTGGGTCTTCAAGCTCCTTTACCTCCTCCTTGATGGTAATAATGGGAAGAGTGCATGTCCTGGACAGTGAGGATCCTAAATGTTGGATGTCAACTTCTTGAAGTTCTGCTTCTTGAAGATATACTCTATGGTAGCAAAGGTTGTGCCCACAACAAGGTAACAACGCTCTGTGGCCTCTTGCATTCCTGTGCACTGGAGCCTCCATACTGTGCCACCAGTCAGAATGCTCTTCACTATACATAGAAAATTACAAGTGTGTTTGGTGACGTACCAAATCTCCTCAATCTCCTAGGAGTAAGCCACTGCTGTATCTTCATGTTTGCTTCAGTATTTTTTCCCCAGGATAGAAACTCCAAGATGATGACACCCAGGAGCTTAAAGCAGCTCACCCTTCCCACCACTAACCATTTAATCTATTCTTTCTATGCACCTCAGAATTTTGTACACTTTTTATTTATTCCCTCTCCTTGCTTGTAGCATACCCCTCAAAGTATAAATCATTCACTTTTCCTCTTAACTAAAATCCCAGCAACATTTTTTGAATGTCCTCTATATACTTTCCAATGATGTGGTGAAAGATATCTGATAAAGAAAGAAGTACTTAGTGATGAGGATGATGGTGCAAGACAAATGGGATGGTAAATTAGTGGAGCTGTAAAATGCAACACAGTATTGTCATCAGAAGCTGTTGTCTGAAAACCACCAGGAATGGTGATTATGACCATGTATTCTTGAATTTAGGTACAGAATTTGCCAGCTATAACATGTCATAGTAAAAAAAAACACTATTAGGTACTTTATCTCCAAACTTTCACTGCACTGTATTAGAGCAGAGAAGTAGATCAGGGCTCATGTGATTGATAGAATAAATAATAAGGAAACCAGAAAGTATGGTGCACTTAAGAGTTGCAGAATGAATTTGATTAAGTCCCACATAGAGATCAATCAAGACAAGAGCACATGACATCTGAGGTAATGTACTACCATGGACAGAGAATTGGCTATGAGATAGAAAGCAATGGAGGGAATAAATTGGCAGACTGATGTTCATAATTTGACGTTGTCAGATGACGACTGAGAATACAAAGGACACTTTAGGACTGTACAACATCCCAAATGAAGACTTATACAATTGCATTAACATCTAGCCAGCAAAATTAAAAACTGACACAATGGATCATATTACACGTTGTACAAAAGAAGATGGCTGTGGTTATTGAAAGTCAATTAGTCCAGCCCCAGGATATCAATGTAGGAGTTCCTTCGGGAAGTGTTCTCAGTCCAACTATTATGAGCTCATCAGATGTCAATCAACTTCCCAGCTCTTTACTTAACTTCTTCCCCCTCTCCTGATTTCAACCATCACCTACCACCTTGTACTTCTTCCTCCCTTCCTCCCACCTTCCTTTCCAGTCTTGAAGAGTCTTAGCCCGAAACATTGATTGTTTACTCCTTTTCATAGCTGTTTTTCCAGATTACACTGTTCACCCTTTCCCATGATAAATTCATTTATAAATTTTGATTACTAACTTCATGAAGCAGCCCACGTTTGCTGAATGGGTGGACTTAATTTGATAATGTGCAGTGTTTGGCTTATGCCAAATGTAGCATTTAGTCTGATGGCCAGAAAGCTCAATTTTGGTTTCATCAGACCATAGAACCTTCTTCCAACTGATTTCAGTCTCCCACATGCCTTCTGACAACCTCCAGCCGAGATTTCATGTGAGTCTTCTCCCCTGCCCCCAACAGTGGCTTTCTCTTTGCCACTCTTCCATAAAGCTGCAACTGGTGAAACACCTGGGCAACAGTTGTTTTATGTGTAGCCTCTCCCATCTCAGCCACTGAAGCTTGTAACTCCTCCAGAGTTCTCATAGGTCTCTTGGTGGCCTCCCTCACTAGTCCCCTTCTTGCACGGTCACTTGTTTCTAAGGACGGTCTGCTCTAGGCAGATTTACAGCTGTGCCAATTTCTTTCCAGTTCTTAATGATTGACTTAACTGTACTCAACTCAGCAGTTCGGGCAGCATCCGTTGAAAGAAGCAGTCAACGTTTCGGGTCGAAACCCTTCATCAGGACTAAAGAAGGAAGGGGCAGGGACCCTATAAAGAAGGTGGGGAGAGGGTGGAAAACCAATCAGAGGAAAGATCAAGGGGTGGGGGAGGGGAAGCAGGGAGGGGATAGGCAGGAGAGGTGAAGAAGGAATCTCAGGGGAAAGCACTATGGCTAGTAGAAGAAGGCAGAGTCATGAGAGGTGATAGGCAGTTAGAAGAGGAGACAGAGTGAAGGTGGGATGGGGAAGGGAGAGGGAGGGAATTACCGGAAGTTGGAGAATTCGATGTTCATACCAAGAGGTATGTGAGACGGTATATGAGATGTTGTTCCTCCAACCGAAGTTTGGCCTCATCATGGCAGTAGAGGAGGCCATGTATGGACATATCCAAATGGGAATGAGAATGAGAGGGAGAGTTGAAGTGAGTGGCAACCGGGAGATCCTGTCTGTTGTGGCAGACGGAGCGTAGGTGCTTGACGAAGCGGTCCCCCAATCTGCGTCGGGTCTCGCCGATGTAGAGGAGGCCACACCGGGAACACCGGATGCAACAGATTACCACAACAGACTCACAATTGAAGTGTTGCCTCACCTGGAAGGACTGTCTGGGGCTCTGAATGGTGGTAAGAGATGAGGTGTAGGGACAGGTGTAGCACTTACGCTTGCAGGGATAAGTGCCAGGTGGGAGATCTGTGGGGAGGGACGTGTGGACCAAGCAGTCGCGGAGGGAACGATCCCTGCGAAAAGCAGAGAGGGGTAGAGAGGGAAAGATGTCCTTAGTGGTGGGGTCCTATTGAAGGTGGTGGAAATTGCGGAGGATAATATGCTGGATCCGGAGGCTGGTGGGGTGGTAGGTGAGGACAAGGGGGACACGGTCCCTGTTGTGGTGACGGGAGGATGGGGTCTTTATGTCCATCCCAAATGTCCTCTTTCTTTAAGAATCGTGGTTTCCCTTCTGCCATCATCAATGATGCCCTCACCCGCATCTCCTCCATTTCCCGCACTTCAGCCCTCACCCTATCCTCCCGTCACCACAACTGGGACCGTGTTCCCCTTGTCCTCACCTACCACCCCACCAGCCTCCAGATCCAGCATATTATCCTCCGCAATTTCTGCCACCTTCAATAGGACCCCACCACTAAGGACATCTTTCCCTCTCTACCCCTCTCTGCTTTTCGCAGGGATCGTTCCCTCCGCGACTGCTTGGTCCACACGTCCCTCCCCACAGATCTCCCACCTGGCACTTATCCCTGCAAGCGTAAGTGCTACACCTGTCCCTACACCTCATCTCTTACCACCATTCAGAGCCCCAGACAGTCCTTCCAGGTGAGGCAACACTTCAATTGTGAGTCTGTTGGGGTAATCTGTTGCATCCGGTGTTCCCGGTGCGGCCTCCTCTACATCGGCGAGACCCGACGCAGATTGGAGGACCGCTTCGTCAAGCACCTACGCTCCGTCTGCCACAACAGACAGGATCTCCCGGTTGCCACTCACTTCAACTCTCCCTCTCATTCTCATTCCCATTTGGATATGTCCATACATGGGCTCCTCTACTGCCATGATGAGGCCAAACTTCGGTTGCAGGAACAACATCTCATATACCGTCTCACATACCCCTTGGTATGAACATCAAATTCTCCAACTTCCAGTAATTCCCTCCCTCTCCCTTCCCCATCCCACCTCTACTCTGTCTCCTCTTCTAGCTGCCTATCACCTCTCATGACTCTGCCTTCTTCTACTAGCCATAGTGCTTTCCCCTGAGATTCCTTCTTCACCTTTCCTGCCTATCCCCTCCCTGCTTCCCCTCCCCCACCCCTTGATCTTTCCTCTGATTGGTTTTCCACCCTCTCCCCACCTTCTTTATAAGGCCCCTGCCCCCTCCTTCTCCAGTCCTGACAAAGGGTTTTGACCCGAAACGTTGACTGCTTCTTTCAACGGATGCTGCCCGAACTGCTGAGTTCATCCAGCTTTTTTGTACGTCTTGATTTGACCACAGCATCTGCAGTGCACTTTGTGTTTACTAAGGGATATTCAGTGACTCCGAAATTTTCTTGAATCCATCTCCTAACTTGTGCTTTTCAATAACTATTTTGCAGAGTTGCTTGGAGTGTTCTTTTGTCTTCATGGTGTAGTTTATGCCAGGATACTGACTCACCAGCATTTGGACCTTCCAGATAGTGTATTTTTACTACAATCAATTGAAACACGCTGATTGCACAGGGCAATCTCTATTTAACTAATTATGTGACTTCTAAACCCAATTGGCTGCACCAGTGATGATTTGGTGTGCATATTAAAGGGGGTGAATACTTAAGCAATCAATTATTTTGTGTTTTATATTTGTAATGAATTTAGATCACTTGTAAAGATTTCACTTTGACATGAAAGAGTCTTTTTCTGTTGATGAGTGTCAAAAAAAAGCCAAATTAAATTGACTGTGATTCAATGTTGTAAAACGATAAAACATGAAAACTTCCAAGGAGAGTGAATACTTTTTATAGGCACTGTATCTACACCAGGATCGTAGCCCTCCATTTCTCTCATCTATGTACCTATCCAAACTTCACTTAAATGTTTCAATTGAGCTCACATCTACTAGTTACACTGATAGTTCATTCCACATTTGCAGCACCTTTTGAGTGAATTAGTTGCTCCTCAGATTCCCCTTAAACAGTTAAATTTTCACCTCTAGTTCTAGTTTCACCCAACACGTTATCTATACCCTCATATTTTTGTATACCTCTAAGATTTACGCTCAGTATTCACTGGAATGCTGGAAAAAGTCCTAACCTACTCAACTTTTCCCTGTAACTTAGGTCAAGTCCCAGCAATATCCATGTAAATTTTATATGCACCTCTTAAAACTCATTGATACCTTTCCTGTAGGTAGGTGATCAAACTGAACATAATATTTCAAATTCAATCTCACCAATGCTTTATACAACATTCCAACTCCACTACCCAGTGCCCTGATTTATGAAAAGCCAATGTGCCAAAAACTCTTTATAACCTTATCTATCTGTGATGCCAGGTAGATAGGCCATAAACATTACTGTAATAAATTGCTATTATGGTTTTCCCACCATTTGAAGAAGCACCTTAAGAAGTCCTGGCGGATTCATAGGTTCATGGATAGCTACTGCCTAGACTCATGGTTGCTATCTTATTGTGCAATGCTGGATGAGAAACGGGAAATGCTGGATGAGAAATGGGTCAGTATTAATAAAGATTATTCTCCATTGAAGCTGCAAAGGCTGCCATGAAATTATGGGGAACGAGGTTAATGAGGATGGAAAATCAAGAAAGGAAAGGTTGAGCAAAGGAAGGCAGTGTTCGGTAATGGAGCCCTCCAATCAATAGAGCAGTCCAATTAGATCCTGCAATGCCACTGCAATCACAAGTGACAGATTGCTGCATCTACACACTACTGCCCAGATTCTGCAATCTTCTTCAAGATTACCTGCAGAAAAGGCAACATTTGTAAATAAATGTACATGAGTCAGTAAAAAAAGGTCCCCATGAGGTACTTGATTAGTCTAAGTGAGTGAGTAACAGAGACAAGAAGCTTGAACCACTTTCTTTGATATGGAATGCACAAAGTGTGATAAGGGACTTGTATTATATTTCAGGTAAGTCATGACAGGAAGTGCCAGTGTCTAGGACTTGACACTTCCTGTCATAATTCATCTGAAATATAACACCAATTCTTCAGACAATTCAAAGCATCTGAATAATACCTGTTATGTGCAATTTCCATGTAAAAACATGCTTACAAATCTAATATCTAAGCACTTCTCTTTTTCCACTTCTGCTTGCCTATTTCTACTCACATTGTACATTACCTTACAAAGTACTTTTCCTATTACTTTTCCTTCTCAGCTTATCTATAAGAGAGAAATCTCAGGATCTCAGGATAATCTCTGGCTCACTATGCATGTATAATGGCAGCAGCGCTCTACTGCTGATAGCAATCTTCAGAAAATATATTTACATTGAGCAAACAATAACCGATAAATACACATTTTAATATTTTTGCAAATTTTCATAGTACCTGGTGGAGTCAGTTGTATCAATTCAAATTTTGTTGTGTCCACTACGAAAGAAAAAGAGAGAATCAGAGTAGCTAAGAGAACGTCAGCAGTAATTAAATGATAAATGGGTGTTAAAGATGTAATGCATTATTCTTACTTTCCAGCATGTCTGCAACATCCCCTGGATTCATAGCTTCTGGAAAGCTCTGTTTTATATTTTTTTAAAAAAACAGAAAATAAGAGATTAACTGCAAAAACAAACACACTAATTCATCACTTGGAAATAATCTTCCCATAACAGGAAAGACATAATTAAAATGTAATTGCTGTCCTTGAAACACCAAAGGGGGATGTTTTAGAAAACCCATACAAATCGGGACCAATATTAATTTGAAATTAAAAGGGAATATTTAAATGGTCAATAGTAACAATTTTCTGCTGGAATCAATAACTGTGGCATTCATGCAATACATCTTGCAATTAATTTAACTTGTGGAATGTACTGAACTATTAAAAATTCAAGTCAGAGCTCTCCATTTTTAAAATTTATTTAGCGTACACATAATGTCATCATGAAAATAACTTCTATTAGGTTTCTATGAATATAGAATATCCTGAAATTAGATTTAGTGTAGGTCTGTTTTCTTTAAAGAAGCCAACATTCATTATATTTTCAAAGGGCTGAAGATATGACATGCTATCTGCTAAAATGAACAGGCAGATTTCCAAGCCAGTTACCAAGAAGGAAAAGGTGGGTTTGAAGAAGGTCAGATTTGTCAATGGTTAAAAATAAATGTTTTGAAAAGTAGGAAGAGATGAGCCAGATTGTTTTGGTTTGCAGGGGTAATTCCAGACCACAGCAACTTAGCCATGGTTGAGTAGAGGGAAGGAGAATAGAACAGTTGATTCAAGTGAGAAAAAGGTGCAAGCAGGAACATATGGCAAGAAAGTTTAGCTGTAGTTCAGAATCCCTGTAGAGATTTACTAGGTTTATCTCAAGGTAATACATATTGAATTTAAGACTGTTATAAGGAAGCAGGGTCACGGGTTTGGTAAGTGAGACAGAAGACACTGATTACAGATAAGCACATTAAACATTTATTTACAGACAAACAGAAAAACATTCACCCTAAGTTACAAAAACTACGACACTAAACATTCAATAGCACTTCAAACTCAAACAGGTACTTTATTAAGTCTTTATTACACTTTATTAGCTTTATTACACAGCTACAAAACTAAACATTCAACAAACAGATACTTAGTAAGTCGCCTGTGATATCTGCAGCATACTTTCCCAGAGGAGCCCCTGGAGACAAGGGAAAAGCCACCCAGTCTCTCTCATGTGCTACTGTTATAACCCTGTGGTGTCCAAAACCAGACACTGGTGCCATAGCACATAAGGCAATCAATGGGAAAGAGCTGCTGCATCCTGCGAACAGGCCAATCAATGACTGGCATAGCAAAAGCAGCTTTCGACCAACAAGTAAACTAACCCTACATATTACAAAGACCATTTTTGATGTGGTTACCCAGGGGGGCAAAATAATGAATACAAGCATGTCTTTGGCTGGTAGTCATAGGAAATAATAATAGAGGCAATGGAACTCCAGAGAAGATAAGTTTCTTCAAAATTTGGTAATGTAAAGCAGCAAGATGTTCAAATAGACAGGTGCAGGTGTAATCAGGATATGTGAAAGTCATTCTCAGTAGTGACTACAGTTAATTAGAAAGGTAGAATGGATATAGTGTACGAAGTTTCACCTGGGGATACAACCCCACTTGTAACCCACAATTTTTATCTACTTCTGCACTAGACTCAGCCACATCCTCTGAATTTCCTGATTTAAAAGTCTTCTTCTGCATATCATTGAAGTAAAGGCTAGATATTATAAGGCCCCACCAGATTGGCTATTGCTCCACCATGTTAGGATCATTTAACCAATGCGTTTCAAAAAAAAAATTTGCCTGATACCAGCAGAAAATAGAAACAGTATAAACTAAAACATTGTAAAACATGTTACAAAATCTACACCATGCTCAAAGATTCAAAGTACATTTATTATCAAAGTATGTATGCAATATACAATCCTGAGATTCATCTTCCCCACAGACAGCCACAAAACAGAGAATACAATGGACCACATTCAAAGAAAAAAATCAAACCCCCAACACGCAAAAGAACAAATCACGCAAACATCAAAAAAAGAGCGAAAAACACAACGTAGAAAACACCAAATCACAAAGTCATTGAACGAGTCCAGGCATATTCATTTCAGCTCAGTTCAGTTTAATCCAGTATCACACTGCTTGCCATCTGCAGGCCACAGCGCCAGTCCACCCTGATCAAAAATGAACAAAATAGCAACCAAAAAAAAAGGAGTGACAAGAAACCATAAATACATCATAAGGTGAACTAGAGTTCAATACTGTGCAAATTAAACCTTGCCCAAGGTCCAGCACCTTCCTCCACAAGCAGTGGGCAAGAGGGAGAGAAAAACCAGTCAGACGCAGATAGACAGCGCTGAACACCTGCCTGCCTTCCACTCTCATCCTTGTTGGTTTCAATCTTGCTCAACGCTTTAATCGGTGAGATCAGCAAAAAAATAGAGTCAATCGTGGTCTTGCGCCCATCCTGGCCCTTCGGTGTCCAGGAGTTTGAAACTTCACTGAACTCCTTTGGAGACAGCAAAGCGCGAGACTGCTCAATTGGCCCGAAAATGCACCACCAAAATGTAAATCACAGGCTCCAACAGTAACAGAACCACATTTGAAAGAAAAAGATGAAATAAACAAAATGAAAAAGGTAGTTTTGTGAACTATCTGAAGGATGCTGCCCTTAGTCATGTTCAATTAAAACTAAAACACACATATCACCTAGGAAAAATGGTTTCAGAGATTCAGTTTGTAAAAGTAATGGTGCTACCTAGTCTCAGGAGAACTCAAGGATTACTACCTAATAAACACAAAACCCTAACAATTAAATGTAATACAGCTGCAGAAATGAAATGGCATAGAAAGTAAATGCAGCAAACAGCAAGTGTACATAAATGAAAAATACTTATTTTAGAAAATATCTCGTTGTTTTACTCATAATACATATACTGCAAAGATGAACATCAATACCTAATTTGTGTTCAACTGAATTGGTTAAAAAACAGGCAAGACAGCCAATTGCATCTACTGAGTACAGCAGCATTACAGACACTATACTCAGTAGTGACAGTATTGTGGCATCCTTAACATTTAAAGTCCCACATAATATGATAAGAAACTTGTACTACAAGTACAGGGTTGAAATGTAATTGTAAGGGATGAAATTTAATGTACAAAAGCCTAGCACAGTTGTAAATGCAAATAAGTAGATAGTAATAGAAATTCAAAAATGAAAACAAATTAAGCTTTATAATGAAGAATAAATTTTACCTGTGGGCCTCATTCCAATTACCCTCCATCACCTATTTCTGCATACATGCGTAACAACATATAAAGGTGAAGTACAAGCACATCACAAAGCAGCTTGAAATTGCATACATCGTGCCTTCATTGATAGTTCTGAAGTTATTTGAGAACTTACCGGTAATTACTTTGAAACACAGAAACTATTTTATAAGTTCAATTAAATTTAAGTGTTACAAAACTAAGCTGCAAAAGAAAATGAAGTCTTTGATGTTCAGAATAAAATAAAATAAAAACAGCAATTGAACTGCACAAGGTCACACTAACATATCAGAAAGTGAAAATATTTAATAGTCTCAATGGAGGCCCCTCATCAGAAAATTTATTCCTGAACCATTCTTTTCCATTTCCTGGTTTTCCACCTTTTTCATTTACTATGTTTAGAACAGCTCCTTTCAAAAGAAAATGCTTTAACTTACCTTTTCAAACTTCATTTTGTCATTGAAGGTCAATGGAAAGATAGAAGGGAGAAATTTGGTTTTCTGGAATTTTCCTAACATGCATACACTGACGTAG
This sequence comes from Hemitrygon akajei, assembly GCF_048418815.1. Taxonomy (NCBI): domain Eukaryota; kingdom Metazoa; phylum Chordata; class Chondrichthyes; order Myliobatiformes; family Dasyatidae; genus Hemitrygon; species Hemitrygon akajei. The sequence goes on along the minus strand of NC_133135.1, from coordinate 46,657,032 downwards.
ACATCATCCTTTTCCGATAGGTATACTCCAGGACATGTAACCTATAATAAATTATTTCAAATGAATAGCATTACAATATTAATATAGATTAATAACCCCTAATAACTTTACCAACATTAATTGAAATCACTCATTTTGACAATATTGCAATGTTAATGCTTTAAATTATTCTTTTGGCAAAGCTTTTTTCACTTTCCATCCCTTCTTTTTATGGCAATTCTGTCTTTATGCTCATGACTTAAATTGCAATTAATAATGCTGATGAAAGATCGTATTAAACACTAAACTTGATAAATGTACATTTTCACAAACAAAAAAATTGAATACTTCATAGTTCAAACCTTGCAGTTCCTAAATGTTATCATAACAATATCCTTAAATATAGAAAGCAGTTTACAAACATTTATTGGATTTTCAATGAAAATAAAGAAAACTAGTTGCTGTGATTGGAATATTGCAGGTATCAATGAAATAATTGAAATGTATCCTCCAACTAGGTTTAAGATCAAACAAGCAAGGATAAAACCTTTTAATTGTTCAACTGATACAAAACATATTTATAATAATGAATTAAACCCTGCCTTCCCACTGCATTGTACCCCTACCAGTGTGCATACCACCCAAATCAGTCCACTGATAACACAATAGCCTCTGCCTTCTACTCAGTCTTCGCCCACTGGAGAATGGCGTCTCCTACATCAGAATATTGTTCATTCACTTCAGTTCAATGTTCAATATGATCATTCCTCAGAAGCTGATAGGTAAACTGTCCTTGTTGGATCTCAACACCCCCCTCTGTAACTGGATCTTGACTTCTTGATGGAGAGACCTCAAACATCTGTGTTGGCAGCAGCAAGATCTCTGGCTTTATCACACTGCACACCAGCACCCCCCAGGCTGTGTGCCCAGGCCACTGCTGTTCACACTCCTGACACATGACCGCACTGGTAGATTCAGTTCCAAATACATAGTACTGTGGTGCTCTATGACTCTCCAGAATAAGTACAGCCATCTCCTGACTTCTAAGCATTATCTCCTCAATACTGAGGTTAATCTGTTGCAGCATTAGAAATTCCTCCATTCAATACAATAATATTGTGCTCCATGCAAAATAATTAAATTTAATGGTTCTTGTGAAGCATTCATTTGGCTTTGCACCTTTCAAACACGTGATAATGCAAGCTCAGAGAAAACTGGTAGATACAGCACCTATTATGCCCCTTAAAAAATTCATCTTGTTGGGCCTGCCCCATATAGGGCACAGGCCAATCAAGCAAACAAAATCAAACAGCCAGACCACTCACAGACATGGAATCATACATATGGATCATCCTATGGGTGATCTGATGAAGGGCTTTTCTTCTCACAGATGTGTGCCCTATCCTGTTATATATCCAGGATTTTCTGATGAAGGGTGCTGAGGGTCTGTGAAGAGGTGTGACTGACGTAGATGTGGTGGTGGGCTTTAAGACTTCAGGGAAGCAACTGTTTTGAGTCTGTTGGTCCTGATGTGGATGCATCATAGCTCCTTCCATGATGGGAGTGGGACAAACAGTCCAACAGTAGGGTGGGTAGGATCCTGCACGATATTGCTGGCCTTTTTCTGGCACTTTTCTGTATATATGCCCTTGATGGTGCATGAGGGATGGTGCTAGTGATGCACTGGGCAGTTCTCTCTACCCATTGTAGAACCCTTCAACCTGTCGCAGTACAGTTTCTATGCCATACAGTGATGCAGCGTGCTAGGACGCTCTCAACTGTGCATCTGTAAAAAGATGCAAATACTGATGTGCGTAGTCCAGCTCTCTTCACTTTCTCAGAAAGTAGAGGCATTGGTGAACTTTCTTGATGTGGAGGGTGTGTTTTTGGACCATGAGAGGTTGTGTGAGATGTGCACTAGGAGGTGTTTGATCAGTTTCTACTGCCATATCACCAATGTCAAGAGGAGTGTGAATGGTGCAGAAGAGGATATATGCCTGGCATTAGACCTGGAGCTCCTCCACCTCCTCTCTACAGGCTGCCTGATCATTGTTAGTGATGAGCCCCACCACTGTTATGTCATCAACGAACTTGACAATGTGATTGCTTAGGTGTTTGGATCGTGCAGCCGCGTTTGAGCACAGTGTACAGCAGCAGGCTCAGCTTGGGTGGGGTGGGAGGGGGCGGCACCTGTGTTGTGGATGATGGGGAGGGAGGAAAGGTTGTGTATCCCGACTGCCTGAGGCCCGTTGGTTAGGAAGTCCAATACCCAGTTGTGCAGTGGTGTATTTAGATCAGAGTAGGAGTTTGCGCGTGGGGTGGGAGGGGGCGGCACCTGTGTTGTGGATGATGGGGAGGGAGGAAAGGTTGTGTATCCCGACTGCCTGAGGCCCGTTGGTTAGGAAGTCCAATACCCAGTTGTGCAGTGGTGTATTTAGATCAGAGTAGGAGTTTGCGCATCACGAAATGTGGGAAAAAGTGTTAAATGCCGAAATGAAATCCAGAAAGAGCTTTCTGAAAAGCGTCCTTGTTTTCTGGGTGTGTCAGGGCCAGGTGACTGATACATTATGTGGTCATACTATATCATCTGTAGTAGAGGGATTCTGTTCATTAGCATATTGCTGAATGTCTACTATTCCCTTAAGGATACTTGAAAAGCGTCCTCAGAATTAATCACGTCTCCAAATAAAATTAAGAAATCTAGTTCAACTGGTGAGCGGAAAAATGTTGGATCAGATAAGTGGGGGGGGGGGGGAACACTAATATTGGGGCAAAACGGCCTGTTTTCTGTATTAACAGCCGTCCTCAGGTTCCGAAACTCCCCGTTCCCCACAGTGCCTCATAATTAGATTAACAGCTCAGAACCCCAACTAAACAGCATTTTCCACATGATATTGATCTGAAATACGTCAATCAAACGGCAAACCAACCTTGACCTCGCCCACCCCTCCCCCATCCTTCCAGGAATGAAATACCACACCAGCCCAGTCGGCGTCCACACTCACCGCCTGGATTTTCAGATGCACGGTTAACTTCAGAACTTTTTTCGGCATTTTTCCCTCTGTTAAGAAACTTGTTAAATCGCAATCTCCGGAAGTTGTGGAGCAAACAACTACCAATCGAATCGCAATGTTACCACGTTGTCATGGTGTCTGGCCACAGCGTGACGCTACATAAAGGAAGTGACGTCTCGTTACCGACGGTACGTGGCGTCTGGTATTGTACAAGCACGTCTCGGTGTAAGCCGAGTCTGGTTGCTAGGTTCGCCTGCAGTCACTATAATAAATGGCAGTAATTAAGCCATACAACAGCAACTCACACAAAACGCTGGAGAAACTCAGCAGGTCAGGCAGCACCCATGGAGTAAAAAAAGCAGACGACGTTTGGTGGGATGGGGAGTCATCAGGGTTTTGCACCAAGTAAATTTGAAGACAGGGTGGAAGGTAAAATTGATTAAATTGACGAACTCAGCACGGATGCAGAGGAAGAGTGGGGAACGATAGCAGCGTAGGCTTTGAACTTGGACCATACTAAGTAGCCGACAGAAGGGCAAACAGCCAAGTCCCATGGCTACAGGAGAGAGAAAAAAAAAGCTCTGGAATCTTCAATGTGACAGCAAGATATTTAAAGAATGATACAACCCCTACTTTCAACTTATTAACACCACGTACATAGCAACAAGCTCCGAAAGAACAACCTGTCTGAGGGAAAAAGCCTGTTCACTCTTCGCAAATAATCACACCATTGACATAGTCTACTTATTCAACCACAAGAGTCCATTTAAAAGTGTTACTTTAGAAATTGCTAATCACTTATATTGAAATTTGTGCAATAATACTCTATTAAAGTGATGTAACATCACTGATGCTTCAGGTCCATTGAACCCAGCCGTTAGCCATACTGATGCTGTATCAAATCAAAGGTTCATTTTCAATTAATTGTCACAAGGCAGGGGAGAATAAATACAATTTCATGCTAATTGGCCCTTATCAAGATCATTCAATGCAGTATTGTGGAGGTCCAGTCTATCATGGCAGTTTTATTATTCCCTTCAACCCCATTCACCTGACTTGTCCCCATAACCTTTGACACCCTGACTAATCAAGAACCTATCAACTCCCACTTTAAATATATTCAACGACTTGGCCTCCACAGCCATCCAGGCATGAATTCCACAGATACCCTACTGTCTAGCTAAAGGAATATCTTCTCATCTCTATTGTAAATAGACAGCTCTCTATTCTGAGGCTGTGCCTTCTAGCCCTAGACTCGCCCACCATAGCAAACATCCTCTCCACATCCAATTAATATTCAATATTGAATAATATCCAAACTTCTAAGCAGGTACAGAACAGTCCCTGAACCATTAAACTTTCCCCATACGTCAATGCTTTCATTCCTGGATAATTCTTGTGAACCTCCTCTGGACTGTCTTCAATGCCAGCACCCTATTTCTTAGATATGGGGCCCAAAATTGCTCACAATACTTCACGTGCGATCTGCTAATGCTTATAAAACTTCACCGTCCTTCACTTCCTGACTGGGACACTTCAGTCAGTCTGGATTGGAGGCAGCATCTCCAACACCATCACACTGAACACAGGGGCCCCCCAGGGCTGTGTGCTCAGTCCACTGCTGTTCACTCTGCTGACCCATGACTGTGCTGCAACACACAGCTCGAACCACATCATCAAGTTTGCCGATGACACGACAGTGGTGGGTCTCATCAGCAAGAACGATGAGTCAGCTTACAGAGAGGAGGTGCAGCGGCTAATGGACTGGTGCAGAGCCAACAACCTGATTCTGAATGTGAACAAAACAAAAGAGATGGTTGTTGACTTCAGGAGGGCATGGAGCAACCACTCCCTGCTGAACATTGACGACTGCTTGGTAGAGATCGTTAAGAGCACCAAATTTCTTGGTGTTCACCTGGTGGAGAATCTCACCTGGTCCTTCAACACCAGCTCCATAGCAAAGAAAGCCCAGCAGCGTCTCTACTTTCTGCAAAGGCTGAGGAAAGTCCATTTCCCACCCCCCCCCCCCTCCATCCTCATCACATTCTACAGAGGTTGTATTGAGAGCATCCTGAGCAGCTGCATTGCTGCCTGGTTCAGAAACTGCACCACCTTGGATCGCAAGACCCTGCAGCAGACAGTGAAGTCAGCTGAGAAGATCATGGGGGTCTCTCTTCCCGCCATTACAAACATTTACACTACACGCTGCATCTGCAAAGCAACCCCACGCACCCCTCATACAAACTCTTCTCTCTCCTGCCATCTGGGAAAAGGCACTGAAGCATTCAGGCTCTCACGACCAGACTATGTAACAGTTTCTTACCCCAAGCTATCAGACTCCTCAATACCCAGAGCCTGGACTGACAGCAACTTACTGCCCTATTGGCTTGTTTATTATTTATTGTAATGCCTGCACTGTTTTGTGCACTTTATGCAGTCCTGGGTAGGTCTGTAGTCTAGTGTAGCTTTTTTCTATGTTGTTTTTACATAGTTCAGTGTAGTTTTTGCACTGTTTCATGTAACACCATGGTCCTGAAAACATTGTCTCGTTTTTACTGTGTACTGTACCAGCAGTTATGGTCGAAATGACAATAAAAAGTGACTTGACTTAACAGTACATCCTTGTTCTTATATTTCAGGTCCTCTCGAAACAAATGCTAACATTGCATTTGCCTTCCTTACCAGATGCAAATAAACCCTTAGGGAATCCTGCATGAGGAATCCCAAATCCCGTTGTACCTCTGATTTTTAAATTTACCCTGTTTAGAAATTACTTGCCCCTTGACCACATCCACATCCACAAACTTGGCCACAAAGACTCCAATTTCATCATCCAAATCATTAACATATAATGTGAAAAGAAGCAGTCCCAACACCAACCCCTGCAGAACACCACTAGTCACCGGCAACTAGCCAGAAAAGGCCTACTTTATTCCCAGTCTTTCCCTCCTGCCAGCAGCCAAACTTTTATCCATGCCAGTGTCTTACTTGTAAGATACCATGAGCTCTAATCTTGTTAAGCAGCGTCATGTGTGGCACCTTGTTAAAGGCCTTCTGAAAATCCAAGTAAACAATATCCACTGATTCTCCTTTGTCTACTTCTGGCTGTTAATTCATCAAACAATTCCAACAGATTTCTCAGGCAAGATCTCCCCTGAAGGAAACCATGCTGACTTTGTCTTGTTTTATCATGTGCCTCCAAGTACCCCAGAACCTCATTCATAATAATAGACTCCAATATCTTCCAACCATTGAAGACAAGCTAACTGGCCTATAATGTCCTTTCTTCTGCCTTATTCCCTTCTTAAAGAGTGGAGTAACATTTGCAATTTTCCAGTCCTCTGCAAACATTCTTGAAAGATCATTACTAATGCCTCCACAATCCTTTCACCTACCCCTACACCCTGGGGTGTAGTCTATCTGATCCAGGTGACTTATCTACCTTCAGACCTTTCAGATTGCCAAGCATCTTCTTGATAACAGCAAATATACTCACTTCTGTCACTTGACATTCTCGAATTTCTGGCATAGTGCTAATATCTTCCACAGTGAAGACTGATGCTTGCTAAGTTCACCTGCCATTTCTCTGTCCCCCTTTACTACCTCTCGTGTAATTTTCCAGTGGTCTGATATTTACTTTCACCTCTCTTTTACTCTTTATACATCTGAAAAACTTATGGCATCCTGTTTTATACTATTGCCTGTCTTTCCTTCATCTTTCATCTTCTCTATCTTTATGACTTTAGTTTTTGTTGCCTTCTGTCGGTTTTTAAAAATTTCCCAATCCTCTAACTTCCCACTAATTTTTGCTCTATTATACGCCCTATCATTTCCTCTCCTTTCTTTTGTGTATTTCCACCTTCAAAAAATCAAATTCTGAATGTCTGTAAAAATGGAGCCTGCTCTTAACCCTTGGATGGCCTGTAGAGCTTATGAGAATGATTATGTTTTGACTAACGTATTAGACTACTTTGAGGACTTTGCTAATGGAGTGGATGAGGTGACCCCAGAAGATATGATGTATTAGGACTCTCAGAAAGCTTTCAATTAAGTTTTAGCTAGAAAGTTGCTGAAGAACTTTATAACCTATTGAACAGGGGATTACATACCAGCACAGAATGACAATTGATTAAGTGATAGAAACATGGGTTTTTCTCACGTTCTTCATAGGTGGGCAGAGTGTGAACAGTGGAATACCAGAGGGATCAGAGGTTACTAGTCACAATCTATGTCAATGATTTGGCTGAAATGACTAAATGTAATTATTTTCAATTTTGCCTTTGGCACAAGATGCAAATGGATGCAAAGAGACTTAAGATGATATAGACAAGCTGAATGAGTGAGAAGCAACTTGGCAAATGGAATACTGTAGTTGAAAGAGCTTCCCTGTAAATGGTAGGGTAAGCAGAAATTTTAAGCATTTTTTAATTGCTGAGAAATTGAGAAATGTTCAAAAGGACTTTGGTGTCCTTGTACCCAAGTTACTAAAAGCTAAATTACAAATGTAGCAGATATCAGGAATGAAATTGGTATGTTGGCCTTTATGGCAAGAGGATTTGAATAAAAATTACATTTGTCTTAACACAGCAGTTACAGCTCTGTAGTTATATTGAATGATACAATTTTGAAGAAGGGGTCACTAACCTGAAGTGTTAACTCCATCTCTCTTTCTGCAGAATGTTGCCTGATCTACTGACTATTTCCAGCATTCTTTTTATTTCAGATTTCCAACATCTATAGTTTTTTTTTAAAATTGCTATTATATAGAGTCTTGACAAAACCAGACCAAGAGATTTAGGTAAAATGTTGCTTGCTTTTCCTGAAAAAAGAAGTGCTTGCTCTAGAGTCATAGAGAAGTACAGCACATAAATGGGCCATTTGGCCCATCTAGTCCATACTGAAAACATTTAAACTGCCTACTCCCATTGACTTGCACCAAGCCCATAGCCCTTGCTTTCTATATACCTATTCAAAATTTACTTAAATGTTGAAATTGAGTTTGTAATGGCAGCTCATTTCACACTCCCACAACCCTCTGAGTGAAGAAGCTTCTCTTCATGTTGTCCTTAAACTTTTTATATTGCACCCTTAATACACAACCTCTGGTTGTAGACCTACCCTATCTCAGTGGAAAAGCCTGCTTGCATTTACCCTATCTATACCCCAACATAATTTTGTATATCTCTATCAAATATCCTCGCAATCTTCTACATTCTAAGGAATAAAGTCCTAAACTATCAAATCTTTCCTTATAACTCAGCCCCTCCAGACCCAGCAATATGCTTGTAAATGTTCTCTGTACTCTTTCAACTTTACTTACATCTTTCCCGTAGGTAGGTGAAGAAAACTGCTCATGATACTCCAAATTAGGCCTCACCAACGCCTTATACAGCTTCAACATAACATCCCATCTCCTGTACTCAATATGTTGATTTATAAAGGCCCATGTGCCAAAAGCTTTCTTCATGACTCTATCTACCTGTGACGCCACTTTCAGTGAATTATAGACCTATATTTCCAGATCCATTTGTTCTACCGCACTCCTCAGGTCCCTACTGTTCACTGTGTAAGACCTTTCCTGGTTGGTCCTACCAAAGTGCAGCACCACGCACTTGTCTGCATTAAGTTCCATCTGCCATTTTTCAGCCTATTTTGCCAACTGATGCAAATCCCTCTGCAAGCCACGATAGCCTTCCTTGCTACTCAGTAGAACCCCAATCTTGGTATCATCGCATATTTATCGTACACACTCATGCCCCCATCTACATCAACGGAGCTGTAGTGGAGAGTGTATCAAACTTCAAATTCCTTGGTGTTCTCATTTCCAAGGATCTCACCTGGTCCCTGAACTCCTCCACCCTGATCAAAAAGGTGCAACAGCGCCTTTATTTCCTGTGGAGCATCAAGAAAGCTCACCTCTGTCCCAGGATACTGATGGAGTTTTACCGCTGTACCATTGAGAGCATACTCACCAACTGCATTTCAGTGTGGTATTGCAGTTGTCCTGTATCAGACCGCAAAGCACTCCAGCAGGTGGTGAAAATTGCCCAGCGGATTATCGGCACCCAATTGCCCACCATTGAGAACATCTACCATAAACACTGCCTGGGCAGGGTGAAAAGCATTATCAAGGATGCATCTCACCCTAACCATGGACTTTTTACTCTCCTCCCATCCGGTAGGTGCTACAGGAGCCTCCGCTCCCGCACCAGCAGGCTCAGGAAGAGCTTCTTCCCTGAGGCTGTGACCCTGCTGAACCTCACATCACAGCGCTAAGCAGTATTGCACCCATATTGTACTGTCTCAGTACTTTCATATTTGTGTGCAGTAGCACTGGACTTGTTTCCACTTGGAATAATTTACTTATTATTATTTAATTATTTATGGTTTTATATTGCTATATTTCTACACTATTCTTGGCTGGTGCGACTGTAACGAAATCCAATTTCCCTCAGGATCAATAAAGTATGTCTGTCTGTCTGTCTGTCTGTCTGTCTGTCTGTCTGTCTTACTCTTTATTCGCAGTTATTTTGTAAATAATACTACTCTTTTGCACCTGGTTAGATGCTAACTGCATTTCATTGGCTTTGTATCTGTACTTGGCACAATGACAATAAAGTTAAATCTAATCTAATTTAACCTAATTTTGCTGCTCCAGTTAACCACATAGCCATCCAGATCATTGATAAGGATGATGAACAACAAAGGATTCAGCACCAGTCCCTCTGGCACTCCACTAGTCACAGGCCTCCAGTCAGAGAAGCAACCATCTACTATCACTCTCTGACTTCTCCCACAAAGCCAGTCTTATCCAATTTACTGATTCATCTTGAATGTTGAGCAACTGTACCTTCTTGACCAACCTCCCATGCAGGACCTTGTCAAATGTCTTACTAAGGTCCATGTGGACAACATCCACTGCTTTGCCTTCATCCACTTTCCTGGTAACTTCCTCAAAAAACATTGTAAGATTGGTTAGACATGACCTACCATGCACAAAGTCATGCTGACAATCCTTATTCAGCCTATCTCTATCCAAATACTCATATATCGTGTCCCTTAGGATACCTTACAATAACATTCCTGCAACTCTAGTGCAAGGGTTCTCAAGCTTGTATGGACCCCAACATTAACCAACGTGTCCATGGGCCCCAGTTTGGAAACCCCAGCTCTAAAAAGAGTGCAGCAATGATTCATGTAACTGGGTTTGAGGAAGGCAAGTCTGTCATATAAGGAAAAAATAGGCTAGGCCTCTATTTTTTAGAGCCAACTCTTGCTCTCAACTCACCTTCACATTCCAAATACCAATTCAGTCCTTTCCTATTTCACTTTTTCAACATGTTTGGAGATTACTTGGTCCATAAGGTTTCTTTTTAATCCCATTTTCAGCTTCACACAAAATGAAGCCTCCAAATAGATTTCACAGTGGTCACTTACCTGTTTACCATGGTCTTATTTTGCCAATAAAGATTTCATCAATATGTATTATTCACCCAAGGCATGAGAAAAAGGGTCTTCCTTCTGTGGTATTATTTTGCGTTGATAAACTGCTTCCTTCTTTCTACAAATGCAATTTGCATCTAATTGAATAGTAAAAGAATCCAAGGAACCATTTTTTTTAGCTTGTAATGCATGTGTAAAAATATAAATCAGTGAAATCCAAGGGTCTCAATAAACTATACTGCCCCCACAGCTCCAAAGAAATCAAAATCTTGTGAAAGGCAAGTATCACTTTCTCCTTTCATCACTCTTGCTAAAATTTTTTCTGTCCTCAGAGTCGATTATCACAACAGCCTCTTCAGTATATAAGACCATAAGATATAGAAGCAGAATTAGGCCATTTGGCCCATCAAATCTGCTCTGCCATTTCACCATGGCTGATCCAATTTTCCTCTCAGCCCCGATCTCCTGCCTTCTTCCCGTATCCCTTCATGCCCTGACCAGTCAACAATTGATCAAACTCTGCCTTAAATCTACATAAAGACTTGGCCTCCACAGCCACAGATTTCACAGATTCACCACCTTATATAAACAGTACAAACAACATACTTTTTAGCAATTTTCAGTTTGTGTTTCTCTAAGTCCAGAGCCATTTATCTTTTCACTGTCACCTGACAATCAGAAAATCTTGATAATAATGCAATTACAATATTTCATAAAAGTTTCTTAAATATTTATTCTATCCACAGCTCCCAAGCCATTGTTGCCTGCTGCTCTAGCTATTGTTGCTCTTAACCCCTATCAGCTGAGTACATGTTCAGTGGGAAAGGCAATTCTCTAGAGTTGTTTAAAAGAGATCATTAACTAGCTTCAGTTGGCTGAAAGTTGATTTTTGTTGGTTGTTGCACCAATTCTACAAGTGTTTGTGCTTTCTAGAGCTGTTTATATTCACAAAGGTCATAGGCAGTGGTAATGGTAACCAGTGAAACGCTCTGTCATCATAATTGCTTTTGTCCGAGCCTTAAATTAATTCATTAATCTGCATTCAAGTGGAATAAATCACTGGCAGAACGAAGAGAGGATGACAAGCTGGTAGAAAGAGGAGGGCAGAAATATTTCTGTGGGCTTGAGGTATAATGAGCTTGTTGGAGGCATATGAGCTGTGCACAATATTCAAAACGCAAGCAAGGCCTTTCAGAACTTTATGGCAGGTTTCAGACACCACAGTTTATTAGAAACATGGCAAAGATTTATACAAAGAAATTAGGTCACTGTGAGAGTGTCTATTGTGTGAGTGGGCCAGTGTTAGAGTGGAGAGTTTGAGATTTTGGCACAAAGAGGTGGAGGTAAGGTAAGTTTTTGTTAAGTTTCTTTCTTTCCTTGTCTATTAGGCATAGATAGAGTAGTGAAAATAGATCTACGGTTAGTGGTATATTCTTCATGTCAGATGTGAGAGTTCTGGGAGACCTCCAGTCTCCCTAATAACTATATCTGTGTGAAACACATCTAGCTACAGATCCTTGCAGACCGTCTTAGGGAACTGGAACTCCAGCTGATACGGGAGAATGAGGAGGTGATAGGTAAGAGCTACGGTGGTAGTCACACCTAAGTTGCAGGATAGCTGGATGACTATCAGGAGAGGGAAAGGGAATAGGCAGGCAGTGTAGTGCACCCTGTAGTTGAGTTGATCCCCTCAGTTACAAGGATACTGCTCTGGATACTGTTGGGGGAGACCAGCTACCAGGGGAAAGCTATCACAAGATCTCTGAAACTGAATCTGGCTCCGTGGCTCAGAAGGGAAGGGGGAGAAGAAGAGTGCAATGGTGATAAGGGATTCAATAGTTGAGGAGCAGAGAAAAGATTCTGTGGACATGAAAGAGACGCTTGGGTGATATGTTGCCTCCCTAATTCCAGGGATATCTCAAATTAGGCCCGTGATTTCTAAAGGGAGAGGATAAGCAACCAGTACTCATATTGGTACTAATGACATAGGTAAGAAAAGGGATGAGATCCTGAAGAGAGAATTAGGGAGCTAAGTAGGAAGCTGAAAAGCAGGATCTTAGGCTAGTAATCTCTGGATTTCTGCCCATGCCATGAGTCAGTGAGGCAAAGGCAGAAATCCTGAGATTACTAGCCTTCGGGTGTTTATTCCTGAGTAAGAAAATAGTGATTTGGGAGATGAATGTGTGGCTGAGGAACTGTTGCAGGGGGCAGAGTTTCAGATTTCTGGATCATTGGGATCTGTTCTGTGGAAGGTATGATCTGTACAAAATGTACTGGTTACACCTAAATTTCAGGGGGACTAATATGCTTGTAGGCAAGTGTGCTAGAACTATTAGGGAGGGGTTAAACTAGTTTGGATGGGGTATGGGCACTGGGGTGATATGTCAGAGAATGGGCAGGTATCTATGGGAAGTGAGCGAAGAGAATATTGTGCCTTTGGCGTTGATCTTTGTCTCCTTACTGGTCACAGGGATAGTACCAGATAACTGGAGGTTGGCAAATGTTATTCCTTTCTTCAAAAAATTGAGTAGGAATAACCCAGGAATTATAAACTAGTAAGTCTTACTTCAGTGATGGGCAAATTATTGGGAAAGATTCTTATAGACAGGATTTATGAGCATTTGTAGAAACATAGTATGATTAGGGATAACCAGCATGGCTTTGTGAAGTGCAGGTCATATCTCACAAATCTGACTGAATTCTTTAAGGATGTGACAAAGCACATTGATGGAGGTAGAGTAGTGGGTATGGTGCTAGGCATTTGATAAGATTCCCTCTGGTAGGTTAATTCAGAAAGTCACGAGGCATAGGATCCAGGAAAACCTGGCTGTGTAGATTCAGCATGGCATGCCCATAAAAGGCAAAGGGAGGTTGTAGATGGAATGTTTTCTGTCTAGAAGTTGACCCATGGTGTTCCACTGGGAACTATTCTGGGATTCCTGCTCTTTGTGATATTTAGAAATAACTTGGATAAGGAAGTGGAAGGGTGGATTAGGAAATCTATAAATAACATTAAGATTGGTGGAATGGTGGATAATGTAGAGGATTGTCATAGGTTATAACAGGGTTTTGACAAGATGCAGAGCTGAGCTGAGAAGTGGCAGATGCATTTCAACCCTGGAAAGTGTGAAGTGATTCATTTTGGAAGGTTGAATTTGAAGGCAGAATAAAGGGCTAATGGCAGGATTCTTGTCAGTGTAGAGGAACAGAGGGATCTTGGGCTCCACACCCACAGGTCTCTCAAAGATAGATCTGGTGTGTCGGCTTTCATTAGTTGGGGACTTACCGGGTAGTTCAAGAGCCACGAGTTAATGTTGCAGCTCTAAAACTCTGATTTGACCACACTTGAAATATTGTATTCAGTACTGGTCATCTCATTACAGGAATGATGTGGAAGCTTTAGAGGGGATACAGAGGAGGATGCTGATGGCTAATACAAGGGGGCATCATTCTAAGGTGATTGGAGGAAAGAATAGAGCAGATGTTGGAGGTAAGTTTTTACGCAGAGAGTGGTGGGTGTGTGGAATGCCCTGCTTCGAGTGGTGATTGAGGCAGATACAGTATATTAGGGACACTTTAGATAAGTACATGGATGATAATGGAGGTCAATGTAGGAGGGAAGAGTTAGCCTGATTTTGAAAAAGGTTAAGAGGTCGGCACAGCATGGTGTGCCAAAGGACCTGATCTGTACTGTTCTCTATGTTCTCTGAAATGTTCTCAGCAGGACACATTATCCGTTCAGGGTGTTCAGGTGCCTAAACCTCCATACACTGTGAATGACATCCACACTTGAGGATGTCCTCACCAATATCAACTACCCACCACAGCCGTGATGGCTACATCAGAAAACATGTGGCCTCCCCGATGCCTGTCAAGACCAGTTTTATACATTGGACCACCAAGCAGGAACTAGAGATATTTAAATCACCTGCAATTTGTTGAATTGTTGAAAACGGTCTGAATACATTTCACCAGAAACCCGCACATAGAAGAAGCATGCTGTTATGTGAGGCACATGGGCTTCCCATGGCACTGTTGGCATATATTGCTTTGTTGGATTCCTGATTGGTCAGGATATGAAGGAATATGGGGAGAAGGAATGAGATTATGGCTGAGAGGAAAATTGGATCAGTTATAATGAAATGGGGAAGCAGACTCGATGGGCCAAATGGCCTAATACACCTCCTATATCTTATAGTCTTATATTCATTCAAAAGTGAAAAGTTCCTATTTCATCAGCATCCAGATTGCATACAACTACATGTGGTGCATCATGCAGTTCAGACTCGATATCCTTGCATTAATTATACTACCTATATTTATAGCAGTTTGTTTACCATGAGGATTTGAGCAAACAGGATTTAGAAGCATTTGAAGAAACCTAGTCTGATTAGTAATAGTCAACATAGCTTTGTGTTTGGCAGGTCATGCCTCACAATTTTAAATGAATTCTTTGAGAATGTGACAACGCACATTGTTGAAGGTAGAGTATATGGATTTTAGTAAGACATTTGAAATGATTCCTCATGTTAGGCCCATTCAGAATGACAGGAGTCATGGGATCCAGGGAAAATTCATTGCATGCTTCCAGAATTGGCTTGCCCATTGAAGGCAGAGGGAGTTCGTAGATGGAGCTTACTCTGGTAACTAGTGGTGTTCTGCAGGAATCCGCACTGGGATCTCTACTCTTTGTGATTTTTATAATTGACATGGATGAGAAAGTGGAAGGATGTAGATGACATGAAAGTTGGTGGAATTGTAGTTTGTGTAGAAGGTTGTCGTAGGTCACATTGGGACAGTGAAAGGATAGAGAGCAGGGCTGAGAGGTAGCAGATGGAGTTCACCCTGGAAAAGTGTGAAGTGATTCATTTTGAAAGGTGGAATTTGATGACAGAACACAAGATTAATGGCATGATTATTGACAGTGTGAAGGAAGAGAGGGATCCACAGCCATAGATCCCTCAAAGCTGCTGTGCAAGTTGATAGGGTCATTAAGAAAACATATGATGCATTGGCTTTCATTATTTGGAGCATTGAGTTCAAGAGCTGCGACGTAATATTGCAGCTCAAAAAACCCTGGTTAGACCACACTTGAAATATTGTAACACACACAAAATGCTGGAGGAACCAGGCAGCTTCTATGGGAAAGAGTAACCAGTTGATGTTTCGAACTGAGACCCTTCAGCAGTCCTGATGTAGAGTCTCGGCCTGAAAGATAGATTGTTTACTCTTTTCCATCAATGCTGTCTGGCCTGCTGAGCTCCTTCAGCATTTTGTGTGTGTTACTTTGATTTCCAGCTTCTGCAGATGTTCTCTAGCTTGCAACTGTTATGAATGTACCACAGCTCTGAGGGGCCAAAGGGTGCGGGACCAGCCCCCTCCTTCCGGAGAATCACAAGATCGCTATTAATATGGGTCTTGGACCCAGGAAATGAGAGACAATGCAACGGATTTGACCATTGTTCTTAGAGACACCTGTGTGAATTGCAACTCTATAGTACGTGCCAGCTATCAGGGACATGGACCCCCTCAGGCAATGTGGGGTGGGGATTGTATCACCCTACCTTGATTGACATCTACAAATCTGTCAGTCACGATAAAAAGGGGACTGCAGGAGGCAGTACCCCAGTGACGCACCAGAAGGACACACCATCGCTCATCGCTCCAGTGATGACGGGAAACTGTTCGGGAGCCACGTGTGGTTCGTTTCCCCTAGCTTGGGGAACGAGTGGCTGATAACACCGAAAAGGACTTCGAACTGACAACGGGGAACCCACGTTCCCGATTCAATGATTTGAGTCCAAAAGGCTGGCAAGTTTATTTTCTCACCAAAATTCTTTCTCTCTCCAACCAGTGAAAACCCAGCGGTCCCCAAACGGCTAAAAAGCCTTCATGAACTGGCGAGACTTTTATATTTCCATTGGACAATATTTTTACCCCTAGACCAAACGATAGAGCCACTTATTGTTGATTATTACTATACCCGCGCTTTAGATTGAGTATTGACGACGTATATTATCTGAATGTTTGTATTAACCTTACTTTTGTGCCCCTTTATAAATAAAAACGTTTAAAAATAGTACCAACAGACTTCAGCGGACCTCTCTATCTTTGCTGGTAAGTGACCTAGTTACGGGGTTCGTAACACAACAATGTGCTAATTTCTGGTTGCCTTATTATAGGAAGGATGGAGGCACTTTAGAGAGGGTGTAGAGGAGATTAGGAATTAGAGAATATGTTTTATGAAGATAGGTTGAGTAAGCTAAGACCTATATTGTGCTGTAGAGTTCTAAAGTATGTACTATGTTCAAACATCTAAATTGTAAAGGTAAGAATTGGACAATAAAATTTAATTAGTTACAACATAGCTCTTGACTAGGAAGTGTAAACCATACATTCATTTGGAGCATGTATTCAATAAAAGCTAAACGATGATGGAGCAGAATTATTGAAGCATTGCTCCTGTGGCATCCTACAGAGTGGCTGCCAAGATTCATTTGATCTATGTACACTTTACGATCGTCATTAAGAAGGTACAAGTATATAGAGGATAAGTGAGCAGAAGAAAAAATGAGGAAAAAAAGGTGGAGGAGAGGAAAACATCTTAGAAAGGCCCCTTTCCAAATATGATGTTAATAAGTGCAATCTGTATTCTTCATTCACCAATAGTTCACACCTTCTCTGTTGCATCATCACAACTTTAGTTTATATTGTCAGGGATAGCGAAGGATTAGCTGGCTGTTGGACTGGCAGTCACAGCAGGTAGCACTGAAACTGCCATTTACCGAACATCAATGGTAATTTATGTAAAGCCTTCATGAATGCAGTCTAATGTGAGATAAGCTTATTTGCAAGAAAACACTCATGTTTTACATATTTTGGAACTCTGGACCTAGCAGGCTCATCTTTAAAATCCATCACAGAATCAACTGATCTCTCCTCTTTGGCCTTCAACAGTTCTGAAGGTTAAAGATCAGAATTACATCTGATCTTTCATTCAGGGCCATTGCAGATGTCAGAATTAAAAAATAAATTAAGTAGTTTTCAGACAGGAGTGGCCTGCACCCAAGGCAAGTGGAAAGGTTACTGAGGTTCCAGCTACTGGAGTCACATTTAATTTCTTCTGCAGGGAATTCAAACATAGACATTGTGTGTACCAGTGGAGAAAACAACAGATAGATAAGCTTACTGCATTGACAGAAGGTCTACATTCGATATCAGGAGCTTAAAGAAGTCCTACAGCAAGATTGCACAAAGCTTTGCTGAAGCCTGGAACCCATTGGAACTGATGGACAAAACGAGGGATTCCACCTGAAATCAAGAAATAGCTGCGAAGGCTATGGGCCCAGACAAAATGACAGCAATAGCCCTGAAGACATGTGCTCCAGAACATGCCCCGTCACTAGCCAAGTTGTTCCAGTAGAGCCACAACACCAGCATCTACCCAGCAATGTGGAAAATTGTCCAGGTATGTCCTGTACACAAGAAACAGGACAAGTCCAACCCAGCCAATTGCTGCCCTATCAGCCTACTTTCAATCATCAGCAAAGTAATGGAAGGGGTTATCAACAGTGCTATCATACAGCACCTACTCAGCAATAACCTGCTTACGGATGCCCAGTTTGGGTTCTGTCAAGGCCACTCAGCTCCTGACCTCATCACCTCCTTGGTGATGAGCTAAAGAGCTAAACACGAGTGGTGACATGAGAGTGATAGCCCTCGACATCACGGCACCATTTGACCAAGAGTAGAATCAAGGTGCCCTAGCTAAAATGATCCAGGAATAGAAGACATGTTTAGATGTATTTCCAGGATAATGTTGGACTTGGAGATAAAGTTGCAAGAATTAGCACATGCTGAAGCTAGGTCAAGAGAGTTTTAGGGGCATTAAAAAACATAGCAAGTTGCAGCAATGTATTGTGTACGTGGTAGACCCCGATGCCATGTTGTGCCCTTGTTGAAGGGCAAAAATGTTTAGGATTGTGACACAGGTGATAATGAAATAAGCTGTATCCTTTTGGATAATGTCAATCGTCGTGAGTATTTTGGAGTTGCATTCATCCTAAATTGTCCTGATTCATGACTTGCAGGTAGTGGAAAGATTTGGGGGAGAGGTCAGGAGTTAAGTCACTTGATACAGATTCTGATGTTCTCTTGTAGTCACAGATACTATATGGCTGGACTAGTTAAGTTTATAATTAATGGTAACACCTAGCATATTAATGCCTGCAGATTTGGTGAGTGTTCTTTTGACATGTGTGAGTAAGAAGTGGATAGACTCCTCTTGTTGAATGTTCTTGTCTAGTTCCATGTTTGTGTCCATGACATTGCAATTAAAAGCATTACACTCTATGGATCCATAAATCATTGAAAATAATTGGGGGAAAGCATATCCCACAGGAGAATTTTTGCTTTCCCAAAATCATAACAAAGTCTCTCCATGCTGAAAACATGTGACAAATCAAGAAGTCTCAGCCTGAAACATTGACTGCTCATTTCCCTCCATAGATGCTGCCTGACCTGCTGAGTTTCTGCAGCATTTTGTATGCTTTGCCCAAGATTTCCAGCATCTAAAGAAATCGCCCATATCTGCATCATTACAGCTTTTTGGAGAATATAGTATGTGGCAACTTGATTAATTTAGATTATTTTTCTTGAACATTTACCAAAAGCAGCAATTTGTTTTTATTCTGTTCTTGATTTTGAGTGTGATCCCACAATGTTGCAACTATCATTATTCTCTCTTCACTGACTATTAGTATCAAGCATGCCATGGTAAAGAATAACAGAAAGGAAAACCAAGTCTTGGATTTATTAGATCTTTCATCAAATGTCTCAAAATATTTCAGATTATAACTTTGGTTCAGTGACTGTTGTTATATACAGTTACATGGCAATTCATTTTGTTCTCCAAAAGAGCCCATAGCAAAGAAGCCCGTGACTAGTTGATCTATTTTTGGTGAGGATTAAAACTCCATGCTTCAATAATCTCATCATATTCCTCTGGATGTGATATATAAAAAACAGGCAGGCATATAGCTTGCAATGTTAATTTGGTTTGGCCTTCTAGTGTAACATCACATTAAAAATAGCACTTCTAACAATTCAGCAATCTCATAACATCATACTAGAGACTCAGTCTAAATTAAAAATCATAACTGCAACTTTCTGGGCAAGGAGTATTTGCTATACACCCAATTTCACACAAGCTATCCTCAGGCTCTTTTTAATACTGGCAACAGAATTAATATGTCAATATGTGGTCATATTTATTGGTGTGAACCCATGACTAAATAACTGTAATTATAAATTTATTTTACCCTTATCCTCAAACAATTAATTAGAGATATAATACTTTAATCCCACATTCAAGTAAGGGAAATTGCCTTAATCTACCTTAAAATTTCCTTCTGTATTTGTTTTTCTTTGGAGATAAGCATGTAAATTGTGAAAATAATACTTACAGTCTCCCTCTACACTTCACTAATATGCTTTCTTAATGTGACTTATAAAAAGTTTCTTGAAAATACTACCTGGCACAGGGAGAGGGAATAGTCCCTCTGTGTAATAGCAAGCTGGTTTATGAAAATGCAACAAAGGGAAATGTTTGGCTTTTGAATATAAATGAGGTATATTGAAAGTAAAATAGAGTTAGTGAAATATAGTTTGATGTTATCCTCTCCAGTACTGTCAAATCACATTTCAAATATAGATGAGAATTTTGAAACAGCAAGTAATTTTGTTCTTTTTTAAGTGAGGCTTTTTTTTTTATCAAGTCTCAACAATAAATTGTGCACTTAATTGCTGTAGATATAAATTAAAAACACAAATAAGTTAAGAAGAAATGTTGCTTCTGAAAAAATAAAATCAATTCAACCAAAAATGTTGTTCATCATTGTAAATAAAATTGCCTTATAGGATATTTTGAAATATGTTAAGTATAATAACTCAGCTAATGAAATATGAACAGATTTATAGGTTATCATTGTCAGTTGAAGCTAATAAGTTATAAATATAATCGTTTATCAACCTTTTTAAACTATTAGAAACATAGAAAACCAACAGCACAATACAAGCCCTTCAGCCCACAAAGCTGTGCCAAACATGTCCTTACCTTAGAAATTACCTAGAGTTACCCATACCCCTCTATTTTACTAATCTCCATGTACCTGTCGAGGAGTCTCTTAAAAGATCCTATCGTATCTGCATCCACCACCGTCGCCAGCAGCCCATTCCACACATTCACCACTCTCTGCATTAAAAACATCTCCTCTGTACCTACTTCCAAGCACCTAAACACTGTGCACTCCCGTGCTGGCCATTTCAGCCCTGAGTAAAAGTCTCTTGACTATTCACACGATCAATGCCTCTCATCATCTTGTACACCTCTATCAGGTGTCCTCTCATCCTCCATCGCTCCAAGGAGAAAAGGCCGAGTTCACTCAACCTATTCTCATAAGGCATGCTCCCCAATCCAGGCAATATCCTTGTAAATCTCCTCTGTACCCTTTCTATGGTTTCCACATCCTTCCTATAGTGAGGCGACCAGAACTGAGCACAGTACTCCAAGTGGGGTCTGACCAGGGTCCTATATAGCTGCAACATTACCTCTCAGCTCTTAAACTCAGTTCCACAATTGATGAAGGCCAATGCACCATATGCCTCATTAACTACAGAGTCAACCTGCGCAGCAGCTTTGAGTGTCCTATGGACTTGGACCCCAAGATCCTTCTTGCTTAAATGAGGTACTGCCTTTATAATTAGACTCAGAAGGGAATAAAATCCTGTTCATTGGCCATGTTGATTATTAATACAATTAATGCAATTAACAACATTTCAAATATTAATTATTCTGAAGAAAATATGCAGTCGGCTCCATGACCAAATTGCTGAACAAGCATTAATCTCATCCATAGTCACTGTTGTGTCCTTATCCCAATATGCTTCAGGAAATTAAGTCATTCTAAACTAGATAATAGAATTTACAAATTCTGGAGCATCTGGACGGTAAATACACCTATATCAGATTATAGTTATTGGCCACACTTCTGCGTTTAATACTGCCATTCCAAGCAAACTTATGACCAAATTCCGGACCCTGGAAGCCAATGCCTCCCTTTGCAACAGGATTCTTGATTTCCTGACCAACAGACTGCAATCAGTAAGAATAGGCAGCAACACCTCGGCCACAATTATTCTAAACACTGGAGCTCCAGAAGGTTGCGTCCTTGTGTCTACACAAGTCTACTCCTTGTGCACTCATGACAGCGTGGCCAAATTCTGTTGTAGCTCCATTTACAAGTTTGCAGATGATGGGTCCATAGTGGGCCACATCCATAGTTGGAGTACAGCAACAAAATTACAAGGTATCAGGTCAACAAAAGAGCTGGTTACTGACTTTAAAAAGTGGGGGCAGAGCACATGGTCCTGTCTACATCACAGTTTTGAGGTTGAGAGGTTGAGAGCTTCATGTCCCTAGATATGAACATTACCAAAATCCTGGCCTGGTCAAACCAGTTTGGTGTCATGGCCACAGAAGCTCATCAATGCCTCTACTTCCTCAGGAGGCTAAAGAATTTTGACATGACAGCTAACATTGATCCTTACCAATTTTTCTCAATGCACCATAGAAAGCATTGTCTGGATGCTTAATGGCTTGGTACGGCAACAGCGCTGCACTTGACCACAAGAAATCGTAGAGAGTTATGGACACAACTCAGCACCTCAGAGGAACCAGTCCCCCCACCTCTACAGACTCTGTCTACACTTATTGTTACCTCAGTAAAACAGCCAACATTATCAAAGAGCCCACTCAACC
Source organism: Hemitrygon akajei (assembly GCF_048418815.1). Lineage (NCBI taxonomy): Eukaryota > Metazoa > Chordata > Chondrichthyes > Myliobatiformes > Dasyatidae > Hemitrygon > Hemitrygon akajei. The sequence goes on along the minus strand of NC_133135.1, from coordinate 46,634,778 downwards.
CATCAGCAGAAGACACAAAAGTCTAAAAGCAAATGCCACCAGGCTCAAGGAGAGCTTCTATCTCACAGTTATTAGACTCTTGTATGATAAGGTGGACTCCTGACCTCTCAATCTACCTCATTATGATCCTGCACTCTATCTTTTACCTGCACTGCACTTTTTATGTAGCTTTTACACTTGGTTCTGCACTGTTATTGTTTTACAATCTAGCCCAGTGCACTGTGTAATGATTTAACTGTATGATCAGTATGCACAACAAGCTTTTCACTGTATCTTGGTATGTGAGACAGTAATAAACTAATACCAACCTTTATTTAAATCTGGCTGAAAATGCAATTTATAAGAAAAGCAATAAAATTAAAAAATCTTTTAATACATGAGCTAAAAATTAAGCACTAAGTATTTCTGAACCTATTTTTCTTTATATTTAAAAATATATATGTTAACTTATTTGCAACTATTTATGTAGTTTAACTATGTAGTTTAAAACATAATTAAATATTTCCTAAGCATCTTGTCTTGATTGGCATTGTTTGTAAGATACCAACTGCAACAATTTTTCCCAAAGCTTTAGATCTAATACAAAAAAGCAAGAACGATCTAAATTTAATATATCACAAAGCTGTGTGACATGACTTCTTTAGTAATTAAGCAGCAGAGTATATTATTAAATAAAAATACTTTTCATGGAATTTCTATTTATTTATTGAAATGAGGACAGATAGACAAACCTGTAAAATAGATTGCAATTATTAGTCATGGGCATACAAATTCTGCATACAGACAACAAAAAAGGAATAAATATTTTCAAGCATTGCCTGCTTTTAGTATGCCTTGTGATGATTACATTCTTTAGTGCTTACTGATATTCACAATAAAATACTGGTAAAGACAAGGATGCAAATAAATCGCAAATAACACTGAAATGAATTGTACTGTTAGATGTTTCAATGCCACTGCAACTTTTGTCGCCGTAAACAATCAGGAAATACAAGGACAATGCTGATAAAACCCTCCCATATATTCAACAGTGACAGTCTGCTTTCTAATCAATGCTGTTGGAGGTCAATGTAATGAAGGGATGTGTTACATTAATTATTATCTTGTGACATGAAAGGCATTTACCTTGCTTGTACATTTGGAAAATACTGCTGATAAAGGAACCCATAAAAATATTCTTTTGGATGATATTCAAGGGCTAAAAATAAACTTGGTAAGGTCGTAGACAAAATCATTGAGGAGGCAGGCTGGGTTATCAAAATTGCAACATTTATTTATTTTTAATGTGTGTTTCTTATTACTGAGATTTTAAAAAAAACATTAAAATGTTCTGGAGTATAGCCAACATAGAATCATGTTAATTTCCAATGAGAAAGAAAATGTTGTGTCTCTGTCAATTGCAAAAGAGATCTGCAGCCTAGTCCCACTTTCCAGCCAGCACTAAGTTCAGAGCCGGCAGGTAACAGTTCTCCTAGTACACATTCAAAGACTGTTGAAATGTGATGATGATTTCTGCTTTTATCATCCTTTCAGGCAGCAGATGAACAAAAGTCTCTGATTCTTCCATCAATTATTTTAAATTTATGCCCTTTAGTTTTTGACCCAAATGCTGAAGAAAACAGGTCCTTTCTATTTACTGCAACAAAACATCATTAATCAAATCAAGTTTAATTATCATTCAACCATGCGTGGATACAGCCGAAACAAGACAGCGTTCCTCTGGGGCCAAGGTGCCAAACATACACAGCACATTCAAATAGCGAGAGAGAAAAAACAGTCATGCAAGGAAACACATATTCAGTCCCACAAATTGATGGTCCAGTTCCCGGCAATCCAGCCTGTCATTCCACTGATCGAACACAGGAGGGCAGCACCAGTGGTAGAGGCCAGTCCCCAACCAGGCATGGATGCTAAGCTATACCACCTCCTGTGACTCCTCACCTGGACAGCAGCAGCAGCAAGCCCCTGGCTTGAGGCTTAGTCCTTGTTACAACCAAGGCCACACTACTGCTTTGCCATTCAAACAACCAACCAAGGGAAAAAGGCCTGCGGCATCTCATGTTATCAATATCCAATAGGGTCTTGCAATCACAAGAGAAACTTCCAGGGAAGTTACCCCCAGTTACACGCATACCACCTTTGCGCACCAACTCTGATGCAGGCAGAAACACAGTCTGCACCAAGGTTAGCTCCGCCAAACCCAATCCGGCTCCTCTGACCCATCGGCTGGTTCATCCTTCTGCGGCCCGCCAGCTGGCTCCCATGGCACGTTGGCCAGTTACTCCAAACAACGAGCAGCTTGTTGATGTGATAGACCTGCTGTACCTCTAGTTCTGGGAGTCCAGAACAGTCTTACAATCATAAAAAACACATTTATCAAAATAAAGAATACTGTTGACTGGCCTGCAAGAGGCCACTGCATCCAAACATATCGCCATCTTCTGTTCTAAAGAAAATCTCCTTCAGGTGCATCATTTCTTTCCTACTAATATAATAACCAAAACTTTATGCATATCTCAAACAGTGCTGTATGCAATTCCTGTATAACCTCACTGTTTTTGCAGAGTCACAGAAACAAATGGCTCAGATCACAGGGCCCATGAAGTTTGAATTAACCATCAAGCCCTACCTGCATTAATCCTTTATTTTGCCCACAATCCCATCGGCTCTTCCAGACTTCACTATAGGAAATTTACCAAGACCAATTCAATATGATATCAATATTCAATATCAATATGCACATATTTGGGGTGTGAGAGGAAACACGCAAGGTCACACAGAGAGTGTTCAAAAACCACAAAGACACCATCAGAAGCCAGGTCACTGGCTTATGAGGTAGCAGTCTTAATAGATGGCCCATTTACACTCTAGTTCATAAAGGACAGTATGTCTGACACCTTTTCAACTACCTTATTGACCTGTTCTGCTCCCCTTAGGGATCCATGCCCAGGCTGTCCTACGTATATTGCATTAAAATATCTTTCCACCTATTGTACATTACTTTGCTTTGCAGCATCTCCTTAAGTGCTTTATGCCATACTTTTCTGAACTAAATTCTTACTGCTATTTGTATACCAAATGAATAGACCATCCATCTATCTATATCTGTAGACCAAAGCTTTTCTCTTTAGTATCAATTATATGGCCAATTCGTCCATCACCTGCTAACTTCTTTGCCATGTCCCCCGCCCCCCACCACCCATGTTCAGGTCTATCTCATTATTATACTTCACTTAAAGTAAAGGATAGAGGACTGGGCTTCAACCTATTGGTTCACAAAGAGATTGTACTTCTTATTGCTACATAATACAAGTAATTTTATCCCCAGAATTCCCTGAATTTCAGTTTGAGTTTGCATCTCATCTGCAATCACCAAATCAAATTTCAGCGGACCTCGAGGTTAAAATGAAACTCACAGGATGGCCAATTTGCATTTTATTTGGTATGCAGCACAGGGGAATCTATGAAGGCATATTGCTCTTTAAGTCTGAGAACGTGTTTACTCAGTTGAGTATAACATTATCAACAAGATCACAGTTTTGAGCCTTGGAGCTGTCAGTCACTCAGAAAAAAAATAATCCACAAAGAGGGATTAAGGAAGAAGGAAATCATCAGACTTTATTTCAAAACTATCAACTGTTCAAATAGCTTATAGAACCATTACATCAAAAGCAACAGCAGCATAAAATGTAATAGAACAGATAAACACAAGTCATTATGAAACTCTGCAGCAGAATCAATCTATCCAGATATATTTTTGAAGATGTTACCATTGGAAACAATTTAAATGAAGTAATTCAGACTAAGACTTCTTTCTTCCTTTTACATAGGAAGATCATGGCCGGGCTTTAGTTATCATTTAATTTCCCTGAGCGCAGTGATACAGAGATGAGAAAGAGGTATATGTGTGAATTCAAATTCATTGAAGCACAGTTCTCTCACTCCTCTTTTTAGCCTACAAACTTTAAAATCCGTAATATGTAAACCTTAGAGTTTCAAATCCATAGTTTTGACCACAGTACTGATTTAAGTTGGAAGTGCATATTATCATATATATATTTCCCTTCTGATGACATCGGGACATATTTTACCTCACTATCCCTTTCATAGCTGTTTATAAGATGGTTATGACGCCTGGGAGCAAAACTCTTCTTGATTTATTTGGTGTTCTTGAGCTTCAACTGATTGTTTATCTGTTGTTTTTTAAAGCTGTTTCCTTTGCTTTAAAGGTTTATGTGTTTGAAATAAGTTGATCTTATCTGCTGCAAAATCATGCATTATAAAAAGAAAAAAAACTGCATTTAGTTTTATCAATGACTTTTAATGACTGCAGAGATCAATTAATCATAAGGTAAGCTAAAGATACAAACTGACAACAGAAATTACATGTATGCTTCATACTGGAAGAAAGGTTATGTATCATAAAACTTCAATTCAGTTTGAGGAGAAAATGTACAGTAATTTTTATTTATTCTATATGTATGATATACTTCAATTGAATTCAAGTTTAATTATCATTCAACTATACCTGAGTACTCATGAGTACAGCTAAAAAAGACAGCGTTATCATGAGGCCAAGATGCTAAAACACATTACCAACAGTCACACACAAGAACACAATCAAGGAATAGGAGTCCCAATGCCCACCCCACACCCCCCATCCACACCTCCGCAACTTAATGCACGGTCCTCACACATACAAATCAATAAACCTATATAGAATATGAAAACAATACAACAACATAGACTATGCATGTATATAGTCCAGACCCCCCCAGCCCACCAAGATCATCTGTCAACTGGCCCCGACATGCATAGCTCACCAGGTGAAACCACAACTTTGAGATCTAGTCCTCCTCGATACAAGCACATGTAGAGGATTAATAAAAGCACAACCACACAAATTAATATGAATGCTGGCTTATATACAGTATATGATAGATATTGTGCAGATAATTCAGGCAAAATTAGTAAGATGGAAACCCCTCTTAATAGGAAAGCATAAATGGGACTGGGGAAAGGGAGTGAAAAATAGTTGCAGGTAGTATCAAGACTGAAATGTTAAATTGACGTAAAAAAAGAAACTAAAAATGGAAGTTACACCAAACTCATATTATAAAGGTAAGGTAAAATATAATGATTTTTCTTTGACTAACAATTAATATATTTCCAAAGTAAATCTACATTTATATACAGGTCTGAATATGTAATCTAAAGAAGAGAGAGAGGGAGAGAAAATTTGTGTTGTGAGTGCAAGTCTTCCTCCTTTGACGGTCAATGGTAGTAATCATAAATCATTTCATAAAATTAACTAGTCACCCCCCAGTGCAGAATGAAGAGGTGTGGGATGGGAGAAAGTAAAACCTGCAATTCTGAAGTGGCTGTTCATTTAAATTTAGATTTCCGTCACAAATTTTGTGCCATTTTTTACTCATTTGGTAATTGTGTATTACAGAAAATTAGTCAGATCAGAGAGAAGACAGTCAGATTAATATAAACTAAACTAGTTTGGCTGGGAGGTGGGAACCTGAGGGATAAGACTGAGTATGGGGCAGATGGTATATAAGTAGGTGCAGTGTGTAGTGAGTCTGTAAGGAAGGATAGGGCAAAATTGCTGTCAGTGGATGAGTTGAAGTGTAACATGGGGGAAAGATCAAAAAGGGTGATGAATGCAGGAATAAAGGTGTTGTATTTGAATGCACACAGAGTTAAGTAGATGATCTTGTAGCAGAGTTAGGGATCAGGAGGAGAAAATCATTTCACATTTTCCCCTCCCCCTCCTACTTTCAACTATCTTACTATCTTTCCTTTCAGTTAGTCCTGACGAAGGGTCTCGGCCTGAAACATCGACAGTGCTTCTCCCTATAGATGCTGCCTAACCTGCTGCGCTCCACCAGCATTTTGTGTGTGCTGCTTGAATTTCCAGCATCTGCAGATTTCCTCGTGTTTGTCACAGAAGGATAGCCAGGTAGTCAGAGGGGTTGGCATTGCTGTGTTGAGAAAAACATGATATCAAATCCTTTCATGAAAGTGGTGGCATAGGATTGGAATATGTAGAATCTTAATGGGTAGAGTTAAGAAATTGCAAGGGTAAAAAGACCCTGATGGGAGTTATATACAGGCTACTGAATGGTAGTTAAGATGTGGGATACAAGTTACAATGGGAAATAGAAAATACATGTCAAACCGTTGCAATAGTTAAGGGAGATTTCAATATGCAGGTAGATTGGGGAAATTAGGTTGGTGTTAGATTCCAAGAGGGGGTATTTGTAGAGTGCTTATGAGATGGCTTTTTAGAGCAGCTTGTGGTTGAGCTCACCAGGGGAAGTCAATTCTAGATTGAGTGTTGTGTAATGAACCAGATTCGATTAGGGAACTTAGGGAACCCTTAGTAGGCAGTGACCACAATATGATAGAATTCGTCCTGCAGTGTGAACGGGAGAAGCTAAAGTCAGAACTATCAGTATTACAGTGTAATACAGTATAAAGGGCATTACAGATGCATGAGATAGGAGCTGGCCAAAGTTGATTGAAAGGCGACACTAGCAGGGATTATGGCAGAACAGGAAGGGCTATAATTTCTGAGAGCAATTGGGAAGTCCCAGGATAGATACATTCCAAAGAGGAAGAAATATTCTAAAGTGAGGATAAGTCAAGTCAAGTCAAGTTTATTGGCATTTAACTACAATCATGTATATAACATATATAACCATATAATATATATACTGTAGAAATGAGACAATGTTTTTCCAAACCAGGATGTAAAACACAGTAGTACACAAAACATAGAATGGCTTATGAAGGTAAGGATAAAATCTACAGATGAATCACACATAAATAACAAATTAAAGTGCATTAATATTAAATATTATAAGGTACGGAACAGATTAACCAGTGACACTTTCAATAAGTTGTGGTCGGGAGTTCAGAAGATAAATGACCTTTGAGAAGAAACTGTTTCTCATACTGATTATTCTTATTTTTATGCATCGCAGTCTCCTGCCTGATGGTAGAAAGTCGAAGAGGCTGCTGGATAGATGGGTGGGATACTTATTAATACCAAGGGCCTTGTGTATGCAGCACTCCTGATAAATCTCCCCGACAGATGGTAGGGAGACCCCTATGATCCTCTCAGCTGTTCTCACAGTCCTTTGTTGGGATTTCTGGTCCAATGCTTGACAGCTTCCTTGCCATATAGATAGATAGATAGATAGATAGATAGATACTTTATTCATCCCCATGGGGAAATTCAACATTTTTTCCAATGTCCCATACACTTGTTGTAGCAAAAACTCATTACATACAATACTTAACTCAGTAATAATATGATATGCATCTAAATCACTAACTCAAAAAGCATTAATAATAGCTTTAAAAAAAGTTCTTAAGTCCTGGCAGTTGAATTGTAAAGATTGGAGATGCAACTCGTCAAGATGCTCCCAAAGATGCTTCTGTAAAATGCAAACACGAGGAAATCTGCAGATGCTGGAAATTCAAGCAACACACACAAAAAATGCTGGTGGAACGCAGCAGGCCAGGCAGCATCTATAGGGAGAAGCACTGTCGACGTTTTGGGCCGAGACCCTTTGTCAGGACCTTCGTCTGTAAAATGCAGTTAAGATTGGGGAAAGGGAGCCTTGCTTGCCTCAATCTTAGGAAATGAAGGGGCAGCTGTGCCTTCTCGTTCAGTGAAGTGATATTAAGCAACCAGTTGAGGTAATCCGTGATGTGAACTCCCAGAAACTTAGTGTACTTAACGCTCTTTGAGAAGGAGCCATGTATTCACAGAGGGGAATAGTTTGCATGTTCCAGAAGCCCACAATGATTTCCCTTGTCTTCTCCACTTTCAGTCTTAGGTTATTCTTCTCACACTGATCCATCAGCCACTTCACTTCTTCGCTATACTCCATCTTGTCATCACTAACCACTGCTGTGTCATCTGCAAACTTGTTGACACAGTTTGAGCTGGATCCTATGATACAATCATGTGTCAACAGTGAGATCAGCAGTGGGCTGAGCACACAGCCTCGGGGAGCGCCAATGCTCAGCTTAATGTGTCGAGGAACGTTGCTGCCCACATGGACTGACTGTGACCTTACTGTTAAGAAATCTAGTATCCAATTGCAGAGGGAGGCGTTGAGACCCGGCAAGGACTGTTTCTCCACCAGTTTCTGGGATATGATGGTGTTGAATGACGAACTGGTCTATAAAACGCAGTCTGGCAGATGAGACCCCTGTTTCCAGGTGAGACAACACAACTAGAGTTGACAAGGGAAGGCAAAGACAACAGAAAAGCAAAAGAGAGCGCATATTATCTAACAACAATTAGTGCGATGCTTTTAAGAACCAACAGAAGGCAACTAAAAAGCCATAAGGAGAGAGATGATAAAATATGAAGTTAAGCCAACCAATGAGATAAAAGTGGATGCCTAAAGTTTTTTCGTATCAGAATCAGGTTTATTATCACAGGCATGTGACGTGAAATTTGTTAACTTAGCAGCAGCAGTTCAATGCAATCTATATTCTAGCAGAGAAAAACATAATAATAATTATAAATGAAATTTAAAAAGTAATAATAAATAAACAAATAAATCAATTACGTATATTGAATAGATTAAAAACAAGCAAAAACAGAAATATTGTATATAAAAAAAGTGATGTAGTGTTGAAAGATTCAATGTCTATTTAGGAATTGGACGACAGAGAGTAAAAAGCTGTTCCTGAATCGCTGAGTGTGTGCCTTCAGGCTTCTGTACCTCCTACCTGATGAGAAAAGAGTAATGAGAAAAGGGCATGCCCTGGGTGCTGGAGGTTCTTAATAATGGATACTGCCTTTCTGAGACACTGCTCCCTGAAGATGTCCTGGGTACTCTGTAGGCTAGTACCCAAGATGGAGCTGACTAGATTTACATCGTTCTGCAGCTTCTTTCGGTCCTGTGCAGTAGCCCCTCCATACCAGACAGTGATGCAGCCTAAAAGTTTTTGAGTATATATCAAGAGTAAAAGAGAGGCAAGAGTGGATTTTGAACTTCTGGAGAGGCATTTATGGGGGATAAAGAAACGGCGGATGAACTTAATAAGTACTTTGCAACAGTCTTCACTGTGGAAGACTCTAAAGGAATGCTGGTGACTAGTGGGATTCCACAGGGGGCAGTGTAGGGATGCTTCTGTTCACATTATACTGGCATGATAAGGATGAGGGAATTGAAGGCTTTGAGGCCAAGTCTGCAGACAATACAATATAGGTGCAGGGACAGGTAGTGTTGAGGATGCAAGGAGTTTGCAGGAGGACTTAGACAGATTGTAAGAATGGGCAAAAAAGTAGCAGATGGAATATAACGCAAGGAAGTATATCATCATACACTTTGGTAGAAAGAATAAAGGCATATACTATTTCTAAACTGGAAGCAAATTCAAAAATCAGAAGTGCAAAGGGACTTGGGAGTCCTCGTGCAGGATTCTCTGCAGGTTGAGTCGGTGGAAAGGAAGGCAAACACAATGTTAGTATTCACTTCAAGACAACTAGAACAAAAAAGCTAAGGTGTAATTCTGAGGTCAGTTTGCACTTAGAGTATTGTGAGCAGTTTTGGAGGAGGTTCATGTGAATGATTCTGGGAATAAAAGGGTTACTGTATGAGGAGCATTTGATGGCTCTTGGTATGTACTTGCTAGAGTTAGGAGAATGAGGGGGATCTCAGTGAAACCAATCATTTATCGAAAAGCCTAGATAGAGTGAATGTGGAGAGGATGTTTCTCTTTGTGGGGAAGTCTAGGACCAGAGGGCACAGCCTCAGAATACAGGGATGTCCCTTTAGCACAGAAATGAGGTGGAATTTTTTTAGCTAGAGGGTAGTGAATCTATGGAATTCTTTGCCACAAGACGGCTCCAGAGGCCAACTCATTTGGTATACTTCATATGGAGGTGGATAGGTTATAGATTAGTCAGGGTGTTACAGGATACGGGGAGAAGGCAGGAGAATGGGGTTAAGAGAATAATAAATCAGCCATAATGGAATGGCAGAACAGACTCAATGGATCGAATGGCCTAATTCTGCTTCTATATCTTATGGTCTTATGGGCTTAATATCAGAATCATGACTTTATAAAATGTGTGTTCTGAAAACCTTTATAAATGGAATCAATGCAGTTTATTATAAACCTTTCAGAGTACACCCAGCCAGGTTTCAAATAATCTTCATAAACAACACCAGAAAACTGAGGTCACATTTGTCCCTTACGAGATATTTAATTCTGATAATCGGGGTAATTTTTCTAGTTGTGGCTGCCATTCAATCTGTTAGCGCGGCCTAGTATAAAGCCCTTGGGTAGAGAACCACAGTTTAAGTAAATGATAAAAGACTTCATGCTCCCAGGCAGCAAAATTAGTCCTCACATAGTTTCAAATAAAATACAAGAATCTCAAGGATATTTTCTCACTGACAGGTACATTTCTAAGAGCAATCTTCAGGATTATCTAGCGAAAGAAGGTTTGAGGAAAAAAATCATTTTTGTTGTAATATTTGTGCAGAAATGGCTCCAGTATTACATAAATAACATTTGTCTTTCTGTAAAGGAGTTACAGAGAGAGACAAGAAATATCACTGAATAGACTATTTTACCTAATTTTTACCCTATGTCTTCTTCATTTACAGACTTCCAAAGAGATCTTCTAGTTCTTCCTTACTGAGGTTCATCTCAATCAGTAGCTCCCCAAGCTTCCCCCCCAACCCCAGCAGCAGTGGAAGTTTCTAAGGGGGCAGTGGAGGCTGCTCAATAGTAAGGGGGATAACTGAGGGATTACTGGCTTAATTTAGGAAATTATTTATTATATAAGGATTTGATTATAAAGATCACATAGTCACCTCATCTCTTGCTAACCAGTTGTTCTCATAGACTTTGCTCAAAGCACGTGATGGTTGTTAAAAAGCAATGTGACACTTCAACATTTGGTATTTCATCAGAAATCTGGATTGAAAGAATTACTGTCATTATTGCTGTTCACTACTGTAGTACATTGTTAGCTGGTATGACTCATGCAGTGACATATTTCCTGTGAATTAGGGTATGGTCTTCAATGGGGTAAAGTTCAGAATCTGCCCTTTTGAATGACATTGAACACATTTCTCTCACCAACAGCCCAACCAAGATATCGCTGCCCCACTTAATGTACCTTCAGGCAGAGAGGTAGGTTTTGCCTAAGCTATGATGATGTCATAACTTTGCCCTTTATTGATCTCAATGTTTGGTGTTGGACTTAAACAATAGAAGATTGACCATGGACATTAATCCATAATGAAAATCGCAGAAGCAGACCAAACAATAAAGAATTGAATAGTGTGGAGTATCTGAAATATAGATTTATAGATTTATACCATTATCAAGCGACTAACAGAAGACAATATGTCCACTGTGTGAAAAGGTTTTTGCAAATGAGGCAATGAGACTGTACAGACTCCTTGAAGATCTGAGGAGAATCCATTCTGATAAAGCAAACGAGGATTTGGACTATATTCAGTCACTTGGTGAAAACTTTCAGAAATGGGAAACACTTCAAAAGATGTTTGTCAACACTTCACAACAAAACAGAGATTGTTTGCATGCTTAATACAACATTTCACTTCCCATATCTAAATCTGGAAAGTCCCATACAATTGGAGAAGAACTGGTTCTGCCAGCAGTATGGGAGGTTCCAAGTATGGATTTGCATAAATCATCAGACCAAATAATTAAAGCAATTCTGCTCAGTGAAACTCTGTTCAAAGGTAAATAGAGGAAACACCTGAGAATATGAAGATACATTGTGCAACATTCTTAGCACAGCAGAATTTGCTCTGCAGTTGGATGAGTCAACTTTGCCAGGCAACAAACCTTAGCTTCTTGCTGATGGTTGCTTCATTAAAGATGAAAGCATGGTTCAAGAGCAGTTATTTTCAAGGGGACAGGAAACATATATGAATGGGTGTGGGTCAATATTTCAAGTTGTTGAGCAATTTTTCAAAGAGAAAGACATTCCACTCACCATCATTTTTGCTGGTGCAACAGATGGGGAAATTATAAATGATAGGATGCCACTGTGAGGTTATTACATTCTTCAGAAAAGCTTTATCCAACATATTTACCATTCACTGTGTAATTCATAGACAACCCAAGTGATCGGCTGCACAAATCATTAAATACTGTTATCACAGTAGTAAATAAAATCAAGTCCCATGCTCTCAATTCTCGACTACTTTGAGAGATTTGTATTGAGAATGATGAACAGTTTAATCACCTGCTGTTGCACACAGAAGTCAAATGGCTCTCGAAAGGAAACCGCCTGAAACGCTTTTATGTACTTTTGGAAACAGTGATAAAATTCTTTGAGACTTGAATGCTTCATTCAGCAATCAACTCAAGAATATTAGGCATGACATTGCTTATTTGTCAGAATTATTTGCAAAATTTAATGAAATCAGTCTTCAATGGCAAGGAAATTATGTGAATCTTATCAAAGTCAAATCAGTTGTCTCCACATTTCTATCCAAGTTAACCCTATTTAAGTAAAACATTTGTCATCATGACCTTTTCCAATTTCCAGGCCTCTCCAAGTTGGAAGAGAAAGAAAGAATACCAGATGATGACCTTCAAATATACTGTGCCCACCTGGGTGAGATGTATAAAAACAGGTCAGAGAGATTTCAGCATCTTTTCTCAATCCAAATTCTGACCGGGTAATAAATCCATGTCCAAACGGTTGTAATGAGGAATTAACAGGAAGAATGGAGGAAGAACTGATTGTGCTGCAAAATGACTTTGAGCAGAAGGCAAGGTTCAAAAAAATCATACCAAGACTTTTGGTTCTCAATGCTCTCCTGTACTGTGGAAAGAGGTTACCACGTTCTTTAGTGCTTTCCAAAGTTATATTTAGTGGAGAATGATTTCAGAGCAATCACCCACCTTCTTTCAAAGCAAAGAAACAGATTGTAAATTACTGAACATGAGGATCTGAGACTCCCTCTGACTGACACTCAGCCTGATGTTGAGAAGCTGATGTCACTGCACCCAGCCCATCCGTCTCATTCAAAAGTGAAAAAGCAACGTGGTATTACTACTAATGAATGCTCTAAAGTTGCCGATGAAAACTGTTTTTATAGTAATTAAACAAATAAATTATTTTATTTGTAGCTTTAAAATGACTTGAGTAATTCTTGTGTTATTTGTAACTACTTTGAAGATACAGTTCCTAGTTTCTTTCACTGTGCATTGAAAATCAATATTCTGTAGAGTTTTCATGGAATGACTGGAATGGGAGAGGGTGCACTGGGGATGTGGTCTGTGAGCCAGTGAGGGTGGTAACCCAAACAAATTTGGAAACCACTGATCTAGATCTTACCTAATTTATCTAGATCTTTATTAAATACATCCATGCTATTCACATCAACTATATTTTTTGCCTTGTAAATTCCACACATTAATCACTCATTAAAGATTTTTCTCCGGATTTCTACATTGGATTAGAGTCACCATCCATTTTTTATATTTCTTGTCCGGTTTCCATTATGTCTGATTTCCTCCCCAAATTACTGGGCAGCTGAAAATTCATAAGAAAGCTTATGAAAGGTATTGACTCAAAATTCTATTCTTGAGTTCCTTTGCAAGGTTTCCCAGTGATCCTTGAACAGTATAGGACCAAGATATATAACTTTAAAAAGACAGAATGATTTAGCATGCTAAAACATAACTGAACAAAACTTCAGATGTTGGTCTAGATAAAGGCTCACATATTACCTGACTATTATTGCACAACAAGCTCTGACATAAGCTTTCAAAGTACTTCACTCACATAAAAATATGATTCAGTCAACATATCGATTCAATTTCCATTGGTAGCAGTAACTATTGGAATATATTTATGAATGTTTCCAGCAAACTGACTAAACAATAAATGTAATGTTACTCAGAATCTATAGAAAAATATCGTCTGGTGCCGAAGAACAGTGAAATTATCATATGTGGGAAAAGGACTAATCTATTTAGCCCCTCAAAACTGTTCAGCCAGCTAATATTCTGGCTGAACTGTGTCTTCTTCATATATGCGGCTTATTTATATTTGCCTTAGCATTCTGCCATAACAAAACTTGGCAACCTCAGATTTAAAAGCAACTATTTGGTATCAGTTTTCATTATGTTTTTCAATCCTCTATCATTCTCTGCATTTCTTGTTTTCACTCCTGGAAGGCCGGACATTAAATTTTGAACTCTACCCACTGTAATTCTAGATTCCTCCACCTGTGAATAAAATCTAAAGAAATTGGCCAGCGGGAAACTAAGAAGTTATGTCTGTGAGCCTGCTACCAGGATAGATAGTCCTCTATATTGTTTTTAGATAATGAGGGGCTTTTCTGTTCTTCGTTCATTTTGAAGGTGCAGAAATGAGTGTATGGACCAAAAGAGAGTCAAATGAGTACATTTGTTAAAGGTTTTCCACGGAAGTCAGGTATTGAGCACATTTCCCAGATCAGCTCAGGTGGGAACCCCTATACGTCAAAAAGAAACAGCCCTCACAGGCACTCACTCCATTTCTCTCCATAAATCCTGCCTGACCCACTGAGTACCTCCAGCATTGTGTGTGAAAGTCAGCCCTTGGACTGAGTGGTCTGTGGACAACAGGAGCCATATACACCATTGAAAATCCTGGAAATGGCACCCAGACATGCATTAAATGTTATTGTTTTAATACGTGTTAAATTATTAAATGCACAGCGGACTCAAAACGAAAACTATAGACTGAATCAGTATTTTATGTGGATGAAATTTTTTAATACTGGTTTCATTGCTTGTTGAACAATTACATTCAGATAATATATAAGGTTTTATAGACCATGATCTGATGTTTCATTATGTTTTGCTATGTTAAATACATATTTCTGTGTTATTAATTTATATGTCTCAGCCATATACTGTTATTCAAAGTAACTACCACTAACAAAGGAACTCAAGAATGGATTGCTATTATGCTACTTTGCAACACACACAAAATGCTGGAGAAACTCAGCAGGCCAAGCAGCATTTATGGAAAAGAGTAAACAGTTGATGTTTCAGACCGAGACCCTTCATCAGGCCTGGAAAAAGAGATGAGAAGTCAGACCAAGAAGATGGGGGTAGGGGAGGAAGAAGTACAAAGTGGCAGGTAATAGGTGAAACTGGGAAGGGGGGGAATAAAGAGCTGGGAAGTTGATTGGTGAAAGAAATAAAGAGCTGGAGAAGGGGAAATCTGATAGGAGAGGGTAGAAGACAATGGAAGAAAGGGAAGAGGGAAGAGCACCAGAGGGAGGTGATGGGCAGGTAAGGAGATAAGGTGAGAGAGGGAAATGGGAATGGGAGAATGGTGAAGTGCGGTGGGGGGGCAATTACCAGAAGTTCGAGAAATCAATGTTCATGGCATCAGGTTGAAAGCTACCCAGACAGAATATAAAGTGCTGCTCCTCCAACCTGAGTGTGGCCTCATCGGGGCAGTAGAAGAGGCAATGGGCTGACATGTCGGAATGGGAATGGGAAGTAGAATTGAAATAGGTGGCCACCGGGAGACACTGCTTTTTGGGTGGACAGATTGTAGTTTCTTGGTGAGTCGACGTTGGATCTCACTGATATACATGAGGCCACACTGGGAGCACCAGATACAGTAGGTGATCCCCACAGAGTCACAGGTGAAGTGTTGCCTCACCTGGAAGGACTGTTTAGAGCCTTAAATGGTAGTGAGGAAGGAGGTGTAGGGCAGGTGTAGCACTTGTTCCACTTGCAAGGATAAGTGCCAGGAGGGAGATCAGTGGGGCGGGACGAATGGACAAGGGAGTCACGAAACATAGAAACATAGAAAACCTACAGCACAATACAGGCCCTTCGGCCCACAAAGCTGTGCTGAACATGTCCTTACCTTAGAAATTACCTAGGATTACCAATAGCCTTCTATTTTTCTGAGTTCCATGTACCTATCCAGGAGTCTCTTAAAAGACCTTATTGTATCCGAGCTCCACCACTGTCGCCGGCTGCCCATTCCATGCACTCACCACTCTCTGCATAAAAAAACTTACCCCTGATACTTTCTTTGTACCTACTTCCAAGCACCTTAAAACTGTACCCTCTCGTGCTAGTCATTTCAGCCCTGAGAAAAAGCCTCTGACTATCCACACGGTCAATACCTCTCATCATCTTATACGAAGGGAGTGATCCCTGCTGAAAATGGTAAGTTGAGGGGAGAGAAAGATGTGCTTAGTTGTGGGATCCTGTCGGAGATGGCAGAAATTATGGAGAATTATGTGCTGGACATGGAGGCTAGTTGGGTGGTAGGTGAGGACAAGAGGAACCATATCCCTGCTGGGGTGGCAGGAGGATGGAGTGAGGGCAGACGTGTGCAAAATGGAAGAGATGAGTGTGAAGGCAGCATTGATGGTGGAGGAAGGAAAGCCCCTTTCTTTGAATCCCCTTCTCTCAGTTCCTCCGTCTCTGCTGCATTTGCTCTCAGGATGAGGTTTTTCATTCCAGAACGAATGAGGTATCCACCTTCTTCAGCTGGCTCTTCACTTGTGAGTCTGTTGGGATCATCTACTGTATCCAGTGCTCCCGGAGTGGCCCCATGTTACCCAGTGATACCCAACGTTGATTTGGAGACTGCTTCACTGGGCACCTACTCACTGTCTGCCAGAAAAAGCTGGATCTCCCGGTGACAACCCATTTCAATTCTTCTTCCCATTCCCATTCCGACATGTCAATCCATGGCCTCCTCCACTGCTGTGATGAGGCCACTCTCAGATTGGAGGAGTAACACCTTATATTCCATCTGGGTAGCATCCAACCTGATGGCATGAACACTGATTTGTCATAATTGCACCCCCCCCCCCACTTCACCATTCCCCCATTTTCCTATTTCTCTCTCTCAAATTATCTCCTTACCTGCCTAGCACCACCCTCTGGTGCTCCTCCCTCTTCCCTTTCTTCCATTGTCTCCTACCCTCTCTGATCAGATTTCCCCTTCTCCACTTTCACCAATCACCTTCCTAGCTCTTTAACTTACCCCTCCTGGTTTCACCTATCGCCTACCTTCTTCCTTCCCTCCCTCCCTCACCTTTTTGCTTGGAATTGTCGTCTGATGAAGGGTCTCGGCCAGAAACGTCAGGAGTTTCCTCCTTTCCAGGCCTCCAGCATTCTGTTCCTGTTGCTTTGGATAACCAGCATCTGCAGATTTGCTCATGCCTAAGCTACTTTAATTATTTTGCCTGGAAATCAGTGAAAGCAGTGCACCAGAATGTGATGCTACATTACTTGGCATTTCTTTGCATCTGCCCTATCATGAATAACTTGAAACTCCAAAACTGCCCTGGACTGGTCAAAAACTACATCCAGAACTTCCCTTTGTTTTATCTCTCCAGGGCTTCTGAAATAAAAATCAAAATATTGAAAATGGTCAGCAAGTTTGATTGGTACAGATTCAATATTTTTAACCTGAACTGCGGAAGGTGGAATTTAATTTTAAGGAAACAGTGGCAACATGGATAATTTCATATCTTTCCAAGAATGAAAGACATTGAAAATCCCACTGTTAATTATTATTTAGAATTATAGAGTTGTACCACACAGAAATGAGTTCCTTTGGCCCATCAGCATTAGGCCAATATCGCTCTGTCCCTTTTCTATCCAAGTATCTGCCCAAACACTTTTAAACACTGTAACAATATTTCTCTACTACCTCATCTGGCAGCTTTTTCCAGATAACCACCAAATAAGAAATGTTCATTCTGAACCTCACGTAAATCCCCTGCCTTCAAACATAGATTACTGAGCTGGTCCCTGAGGGGATATCCTATTTATTTAGTTACCCTCTTACTTTCAATATTCTGATTTTTTTTTCCAGATTTTCCTTTATCCTTCTTGCCAAGGTCATTTTTTGGCCTCTTTCTGTTCCAATTTATTTTGAAAATTCTTTCCTATATTCCCAATAAGCTTTAAAGAGCTCTTTCAATAGCAATTTCCTATAGCTAACATAAGTTTTTTCTTTTTATTTCTGCTTTGTTACATTAGTCTATGGATTTTCTTGCTAAAAACTGAAAGATACTTTATTTTACAATGAGAAGGTAATCTTATCACTTAACATTTAATAAATGCCATATATTAAATTCTTTCTTTGTTTCAAGCAAACTTTAATAATCACAGGTGAAATTTAGGTTACTAATGAAGTCAGGGTACAATTCACCAGACCTTCTGTGTGTCCAGCATTCATACTCAACATCTAACTGAAAAAAAAGTCTTTCAAAATCGACAAGAAGAATGAAAACATGAATCTTACTAAGTAAAAGATCTAAAACTTGATACAGGCTCTTGAGCCTGCTGGAAATCTACACAAGAAAACGATGTAAGATATTTAAATTATTTAATTTTAAAATTTATTTTGGGTGTAAGTTTTGTTAATAAACCTTCACTTTTTCCCAGAAATTATTTCAGCAGGCAGAACTAAATGGATATTTTTGGAGCAATTAAGTGGTAGCTATGTGTCATTTCTTGCTTTGTGATTTGATTGCTTTAGTTTAAGCTGTTGGTTGATTTTGAATGTTTGGCTTTTCTTTCTGTTTGATAAATTAAGCTGATTTTTATACAATGCCAGAATTACACCAACCAATATTGTTAATTGAACCAATCTTATTTTTCTTCCAAATCTTTTGAAATGTGATATTAGTTTCATTAGTGTTGCTGGTTATGCAAAACTTTTAATTATAAAAATTATATGTGCAGATGGCAAAAAATTAAATTCAAGTCATTTTCATTACTTTAATGAGGACTACTAAAAATGCCTAGGTTGCTTTATTGCATCTCAGTAATTTTCTAAGTGGTCTTTTCGCTTTCCCTGGTAGAGAGTTACTGACAATGTGAAAATCAATTATTTGGGAAAGGAAAAAGATTTAACGTTAGTTCTCTGATTTCAGAACAGTACCAGCAATGAATCACTGAGATATAACATCATATAAAGAGAGATGTTTGTGTATAAAATAAGAGCTTGTTCACAGAAGTAATTCTGAAACATTTAAATTTTTAAAATATTTTCCCTTTATACAGTATACAGTAAACTGAAGATTACCTTGATTTGTGATTCATTGATGTAATAATCTCTCATTTAACTTAGCTATTTCTGTGAAAGTTTTTTCATCTCAAAAGGGTTTTCAAGACAACGCTAGCTGATGGGGCATGAACATCTATGATTAATAATAATAATAAGATAACATTTTCTAGTCCTGAGGCTGAAAGAGTCACCAGAGGAGAACCTGCTCAAGCTGATCCTCTCAGTTCAGCAGGATCATCCCTCACTTTCTACCAGAGATGAGTATTAGTCTCGATTGCTCCTGGTACAGGAGTTTGCCACAGCAGGCCATGCAACCTGGCGTGTTAATAATTCCTAATGGACTTTGCCTCACAATTAAAAGGATGCCCAGTTGTCAACCAGTCATCTAGCTTAGCGTGATAGTCTACAGGTGGGATGGTGCAGTAGAAAGCTGGATCTTTTAACCCCATAGGCCATACAGCCATCTGCATTCTCAGCTGCACTGACAGGCTTGCCTTCCTGAACAGGGCAGACAAGGGCAGTCAAGAAGACAGGCCCCAATTCTGACTACTCAGTGCTTAATGTGGTTCTGCTCTTGAATGAAGTTGTTTGGCATATTGAATTGCTTGTCTTGTCATTTATAATTATGCAGAAGAAGATAATCAAATGATCAGTAATAACTGGCAACATTGGAACAATGCCATAAAGGCGATTTGGCATCATGAATGCTTGGTAATGTTGAGAAGGTAGTCCTTGATGTTAATCGATTGTTTTGTGGAGACACTTTCCTAACTGCTCAAGTACCCGATGTAAAAGAATAGCAATGTAAGTGACACCAGGCAAAGAAAGAATACAGTGAGAAAAATAACTTAAATCCACATTGCCCAGTACTCAACCAACAGATGTGATCCAGCTCATGGATTCTCCTTATGACAAGGAAGGAACTTTCAGCAGTTGAGTCTTCTACTGTAAAATAATAATTACTGCAGAATTACATCAATGTTAAATTGTATTGAAAACTCAAAGTGGCACATGTATTGCCCTGTGATGAATGAGATAGAATATTCCTGTGTTCAAGACTATAAAGAAAAGTAAATAGAGGTATTCTTTAAAGTCTTCCAATGGTAGAGAACATTCTTAAGTCTCCTTGAAACTTTTAAGAGCTGATCCTGAAACTCAGATTGTCCGTTCCACAATGGAATATGCTTTGTGTGATAATGAGTTGGCACTGATTGTGAGATTCATGTGTATTGTAGCTGCAGCAGTTGTGACAAATTCAAGTAAATTTCTCATCAAAGGAAATGTATTGGATGTTTCCATTGGGAAAGAAGTGATGAGACAGTTCAAATGTGTTTGAATCACTATGCTACTAAATTTTCCAGCTTTAGGATAAACTCCAATTCACCAACCACTGCACCCACCCCTGCCATCTTCATTGACTATCTACTCTGTTTAAAGGGGTAGTCAAAAATGAACAGAACTGGTGTTGACTGATTTGGATGCAAAGTTGGTTGGTGAAAACAATGCTTGGTATTTCCAGTCTTTGTTGTAGTTTATAAGGCGTGGTATGGTAGAGAAAAGAATTTTGGTTTAAGCAAAACCCAGTTGTTTCCAGATACAAGTCCTTTTTTCCACTTATCCTAGCATGTAGCACTACAGGTATTCAATTACCTATGCTTGAACCAAGAGAACTTTTTGACTCCTGCAAGTAGAAGGCTTCCCTCATCCTCTCCAACTCAACAACTAAAGCCAGTCCCTCAGTCACGGAGGACACATTCACCCGCTTGCAGGAAATTGCAAACACTTTTAAAATGACTTCCAATGCCTTCCGGAGCCATAGCCTCCGGTTATGATGTTTACAATGGCTTTAAGAGTTCAAGGTAGTTTGAACTTGTGCGAGCAACTCTTTAAGTTTTATCTTATGCTGGTGAACTAAATCAATCTACTATGCAGTGGGGCCAGCCAAACACTAAACGTGTGATAAAGATCAGGTAAAACATATTATGTGCGCAACTGCTGGTGCTGTGAATAAAGGTGGGTGAATTCAACATCATCATCTTGTATTCATTTTCCACCCTGAGCAGTTCAAGATAGGGGTTATTCTCCACGCAATCACAGGAAAAGCGTAGAATTCAAGGATGGTTTTGGGTAGTGATGCAGTCTTTGATTTTGTTTGTATTTTACATAAAGAGGCACTTAGCCGGTTAGGTCCGCAGTAGCTTCCCAAAGGAGAAAACTCTTAGTCCCATTACCCCTCTCCACGTTTTCCTGTATCCCTGCTGCTTACTGTTTCTAACAAACCTACACGGAGAGCCAGTTTTCCTTCCAGCACATCTTTTGAGATGTGAGAGGAAATGAACACTGTAAGGAAATTCTATAATCTCAGACAGAACTTGCAAATACCACACAAAGAGCATTCAGGGTGAAGATCCAACTCAGGACCCTGGAGGTATATTAGTAGTTATGCACCATGCTGCCTTTTGAATTTTGCATGTATTTTTTAAGATGTTAGAGGAAACTGGAGTAGGTGGTATTACTGCAGGATGCAGATTCTACATTGACCATCAAAGGGCAGGATTGAATCGAGATCCCTGGATCTGTGAGGCAGCAGTGCTAACTACCACACCACTGACTGCACTTCTCACTCTCCAACTGCCACAGACTCTTTGTTCTGCAAAACTCAGCCAGCTCGTCATTAGCTGAGGGAAATTGGTAGGTGATAATTAGGAGGTATACTTAGCGCTGATTAATCTAATGTCATGAAACTTCATGGAGTCGGTGTAGGAGATCCCCATGGCTGCTGCTTCTCAATTGAATTGAACTGAATTGAATTTATAGTAATTTATAATAAATAGTATGTACAACAGGACCGTCAATATAACACAGAATAGCATGATTTAATCAGTCTGATGGCCTGGTGGAAGAAGCTGTCCCAGAGACTGATGGTCCTGGCTTTTATGTTGCGGTACCGTTTCCCGGATGGTAGCTCCTGGAATAGATTGTGGTTGGGGTGACTCAGGTCCGCAATGATCCTTCGGGCCCTTTTTACACACTTGTCTTTGTAAATGTCCTGAATAGTGGGAAGTTCACATCTACAGATGCGCTGGGCTGTCCACTCTCTGCAGAGTCCTGCGATCGAGGGAGGTACAGTTCCCGTACCAGGCAGTGATGCAGCCAGGCTGGATGCTCTCAATTGTATACCACAGGTGGAACTGCCCCACTGTTGAAACATATCACTCCCATTTGACTACACAGGTCTAATGCTGTGAGAAAGACTCTTACATTTTCTTTGAAACAGCATTTTTTTTTAGTTAAAAGGAAATAAGTGATTCTAGGCATAAAGCCAGGGTAAAGATATATATTAATATAGTATAGTCTAATCTTAAAATTAGCTAATGGAGGGAAATATATCATCTGACTAAATCAGAAAATGTTGTGAAATTTGAAAAAAAATCTATTCCACAGTTCTGCCATCCCTCATTTCACTTTGCAGAAGAGCTTAATAAACATGTTAACTTAAGATTGAGTTTCAGCAAATAGTTAATATTATATACCTCACACTCCTACTTCTGATATTGCTTACAGAGGACCCATACTAATCTGATTTTGCTGATTTTTGAGCCTCAGCAGCAAGTGTCCTACTAGTGAACCAAAGTATATCATTGGCAGTGTGTAGATAATTAGAAACAGACAGCTTTGACAGATTTTCCATTTTTCAATCATAAGTGCTTCAAGGTTTATTGTACTATCTCTGCCTCAGTTGTGAACAGTTAGCAGTATAGGCTGTCAATTAAATCTGGGACTTTCGTTGCTTTGGGCAGGGATCCACATAGGCAAAGAATTTACTAAGGAACCTATTGCAGAGAATATTGTACTAACCAAGTGAAGAAATATTTCTTATGGAATAACAAATGTGGCTCTATAATAATTTAAAAGAGTAAAATTTTTGCTTCATAACAGTAACTGAAATTATTAGAAATCAGTTGTCAGAAATATATAGAGAAACATGTTGCTACATTCTTAGATAGCTACTAATGTTAAGGATTTTATATTGATCATATTACTTATTGTATAGTAACCCATGAAAGTTCTAGTGAGGTTCTTTCCAAGTTTTGGATCTGTAAAACTGTAGTTTAGGATTTAATTATCTGTAAATAGAAAGCACATGCAAACTATCTCTCCAAGACTCAAATATTTTTTCTATTTTCTTCTTACAACTTATTCATAACAAAAGCGGGTTTTAATGGGACTTCAATGAATTCCTAGTGCAAGAAGAAGAATTCACTGCCATCATTTGTTGTACTAGTTCTAAGGTGGTCTAGACTTTTTGAGTCTGGCAAAAATCTTACAGTTGGTGAAAAAAAATCAAGTCTCAGAAATGTTCCTCTTAAAAAAAATTGATCAAGATTATACCAAAGCATTTGTCCAAATCTTTCACATATACAATAATGTAAAAAGAGTACAAAATAATTGTAGAATTCCATTGAATATCATTTTTATTACTGTTCTTATGATCATAAAGTTATGTAGGAGGAACAAAGACTAAGTATATAAAGCATTTTTTGTTGTTTTATCATATTTTTGAGACTATTGAATAAAATAATATTGATGACACACACAGTAGCATGCCAGCTTTTCAACAGAAACCTAGAATGTGGTAAATATAACATTCTGTATTATATTTAAATAAAACACACATGGATGAACACGCAAATAATGGAATTGTTTATATGTACCATTTTTTCAGAAGGAATGGTAGATTTTGAAGATGTGAATGAAATTAAGATGGATGAAAATTTGAAAATGTAGTAAATTATTAACAGTACTCATAATTTTACATCATATTAGAAACTACCCCTAACTTCAACCCTACCCTAACATCCACCATGTGACCTACCTTTCTTGCAGCATCCAGTCTCCAGACCCTGTAATATTGACATGCTTAAGGATGACCGATTACCTCATTCTGCTGGGTGAGCAGCTGGCTGTCAGTATGGCAATGCGACCTGACCATTAAAATCTGCCAAAGCTTGTCATCTGGGAGATAAAATCCAGCCTTTAATAATTAGGCTACAGATGAACACTAAATTTGTTTATAAAGCAGAGTCCAGCTATCATGGCATGTGAAATATTTATCAAATACTGTATAATAATTGAGAGACCTATTGAGGTTGATAGATGCAAGTTGATATTTTGTGAGGAATCTTAAAGGAAAATTTACATTGAACATGCACATGCTTTTTCATCTACTGTAACTTTGCCATTTTGTTTTCATGTAAGGGTAATCAATTTTCCGTTCTAGTTTTGCTGGTCAGCCTACTACATCTGTCAGCTTAGCAGACACCAGATGATGTCCTGCTCAAATTACCAAGCATATCAAGTAATCTAACATTCATCAATCATATCTTAAATAAGGGCAGTTAAAAGTAAAATGTGGATTGCATCTTCATTATATAAGCTTAGAACTACCACTGTGCATTTTCTTTGAGCGTGATGACTATGATGACAATATCTAGTTACCGAATAATGTGTTCCAGAGCTTGGCTGAGCTAAGTAAAAAAAAAGGAGGGATTTGAAGCAATTGATCAGTCCTAATGTCAGACACAAAATTCATGCGGATGCCACAGAATATATTACTTAATGTAAATGGTCGTTCAATAAATTTTAACAGATTAAAATTAGAAATAAGTCTCCTGAAAAGATCTTGAGGTTACATTGCTGCTCTGCATTTATATGAGGTATTAAAGAAAAAGAAAATCTGCATTTTTAGTATGTAGCAAATCTCTAATCATACATATAAAATTCTGGTGATGCTTTGGTACATAAAGGCGAAGTATAATCAAATTCCACTTTTTTTTTCTATATTTCGCACCCTTCTGCAGTTAATCTGATATACAGGTCCTGCTGCACCCTTATTCTAGTTAAATCATAAATACCTGATCTAATATTACTAAACTTTATAACATGTTATTACATGTCTACATATGGCATATCTCTAAATGAAGATGAACACATAAATACATACCCTTTCTTAAATAAATATTAATCATTTTCAGAGCACAATATTCAAAGTATTTCACGTCTAAGATAAAAAGTTGGATTATGGTCCGAAGGGTCTGTATATTAGTCTACTTAAGACTTCACTAATCTTTCATACATCAGCAATTTATTTCAAATTAGACACTGGTAACATAAAATATAGATCTATGTCACAGATATTTTCTCTCTGCTTTTCTATTCATTATTTATATGTTAGATATAACCTGTCTATCAAGATCTCAACCCATCATTTAAGAAATTAAATATGCACATCAATAGCAATACATTCAGATTAATTATTAATCAGGTAAGTTTTTATTACAAAACTTCAAATTATTGATATATTTATTACCGGTTACATTTTGAGCAATTTGAACGGTTCTTTCAATGTCAGAACAGTATGTAAGAGAATTTCTAACAAAAATGTATCTTTCTCCCCTACATTTCATATCAGAAAAGTGATTATGAGTTTCACCCTGTGAAAGACACCTTAGGGACTAGTACTTCAGTTTTCAGTTCTATTGGTCAGCCCTGTGCCGGATCAACATGAAAGGAAGTATCTGTATCCTGAAATCTCCTAATGACACCGGTAACCTTGGCCTGCAAAAGTACTACTTCAATCATGGTCATTTTTCAATCAATCCCTTGACTCAGACTTAGCTCAAGCTCCTGGATAGCAGTATTTACAGCCAATCTGTTTAACACAAGTACTGTTCTCACTTGAGATGGAAATTAATCTTCAGTTTGCGTCATATGGCAATTTGGTTACGACTTCTTTCTGTCTGGTCTACGTAAGCAGTTGGATCT
This sequence comes from Hemitrygon akajei, assembly GCF_048418815.1. Lineage (NCBI taxonomy): Eukaryota > Metazoa > Chordata > Chondrichthyes > Myliobatiformes > Dasyatidae > Hemitrygon > Hemitrygon akajei. Next base: position 46,608,866 of record NC_133135.1, on the reverse strand, counting down.
ATATATTTAGGTACATTATTGGTATTTATTGCGCACTGGATTTTTTCCATAGAAAAGCATTGTAAGCAAAAACATTCAACTAAACAGAAACTGTATAGTAAAACATAGAAAACCTGCTGCCATTATAAGGAAGGATATTAGCAGTACCTACTCAGCAGAACATTAGTTAAAATCCAAGCAATGCAATTATTGATTCTTTCCATTCTGCTTTATTCTGCAGCTAATGCACATCCAAGTTTTTCAGACTGTATGCAAATTTGAACCACTGCCAGTAATGTCTGCTCAAATAAATCTTCCGTTCCCAGTTTTACCTAATCTGATTGACAGCCAGCCAATCAATACACCTTAAATTGCCATGAGGGGTGGAGATACACTTTGTTCCAAGGGATATGATTAAAAATGGACTATAGATTTGTTGGGCTGGCCACACAGCCAGAAGACCCAGTAGGTGCCAACAAAGTAATGGCTTTGGGATAAATTGGATAGTGAGGTGAGGACCTGGTTGAAAACAGTGCAAAAGGTTTTAAAAGTCCCATAAATTCTGGTCACCTCTGTAGTGGCAAGCGTGCCTGGAAATGCGGCTAAGAAGCGGGGATACACTTCCTTACGTGATTAATATTGTTCATTCAAGGCTTCCCCCGTGACTGGTTAAGAAAAAGTAATGGCTTAGAAATTTGATTGTCATCCAGATGTTTGGCCGTAACTCAGGCAGCAACAGCTGGAAATATAGGCTGAAAAATGGCAGATGGAATGTAATGTTGACAGGTATGAGCTGTTACAGTTTGGGACAACTTATAACTATGAGCAGTGGGGCACTGAGCAGTGCAGTGGAACAGAGGCATACAGATCCATAATTTGTTAAAGTGGTGTCACAGGTAGATAGAGTTGGTAAAGAGAGCTTTTGGTACATTGGCCTGAATAAATCAAAGTACTGAGTACAGGAGTTGGGATGTAATGTTGAAGTTATATAAGATGTTAGTGAAGCCTAATTTGGATTATTGTGTGTAGTTCTGGTCAACTGCCTATGTGAAAGATATCAACAAGCTTGAAAGTGTGCAGATAAAATTTGCAGGGATGTTACCAGGACTTGAGAACCAGGGTTATAGGGAAGGATTGAATAGGTTAGGACTTTATTCCTTAGAGCATAAGAGAATGAGAGGAGATTTGATAGAGGTATTCAAAATTATGAGGGGTATACATAAGGTATATCCAAGCATGTTTATTTCCACTGAAGTTGGGTGAGAGTAGAACTAGGGGTCATGGGTTAAGGGTGAGTGATGAAATGATGAAAAACATGAGGGGGATCTTTTTCACTTAGAGAGTGGTAAGAGTGTGGAACAAACTGCGTAAGTGGTGAATACATGTTTGGTTTCAACGTTTAAGAGAAATTTGGATTGGAGGGCTATAGAAGGCTATGGTCTGGGTGCAGATCAATGGAAAAAGACATGGAATAGATGGGCTGAAGGGCCTGTTTCTGTGCTGTAGTATTCTATATCTCTATGAGTGGAATGATGCAAGATCGACATAGTTTCTGTTTAATTAGTTGTCAATTTGTTCTCTTAGACTGCAGAACAGAAAAGGTGGAAGAACTCGACCAGTCAAGCAGCATCTGTGGGAAGTGAAATGATACTAGCATTTCAAGATTCAAAATTCTTTATTGTTATTCTTCATACATGAGTGTGAAGAAGAACAAAATGATCAGGTCCAAGACTCTTTGTCAGGACTGGAAAAGAGAGAAAATAATTTTAAGTTGGAAACAATGTGGGGAGGCATGGATAGGACATAACCTTGACTGATTTCTCTTTTCACAGATGTTGCTTGATTGGCTGAGTTCTTCACCATTTCTGTTTTTGTTCCAGATTCCAGCATTGACTGTCTTAGCTGTTCTCCTATGGTTTCAATCAAGAAATGCCCTGGTAAGTCAGCACACTGCTGGGGTAACCACAACGAGGAGGAGTGGAAGAGTACTTGGTGGCAAATGACCACATTGGGTTTCAATGGAACATTTTTCACAGCCACGCATTACCAAAGAACAATATGTAAAAGGTGGGCATATGTTAGGGAGCTATGCCATTACTTTTGTCACAACTGAAATGCATGGACAGCAGATCTAAGGTAAAGTGAGGCAGATGCTGAACATGTAAAGTAAAACAGAAAATGCTCAGTATGCCCGGTAGCATCCATGGATGGAGAAAGAGAGTTAGCTGTTCTGTTCAATATCTTGTCATCAGAAGTCACTGTCAGGACCATCAGTAGCTGCCAAGACCAGCACTGTCTTCAGTTTTCCACAAGATTGCAGCTTTGTGAATATAATGTGGGGAAGTACAAGGATAGCTACTTTAAAATGAAAAGAAAAATATAGCTTAAATGGAGAAGGTTTGCAAAATGCTGCGCAGACTGATCTGGAAAGCTTCATAAAACAGATAAGAGAGCATGCAGTCAGAACAAACAAGATATTTGCCTTTCTTACCAAGGACAGAATGTAAAATGAATGTAATCTTTCAACAGCTGACTGAGCTTTAGTGAGTCCACACCTGGATTATAGAATACAGTTTGGTCTCCTTCCTTAAGGGGAGATATATTGCATTGGAGGCAGTTCAGAACAGGTTCACAAGGTTAATTCCTGGGATTATGAGTTGTCTTATGAAGAAAAATGTGTAGGTTGGTCCAATTTTTATGGAATTTAGAAGAATGGGAAGTGATCCTATTGAAACCTGAAAGATTCTAAGGGATTTTAACAAAGTATTTGTTGAGAGTATGTTTCTCCATGAAAAGGAACCTAAAATTATTGCCGTAATTTTTGAAAAAGGAATCACCTACTTAAGATGGACATAAGGAATTTCTTCTCTTAGAGGGAAACTAATCCTTTGACTTCTCTACCACAGAGAGTTGTGGAAGATGAATTGTTTTCTGTTTTGGTCTGGCATATATTCTATTTTTAATCTAGAGAGGAATCAGGGAATATGGGGAATAGGCTGGAAAGAGGAATAGGTGTGAAAAACAGTCACGATTTTTTGAGTAATAGAGCAAGTTATTTCTCCATATTTCTACCATTTTCTGTTCTTCTGTTTGTATTGCCTCTTTTTGATATGAAATAATCCTTTTGGGACCTGATACATGGCTTTGACCTAAAGTATTGACAATTCTTTTCCCTCAACAGATGCTGCTTGACCTGCTGAATTCTTCCAGCAGATTGTTAGTTTAGGTATGGTTCTGTCGTAATCCATGCAACACCACTTCCTGCAAGTTTTCCTCCAAGTTGCACACCAGTTTGACGTGGAAATGTATTGGTGGTGGCTTTAAATCCTGACCACACAGTTCTATCGATAAGCCTTCAACAGAAATACCGCAGCTGTTCAAGAAGGTGGCTCACCACCATCTTCTCTAGAGTGATCAATTATGCAGAATAAATTCTGGTCAGCGATGACCACATCACAAAAGTTGAATAAATATAACATGAGGTAACATGAGAGTTATAATACTGGCAAATGTATATATGAAAAAGACACAGAAATCGTCAAACAATGGCTCACTGTCTGGACTATTTCAGAGGGGCTCCACAGCAAAGCTGTGTTTGTGCTTCAACATCTATGATTGTGACCTTACTTTATACGCCTCTCTGTACCTAATGGACAGCAAGAACTTCAGGAAGAAACAGCAGCACAAAGTGTAAGGATTTCTAATGGAATTCACAAGAATGTAATGTGTGTCATCTATTGTTCCTGATGGGAAATTCACTACCTCAGAAAAATAAAATGCCTTCCCTATTGCCTTATTATGAGGGAGGGGAGTGGGAGGGACTTCGGGGTTCTAATATTTAACTGTCATTCATTCTTTGGAGCACTCCTCTGATTACATGGATAGTTGCGAAGAAAAAGCATTTCAGGATGTATATTGTATATATTTCTCTGACATTAAATGTACCTTCAAACCTTTGAAAACTTTAAAATACATAATTTACTATTCAACCAAATGTTAGTTTGTCTTTTTTATTTCCATAAAGATTCCACTCTTTGAAGCAGCCACTTAATTAAGCCGAAATGTATTGGTTCGACGTGTCCCAATTAATCGGAATCCACTGCATTATGGAACATAGAAATTTACAGCACATTACAGGCCCTTCAGCCTACAGTGTTGTGCTGACCACGTGAACTCCTCTAGAAATTGCCTAGAATTTCCCTAGCACATAGCCCTCTGTTTTTCTGAGCTCCATGTACCTATCTAAGAGACTCTTAAAGGACCCAATTGTATCCACTTCCGCCACCGTCACTGGCAGTGCATTTCACACGCCCACCACTCTCTGCGTGAAAAACTTGCCTCTGACAACCCCCCCGAAGATGTCCCAATGACCCAAAAATCTGCTCCAATCCTTCAGTCACGAATTTATACTCCAACTCATTCTATTCCTATAATCACTGTCACGTGGCACATCGGCATTATATCAGCAAAGGTCCCAGCACCAATTCATATGGTACATCATTTGCAAAAGGCTTTTATTTAGAAAAATTCTACACTCTGCCTCTTCATACCCAGTTAATTTGGATACAGTTCACCAACATGCCCTAGGTCCCTTATGGACCAAAGGGCCTGTACTGTACTGTGCTGTGGTGTTCTATGTTTTATTCCTTTTGCCACGTTTTAGTGAATATCAAAAAGGGAAGAAGAACAGATTTATGATTGGCTAAAGAGCTGGCAGGGGGGCAACAGGTTTTTTACATCATTGGATCACTTCTGAAGCAGATGTGACCTGCACAATAAAGATGAACTGGATCTGAATTAGAGGGGGGATTTCAAAGAAACATCGAAAACCTACAGCACAATACAGCCCTTCGGCCCACAAAGCTGTGCCGAACATGTCCTTACCTGAGACATTACCTAGGGTTACCCATAGCCCTCTATTTTTCTGAACTACATATACCTGTCCAGGAGTCTCTTAAAAGACCCTATCGTATCCGCCTCCACCAACGTCGCCGGCAGCCCATTCCACGCACTCACCACTCTCTGCATAAAAAAACTTACCCCTGATATCTCCTCTGTACCTACTTCCAAGCACCTTAAAACTGTGCCTTCTTGTGCTAGCCATTTTAGCCCTGGGAAAAAGCTTCTGACTATCCACACGATCAATGCTCCTCATCATCTTTTACAACTCTGTCAGGCCACCTCTCATCTTCCGTTGCTCTAAGGAGAAAAGGCTGAGTTCTCGCAATCTATTCTCATAAGGCATGCTCTCCAGTCCAGGCAACATCCTTGTAAATCTCCTCTGCACCCTTTCTATGGTTTCCATATCCTTCCTATAGTGAGGCAACCAGAACTGACCAGGGTCCTATATAGCTGCAACATTACTTCTCTGCTCTTAAACTCAATCCCACAGTTGATTAAGGCCAATGCACCATATAGACCCGGACCCCAAGATCCCTCTGATCCTCCACACTGCCAAAAGTCTCACCATAAATATTATATTTTGTCATCATACTTGACCTACCAAAATGAATTACCTCACACTTATCTGGGCTGAACTCCATCTGCCACTTTTCAGCCCAGTTTTGCATCCTATCAATGTCCTTCTGTAACCCTTGACAGCCCTCTACACTATCTACAACACCCCAAACCTTTGTGTCATCAGCAAATTTACTAACCCATTCCTCCACTTCTTCATCCAGGTCATTTATAAAATTCACGAACAGTAGGGGATCCCAGAGGCACACCAGAGGTCACCGACCTCCATGCAGAATATGACCCATCTACAACCACACTTTGCCTTCTGTGGGCAAGCCAATTTTGGATCCACAAAGCAATGTCCCCTTGGATCCTTACCTTATCAATCTTCTGTTATCTATTTGGTTTTCAGTTCGTAATCATAGCTTTTATTTCATTTTTGAATGCGAGTCAGATTTAATATCACTGGCATATGTCGTAAAGCTTGTTGGATCCCATGTCTCCTTACTTTCTCAATAAGCCTTGCATGAGGTACCTTGTCAAATGCCTTGCTGAAATCCATATACACAATATATACTGCTCTACCATCATTAATGTGTTTAGTCATATCCTCAAAAAAATTCAAACAGGCTCATAAGGCACGACCTGCCTTTCACAAAGCCATGCTGACTATTCCTATTCATATTATGCCTCTCTAGATGTTCATAAATCTTGCCTCTCAGGACCTTCTTCAACTTATCAACCACTGAAGTAAGTCTTGCTGGTCTATAATTTCCTGGGGTATCTCTACTCCCTTTCGTGAATAATAGAACAACATCTGCAACCCTCCAATCCTCCAGAACCTCTCCTGCCCCCATTGATGATGCAAAGATCATCGCCAGAGGCTCAGCAATCTCCTCCCTTGCCTCTCACAGTAGCCTGGGGTACACCTCATCCGGTCCCGGTGACTTATCCAACTTGACTCTTTCCAAAAGCTCCAGCACATCCTCTTCCTTAATATCTACATGCTCAAGCTTTTCAGTCCATTGTAAGGCATCCCTACAATTGCTAAGATCCTTTTCTGTAGTGAATACTGAAGCAAAGTATTCCTTAAGTACCTCTGTTATCTCCTCCGGTTTCATACACACTTTTCCACTGTCACACTTGATTGGTCCTATTCTCTCATGTCTTATCCTCTTGGTCTTAATATACTTGTAGAATGCCTTGGGGTTTTCCTTAATCCTGTCCGCCAAGGCCTTCTCATGGCCCCTTCTGGCTCTCCTAATTTCATTCTTAAGCTCCTTCCTGGTAGCCTTATAATCTTCTAGCTCTCTATCATTATGGAGCTTTTTGAACATTTCGTAAGCTCTTCTTTTCTTCTTGACTAGATTTACAACAGCCTTTGTACACCATGGTTCCTGCACCCTACCATCCTTTCCCTGTCTCAATGGAATGTACCTATGCAGAACTCCATGCAAATATCACCTGAACATTGCCACATTTCTTCCACACAGTTCTTCCTGAGAACATCTGCTTCCGATTTATGCTTCCAATTTCCTGCCTGATAGCTTCATATTTCCCCTTACTCCAATTAAATGCTTTCCTAACTTATCTGTTCCTATCCTTCTTCAATGCTATGGTTAAGGAGATAGAGTTGTGATCACTATCTCCAAAATGCTCTCCCACTGAGAGATCTGACACCTGACCAGGTTCGTTTCCCAATACCAGATCATGTACAGCCTCTCCTCTTGTAGGCTTATCTACATGTTGTGTCAGGAAACCTTCCTGAACACACCTAACAAACTCCACCCCATCTAAACTGCTCACTCTAGGGACATGCCAATCGATAATTGGGAAATTAAAATCTCCCACCATGACAACCCTGTTATTATTACACTTTTCCAGAATCTGTCTCCCTATCTGCTCCTTGATATCCGTTACTATTGGGTGGTCTATAGAAACACCCAGTAGAGTTATTAACCCTTTCCTGTTCCTAACTTCCACCTACAGAAACTCCATAGACAATCCCTTCATGTCTTCCTCCTTTCCTGCAGCCGTGACACTATCTCTGATCAACAGTGCCACACCCCCACCTCTTTTGCCTCCTTCCCTGCCCTTTCCGAAACATCTAAAACCTGGCACTCAAAGTAACCATTCCTGACCCTGAGCCATCCAAGTCTCTGTAATGGCCACAACTCTATAAAAGCTCCTTTTATGGAGCTTTGCCAGTGCTGCTGTGATGGGTTTGAACTATTCTGGCAGGGGAGTGGGAGTACTGCTGCTTGGGAGGTTGAGTCATATGTAGGAAGTAGAACAGTCAAATTTAGTGGGAACATTGAGCAGTAGCAGGAAGGGAATTCTGAGAGGTCATCAAAATGAAGACTTATCTGCATTTTATGCAAAGAGACTCACAGGTAAATTGAATGGTGCATAATGTTGTTATAATGACAGAAGCACGGCTGAGGAAATGCCAGGATGGGATGCTCAGTGTTCCGGGGAATAGAGGGACATGACAAAGAGAGGCACAAAAAAGAATGGGGTTTTGCAATGCTGATCAGGGAGAGTGCCACTTAGGGAGGATATCCTACAGGGATTAGCTAATGAGACTAATAAGAAATGTGTGAACACTTTGATGGGGTTATACTATGGATCTCCCAATAGTCAACATACATTAGAAGAACTGACATGTATAAAGATGGGGATAGAGCATAAAAGCTATAGTATTGCAGTAAAAGAGAATTTTATTTTTTGCTATATTGACTGGGATTGCTTCTGTGCAAGTGGCTTAGAGGGAGAGGAATTTCTGAAGTGCATTCAGGAGTTTTTTTTCTGAAGCAGTATATACAGAGTGCTACTAGAGAGGGGGCTGTAGACCTACGGAATGAAGACAGGCAATTGATTGGTGTTTCTGCGGAGGAGACTTTTGGGAACATTGATCATAAATTGGTAAGTTTCAGAGTCATCATGGAAGAAGATAAATTTGATCATTGATGTAGGGTCCTAAATTGGGGGAAGTAGATTTTGATATAACATATATCAAACCAATAGGCAGCATTTTATACAGAATTTTACAGTAAGAGTTAAAAGTATTTTTTTTATTGATATTTTCAAATGATCCTTTTCACAACACAAATGACATTGACTCAATACTTTTTATATCCCGCTACTTGGTAATTTGAGGAAGATAGTGTATTGTACGTCTCTGCTGGGAAATGCAATCAAATGTGTACAATCCATTTCTACATAGATTAGTCATACTGTGTCACTAAATACAGCAAACTTCCTGGCATTTTCAACAGCTTGGCTACTGATTCATTTATAAAACTGAATGATATGGTTGATCAAGTGCCAAAACACTAACTACTAAAGGAAAAAGCAATATTATAATCAATACTTCATTACCTATATAATTGAATATTCATAAATAGATAATAAAAAGCATTTTAAATAATTATATTTGAAAAGTCATCTTCTTTCCATTTTTGTTTTCTTAGACTTAACATCATGATGTCTAAATCTTAATAATAATGAGGATAATGGACAGCTGATCACTCAAGGCTGTGATATTTCCGGGGCAAGTCTTGAAATGAGTAAGTTTCTTTTATTAGCCTATTCAAAGTGCTTGACATCTGTTCTATGTAGCAGCTCTATAATCTGAACCAATACTGGCATAGGAATTGGTTCAACATTGTGAGGAATTGAGTCCATAAATATGCCCAACTTTGCGCATGAGAAAAAAGCTGAATCTAATTCACCCCTCACCCACAAAACCCCCACTAGCACACTGAGATAAAAATACATTCATGGAAACTGCAATGTTCTGTGACCTTTACATCATAAAAAGTCTATATTGCAACCTTTGATTATCAAAGAGCATTATAGTGGTATATAAAATACTATTTAACTTTTGAAATTTATAGATTTCCATCCACTTGCCTACTTTTACATTGGTGCAAAGTTCTAATGTGTGACAATAAACAAACTGCCATTCACTTTCAATGGGAAATTTCTACATGCAAGCAATTTAATTGCTCATTTGAATGAAACTGCTTAAAACATAATAATAATCTAGGTTTAATTTCACTAACAAATGTCTAGATGCATGTATTTGAAACCCTATATTGTTTCACTTCTCACTGCATGGATGCATCTTGCTTTGATTGGCAAGTATTCAGGGTCATACAGCATGGAAACAGGACTTTTGGCCCACCAAGAATACACCAAGCATCAAATGCTCATTTACATGAATGCCACTTTAAACCCTTTTTTTCCCCCTTAGACCTGGAACTCAACATTCCACTTGCAATGGGATTCTTGACTTCCTGACCAATAGACCACAATCATTAAGGATAGGCAGTCACACCTCCACCATGATTGTGATTATTCTAAGCACTGATGCTCCACAAGGCTGTGTCCTCAGCTCCCTACACTACTCCCCCGTACACTCACAAATGTGTGGCCAGATTCCACTCTAACATCATCTACATGCTTGGCAATGGCATTACTGTAGTGGGCTGAATCACAAATAACAATGAAATGGGAGTACGGGAAGGAGACAGGTGGCCTAATGAATTGACCTTTCCCTCGATGTGAATGACTTCAGGAAGGAGAAATGCACACATTCTCCTGTCTCTATCAAAAGTACGGAGGTTGAGAAGGTTGAGAGCTTCAGGTTCCAAGGAACGAACATCACCAATAGTCTGTAATGGACTGACCCACACAGGAACCATGGCCTAGAAAGTACACCAGCACATCCATTTCCTCAGGATGCTGAAGAAATTTAGCATGTTTATTTTGGCCCTCACGGTTTTTTAATGAACACGTCAGAGTAAGCATCCTAACCATGGCTTCTGCTCTGCTCGTGACCATGAGAAGCTGCAGAGTTTTGAATGTGGCTCAGTACAGCCTCCACTCCATGGACTCTGTCTATACTTCTCGTACCTTGGTAAAGCAGCCAGCATGATTAAATACCCCACCCACCACTCTTCTCACCCCTCTCATCAGGCAGAATATACAAAAGCCTAAAAGCACATACCAGCAGATTCAAGGTCAGCTTCTACCACGCTGTTGTAAGACTATTGAATGGTCACCTAGTACAGCAAGGTGTACTCTTTACTTTACAGTCTACCATATAATAGCCTTGTACCTCACTGCCTGCCTGCACTGCACTTTCTCTGCAACTAAAACACTTATTCTCTTATTGTTTTTGCTTATACTACCCTATTACACCATTGTAATGAAATAATTTGTGTGAATGGCATGCAAAACAAAGTTTTTCACTGTACTTTAGTTCATATAACAATAATGAACCAATTTACCAATTTGCTCACCTACATGCTGAGGGTAATTTACAGTGGCTAGGTGCACGTGATCTCACATGTCCTTGGAAAGTGGAAGTAAATGAAAACATGCAGCCTCTGAGAGAATGTGCAACGTCTGCACAGGCATATTAGAGATTAGAATAGAATCTAATTCAATGGATACTACTGAAATGAAAATACACCAGGCACTATTACAGATATCACCCAATATAAAGTTTTGTGATTGGTTAGAATTATGGGTTAACCGCTGTATGAACAAACAGAAGAGGTGTGGTCTCAGCATGAAATACAAACATGAATAACAGTCATTATTGGCTACCTAATATTTTTAAATAACCTGCCACTAAGTTATCTCACAAATTAGGATTTTACTCTGACTTACTGTAAGTTTTTCAAGTGTCATGTTGGCACACATTTGTACTATCAAGTTTTCTCTGCAAGAAAAGAAAATGAACATTCAGTTACTTTTGTGGTGTTGATTAAGATCATTTTTTATTTTTAATGTGTTTTAGTTACTTCTAATGTGTTGAAAAATCCTTAGTTATTTTTTGAATGGGGGCTTGTTTCTGCACAATGCTGGAAACCTGACTTGGGTAGATAATGTTTAACTACCTTACTTATTGTCTCTCTTTGTAGATCACGTACAGCATTTTGCAGAGGTGTCAACCTCTTTCCCATCCTACTCCCCTCAGCTCAGAAAGTTCTCTGACTTAATGCTCTCCGATCTACCAATCTGTTGATAAGACCATAAGACCAGAAGAATTAGGCCATTCGGCCCATCAAATCTGCTCTGCCATTCCATTATGGCTGATCCAGAACCCACTCAACCCTATATACCTGCCTTCTCGCCATATCCTTTGATACCCTGACCGATCAGGAAATTATCAACTTCCACTTTAAATATACCCATGGACTTGGCCTCCACCGCAGTCTGTGGCAGAGCATTCCACATATTTACTACTCTTTAGCTAAAAAGTTCCTCCTTACCTCTGTTCTAAAGGGTCGCCCCTCAATTTTGAGGCAGTGTCCTCTAATTCTGGATACACCCACCATAGGAAACATCCTCTCCACCTCTACCCTCTCTAGTCCTTTCAATATTTGGTAGGTTTCAATGACATCCCCTCGCATTCTTCTAAACTCCAGTGAGTACAAGCCCAAAGATGCCAAACACATGTTAACCCTTTCATTCCTGGAATCATTCTCATGAACTTCCTCTGGACTCTCACAATGACAACACAGCCTTTCTGAGATATAGGGTCCAAAATTATTGAAAGTACTCCAAGTGTGGCCTGACTAGTGTCTTATAAAGGCTCAACATTATCTCCTTGCTTTTATATTCTATTCCCATTGAAATAAATGCCAACATTATATTTGCCTTCTTTACCACAAACTGGCCCTGTAAATTAACCTTCTGGGAGTCTTGCACGAGGGCTCCCAAGTTCCTCTGGACCTCTGATGTTTGAACCTTCTCCCCATCATCCTAACTGCCAGCAGCCCACATCCAGCCCGTACTGGCCCATCTCCCAACTCGTCATGATCTTAGATTGCTGACTATGCTCGCAGCTAGCAACACCCCCCTCGGCACTGCCTACCATTCACCTGAACACCCTATATTTCCTCAACCAGCAATTGGGTCGTCTGATCTCTGTCCGTGTAAGACTTTTCAACAAGCTGTTTAAATTTTGTATCTAAACCGCTAACAATTCAGTGTTTTGGCTGAGACAATTAGAGACAACATTTCTTTAGCTGTTGGGTTCCTTAACCGTTTACTTGAAATTCTTACCCTTCCCTGGCTTTGTGAAGCCTAAGGTTTTTCATGGTACTTAAAGTCTTAAATAAAGAAGGTATTTTGTCAAAAAAATTTAATTCATGCCCATAAAAACTGCTCAGAGAACCACTGCAGGGCAGACCAGCACTTAAATAAGACATAGAAGCAGAATTAGGCCATTTGGCCTATCATGCCTGCTCTGCCATTCTATCATGTCTGATACCTTAGCCCTCTGAAACCCATTCTCCTGCCTTCTCTACTTAACCTTTGACACCCTGACTAATCAAGAACTTATCAACATCTGCTTTAAATATACTCAATGACTTAATATCCACAGCAATCTGTGGCAGGAATTCCACAGATTCACCACCCTCTGACTAAAGAGATTCCTCCTTATCTCTGATTTAAAGGGGCATCCTTTTATTCTGTGATCTGTGGTCCTAGAACTCCTCCACTATAGGAAGCATCCTCTCCACATCCTCTCATCTAAGCCTCAACGAGATTCCTCCACCCTCCCTCACTTACTTCTAAACTCCAGCAGGTACAGGACCAGAGCAATCAAACCCTCCTCATACGTTAACCATTCATTCCCAGGATCGTTCTTGTGTATCTCCTCTGTACCCTCTACAATGCCAGCACATCGTTTCTTAGATAAGGGGTGAAAAACAGCTCACAGTTCTCCAAGTGCAGCCTGACCAACACCCTATAGAGCCACTCCATTACATCCTTCCATTTATAGTATCTTCTAGTCTACTCGACGCGTGGACTTGGCGCGTGGCCCAGTGGCTAAGGCGTTGGTCTAATGATCTGAAGGTCACTAGTTCAAGCCTCAGCTGAACAAGGCACATTGCTCTGCGACGACACCAATGCCAAGCTGTATCAGCCTAGTGCCTTTCTCCTGGACAACATCAGTGGCAGGGAGAGGGGAGACTTGCAGCATGGGCAACTGCCAGTCTTCCATATAACCTTGCCCAGGCCTCAGTCAACATCGAAATTGATGGACAGCCAAAGAAGAGAAGAAGTCTACTCAAAACATTGCATTTGCCTTCCTTACCTACAAGCTAACCTTTAGGGAATCCTGCACAAGGACTCCCAACTCCCTTTGCACTTCTGATTTCTGAATTTTCTGTCTGTTTAGAAAATAGTCTGTGCCTTTATTCATTCTACCAAAGTGCATGACCGTACACTTCCCTGCATTGTATTCCATCTGCCATTTCTTTGCCTATTCTCCTAATCTCATAAAATCTTGCTGCAGACTCCTGCTTTCTCAGCACTACCTTGTCCAACACTTATCTTTGTGTCATCCACAAACTTTGCCACAAAAACATTAACTCCATCATCCAAATCATTGAGATATAATGTGAAATGAAGTGTTCCCAACACCAAGCTCTATGGAACGCCACTAGTCACGGGCAGTCAACCCGAATTTTTTATTTATTGAGATGCAGCGCAGAATGGACCCTTTTAGCCCTTTGAGCCACTCTGCACAGCAACCCCTAATTTAACCCTCGCCTAATCATGGGACAATTTACAATGACTAATTAATCTACCAACTGGTACATCTTTGGACTGTGGGAGGAAACCCATGCGGAGAACGTACTAACTCCTTACAGACAGTGGCAGAAATCAAACCCGAGTCACTGGTACTGTAAAGCGTTGTGCTAACTACTTCACTACTGTGCAGCCCCCTTTAATCCCACTCTTTGCCTTCTGCCAGTTAGCCAATCTTCTACCCACGCTAACATCTTTCCTGTAATGCCGTGGTCTCTCATCTTGTTTAGCAGCTTCACGTGCGGCCTTCTCAAACTCCAAGTAAACACTTTTGTCTATTATCCTGCCTGTATTTTTCTCAAATAATTCCAACAGATTTGTCAGGTAAGATTTCCCCTTAAAGAAACTGTGCAGACTTCTGCCTATTTTATCATGTGCCTTTAAGTACCCCATAACCTCATCCTTAATAATGGTCTTCAACATCTTCCCAGCCACTGGAGTCAGGCTAACTAGCCTATAATTTCCTTTCTTCTGTCTCCCACCCTTCTTAAAAAGTGTAGTGGCATTTGCAATCTTCCAGTCCTCCACAAACATTCCAGAATCTAATGATTCTTGAAAGATCATTACTAATACCTCCATAATCCCTTCAGCCACCTCTTTCAGAGTTCTCAGGCCTAGTAAACATAGTCCAGGTAACTTATTTACCTTCAGACCTTTCAGCTTCCTAAGTACCTCTCCTTAGTAATAGCAACTACACTTACTTCTGCCCCTGACACTCATGAATTTCTGGCATATTGCTAGTGCCTTCCACAATGAGGAATGATGCAAAATACTTATTAAGTTCACCTGCTACTTTGCTGTCCCCCAATACTACCTCCCCAGTACTGTTTTCCAGCAGACAAATACACACACTTCATATATTTGAGAAAATTTTTTGGTATTGTTACAAGGATTAGTAGTAACGATCACTTAGGCACAGTGTGAACTTGTATTTACTTCGAGTACCCTTTATTATCTCAACTGAAAAGCACGTGAATTTACATAACCAAATATCTATGTCACACCTACTGTTTTTCTGACTATTTATGAACAGTCAGAGAATAGAAAAGGTAATACCCAAGAAAGAAGTCTATGATGGCCAGGTGCTCCTCATGCTCTGATCTAATCTCCATGTATCCGTAGGGTACTCCACATCCATGGTGGTTGGTGTCTGGAGAGTTATCACAGCTTTGCTCTTATATACTTGCCTTAGCAGTTCAAATGTTACATTTCAGTCTCATTGGCTGTAGGTCATCTGACTGACCTATGTCACCTTCATATTGGCTCTGGTTCAAGCCAGAATCCATCTATTGGCCTTTTCCACAAGTGTCAACTAGTAATTTATGGCTCTTTGTTTTAAATCAGTTACCAAACTAGTAATCAGCTTGAATCACTCAGGCAGACACAGATCTGCATGGTATATCATACCAAGAACAGCTCACAAATAACTTCTTATTTGGAAATTATCTCTAGTCCATCAATTGCCTGGAGCATCATTTCATCTGCTTTAAAATACTGATTCAGCCACATAAAAAAGGTCACAAAATGGAAGCTTCACAAAATGGCAGCCTCCATTCCTTCAACCTCACGGCATGAACAAAGATCAAAAACAATTTTCTTCTACTTCTACTGTCATTGATTCATTTGAGCTCACTGATTTGTGGATGGTAGTTCTTCCTGGCCAACACTATCCTCTTTTATATTGTTGATTAGCATACCTTTATATTTCATCTTTTCTCTCATTGCTATTTTAGCAGTTTTCTGCTGATTTTTAAAAGCTCCCACTGATTTTTGCTATATTATATACCTCTTTTATTTTTAAATTGGCTTGATTCCCTTGACAGCCACAGTTGCTTCATCCTTCCCTTAGGATACTTCTTCACCTGAATCATTAATACTTCATACTGAATCACCGATACTAAATCGCCTAGTTCCTCTCAGGTTTTTATTTGTTCAAAGCATGGGCTACTTGAAAGACCTCTTTTATAGCTGATCCCTACTGAACCCAAGACCATTTCAGAGGACAGTTAAAAATCGAGCACAGTAGTGGCTCCAGAGTCACATCCAGACCATGTGAGAATGCCATCAACTGTTCTACATCAATTCTTCAGCCCAAAAAAAGAATATTTCCGTTAGACATCTTACAATAGCACATTGATGACTATGGAGAAAAAGTCAAGATTAGACCCTTTTTAATGAAGTAAATGGATGTCTACCTAAAAGATATTCTGTGCACTATTTTCCTTAACTAGCTGGTTTACGTATGAAAGAACATCAACTACGTGCTCGTTGGTTCTAATCACTAAATTGTTATAAATCTTAACAATCCCTTTTCACAACAGTATGTACTGTATATTAAACTCTATATGCTAAAGTGTGCGATGTAAGGTGCATCATGGAACTTATTAATGAATTTCATTGTAGATCACACACAGGAAAATTAAAGATTTACTCTATTATATATGATCCTTTGGTTCCATCCATAATGTACATTAAAGTACTCAGGGACCAATACAACATTGAAGTTAGAAAAGAAACAACCCTTAGTGGTCTGTAAATCATTAAACAATCATATGGTATTTTTGTATTTATAAACCATGGAGTAATTGCACTGTTTAACCTCATCTAATTTTAGGATTAGTGGAAAATGTTCGCTCCAGCATTTAAGTGACAATGGGAAAGAAAAGCTAGAAGCGAAAAGAACTACTGCATTGCGGATATTTATAAAGAACGGATCTATACATATGTGAAATGATATCATGCTATTATGTGTCATTTGCATTTAAGGGATTATCAGCAGAAATGCTGACCCATGTTAATTAGCTCTGAATCTTCACTTATCTTGAGTGTTTTCCTGAATGATTGTTGAACTAGTCTGCTGGTCCTAAAATATCAAGGGATCATTTTAAGAATCCTCTAAATGCTGCAGTGAATTAAGATCCTGTAACTGCAGAACTGCACTTATCAAAATTCCATTCACATTGTTCCATTGAACAGGTTGTGAGCTATTTGTCACACATGGCTGACACTCAAAACCCATTAGGTAGCACGACATTATTATTAAAAGGAAACTAGTAAAGTCTAATGAAGCTCAATTTGTTAGCCAGCTTAAAAACAGACCTAAAACATTGAGTTCTTTCCTTTTCACGGAAACATTTAGAGGTCAATAATGATTTATGAAACTGAATCTGCTGGCATTTGTTGTTAAACAAACATATTTAACTCAGCGAGCATTAATGGATTCATATTTTAAATGGAAGGCTATATTTAATAGATTGAAATTTCAAGGTTAACAGACCCTACTGAAGCTCCACAGAAGTATAATAATGCTTTTTTTAATATAGTGAACTAGTGGACTACCCCACATGTAAAGATAAAAGAAAGCTTTTTAGAACCTTCTGTAACTTCAGTTGTCAGATCTTGCAAAGAAATTTAACACAGCTGGAAAGCTGGAAATGAATTTTAATTTCTGATTAGAGAAGCAGTCTGCCTAAGAGAAGTCAGGCTGGCAATATCAGCAGTCCCCTCAGGCGATTTAAATTGCAAAAGCTCAAGGGTACATTTCTTCCACTGGACTCTGTTCGTGTAAAGATATTCCCATTATTAAAATTGGTTGGACTCTAGAAAAGAACAGGATCCAAGTGGCAGGGAAGTCACGGGTTTTATATGGTGGCAAGACCTTGGAGAGAGAAGGTTAGGAGGAAAGATGTTAAAAATATATCTACCTCTAAATGATGAGACTTGATCTGCTCATATGGAGATGAGTCTGGCCAGCCTCAGGCAGATTTTTATTGGCATTCTCATGTTTTAGAAACTGTTGTCAAGAGGATTTATGCAGGGTGAATTTCTCATATCCTTTTATCTGTCTACCTGTTTTCTGCAGGAACATTCTAAAGTTCTCCATAACAGATTTGCTGAATCACATTTTAATTACAAAGTCACTGAAAAAAACCAGCTTTACCATATCACTATCAATTAAATAGAAATTCTGTTGCTTTACCAGTCTAAAATCAATGTCTGTACTTAAACCAGGAATGGCAGGTATACAGAACTGTGCAAAAGTCTTAGGCACAGATAGCTAGTGTGCCTACGACTTTTGCATAGCACTGTATTTGTCAATGTGGACCTGAAAATTAGTTTGCAAATCTGATGCAAAGGACGTTGGGAATGGCAAGAGCAGAGTGCTGCAGGGGGTGGGTGGTGAGGTGGTATGGGACAGGTGGCAGAAAAGCGTTGCCAGGGGTGGGTGGTGGTGCAAGTGCAGACACACCCAGCCCTGAGACACCAGCCAAAGTCATTTGATTCCAACAATTGGTTTAATGATCATTACCAAGCGTCTCTCTGGTGCTTCCTGCTCCCTCTCCTCTTCCTTCCCCTTTCCCCAACCATGATTCCCCACTCCCTGCCACCTTCCCAGTCTCAGTCCACAATACAGACACATATTAGAATCAGGTTTATCATCAATAACATATGTCATGAAATTTGTTTTTTTTAAACAGCAGCAGAACTTAAATACTCCACAGTATGGAGCAATACATAAAATTACTACAGTACTGTGCAAAGGTCTTAGGCACACTCTCCACTATCTACATACAGTATATGTGCCTAAGACTTTTGCACAGTACTGGGTGAGACCTCCATCAGTCAGGGTTGACCATGGATGTTGTGTCCTAGCTGTCTAGATACGCAAGTCTGGGCAGCGCGATATGGGGAGCAAGATATTGCCTAAGCAGCAAGCCTCCTCTCCCCACACATCTGACGAACCCAAAGGAATGGCAGAGAGTGATACAGTTTGATACCAGTAGTGTCACAGGAGTTGCCAGTCAGCCTTGTACTCAACGTAGAATTCCAGCTCTGGATTTTTCCCTCAGGGCCTACTCCTGAAGCCTTTCCCATGAGTGGGTTTAGCCGCAAGGCAGCTGAGGTTTGAGATCAAAGTTTTCCTTCTCCTAGATGAGCTGTCAACCACCTGCCCAAAGCATCTGGTTTTAAAGCACCTGCAACCTGTCATTCCCCCCCTTCTCCTGTCAATAGAAACAGTTCTGCCGGGCTTAGTAGCTAAGCCACACATGAAGGCCAGGATTTGGACTTGGTTGTCAGAGGCTATTTGAGGCGCATGTCAATGGAAGCATTTAATAGGCAGTGGGAGCTTATCCTCGTTATCACCCCCAGTTATAACAACCTTAAGGAACAGTACTGAATTCACAGAATGATTGAAGTAATTTTCACAGGTATCAAGTACTGGTATCTAGTAGCATGTAATAGAAACCTCATATACGCATATGGATCAAACCAGTGTGACCTGAATTTTTTCTCATGGTGATGAAGGAATAACCATAAATGTTGACCGTTCAAAAGTTAACAGGCTTTGGAGCACGTGCATCATGATCTAATTTGATATTGGTATCTTATAAAGAAGAACTGCTGTGTACAGCATCAATGCAAAAATCAGACAGGCTTAACAGTCTAGTTGCAACATTCAGGTAATAAAAATGGAGGTAAATAACAGGGATTATGATTCAGACATTAATCATTATGCAGAAAGCAAAACAAAGAATCATGAGAGGGAAAATGAAATATAACCAAATACAAAAATATATACCAATACTTTGAAATGCTTTCAGAGTAAAAGCTGACTGCACATACAAATTTAGTTTTTTTTCCCCAAGGCCAGGGAGACTTTCCAACAGGAACTATGGCTAAATAAGTAAAATTAAATGAATAGTGCAATCAGGACGGCACATTAGCGTAGAAGTCTATGCAAAGCTTTAAAGCACCACTGATCATTGTTCGGAGTTCAGTTCTCATCACGGTCTGTACATTCTCCCCGTCAGCACGTGGGTTTCCTCTGGGTGCTCCCATTTCATCCAACATTCCCAGGACATACAGATTAGGGTTGGTAAATTGTTGGCTTGCCATGTCGTTGCTGGAAGCATGGCAACGTTTGTGGGCTGCCCCTAACATACCCTCAGACTGTGTGAGTTAACACGAACACGTTTCACTTTATGTTTGTTTCCATGTACATTTGACAAACAAGGCTTATCTTTAAATCTGTTTAAGCTTACTCAGGTACATCCAAATAAACAAGCCTCGATGGATTCAATGGTTTTCACAATGACAATAGTGTACAAAAAGCTTAAGTTTAGGTAAAATTGTATATTGACTGCACTATAGTGATTGCGCCCTGTGGATTTCTCTACTTGCAAGTGCAGAATCTAGAAGATTCTATAATAAAAAGAAAATTACTGGAACACTCAGTACAGGCAGCTTCTGTAACAGAAACACTGAAATAACATTTCCAGTCTTCAAGTCAGGTGCACAGATCTCACCTGGCCTGCTGACTGCTTCCAGCATTTTCTGTTTTTATTTTCAGATTTCCAATACCTGCAGTTTATGATTTTCATTCCCAGAAAATGTTGTCAGCATTGCACATTAATGAGATCAAGCTCTAAGTAAAGCCGTCACTAAAATCACAAAATCGCATTTTATAAACAGCAACAGCCCCGATCAAACTCTTGATGGTTAGTCCCAGCAGCACAATTATAATCATTAGTTTTAATGACCACTTACAGAGTAATCTGATTGCAAATTGATCCTTAATTTTTTTTTATCATTATTTCAGTCATGCTGATTTGACAACCATGAGGCAATCAATATGATGAGTAATTGGTACAGTCAATGCCAGATACACTAAAATATGATCATAATTGTGATCTATTCATGGAACTTGAAAACAGAGCAGAACCTCCTTATCATTCTCATCACATGGATTAGTTAACCTTGGAAATTCCAAAAACTCCATGAGCTGTTGGAGGATGGGATTTTTTCAGTAAATTGTTTTCCTCTGCCAACCCAGTTTGCTTTTGCCATTCCTCTCAAATCCCAAGTTGAAGGTATCTGAATTGGCGTTCAGGCTATCAATGGAACAAGGACCCCTTTCTGACAGGCATTAGTATTTGAGAACAGCACTTTTCCACTTTTGGGAAACACAAGGGAGTGTAGACTGTATGGTGCATACTTACAGGAGAGGGTAAGGAGCAATTTCTGTTTCTAAAGCAGCAATTCCTAGTTCTAATGCACAGGTGGCTAATAAGGAACCAATCGAGAGAAGAAAAGTGCTTCCGTACACAAGTACACCAATTCTAGACTGTACATTTCAGATATGAAAAAATCACATATTTCAATTTTCATTCACTGCCATGCTATAAATTTCAGATATACTGAAAAAACTAAATCAAGGTAAATATGTTTAATTTCAAAGAAGTCTTGTCATATATTGGCTGCGTAACTACATTTAAGGATAGAATATTGGGGTTGAGTGGGATCTGGGATCAGCCGTGATAGGATGGCGGAGCAGTCTTGATGGGCTGAATGGCCTACTTCTGCTCGTATTTCTTATGGTCTCATATACCATTTGATACAACTTCTGATATACTTCTGCATCAACCACTGCTGTGAACTTTTGCATTATTAGCCATAAATAAATGAAAATCTACCTTGTCCATTTTACCTTTATGAATGACAACTTGAAAAGAATCAGGAAGTGCTATATTGGTAACAAGTAGGAATTTGGGAATTAATACTCCAATTGCAAAGTGAAACTGAATGGAGCAGCCAAAAAGGTGGCTAGAGGAGGTCGCGAGTCTGATGGTGAGCTGGGAAAATATTGGAAATGCTGCCACCATTTCTGAACATGGAGTTGGTGGAGAGTTTTCAAAAGCATATGACACTGGGAAAGGACAAAGAATTGAGTCTCTTTTAAATGTTACATCTGTACTCCATCACGTTCTCTTGCAGCTCATTCAAGTACTCACCAGCCTTTTTTGTGCTTTTTCCCTCAATCCTTTAAGTTCTCCCCTCTCACCTTAAACTTATGTCCTCTATTCTAGACTCCCCTGCCCTGTGATAAAGATTCTATCTATCCTATCTATGTCCCTGTTAATTTTGTAAACCTCCATAAGGTGATCCTCAGCATCCTACAATACCAATTGACAATTAACCATGCCTATTCAATTTCTCCTTTATGAGGGCTCTCCATTCCAGATAACATCTGGTGAATCTCTCCAGCTCTCTTCCTATCGCTGCCACATTCTTTCTGTACTGTACATCGGAAATGTACATCACATTCCAAGTGTGGTCTAACCAATGTTTTGCACCACGGCAACGTGATGTCCCATCTCATATACTCAATGCCTTGGCCTATGAAGACAAGTATTCCAAATACCTTTTTTACTCTGCATCCGCCTGTACCATCGTTTTAAGGGAACTGTGGATTTGTATCCCGAAGCCTCTCCATACATCAACTTCTCCTCAGGTCAATGCCACATACTCTATAAGGCCTGCCAGCATTTGACATCTCAAAATGCACTACTTCCCGTTTTTCTAGATCAAGTTCCATCAGTGACTGCTCTGCCCAACTTTCTACTTCATCTATATCCCACCGTATTCTTGAATAAATTTCTTTGGTATCAATGATTCCATTAATCTTCATTTTCTTCTGCAAATGCACTATCATACCACATACACCCTCAAACATAACATATATACATACAAACACCAAAGGTCCTATCATCAATCCCTCTAGTATACAACTTGTTTTAGATTTTCTGTCAGAAAAACAACCATCCACCTCTGAACTCTGCCTCATAACACCAAACTCCAATGTGCCAACACAACATGCACCTTAACATTCGGACCAGGCTACCATGCAGGATCTAAGATTGTTTTTATATTTATATTTATTGTATATTTTTTGATTTTTAAGATTGTACTCTTTTTGCTTATTGTGTTTTTTAATGATGTATCATAAAGAATCATTTCATTCTCCTTTACACTCATGTACTGAAGAACGACAATGAACAGCTTTGACTCTTGAATCTTTCTTGGACACAGCTGACGAACTCCACCTTATCTAAACCTTTTGCACTAAGGAGGTGCCAATCAATCTGGCTGCTCACCCTCTCCCTTAAGAATGCACCTTTTAGAGGTGCAAAAGAGATGAGAGCTTACAAACACTAACACCTACAACTCTAAACCCAAAAATGTAGTTATGAAGAATGAGGAACTGGCATACATTTTTCCAAAGTTTGAAAAGGGAATGACACAGCAATGTAAAGCAATAAAAAAATAAGTAGGAATTATTACTCTAGACTATGTAATACTTAAGTACTACTTGGGAATATTTTGGAAACTATATACAATTGCAATTCATTTGGTAATTAATGGAGTAATAGTCCATGTTACGTTATAACTGTTATTGAGAAATACATGCGATAGAATGTAATTAAGGTTTTGTATTGGTAAAGGAAGTATAAGGAAGTGATGAGGAATTAAATGTGTTATTTAATTGAGGAGTCATTCATTAGGTCTATGAGTATTGGGGCATAGACTGCTGAATTGTTAAGTTCATTTTATTTTGTGGTGTTGTAGTTGGGATGATTAGGAAAGAGTAGATTTATGCTTAGGTTATTTGTATTCTGTCTTATTGAATTAGGATAGTTATTTTTTAAATGATATAATACATATAGATATTTACTATGATTATATTTTATCATTTTTTAGAATGGAAAGTAGTTTATTGTACATATATCTTTAAGAGATTTGTGTAAGAGGTGCTATAATTTCTGATGCTCTGCTGTGTCAACCACTCCTGTTGGCTGGTTGTTAATACAGGATATTTGGCTCTCAACTTTTTACTTACTTGTCTTGCTACGTAGAATATAGAAAAAAGCTGATGAGTGGGACAGTGGGAAGTTAAAATCAGAAAATGATAACAATATTGTGTAGATATTTGTGCACATGATTTTCACTTTATAGATAGCAGACATTTTCACTGGTGAATCACACACACACACACACACACACACACACACACACACACACACACACACACACACACACACACACACACACACACACACACACACACACACACACACACACACACACTCACTCTACTACTCACTTTGGGAAACCAATTTCATTTCACTAAGCATCATTAGCTGTACTGTATCGCTCTGCTCATCACATCCATTTCCAAACACAAATTAAGTACTTTATTTTAACTAGAGATGGAAATGAACAGTATTATTCATTGACATTTTATACAAACCTAAAAGAAAACTTGGGACAAATACGAACATAGCCACAATGTAAGAGAATGATGCCCCACATCACAGAACTTGCCTTTGAATTATCCCTCCCAACATTCAATCACAGTGCATCATTAGTAATTACTGTAATACAAGTTCCAAGTTCAGTGACCTACACAGTAAAATAGAAGGCGTTAAACAGATAGAAAATATTGCTTGTAAATATATAATCATTCTAATAATGCTTTTCAAGCTTTGTTCAAACATTTGGCAAATCTTAGTACTGCTTTCCATTAATCTTTTATTCAATAATTCAAAATAAACATGCCTTAGTTTTATTTATAGTTTACCAGTTTTCAAACAACAATAAAGCTAATGAAGAATATTCTCAACCGTGATCATTATCACAGTTGCAGTTCTTCTGTGAGAGCAATCATTCAGTCTTGCTTGTGTATAGAGAATAATGAATGCCCAGGAGTGATTACAAGGCAGTAATCTTATTGAAGATCAAATAACATCATAAACCATGGGATGACATTTCAGCCCTGAAATTATTCCCAGGAGTCATTTTTTTCCTTGTGATTTGCTGTGAATTTCATGCAGACAATTTGAAAGCATGCTGAGATCTTTTTTTTTGTTGTGGCAGTGGACATGGCTAGTTTTACTTTTTTTTTCCATGTCAAATGCTACTATCTGAACCATGGTCTTTCTTAAAGTTTACTGACAGAGAACTTGCAAATGTTATGGTCCATGGCATTTGTTTTCAGAACAGGGTTGTTTTTTTTAATTCCAATCTATGAAATGAATACAGGAAATAAAAGCAGTACTAAGTGGGCCAGGCAGTGTCTGAGGTGAGACAAATGAAAGGTTAACAGTTCAAACTGATGACTCAAAGCTTTCCATAACTTCCTTCCAGAAGTTTGCAGACAATATTAAAATAAGTGGTGTCATGGACTGTAAAAAAAAAATCATTGTCAAGAATTACAGCAGGATCACAATGATCTGGGTAAGTGAGCCAAGAGATGGCGAATGGAGTTTAATTCAAATAATTGTGAGGTGTTACATTTTGGAAAGACAAATCAGGGTAGGGCATGCACAGTGAGCAATAGAGTCTGGGAGAGTGTTGCAGAACAGTGTGACCTAGATGTACACGTACACGGTTACCTGAAATTGATCACAGGTCTCATTGTTTTTTGTCCGTGATTACAAAAGATGGCTTTTGGCATGACGGCTTTCATCAATCAGGGCACTGAGTATAAAAATTGGGATGTATGGTGCAACTGTGCAAGTTGTTGGTGAGGCACATTTGGAATATGGTATTCAGCTTTGGTCAACCTGCTATAGGAAAGATGCCATTAAGCTAGAAATAGTGCAGAGAAGATTTAGAAGGGTGTGGCAGGATTTGAGGGACCAAGTTATAGGAAGAGATTGAGTAAAATAGGACTTTATTCATTGAACTGTTAGAGAATGAGATTTAATCTTATTGGAGCATATAACCATGTATACGCATGGTATACATGCGTATACCATGTATACCATGGTATACAATAGACAGGATGGCAGTAGGCAATAGACAATAGACAAGGGGCAATAGACAGGATGAATGACCACATGGTTGTGGAATGAAGAACCTGAGGGCAAAGGTTTAGGTGAGAGAGGAGAGACTTAATAGGAACCTGAAAGGGCAACATTTTTACCCCGAGGGTGGTCTATATATGGTTGAGCTGCCAGTGAAAGCAGTTGAGGCAGGTACATTGATGACATTTGAAGGCCACTTGGACAGGTACATAGATAGGAAAGATGTAGAGGAATATTGGCCAAACAAAGGCAAATATGAGTAGGTTAGATTATCATCTAGGTTGGAGCAGATCTGTTAGGCCAAAGAGCCTATTTCTGTTCCGTTTTACTTTAACACTCTATAAATGATTGAAGGTCATCAAATTAACAAATTAATTTTGACTCTCCATTCATTGTTGCCCATAGCATTTTATCTTTACAACAACACATAAAAACTGATGCAACAAAACTATGGCTGCTGTCTAACCATAGCCACAGATCTCTAAAAAAAAGAATATAATTAACTGAGAAATTTCTCAATTGACCTGAGATGACAAAAACATCAGTGGTGGAGAATTTCTGAAAAAAGGTCCAAAATCACCTTTTTTTCAAAGTGTACTATCTATTTGATCAATTTCCTTGCATATAGAGAAGGAACAAATAAAATATACACGATTTGTTCTCTTTAAATAATATCCTTCCGTATGTGTGCGTGAAGTTAAATGGCTGTCAGTGAAGTAGGCTAAATCCATCTAGGCCCAGCTCACTGCCTGAATTTGCTGCCCGTGGTGTTCACTTGCACTTTTTCACAATTAAAGAGGCTTTGATGAAGTGATGCTCTGCACTAAAAACGTGTGTGTGGCTCTTAAAGGTGTTTTAATAGTTTTTTTTAATCCATCAGGTAGTCAGAGACATTCAAAAATCATTCAGATGTATTTAAGCAATGAAAAAAGATACATTTAATTAAAAGAACATTAAAACATTAATAACCTAGCTACTATGGCATGTGATTATGTCATTTTTTTTTACAAAAAAAAGGAGATTGGGTTAGTCAATTCTACACATGTTTAGACAGTGAAAACTATGAGCCGTGTGAGTAATGTTCCCGTAAATGCTACTGTGTGAAGGTGCAGTGGGACATATGAACGTAAGTATAAATGTAGATAAATACCGTTTGTAGACGAGTAATTGTAGGTGTGATGTATTGTTAAGGTCTAAGGCGCCAATATGATAGAAAATACTTACTGATTTTGACCATGCAAACTTGCATCAGTTTCCTAATCCTCAGGTGAGAGTCTTGGGACCGACTGCCAAAACCTTTCCTCCCACTTTGCAATGTCTGCCTGAAGAGCTTACTGTGAGTAGCAGAGGCACTTCTATTTTTCACATCTGTACCAAAGGCCCAACTGCAGGGTCGGATAACAATGAAAATTGTATTTTTCCATATTGTGTGTTGTGACAGAGACTAAGTCACTGGAGAAGCTGGAGAAGCTGTAGATATAGAAGTCTTTATTCATCATGACCAACTTTGGAGGCGCTCTTGGTACAGTACATCAAACTCAAAAGTACATTACATTTTTTATACCCCTAAGATCAAAGGTAACAATAGGGGATACAATAAAATTTCAGTAGTTACAATTATCTCATTTACTTCATTAGTTTAGGTTGATAATGCTTCCTTTAAATTATACATCTAGAATGGGAAACACACCTGAATGCTCAAACACCTCTGCTGGCGCAAACTAATTGACATAGAAATTCTAAAATCTTCTGACGACATAGAACCAGATGCCCAAGATTATTGTCCGTGTGAGCTGACTCTCTAAGTACACAATAGATCAGCTATTGATTGCAACTATACTTGTGACCATGTTTGATCTGCTAACTGACATGATCAGCCTGGTCTCCTAGCTTGAATTTAAGTCACAATGCTGCAAGTAACTTAGCCATGTTGCCTGGTTCGATGCAAGCCAATTAAGACAACCCCATTGACTTAATGTTTGGCTTACTCATATGCAAACATCTCATGGTCAGCATTTTGCAAACCATATCTGGGCCAGCTGGTGCTTTTAACTTCAACTTACTGCTTGCAATTTATAATTTCCATCAAGAACTGAAGACTGGCTCTCATTTGAATTAATATCTGCAAAACTCACGTAACTCAAGAATACTCCCTAACATTGTGCCTTTCTGCTTGTTTCCCAGGAAAGAAAAATTCCGGGATCCATCCAGACCTTACTTTAACCACATTGCCTCTTTCTATTATATAACTCTTGTTGCATTTAAGTAGTATGGACTATTTTGTGGTGCCCTGGGCTCATAAAGAGGTATTTAGTCTATGATTATAGAACTGCCTGCACCCAACAATCATGTTGCCATATTATAACCCAAGACTCCATGAAAGGGTAGCATGAGGATAGTGTATCAAAAGCAATGGAAATAACTTAATTGCTTATTGTGATCTATTTACATGGATGATGCAATTTGGCCATCAAGTGATTTTTACTAGGACCAATATAGAATAGAGAATAGAGTTGAAATGAAGAGTCAAACTCAAATATCAGCTTATTTTCCCTTTTTATGATGCTGACCACGTTACTGTGTATTCAAAACTTTTTCTAAAACAAGAGGGTTGAAATTACTGGTGAAGCATTATCTGATGAATGCCTTTAATTGTGTTAAAACATCCAGTAATAGCAATATGTAACAGAATGCAAATTTATGAAAGAATAAAATGCAATAGCATCATTTCTAAAGGTGGATGAATTCTGTGACCAGGTTTTTTCTAGTCACAGGCCTACTATAATAACTATAAATGTTGGGTTTGGATTTCCCCCATGGATATCAACTGCTCTAATATGGATTGTGCAGATTTCTCCCTGGTTACAGCAAGGTAACAAAAAGATCTCCGGTATGAACCTTTATATAGGCAGAAAACTCGGTTCATGATTGTAAAGCTACATTTTCCTCATGAACAAGCTAACTGTTTGCAGCAGTCATTATGGGGTCTGACTGAAGTAAAATTCTAAAGTTTATCCTATGTGTAATTCTGGACATAAAGCTTACCACTGGTGTTGTTTTCTCTTTTGTCTACAGACCAGGGAACTCTACAAATGCAGCACATGGAATGCAGAATTAAAGACTGTTACACGTTTGATCTTCACAACTTCCTTTTCAAAACAAGGTCAGGCATAGAATAAAATAAATCTTTACAGAAAACAATTGTTGGGAATAATGCAGGAACTGTATTTGAAAAAGCAATAATTTTAAATACTGCACTTAGCATCCCATTTTCTCCATACAGTTGTTTCCTAAAGGAAAACATATTTTCTTGGAACTCTTAGAAACCACTAGTACACTGAAATCATTTCAAAATCACATTCATGTAGGGAAACTATTGCCTGATTAATTGATTGCATCTATTAGCTCCATCATCAAATCAACCTTTATGGTCGATATGGTTAATAATCAAACAATTAAAACCTCATGGTTAACAGGTAAGGAGTATATAAGTATACTCCTTAAGGGACGTGGTTTATTGAAAATCTCAGGTGAAGGACAGATGGATTGCAAATGCCTCAAACAGTGGAGTCCATGGACAATTTGTGCTTTTTATAAAAGATGCTGATAAAATAGAAGAGTACCAGAAGCTATGTGGTGTATCTTTCTATATTATACTACATCTGAAATTATTTCCAACGGCTTCTTACACCATCTCCATAACCTTCGCTGTTGCAAGGTAATGCAGAAGTTTCCTCAGTTCTATGACTAACATACCATTGTTGTTAAGGATAGTTGTCCGATATGATAATTCATTAGATTACTTCAACACACAAAACACGCTGGAGGAACTCAGCAGGTCGGGCAGCATCTGTGGAAACGAGCAGTCAACATTTCGGGCTGAGACTCTTCATCAGGACTGAAGAGGGAGGGGGCAGGGGCCCCATAAAGAAGTGGGGGGGGGGAGGGTGGGAAGGACAAGGCTGGTAGGTGCCAGGTGAAAACCAATCAGAGGAAAGATCAAGGGGTGGGGGAGGGAAAGCAAGGTGGGGATAGGCAGGAAAGGTGAAGAAGGAATGTAAGGGGAAAGCACTATGGGTAGTAGAAGGCAGAATCATGAGAGAGGTGATAGGCAGCTGGAAGAGGAGGCAGAGTGAAAGTGGGATGGGGGAAAGGAGAGAGCGGGAATTACCGGAATTTGGAGAATTCAATGTCCATACCAAGGGGCTGGAGACTACCCAGATGGTAATTAGATCACTCTCTGGGGAGTGGTAGAAGACTGCAGGCAGGTACATTCACAATAACTAGATGAGCGTCCATAAAAATACAGCATAGAGAGCTGTAGCAGAGTGCTGTAAAATGGGATGAGTATAGACAGGTACGGTAGGCCAGGGTTCCCTCCTGCACAGTACCAGCATTTCCTAAAGACACGGTTCGACATTCCAGAGATTGTTGCATTAGGTGATCTAGTTCAGTGAAAGTTTCTTTCAAGATATAAACACATTACTCCTCTGTGAAGCTGAAGTATTAATGAGCCTTAAAGACTCGGAATGTGCAGACACAAGTATTTGCCCTCCTTTTCTCTCTTCACCCAATCAAATCTGTTTATTGCAATATTCTTGAATGCCCACCCACATCCCCACTACAAAAGGTAAATTCGCTACTGCCCAAGTCAAAGAAAGGAGACTAGCGTTGCCACAAACTTCTCAGGGGTTACAAATCCATTGCAGTATCCAAAATGGAGGCTAAAAAGAATGCCTAAGCACTGAGCAGCTGTCTAAAAGGATAAGCCATTGACTAAATGATACACTGCAAAAGTGCTGCTGAAAGGTTTTTGTTACAATCATTAACAGCCAAATAAGTTCATGATCTGGTAACTCAGCCACTGGGAAAGCTCAGGCTCATAAGAAGCTATTTGAAACAAGCAGAAGGATTTCATGAAAGTATAAATAAAACAATGCAGATGCTAGAAATGTGAATCAGAATTAGAAAATGCTGGAGAAACACAGCAGGTCAGGAATGACAAACACGAGACATCTGGAAATGCTGGGAATCCAGAGCAACACACACAAAATGCTAGAAGAACTCAGCAGGCCAGGGCAGCATCTATGGAAAAGAGTGAACAGTTTAGGTCTGAGACCTTATGTTGCCCGCTGAGTTCCACCAGCATTTGTGTGAGGTCAAGAATAATCAAAACTAATATTTCAATTCTGAAGCCCTTCAACAGAAATGGGAAATAGAAAACTCATGTTAGCTTTTAATTGCATAAATATTGGGAAGAAATGGGAAAAAGAAAGGGATATCTCTGTTATAATGAGATCAAATGATCATGGCTGATCAATATTGGATTCAACTCCTCTTCTCTGTCAGCTGGCCATTACCATAAACTCCTGAATCTTCCAAATATTTATCTGTCTCTCTCCCACTCTCTTAAATATTTGTAATGATCTGGCCTTCACCATTTTTAGAACCAGACAATTCCAGAGATTCACTCCCCTCTGAGAGAAGGAATGTCTGCTCTCCTCAGTTTTAAATGACTAGCCCTTCATTTTGAATCTACAGGTATGTACCACCTTAATATCTACTCTGTCTAACCCTCTTAAGATCAACATGTTTGAAAAATTCCCTTCTCATTCTTCTAAATGCCAAGATATACAACCAAACTGTTTAGCTTTTCCTTATAGGAAAATTCTCTGGTCACAGGAATTAGTTTAGTGAATTTCCTCTGGTATCCAATGCTATTTATTTTTCTTTCTGACAAGGGGACCCAAATTATCAGTAAAAACTACCATTCATGTTATCCTACCAAGAACTATAATACATCAAACTTGTAACAGGTTTTGAACGTGGGTACATAAAGTAATGTGCAGTTTCAAGTAGGCTTATAAAAAATCCCATTTGTTTTAGCTCTACCAAAAAAAATCATGTATTGATTGAAGAGGTCAACTTTGAACAGTCACCATATCTTTCAACTAAAAGTATCAGTTGTTAAACTGTATTAAAATTTTGAAGGGTAGGGTTATTATTCTCATACCCAAAGAATATCTGGATCCAAAGCAATATCTGATTAAAGCATGCTCAGGAATAAAAGACAATAAATTGTTCTTGTCCGTAATTTGCATGGTCTGCAAACAAATGACTGAATCTGACAGTTTGCCATATCACAGTCTCCCAACCTGTTTGCAATTTTTGTTACAAGGATTTCTACACTCACTGCATAAGCCTTGACATTTTGAGCTTAAATTAAAGCTCATATTATACACTAATTTTAAATGTAGCGATAGCCTCAGGAATTACTTGGTGACCTTCAATAAAATCCATCTAATTTAAAGAAAGAAACTTATGAAGGTGGTCTCCTTTCAACCTTGGATCCCTCAGGCTGGAAAATAATAGCTATTAAAATGTTAGTTCCATTTGTCTAATGCAATTCCACACTCAACATCCATCTTTAGAGATTTGCCTTGCATTAACAGTTCAAACATAATTTAAAGCCTTTCCATGAAGGTTATCAGGCTTTTACTACTTAGTTTTAATATGCTACTGCATGTATTTTATTAAGAAAATAGCTTTTACTTATATTAAACTGGATCTTAATCGTAAACAATAAGAATTCTTATGATAAGGCATGCTACTGACCATCCTATTTAGAAGAATAGGGTTTGGAGCTGACTAACAGAGAGCTCTCACATCTCATCCTCCAATCTTCTTTGAATCTAATTCTTAACAAATACGATCAACTAATTTAAGCAGCATACATAATTTAAAATACTTAAAATCAATAAAAATACTGTTGGATAAGATATACATAAATTAACTAATACATCAATCACAGCTCACTAGGATGTCTTTATCTCCTAATAGATAGAAATGTGATTTAAATAATTATTCAACAGTTTCTTGCACTTACTGATACTAAACAAGTATACTAAATTAAAAATTAAGTAAACATATTCCTGATTCAAGCACTATTTTCAATTTGATGTTAATGGATATACATATAAAGCACATATCGGCATATATTAATTGTGTATTTCAAGACAAACTTTTAGTGATTCTGAAAGAGATATGCTGAGCCTATTCAGTGTCTAATGTTGATATTTGCTTACCTGATCTTAGAGACATATATGCACAGACTTCTACCACTTGTTTTACAGAAAGATAAAGGCTGATATTAATTTTGTTTCATTTCAGGAGGCAGTAGAGTTTGTTATTGATGACGGTGCATTATCCAAGTACATACAAGAACAGAAGTATATTTGTAATCCGCCAAGTAATTGGCTTACCATGGGAAAATGCTCTTCAATATGTCTTATACTCCTGTGTCTACTTATCCTGGTGTAAGACAAGTACAATACCAATTCACAGACTATTGACTCACCACTAAATCCAAAAGCAGCTCCAATACGTGAAGCTGAGCCTAATTTATTTAAATATGGTTGTTGACCTCCACTTATTTAATTAATGGTGTATTAATGTCATGAATTTATTAACAATAGTTCAATGTTTTTAATGGCGATAATGCTTATTGCTCAAATCGATCCACTGATGATGTAATAGCCTCTGCTCTCCACTCTGTCCTGTCCCACCGGAAAATGGGGTCTGATATGTCAGACTGCTGTTTATAGACTTCAGTTCGGTGTTCTACGCCGTCTTACTGCAGAAGCCAGTGGGGAACCTGTCCTCGCTGGGTCTCAACACCTCCCTCTGCAATTATATACTGGACTTCTTAACAGAAAGGACAGAGTCAGTCCATCTGGGCAGCAACATCTCTTGTCCCATTACACTGAGTACTGGTGCTCCCCAAGGCTATATGCTGTTGACATTTCTGATACATGAGCGTATTGCAGAATAGCTCAAACCATGCCATCAAGTTTGCAGATGACAGAGCTGTAACTGGCCTTATTAAGAATGATGATGAGACGGTGTATAGAGAGGATGTGGAGTGGCTGATGGATTGGTGTGAGAAGAACAACCTAAGCCTGAATGTGGAGAAGACAAAGGAAATCATTGTGGACTTCAGGAAGGTGCAGACAGACCATCTCCCTCTGCAAATACATGGATCCTCCATAGAGAGAGATTTGTACACCAAGTTCCTGGGAGTTCACATCACGATGACTTCACCTGGTCCCTTAACATCACTTTCCTGAACAAGAAGGCACAGTGGCACCTCCACTTCCTAAAGAGATTGAGGCACCCCCCATCTTAACAGGAGTGGTATTGAGGGTGTCCTAACAAGTTGGAACTCCATCTAGTATGGGAGCAGTCGAGCATCAGACCAGAAGTCCCTACAAAGGACTGTAAGAACAGCCAAGAGGATCATCGGGGTCTTCCTACCAGCCACCAGGGACATTTATCAGGAGTGCTGCATTTGCAGAACCCTTAGTATTATTAAGGATCCCACCCATCCAGCATCCTGTTTGATTTTCAACCAGCAAGCAGGAGACTACAATGCATACAAACAAGAACGGTCAGGGTGAGAAACGCTTTCTTCCCCCAGTCTATTAGGCTTCTGAACTCCCAGTTGCATCATATTCAAAGTGTCACTGGTTAATCTGTTCCCTACCTTACAATATTTAATATTAATGCTCTTTAGTTTTTTATTTATGTATAGATTTTATCTTTACCTTCATAAGTTATCATGTGTTATGTGTACTACTGTGCTTTGCAGCCTGGTTCAAAGAAATGTTATCTCATTTCTATATACATTATACACATGTATGTAGTTAAATGACAATAAACTTTGTTCGACTTGACTTTTAGTCAAATGCACTCAATTATTGTGTGGTTTATTTGTATCTATTTCAACTGTTTTATGTCTCTTCCTCTCAATGAAGTATACTTCTGAGCGAAGCAAGATATCAGCTCTGAAAGTGGGGCCTCAGGTTTGACTGTATCAGGCATTGTGGCCATTTGTAGTCCTATGTACTTCACAGGAGAACCGTGGATTGGAGCCTCCAGCCAAAACATCTCATGGATTCCTTGGCAGTTAAGTACATCATATTGTCAGCTTAAGAGTTTTGTGAAGATGGCAGGTCGAAATGAAAACGATCTGGCCTAATAGTGGACAGCAATAGTTACTTCAATTTCAGAGTGAAGATTCATCTTGGGCTAATGTGATGGCTATGGAAGAAGAAATTTTCATGAACTTTTGATGATATTTTCATCTTTAACTGCTTTGCATAAGAAGATGATCAAGGCAATCAGCAAAATCATTTCATGGAATACCTGATCACTTGAGTCCCAGAAGATTCAGTAGAATACTGGAAAAGATGGCATATAAAGTTATTTCAGTATGGAAGCGAAGGGTGCTTTTTGCCTTGAGCAATGAATAATTTTTAACATGTTAAGGTGGTTTTCATTTGCATGTGTTATTCTTACTAATTTCCATAAAATTACAGGTTGTAGAGACCAAATTTTGATTCTTTTTTAATGAAGATTTTTAATAAACACAATTATCATTATTGCCAAATATTGATTAAATAAGGAGTGAAATTGTGCCACAATCCAAAACCAGATATGAAAAAAGGAAAATGTCAATCCTATTGGATGATATAAGTGAGTAACAATGTTGTGGAGATAACATACGTAAAACCAGTTTTACTGTAATTACACAAGTGGGGATTGTTTACCTCTCATGAGTCAGATGGTTTGTTCTTCATTTCTAAATTCTAAGTCTACCTGCTGGCAAGTATTGTGTGTTATCTATTGCAATCCAAACTGAAAACATTTGATGTAACCTATGAATCATGTTTTATCTTCCTCTATAATTTGATGCCACAGAAATATGACTTAACTGAATCTTTGCAACTAACGTCCAATGATTTATATTCTGAAGGTATCATATTCATATGAACAATGTACTTATTTTCTCTTCGTTTTCTAATTTCACTTTTCCAGCAATTCACAATAAGCCTGACTCACTTGAACCCCAGTTGTTACTACCCAATATAGTAAATATATACTAACTACAGCAGAAAATAATATTAATATTCAAGAGGAAATAAGCC
Organism: Hemitrygon akajei; assembly: GCF_048418815.1. Classification (NCBI taxonomy): domain Eukaryota; kingdom Metazoa; phylum Chordata; class Chondrichthyes; order Myliobatiformes; family Dasyatidae; genus Hemitrygon; species Hemitrygon akajei. The sequence goes on along the minus strand of NC_133135.1, from coordinate 46,573,177 downwards.
TAACACCAGTGATGATAGGATGAGAGCTATGTAACAGCAAGAATAAAACATACATTATGCTGTTTTCTTTTAAAATCTTCCAAGGTGCTAATGACATTTTATTCTGATTGTTATAAGAATTATCTATCATTGCTTACCCTCCTTGACAGGCCACCACCTTCTCCCACTTACACTTTTCACTACCTTCCAAGTAAGTGAGACCAAATGTATCCACCTCCACGCTTACTTATCCAGTTGTGACCAGTGAAGCAAGGGAAATGAGCAACCATCAATCTACTCGAGTAACTCAGCAGGCTGAGCAATATGTGTGGGAGGAAAGGAATTGTTGACGTTTCAGGTTGAAACCCTGCGTCAGGACCACGTCATTAAAGGTGACAACAAGTAGTTTAATGTCTTGAATACCAGTCTCTGTCCTTTTCAGTCACTAAAAGAATAGTTTGTTCAGTTCCCAGTCTGCTTCTTAGCATGGTTTCCGTAAAAATATTGAATCCCAAAATAAATTTCAGCTCCATAACAATGACACCAGTTCACTACTCACTACCCCAACCACACCCTTCACTGGAATGAATTATTGCTCAGGCCCTCAAAGGTGTTCTTTTGCAGCTGGTATCCTCCATAAACCAAAATTCATCCAAAACCTATTTTCACCCAAAATTCATTGGGCTTTTTCATTTACTTTTCATTATTAGTTCATAGGATTTTGAAAATTGCACTATAAATGCTGATGAATGGTCATCCATTTAAAGTATTAACTGCTCTCCATGGATGCTGCTTGAGCTATTGCCAGTGTTTTCTGGTTTTGTTTCAGCAGTTAATGTCCATTCATTATTATACTTGAAGAGGTGATAATAAGCTGTCACATTGAATGAACAGCCATGGTAATGTAGTGTTTAGTGCAGTGCTTTACTGCAGCAGCAACTGCCAATAGCGGTTCAATTGTCACTGTTGTCTGGAAGGAGGCTGTATGTTTGCTCCATGACTGCGTGGCTGTCCTCCAGGTGCTCCGGGGTCCTTTCCACATCCCAAGGTATAGGGTTAGGGTTAGTGAGTTGTGGGCATGCTATATTAGCGCCAGAAGTATGTTAACACTTGTGGGCTGACCCCAGCACAATCCTTGGACTGTGTTGGTCATTGACGCAAACAACACATTTCCTTGCATGTATCGATGTTTCAATGTATATGTGACAAAGAAAGCTAATCTTTAATACAGTCCTTGAAATGAAAATACTCCCTCCCTCAGGAGAGTTACAAGATTTAGACCGAATGATGATCAAGAATGGCAACATTTCCAAGCTCTGTTTCCTTTGTAACTTGAAGACGAACTTTCTTGCTCTATGGCAGAACAAGCGCAGTTCTGCCTCTAACCATACTGACTTTCATTTTACAGGAGCCCCTCAATATGGTGCCAGGTCAGTTGCTGTTGATGTCCAGGTAGTCAAACTCACTTCATTTCTAGAATTTAGCTTTCTGTCTAACTATAAATCTAGACTGCAGAAATTTGGAGCTTTTTGGGGCAATGAGCTTAAGTAAGGAGGTTATTAAAAAATGTTTATTTAATAGTACTGTAAGTGGCCTCTTCTATCATTTTGCTGATGATTGAAAGCAGATTTATAAGCCAGATTTCCTTTTGTGGACAGTTGTAGCTTGGCAATTTCATTACCGTGCTAGGAAGATTCGAGTTTATACTTTGGAGAGGTAAAAATTGGATGACAGAATGTTTTAAAAACTTCTTTGTTGTAATATCTGTTATTAGTATTATTGTTCTCTGGCATAGCTGCTCAACTCCAGCATTACTCCATCCACTCACTGATGTATGAACTGTACTGCATTCATCATAATGAAATTACATAACAGTTGAAGCCAAATTATCGAATGGTTGGGATTACGTACTTTTAATTATCCAAATTCAAAAAGGAATTAAGCTGTTTTGGTAAAAGTGTAAATTACGGTTAATCATCTATAAACAAATCCTTCTGGCTTACTCTGTGAGGCGTAATGATACAGAATTGTGAAGAAATTTACTGTTAAAGCTCATCATCTCCTGGCAACCTTTATTGCTTTTGCTTCATTGTGAATGCTCAATGCAGCTAGTTTGTAGCTTGAAGTGTATCATGAACTGTCTGGAACCTTCCTTGAAAATACATATTTTTTTAAAGAAATAATCAAGGGTTCCAAGGAACACTTACAAAAAGAGCCAACAAATATGGATTTGAATAAAGCACTGGGAAATTGAGGAAAAAGCTGGTAGCAAAGAAATAGATTTGTATGACAAATTTTTACTTCCTCAAGTTGCCTTTTCCCGCTGTCCTACATTTTTTCTAAATTTATTTCCACTATGCTAATTATATAATCACGCTGAGTGTGCGTGCTTATAGTATCTGAAAATCATAAAATTGCAGAGATAGGAAATCTTATAAAAAGCATCAATTACTGGAAACACTCAGCAGGCCAGGCAGCATCTGTGGAAAGAGAAACAGTCAACATTCCATGTCTGGAGGCTTGGTTCTTGGTCAGAAATGTTAACTATTTCTTATTCCATAGGTGCTGCCTAAGATGGTCAGTATTTCCAGCACATTGTAGGGTCATCACTCTTCAGCCCACAAGTCCACAGCAACTGTCACATAAATTCTATATTAAACTCATTGTTTATTCTTTCAACGCTCTCATTAACCCCACCCACCTCCCACCTCCGCAATTTCTACCAGTCATCTTCACACTAGAGGCAATTTAGATTTTTCTAAGCTCGCTAATATCAAGAAAAGTTAAACTGTAGCCCTGCAATAAAACTGCCACACTTCCCAATTCCAATTTTCTTTCTCAATGTTTTATTATTTTCATGACTGAAAATCAATCTCCATACCTTCTTTTCTGTTTAAATTGTATTATATCCTGCCTTTAGGTGAAAGCAAAGAACTTTCTGTATTCACAATGTCCTCTCAGTTAAAAGCCAAGTGTTCAGTCAAGTAGGTGAAACCACCAAGTAATAGCATAACTTGGAGATACAATGTTCTGGTGGAATGGCCAACTATTTGTACTAATGTCTTCTTTTGTCCATCATCAAGGTCTATAAATTTCACAGTCCGCCCTGCACTTGAAAAGCATGCATCCGAACTTCCTGGAAATCTGCAGAGAACTCTATTCTTTGCACTGGTGATGGCTAGTGTTTCATCGGCTGGTATATTCAGCATCTCTACTGCCCGTAACACTGCAGCAATGAAGGTCCTCCATCTCTGGCAGTGTTCAGTGCTTCCTTCATCATGGCAGTAGCTCGGCTTTCACTACTCTCAGTCATGCAAGTTCTGGGTGGAAACTCAGGCATGCAGTTGCACACAGATGAAGAAGAGTTCTACATTGCTGTTTCCTTAACAAATTTGTTTTACTAGTCAGGGTTGTTAGCCTTGAGTTGAACCCCTGAACCTGGACCAGGGGCCACTCTTTGTCTGGATCTACCCTTTGTCTTGTTTGGCATGGGTAACATTACCAAGAGCCAAAGCACAAAGTTCTGACTCCAGCTGACATAACTCTCCAAGTCCTTGAGGCACACAAGCATTGAGTATGCAGTTTGGACCCTAAATGAAACCAGCTAATAATTTAATAATTGTTTCAGATATTTTGAGAAATCCTCATGAATATTGAGTCATAGGGCATGACTCGTGGGCCCACTAAATCCAACAACCCATGGCATTAGCCCCCAGCTAATCCTACATTAATCCTATTCTTAATTCTCCCTATCTTCTCATCAACTCCTCCCCCCTCCAGGTTCCATTACTCACTTACATGCTAGGGTCAATTCACATTAGCTAACTAACCACCCCTCCAGAATGGCTTTGAGATAAGGGAGGAAACTAGATGAACTGGGGAAAGCCACAAAGCCACAAAGTAACATGAAGAATGTGCAAACTCCATACAGACAGTACTCCAGATCAGGACTGAACCTGGGTGACTGGCACTCTGAGATAGCAGCTCCACTGTGCCACCCGAAGCAGTTTCTAATAAAAACATCTCCACTGACTTTCATAAAGTCTGTGAATCCCTCTCAATCAAGTTAAATGCTGTCTTCTTCATGGGCTTGTCAGAGTTCCGATGCTGCCTGAGGCACTGTTTCTTCTGCTCACTGTCACAGTCAGGTGAGATAAAAAACAGTTGTAGTTTTGATTCTCAATCTTGGCCATGTGAAATTAAGGAAGATCTACCAGAGTTGAAATATAAAGTCCAGGTTACATAGTAACTTTGTGACATGGGGACTTCAACACCAAAACCAAGTGATGGGAAGACAATTTACCGAGCTCATTATACTTCTTGGCCAGGATGCTGAACCCATGATATAATGTCCTCATGAGTCTACTGGAGCACTAATCTTTACCATGACATTGTATCTACACAGGGTCTTCCTTCCATAAGTTCCTCCCCCACTATTTCTTTCTACTCTAATTGTTTAATTTCTACTCTAATTATAGACCAGTGAGCTTTACGTCTGTGGTGGGAAAGCTGGTGGAAAAGATTCTTAGAGATAGGATCTATGGGCTTTTAGAGAATCATGGTCTGATCAGGGACAGTCAGCATGGTTTTATGAAGGGCAGATCGTGCCTAACAAGCCTGATAGAGTTCTTTGAGGAGGTGACCAGGCATATAGATGAGGGTAGTGCAGTGGATGTGATCTACATGGATTTTAGTAAGGCATTTGACAAGGTTCTACACGGTAGGTTTATTCAGAAAGTCAGAAGGCATGGGATCCAGGGAAGTTTGGCCAGGTGGATTCAGAATTGGCTTGCCTGCAGAAGGCAGAGGGTCATGGTGGAGGGAGTACATTCAGATTGGAGGGTTGTGACTAGTGGTATCCCACAAGGATCTGTTCTGGGACCTCTACTTTTTGTGATTTTTATTAACGACCTGGATGTGGGGTTAGAAGGGTGGGTTGGCAAGTTTGCAGACGGCACAAAGGTTGGTGGTGTTGTAGATAGTGTAGAGGATTGTCGAAGATTGCAGAGAGACATTGATAGGATGCAGAAGTGGGCTGAGAAGTGGCAGATGGAGTTCAACCCAGAGAAGTATGAGGTGGTACACTTTGGAAGGACAAACTCCAAGGCAGAGTTCAAAGTAAATGGCAGGATACTTGGTAGTGTGGAGGAGCAGAGGGATCTGGGGGTACATGTCCACAGATCCCTGAAAGTTGCCTCACAGGTAGATAGTGTAGTTAAGAAAGCTTATGGGGTGTTAGCTTTCATAAGTCGAAGGGTAGAGTTTAAGAGATGCAATGTAATGATGCAGCTCTATAAAACTCTAGTTAGGCCACACTTGGAGTACTGTGTCTAGTTCTGGTCGCCTCAGTATAGGAAGGATGTGGAAGCATTGGAAAGGGTACAGAGGAGATTTACTATGATGCTGCCTGGTTTAGAGAGTATGGATTATGATCAGAGATTAAGGGAGCTAGGGTTTTACTCTTTGGAGAGAAGGAGGATGAGAGAAGACATGATAGAGGTGTACAAGATATTAAGAGGAATAGACAGAGTGGACAGCCAGTGTCTCTTCCCCAGGGCACCACTGCTCAGTACAAGAGGACATGGCTTTAAGGTAAGGGGAGGGAAGTTCAAGGGGGATATTAGAGGAAGGTTTTTCACTCAGAGAGTGGCTGGTGCGTGGAATGCACTGCCTGAGTCAGTGGTGGAGGCAGATACACTAGTGAAGTTTAAGAGACTACTAGACAGGTATATGGAGGAATTTAAGGTAGGGGGTTATATGGAAGGCAGGGTTTGAGGGTCGGCACAACATTGTGGGCTGAAGGGCCTGTACTGTGCTGTACTGTTCTATGTTCTATGTTCCTTTTCTTACCCCATAGACGTCTTTCCAGACGAACACTGAGCTCTCCTGGTGGCAGTGTTATGGAAGATGCAACAAATGACAACATAGCGATTATGTTTGGAAAGCACTGTAGGCAATGCTCCATTAGGGCTGGCATTATGATTACTCTGATGGCTCCCTCCTCTAGAGTCCTGGTGACCCTGTGATTGAAGCTGTGCTGCTTAAATCAGAGAAAGGAGCTGAAGACAAGGAAGGAGTTTTACTTACACCCTATGGTACAGCTGAAATATACAGCCTGTGGATAAAAGAGCACTGCAGACTCCAGAGACACACAACATTGAGAGATTTTCTCTGATGTTCGCACACAAGTTTGATGTTCAGGAAGAGGTAGCTTGTGTGATCCATGTCGAGCTCCAGTTTCTCAAGGGGAGTGTGGAACACCACAGGAGTGCAGTCTATCACCTTCAGAACTAGGAAGCATCACATTCTGCATCTGCGTGCCGACTCAGCCAGATGCATTATACTCTAGAATGAAAAATGCAGTCTTTATTTACATGAGGAAGCAGCATCAATCATCTTAAAATTGTGGAATGATTCAGAGCCAGCTACTTCAGGACGGAAGTGGCTTTGATCTCTACGAGGCAAGTCATTTGGGCATAGGCTGAACTTTGGTATCAGAAGGCCATTGAAATCTGCCAGAACTGACCTAAAATCCATAGGCTCCAAATGCAGTAAAAACTGGTAAGAGGAACCTTCCTCCCTGTATACTCCTTGGCAATTGTATCTATGCACAAAAACACTTCTTTCCTCCTTCCTTGGGGTACCTGAGCATGTCTGGCCTGCATCCAAGGACTATATTGCAGTTCCAGCTGTGCAGCACACAGAATTGCCTATGGCAATAGGTAATAACTGGAAAAATGGTTGCGCACCTCAGCCAAATAGTCTGGAGTAGCCTCTGGAGTCCCCCAAGCAGCTGCAGCATAATGCAAAAGTGCCAAGTAACTAAATAGACTTCTAAGGCGAGCAGCTGCACTGAATGTTGTGTTATGAAAATGTTGTCCTCTGTTAAAAAAAAGAACATTCCTGAAGCTGAAAATGTGACCTGATTTATGATGTAAATATTCTAAACATGATGCAAATGCAATGTGTTTGTAAGTAGCAGACTGAATTTCTTAAACGACCCAATTTGAGCAGAGTGATCATGTTTCTGCAATGCATGCTGAAAAGCATCAAAATTCAATTATGGATAAATACAGCTTCTGTCATTCAATGTGTTGTCCAAGAACACAAGAGAAAGAGAAAATTAGAACAGACAAATCAGTATATCGCTCATGACTCTGCACATATAATAGCTATTACACAGTACACCTATTATTTAATTTCCTGATAGGGCTATTCAAGAAGTACTTTCTAAATTCCAAATGTATGGAAATCACATTTACATGGAATTGTGGTGTATGTTTACTGCTTTTTTAGGTGACATGGCAGACACGGATGGCTAAAACACCACATTTATTTAACCTAAAATCATAATGCTGAAATGCTTATGACAACAAAGCAGACTAATATCTATGAAATTAGCCTACCACTTTGTTTATTATGTTTACCTCTCTACTTAACCTTGGTAGTTCCTCTGAAATAGCTAACCTTTTTCCCATTCATCCCATCTTCAGGTGCACACATTTTCTTTATTTTGAAAATAAAATGCTAGTTAGCCTTTGACCTTAAGACCATAAGATACAGGAGCCATGCAGTCCATCGCGTCTCCTCCACATTCAGTCTTTAACATGCTTTAGATACTGTGATTGTTCATAGAAAATGCTAAACACTTACAAAACTCTTACTTAAAGTATTCCCTTTGATCAAAGCATCATTACACACTCCAATTCTTTTCCCTCCTTACTATATTTTTCCATTCCCCCTTTGGAAACATATTTGCAAAGGCAAGATGAAACTTTTAAAAATGTATTTCATTATTTGCAAACCATTCCTAGATCTCCCTTGATACCACCAAAGCCCTCATACCCACAACTCTTTAAAACAATAAAAGAACTACTTTAAATGAACTATATCTGTGCAGGTAATGCATGATATTATTTTGCAAAAACAAAGGAACAAACAACAAGTTAAGAGATTCTGCAGATGCTGAAATCCAGAATAACAAACACCAAATTCCAGAGGAACTCAGCCGATCAGGCAGCATCTATGGAAAGGAATAAACAAACGAAAGGAGGTGGGAAAAGAGACATAGGAATGTACTCATTCACATGGAGAGCTAGAATGATCAATGAAGTGAAAGACTGAGATACTTTAATGGCAGAAGTGAGATAAACATGAGAAAGGGATAATGAGATAAATAAAGAAGATGTGTATAGCTAAAGGTTATGATAATAAGATAAAGAGCTAGGGTAAATTTAGATACTTAAAGGAAAAAGGCAAGATTCTGGAGCATGGTAATAACCAATAGGTTTCAATAGGTACATTTAATGTCAGAGAAATGTATACAATATACATCTTGAAATTCTTCTTCTTCGCAAAAATCCACGAAAACAGAGGAGTACCCCAAAAAATGAAGACAATTAAATGTTAGAGCCCCAAAGCCCCCCCCCCAACAAGCAGCAGCAAAACAATGACACCCAATAATACTAAGCAGAATGACAGGTAGAAGTGAGGCGGAGGCCAGAGTCTATGAGAATACATAAAGTAAAGTAAGAGAAATAAATGTATTATCAAAATACAAATGTGTTACGGCATTTGAGATTCATTTTCTTGCAGACATTTACAGAAAAGAAAGAAATAAAAAAAGAATTTTATGAAAAATTGGCGAACAATCAACATGCAAAAGAAGACAAACTGTTAAAATAAAAATAAAATTGAGAACATGAGCTGTGGCTGTTTCTGAACCTGGTGGTGTGGGGCATTAGGCTTTTATACCTCCTACCAAGTGCTAGCAGTGAGAAAAGAGCGTGGCTGGAAGACGGGAGTGTTTGGTGATGAATGCTCCTTTCTTGTGCCAGTGCTCCATGTAAATGTACTCAATAGTAGGGAGGGGTTTTACTGTCTTAGGAAGGATTGTATCCACCATTTTCTGTAGCCTTTTCCATTCCTGGGCATTGGTGCTTCCATACCAGGCCATGATGCAATCATTTAGGATACTCTCCAATGTGCATCAAGAGAAGTTTGTTTGTTAAAGATTTTAGTGATATACCAAATCTTGGCAAACTTCTAAGAAAGTAGAAGCATGGTCATGTCTTTTTTGTAATGATATTTATGTGCTGGTCCCTGAAGAGATCCTCTGTGGCAGGAAAGTTGTTTCCATTGTTGGGTGAGACTAGAACTATGGGACATAACCTCAAGATCCAAGGGGCAGATTTAGGATGGAGGTGAGGAGGAACTGTTTCTCCCAGAGAGTAGTGAATCTGTGGAATTCTCTTCCCAATGAAGCAGTGCAGGCTATCTCAGTAAATATATTTAAGACAAGGTTGGATAGATTTTTGCAGAGTTGGGAAATTAAGGGTTATGAGGAAAAGACAGGTAGGTGAAAGTGAGTCCATAGCCAGTTCAGCCATGATCTTATTAAATGGCAGAGTAGGCTCAATGGGCCAAATGGCCTACTCCTGCTCCTATTTCTTATGTTCTCTGATGGAATTTAAAACTACTGAGCTTCTCCATCCCCATTCCTCTAATGAACCGGCTCATTGACCTCCAGCTTCTTCCTCCTGTACTCGATAATCAGCCCTTTGATTTTGCTGATGTTGACTGCGAGTGGAGGCACCATCTAAATGTCTATCCATCACCAGCTTTGATTCGGCCAACAACAGTAGTGTTGAAAACAAACCTGGTGCTTTCAGTGATGTTGTCAGCAAACTGAAGTATTTTCAGCTTGGAACTGTACTTAGCCATACAATCATAGATCGAAAGTGAGTAGAACAGGGAGCTAAGTTTGGTGCCTCTTAATATTAACGAGTTATACCAGTCATAACTGGAGATGGAAGGGAAGAATGAGATGAGATTTGTGGTTGTCTGGAATGACGGGCTTCAGAAATGGTACTGTAGATGTCCAAAGAATGGAAGGTAAGGATGAAACTCATCCTAAGAGCATTTTACAAGAAACTTGTTGCCGGAGGAGTGACCAAAGATAGGTGTGCCTGTGACAAAGTTGTCTAATTTCCCAGTTCTGCTTCAAATATCAGAGTGAGCAGTACATTCTCAATTATCGTGTCAATTATTGTGCTCATATTTTACTCTGGGTAAGTGGATTTTCTACTGCATAACACTGACATTAACAGCAATGGAGAAATAAATCTTGAGGTCAGAGAGGTTAAAAGCAACAGTGCATCAATGATCAATTTGGTTACAGTGTATTGGTAAGTAAATAGAGGTTCCAATTCCAATTCGTCTGGGTTGTGTACAATCTCAGATGTGAATATTCCTCAGAAATGCTCGAGAATCCCAGGACAAGCACCCTCCACCACTCCTCTCGGGTGAAGTTGAATGACAGCTGTGTTATTTTGGGACTCATTTATACACAAGCAACGGATGGCAGAAAAATTGTGTACTGGAAAGAATGGCAAATGTAAATATATGTCCCTTAAAGGCAAACAAATACAAAATTATAATGGAGAATAAAATATGGTCAAGGAGTTAAACTAGACATTTTATCTGTTTTCACTGGTGGAGATAGTGGAGAATCAAGGATATGCTGCCAGAGGAAAAACAAAGTAATTACTATCACGGAAGGAAAGTGCTGGCAAAATAAATATTAATCCTGAAGCTCCTAGTTTACACCTAAGGGTTATAAAGGAGCAATACAGAAAATCTTTCAAAATGGTGTCCAACATGACATTAATATTACAGTGGAGTAAAGGGAATTATAGAGGCATGAGAGGGAAGCTGGCCAAATTTGATTGGAAGGGAACACTGGCAGGGAGGACGGTAGAGCAGCAATGGCTGGAATTTCTGGGAGCAATTCAGAAGGCACAGGATAGATACATCGCAAAGAGGATGAAGCACTTTAAAGGCAGAATGACACAGCTGTAGCTGACAAGGGAAGTCAGCGCTAAAGAGAGGGCATATAATACAGCAAAAATTTGTTGGAAGTTACGATATTAGGAAGCATTTAAGAACCAACAGAAGGCAACTGAAAATGTCATAAAGAAGGAAAAAATGGATATGAAGGTAAGCTAGCCAATAATATTAAACAGGATACCAAAAGTTTCTTCAGATACATGAAGTGTAAAAAAAAGGTGCCACTGGAAAGCAATGCTGGAGAGGTAATAATGTGAGGCAAGGAAATGGCAAAATACAGAATAAGTATTTTGCATCAGACTTCACTGTGGAAAACTAGCAGAATGCTGGATGCTCGAGTGTGTCAGGGGCCAGAAATGTGTGAAGTTGCCATGGAAAACTGAAAAGTCTGAAAGTAGTCAAGTCATTTGGACCAGATGGTGTACACCCCAAGTTTTGAAAGAGGAGGCTGACGAGATTGTAGAGAGGCATTAGTAATGATTTTTAAGAATCAATTGAAACTGACATGGTCTGGAAGACTGGAGAATTGCAAATGTCATTCCAAGAAGAGTGAGAGTCTGAAGAAAGGAAATTATAGGCCAATTAGTCTGACCTCAGTGGTTGGGAAGATGTTGAAGTCAATTGTTAAGAATGTGGTTTCTTGGTACTTGGAGGCACTTGATAAAATAGGCCATAGTCAGCATTGTTTCCTTAATGGAAAACCTTGCCTGACAAACCTGTTTGGAATTCTTTGTGAAAAAAGCAAGTAGACTAGACAAAGGAGAATTGGTAGATGTTGTGTACCTGATATTCAGAAGGCCTTTGACAAGGTGCCACTAATGAGGTTGATTAACAAGTTAAGAGCTCATGGTATTAGAAGAAAGATTTTAGTATGGATAGAGCATTTGCTGACTGGTACAGGGCAAAAAAGTGGGCATAAAGGGAGCCTTTTCTGGTTGGCTGCCAGTGACTAATGGTGTTCCACAGGGATTTATGTTGTGAACACTCTTTTTACATTATATATCAATGATTTGGGAATTGACGGATTTGTGGCCAAGTTTGCGGACAATACGAAGATAGGTGGAGGGGCAGGTAGTGTTGTGAAATCAGAGAGGCTGCAGAGGGACTTAGACAAATCAGGTGAATAGGTAAAGGAATGGCAGATGAAATACTGCGTCAAGAAGTATGTGGTCATGCATTTTGGTAGAAGACCATAAGATGTAGGATCAGAATTAGGCCATTTGGCCCATCGAGTCTGTTCCACCATTCAATCATGGCTAATACTTTCTTCCCTTCCTCAGCCTCACTCCCCAGCCTTCTCCCCATAACCTATGATGCCGTGTCCAGTTAAGCTCCACCTTAAATACATTCAATGACCTGGCCTCCACAGCTGCCTGTGGCAATAAATTCCACAAATTTACCACCTTGTGGCCAAAGAAATTTCTCCGCATTTTTGTTTTAAATGGAGCACCATTTAAGAAGAAATAAATGTGTAGACTATTTTCTAAATGGAGAGAAAATTCAAAGATCTGAGCTGCAAAGGGTTTGGGAGTCCTTGTGCAGGTTTCTCTAAAGGTTAGTTTGCAGGTTGAGTTTGTGATGAGGAAGGCAAATGTGATGATATCCTTCATTTCAAAAGGACTAGAATATAAAAGCAATAATGTAATGTTGAGTCTTTATAAAGCACTGGTGAAACCTCACTTTGGAGTATTGTGAGTAGTTTTAGGCCTGTTATCTTAGAAAGGATGTGCTGACATTGTTGAGGGTTCAATGGAGGTTCATGAAAATTATTCTAGGATTGAAAGAGTTGTTATGTGAGGAGTAGTTGATGGCTCTGGGCCTCTTCTCACTGGAATTCAGAAGAGTGAGGTGTAACCTCATTGAAACCTATCAAATGTTGAAAGGCCTTAATAGATGTGGAGAGAATATATTTGCTATGGCGGGGGAGCCTAAGAGCAGAGAGCACAGCCTTAAAATAGAGGGCCGTCCTTTTAGAACAGAGGTGAGGGGGAATTTCTTGAGCCAAAGTGTGGGGAATCTATGGAATTCATTACCACAGGCATCAGTGGAGGCCAAATGATTGGGTTTATTTAAGGCAAAGCTTGATAGACTCTTAATTGGTCAGGGCATGAAGGGATATGGGGAAAAGGCAGGAAATCCAGGTTGAGAGGGAAAATGGATCAACCATGTTGAAATGGCAGAGCAGACTCGATGGGCCAAATGGCCTAATTCTGCTCCTATATCTTATAGTCTTATGGTATTATCTCAGTCCATATACTGAAAGGATACAGGCTTCTTCAGTGTAAGGAACTGTGTCAGTAGTTCCTCCTACAACATAATCAGAATCAGAACCAGGTTTATTATCACTGGCATGCAGCATGTAATGTATTTACTTAGCAGCAGCAGTTCAATGCAGTACATAATATAGAAGAAGAAGAAAAATAATAATAACAAATAAATAAATAAATAAATGTAACTATACATATATTGAATAGATTAAAAATCATGCAAAAAACCCCAGAAATAATATATATTAAAAAAGTGAGGAAGTGTTCACGGGTTCAATATCCATTTAGGAATCAGACGGTAGAGGGGAAGAAGTTGTTCCTGAATCAGTGAGAAGCCTTTCAGGCTTCTGTACCTCCTACCTGATGGTAACAGTGAGAAAAGGGCATGCCCTGGGTGCTGGAGGTCCTTAATAATGGACGCTGCCTTTCTGAGACACCGCTCCCTAAAGATGTCCTGGGTACTTTGTAGGCTAGCAGTCAAGGTGGAGCTAACTAAATTTACAACTTTCTGCCGCTTCTTTCTGTTCTGTGCAGTAGCCCCCCCCCCCCCCCCACTCCGTGCCCCATAACAGACAGTGATGCAGTCTGTCAGAATGCTCTCCATGGTACATCTATAGAAGTTTTTGAGTGCATTTGTTGACATACCAAATCTCTTCAAACTCCAAAGAAGTACAGTCATTGTCTTGCCTTCTTTATAACTACTGTACATCGATATGTTGGGACCAGGTTAGACCCTCAGAGTTCTTGACACCCAGGAACTTGAAAATGCTCACCCTCTCCACTTCTGATCCCTCTATGAGGATTGGTATGTGTTCCTTCATCTTACCCTTCTTGAAATCCACAATCGTTGAGTGCAAGGTTGTTGCTATGACATCACTCCACTAGTTGGCATATCTTACTTATGCACGCCCTTTCATCTCCATCTGAGATTCTACCAACAATGGTTGTATCATCAGCAAAGTTATAGATGGTACTTGAGCTATGCCTAGCCACACAGTATAGAGAAAGCAGAGCAGTGGGCTAAGCACACACACCTGAGGTGCACCAGTGTTGATCGTCAGCAAGGAGGAGATATAATCACCAATCCGCACAGATTCTGGTCTTCCAGTTAGGAAGTCAAGGGTCCAGTTGCAGAGGGAGGTACAGAATCCCAGGTTCTGTAACTTCTCAATCAGGATTGTGGGAATAATGGTGTTGAATGCTGAGCTATAGTTGACGAACAGCATCCTGACATAGGTGTTTGTATTGTCCAGGTGGTCTAAAGCTGTGTGAAGAGCCATTGAGATTGTATCTGCTGTTGACCTATTGTGGGGATGGGCAGATTGCAATTGGTCCAAGTCCTTGCTGGGGCAGGAGTTCAGTCTAGGGCACTGTAAAAGGACATATCTAGTGTGTAGCAATTGGAAGTGTCATCCAGAAACAACATCCAGTACCTGCCTTCAGTACATCTCAATCAAATTATGTGCTAGACTAAAAATTAAACAGATTGTCTTTCTTTTCAAATCTTTTTATTATTATTATTATTATTATTATTCAAAAATAACACAGGTACATCGAAGTAACAACACTTACAATGCCTCAAAAAAAAAGAAATTATCTTAAAGACTGAAATTTTTTGTAAAAAAAAACCCTACTAAGCAAGAAAAGTGAGAAAAAAAAAGAAACCCATTGGGGGTACAACCCTGGAGCCATGCGTCATACAGAAAGCTTCTAAAAGTAATATCTACACTGACACATATGTTCTGGTCATGTTAAACATGGAACATAGAATAGTACAGCACATTACAGGCCCTTCGGCCCACAATGTTGTGCCGACCCTCAAACCCTGCCTCCCATATAACTCCCCACATTAAATTCCTCCATATACCTGTCTAATAGTCTCTTAAACTTCACTAGTGTATCTGCCTCCACCACTGACTCAGGCAGTGCATTCCACGCACCGAACACTCTCTGAGTGAAAAACTTTCCTCTAATATCCTCCTTGAACTTCCCTCCCCTTACCTTAAAGCCATGTCCTCTTGTACTGAGCAGTGGTGCCCTGGGGAAGAGACGCTGGCTGTCCACTCTGTCTATTCCTCTTAATATCTTGTACACCTCTATCATGTCTCCTCTCATCCTCCTTCTCTCCAAAGAATAAAGCTCTAGCTCCCTTAATCTCTGATCATAATCCATACTCTCTAAACCAGGCAGCATCCTGGTAAATCTCCTCTGTACCCTTTCCAATGCTTCCACATCCTTCCTATACTGAGGCGACCAGAACTGGACACAGTACTCCAAGTGTGGCCTAACTAGAGTTTTATAGAGCTGCATCATTACATCGCGTCTCTTAAACTCTATTCCTCGACTTATGAAAGCTAACACTCCATAAGCTTCCTTAACTACCCTATCTACCTGTGAGGCAACTTTCAGGGATCTGTGGACATGTACCCCCAGATCCCTCTGCTCCTCCACACTACCAAGTATCCTGCCATTTACTTTGAACTCTGCCTTGGAGTTTGTCCTTCCAAAGTATACCACCTCACACTTCTCTGGGTTGAACTCCATCTGCCACTTCTCAGCCCACTTCTGTATCCTATCAATGTCTCTCTGCAATCTTCGACAATCCTCTACACTATCTACAACACCACCAACCTTTGTGCCGTCTGCAAACTTGCCAACCCACCCTTCTAACCCCACATCCAGGTCGTTAATAAAAATCACAAAAAGTAGAGGTCCCTGAACAGATCCTTGTGGCATACCACTAGTCACAACCCTCCAATCTGAATGTACTCCCTCCACCATGACCCTCTGCCTTCTGCAGGCAAGCCAATTCTGAATCCACCTGGCCAAACTTCCCTGGATCCCATGCCTTCTGACTTTCTCAATAAGCCTACCGTGTGGAACTTTGTCAAATGCCTTACTAAAATCCATGTAGATCACATCCACTGCACTACCCTCATCTATATGCTTGATCACCTCCTCAAAGAACTCTATCAGGCTTGTTAGACACGATCTGCCCTTCACAAAGCCATGCTGACTGTCCCTGATCAGACCATGATTCTCTAAATGCCCATAGATCCTATCTCTAAGAATCTTTTCCACCAGCTTTCCCACCACAGACGTAAGGCTCAATGGTCTATAATTACCTGGACTATCCGTACTACATTTTTTGAACAAGGGGATAACATTCGCCTCCCTCCAATCATCCGGTACCATTCCCGTGGACAACGAGGACATAAAGATCCTAGCCAGAGGTTCAGCAATCTCTTCCCTTGCCTTGTGGAGCAGCCTGGGGAATATTCCGTTAGGCCCCAGGGACTTATCCATCCTAATGTATTTTAACAACTCCAACACCTCCTCTCCCTTAATATCAACATGCTCCAGAACATCAACCTCATTCATATTGTCCTCACCGTCATCAAGTTCCCTCTCAGTGGTGAATACCGAAGAGAAGTATTCATTGAGGACCTTGTTCACTTCCACAGCCACCAAGGCACATCTTCCCACTTTTATCTCTAATCGGTCCTACCTTCACTCCTGTCATCCTTTTGTTCTTCACATAATTGTAGAATGCCTTGACGTTTTCCTTTACCCTACTCGCCAAGGCCTTCTCATGCCCCCTTCTTGCTATTCTCAGCCCCTTCTTAAGTTCCTTTCTTGCTACCCTATATTCCTCAATAGACCCATCTGATCCTTGCTTCCTAAACCTCATGTATGCTGCCTTCTTCCACCTGACTAGATCTTCTACTTCACTTGTCACCCATGGTTCCTTCACCCTACCATTCTTTGTCTTCCTTACTGGGACAAATTTATCCCTAACATCCTGCAAGAGATCCTTAAACATCGACCACATGTCCATAGTACATTTCCCTGCAAAAAACATCATCCCAATTCACAACCGCAAGTTCTAGCCTTATAGTCTCATAATTTGCCCTTCCCCAATTAAAAATTTTCCTGTCCTCTCTTTCCTGTTCTATATTAAAGCAGTTTTGGAAGTCAGTCTTTTCGACAATTTCTAAAGCACTCAGAACCAACTTACAACCTAATAAATTGACTGTGCTTTTTGGAATAGTTCCTCAAAATATCCATGGTATTTCTGTGTCTGACCAACATGTTATTGCGTTTGTTACATTGATAGCTAGGAGGGCCATCTTGTTGAAATGGAAGGGTATATCAGCTCCTACTTTGTCACAATGGTTCTCTCAAGTGATGCTGTGTCTTAGCTTGGAGAAAATTAAACAGATTGTAATGACTTTAAAACAAACCATTTTTAAGTCATGCCATCACTCTAACAATTGCATTGCATAGCACAACAATGGTGTGACAATTCCACATTTTCATGAACTCAATATAAATTGAATCACAATTCTAATGAACAGGTCACAACTGTAGAGCAACATTGCAAATAAGCAAAACACAAAACTTTGGGTCAAAACACTGCGTCAAGTCCTTGCCACCACAGAGTTCCTCCACCAATTTTATGATCTATATTTCACATTGCAGCCCCTTGTGTCTTGACCAAAACATTAAATTGGAAAATACTGTATGCATTTTGCGTTATGTTTAAATAGTATATTAAAAATATAAACTCCAAGGTCAATGACAATTTTGTAATTACTATGTATTACTTTTGAAATTTTTTACTTAACCAAGATTTGCCAGGATCATACATTACTGCTTTCTTTCTTGTTAATGAAAATGGCATAAAATGACTAAATATTAAATTAGCAACATGATATAATGGCAGAATGATAAACGGGATTATATGGAATGTTAATCAAATATGTTAATCAAATTCCATTTGTATCATATAAATTTATGAACTGTAGGATATGAGTCTCATGAAAAGAAGTAATTAGAAGCAAATAGCATTGCAAAAAAAAAGTGGTCCTGAAGAAATTAAATACACCGAAGTTGATAAATTCCCATGTCTGATGATCTGCATCCAAGAGAACGAAAAGCATTAACAATGAAAATGGATACATTCAGAGTCATGGAGTTGTACAGCACAGAAAAGCGGCCTTTAGCCCATCCTTCTCCATGCTAATCCCATTTCTCAGGGCTTGGACTATACCTCTCTAAACACTTGTCATCCTTATACCTGTCCACATATTTCTAAAATATATCTAATGTATTTGCCTTGACCACTTACTCTGGCGCTAGCCCCATATACTGTATCTACTACCTGCTGAGTAAACAAGTTGACCTTTAGGTTCTTATTAAACCTTTCTCCTCTGTTTTACGTCTTCAAGTTTTCAATGCCCCAACCCTGGAAGTAAGATCACTCATCCCATCTACAGTATCCCACTCATGATGTTATGTACTTCTTGGAGATCTCCTCTCAGTCTCCTAAGTTCCAAGGATTAAATGCCCAGCCTGTATAACCTCTTCCTATAACTCAAGTTCTGGCAATATACTTGTAAATCATTTTTGCACTTTGTAATATTAATGAATATGTCAATGTCATAAAACTGTGCTGTGCTTTGAGTTGAGAGGAGAATACAAGGAGGCTTTATGCTGATTTAGACAAGTTGTACAATGGTCAAGTACAAGGCAGATGCAGTATATAAAGAAAAGACTGTAAAATTGTTTACTTTGGTAGATAACCCAGAAGGGCAAAGCATTACTTAAATGATGATAGATTAGGAAAATGTTGATGTCCTTACACGTTGGTCAGTGAATACAAACTTACAGTACAGGAAGGAGATTTTGAGTACAGGAGCAAGGGAGTTCTGTTAAAATTAAGCAAGAGCACTGCTAGAATATTATGTGCAGTTTTGGTCTTTTTACCCAAGAAAGGACATATGGGCTTAAAACAAGGGCGCAAAGTCTCAAGGTATAGGATAAGACATTTAGTAAAAAGACGAGGAGCTGGAAAGATGAAAACTTGTAGAATTCTTTACCCTGAAGGATATTAAGACAAAGTCAATGAACATACCAGTAAAGGTGCTATATATATTTCTGAACACATTAAGCATGGAAGGTTTAGGGAAGAGAGTAGAGCGATGGGATGGGCAGAGATCAGTCATGATTAGATTGAATGGAGGAATAGGCCATAAGGACCAAATGGTCTATTCTACTCTGATTTTCTCATGTGCCTTTGTTCCTCAGCCAGTTGTAATTAATTCAAATAACTCATTTTAAACCATCTAGTGCTTACAAACATTTAGCTTCTTCAAATAAAAACTGTATGTTAAAGAATACATTCTAAATTATACTTTTATAACCAATATATTTTTTGGGTGAAGTATTCAAAACTATTTGCTTCTCCTTGATGAAAAAAATAAAAGTAAGTTCTTCAATGGACATACTTCCATGAGCCTATCACAAATGTTACTAGGTTATCAACAAATGACTTTCTTTTTTTTACAGTTTTTGCCAAAATTGTGCCTTTGGAAGGCCAAAATTTTGTGTAAATTTTACCATATACGCAGTCTCCAATTATTAGGTACACTTGTACACCTGCTCATTACTGCAAATATTTAATCAGTTAATCATGTGGCAGTAACTCAATGTACAAAAGCATGCAGACATGGTCAAGAGATTTAGTTGTTGTTCAGACCAAATATCAGAATGAGGAAGAAGTGTGATCTAAGTGACTTTGACTGTGGAATGATTGTTGGTGCCAGTTGGGTTGATTAGAGTTTCTCAGAAATTGCTGATTTCCTGGGATTTTCATGCACAACAGCTTCTAGAGTTTGCAGAGAATCATGCAAAAAACAAAAAGACTTCCAGTGAGTGACAGTTTAGTGGACAAAAATGCCTTGTCAATGAGATAGGTCAGAGGAGAATGGCTAAACTGGTTCAAGACTGGTTCAAGGACATTCTTGCTATTGAGGGAGTGCAGCGTAGGTTCACAAGGTTAATTTCCAGAATGGCGGGACTGTCATATGTTGAAAGATTGGAGCAACTGGGCTTGTATACACTGGAATTTAGAAGGATGAGATGGGATTTGATTGAAACATATAAGATTATTAAGGGATTGGACACGCTGGAGGCAGGAAGCATGTTCCCGCTGATGGGTGAAACCAGAACTAGAGGCCACAGTTTAAGAATAAGGGGTAGGCCATTTAGAACAGAGATGCGGAAAAACTTTTTCACCCAGAGAGTGGTGGATGTGTGGAATGCTCTGCCCCAGAAGGCAGTGGAGGCCAAGTCTCTGGATGCATTCAAGAGAGAGTTAGATAGAGCTCTTATAGATAGCGGGGTCAAGGGATATAGAGAGAGGGCAGGAACGGGGTACTGATTGTGTATGATCAGCCATGATCACAGTGAATGGGGGTGCTGGCTAGAAGGGCCGAATGGCCTACTCCTGCACCTACTGTCTATTGTCTATAAGATTCAAAATTGTTTATTGTCATTTCCAGAATGCATGTGTAAAAGGGAACAAAATAATTGTTACTACAGATGTGATACAGCAGGGAAAACACATTAAATGTAAATACATAAAGTAACTTAAATACATAGATGGATTATATGTTTGTAAAGTGACGCTAGTCACAGGAGTGTCTGTACATAAGGTGACTCTGACAAGAAATGTGGTGGTTGGGGGTGTGGAGGCGTCAATGAATGAGTGGAGGTGTTGATCAGCCTTACTGCTTGGGGAAAGTAACTGGTTTGAGTCTGATGGTCCTGCAGTGGATGTTACGTACCCTCCCCCCTGAGTAGGGCAAACAGTCCATGAGCAGGATCCTTTATGTTACTGGCCCTTTTCTGGCACCCTTCTGTATCTACATATATATACAGCATGGAGGGCAGGCTGGTGCCAATGATACATTGAACAGTTTTGACCGCCTGTTGTAGAGCCTTCCTGTCCACTGCAGTAGTGCTTCCACACCATGCAGTGTTGCAGCATGTTAGGATGCTCTCTACTGCACTTCTATAGAAGGATATGAGTATAGACGTGCATCAAGCTGACAGGAAGGTGACAGTAACTCAAATAACCACGTGTAACAGCAGTGGTTTGCAGAAGAGCACATCGAACCTTGAACTGAATGGGCTACATCAGTGGAAGACCACAAACATACAATTAGTGGCCACAATACAGGAGGTACAGGAGGTACCTAATAAAGTGGCCACTGAATGTAAGGCATTCTTTAAGAGAATATTTTCCTCTCAGGCACTGAAGCAACCACATCTGTTAGATTTGCCATTTTAGGATGGAGATTTCCACCAGCAAATCTAACCCAAGGGAATAATAAAATAAAAAGTAACTGCATCTATCATCCACAACTGCTAAATTCATTTTAAATAAAAAGGTATCATGGATTATATAGTGTTGTTTCAGGGTGTTTTTTATTATTATGTTATAATGTGTGATATGATTTTTGTGTCATAGAATAACTTTCTCAATTTATTTTCAGAAGGAAACAAGATCTTTCAACATATGGCAATGACTGTGACAAAATTCAACTCTGATATTCTTGAAACACGTGCTATCAATTAAAGCAAACCATTTCAGATGGAAGAAATGTAAAATGGTGAAGAATCTTAGTGGTTCCATTTAAGTATATTCAAATGAAGTCATATTATAAATGAACTGCAATAAATATCTAAGCTGGGACAAATCAATTCATGTGATGTACTAATGCTTGTGAATGTAGCACTCGTTCACTCAATCTCCAAAATGCTTGTTTGCAAAGGAATGTGCATTAAGAGCTAACAATGCATTGAGATATGTATAAATTGTCATGCCTTTAAAAATGTGCTGAAGTTATTTTTAAAGGCAAATAATATTGCATTCACTGGAGATAAAACATCAACCGCAAGAGGTAATCTTTAGTGTGTTTATTTACTTCTATGCCCAAGTAAATTCTGGAAATACACAGGGAGTAATTTTACTGGAGACTTTGACAAGTGGGGCAATGGGCTGAGGGAGACATTTTCAGTATAAAGCCAGGGAAATTTTAATCTTATGATTGCCTCCAGTCCAAATCCCATCATTGATCTATATAACCAATTTTTATTTCAACTTTTCAGCTCTTGTAGATTCACAATTTTAAAATTTGATTTTTTGCTTGTGAGTATGTGGGGAGGGGGGGAAGTTGCAGAAATAGATGTTGGTAATTTTCTTCAGAGGTACTCTTATTCTTTTTAAAATAAGTTTTGGACCAAATTAATGCAGTGAATAGGAGAACCCAGAGCATTACAGAGTCTTTTTCCTCTTAAATTTTCAAACTGTCCTTGTTTAAATTTTAAAAATATGTTCTCCATGAAGAAAATCAAATGTAATTCCTTTGTTCAAAAATGGATAAAGTCAGAAAGCAGGGAACTACAGGCTGCTAGGCATGGGGAAAAGTACTGTTAAAGATGTTAGAGCAAAACATTTAGTAAAAGCAATCGGTCAATTCAATATTGTTTCCTTAAAGGGAAATCATGTTTGACCAATTTATTAGTGAGAAAGTAGCATGATCTGTGGATAAAGGGAAACGATTTGACAATCAGAATCAGGTTTACTATCACTAGCATATGTTGTGAAATTTGTTAACTCAGCGACACCAGTATAATGCACTACATAATAATATAGAAAAAGATGTGAATTACAGTAAGTATATATATCAGGATAAGAATCAAAATCAGGTTTATTATCATCAGCATGTGACATGAAATTTGTTAACTTAGCAACAGCAGTTCAATGCAATACATAATCTAGCAGAGAGAAAAAAAATAAACAAAATAAAAATAAATAAATAAACAAGTAAATCAATTACATACAGTACAGTATGGTGAATAGAGTTTAAAAAGTGCAGAAACAGAAATATTGTATATTAAAAAAAAAAGTGAGGTAGTGTCCGAGGGTTCAATGTCCATTTAGGAATCAGATGGCAGAGGGGAAGGAGCTGTTCCTGAATCGCTGAGTGTGTGCCTTCAGGCTTCTGTACCTCCTACCTGATGGTAACAGTGAGGAAAAGGCATACACGAGGAAATCTGCAGATGCTGGAAATTGAAACAACACACACAAAATGCTGGTGGAACGCAGCAGGCCAGGCAGCATCTATAGGGAGAAGCACTGTTGACGTTTCGGGCCGAGACCCTTCCTCAGGAAAAAGGCATGCCCTGGGTGCTGGAGGTCCCTAATCATGGATGCTGCCTTTCTGAGACACTGCTCCCTAAAGATGTCCTGGGTACTTTGTAGGCTAGTACCCAAGATGGAGCTGACTAGATTTACAAACCTCTGTAGCTTCTTTCGGTCCTGTGCAGTAGCCCCTCCATACCAGACAGTGATGCAGCCTGTCAGAATGCTCTCCACCGTACAACTACAGAAGTCTTTGAGTGTATTTGTTGACGTGCCAAATCTCTTCAAACTCCTAATAAAGTATAGCCTCTGCCTTGCCTTCTTTATAACTACTTCAATATGTTGGGACCAGGTTAGATCCTTGGAGATCTTGACACCCAGGAACTTAAAACTGCTCACTCTCTCCACTTCTGATCCCTCTATCAGGACTGGTATGTGTTGCTTAGTCTTATCCTTCCTGAAGTCCACAATCAGCTCTTTCGTCTTACTGATGTTGAGTACCAGGTTGTTGCTGCAGCACCACTCCACTAGTCGGCCTATCTCACTCCTGTACGGCCTCTCGTCACCATCTGAGATTCTACCAACAATGCTTGTATCATCAGCAAATTTATACATGGTATTTGAGCTATGCCTGACCACACAGTCATGTGTATATAGTTAGTAGAGCAGTGGGCTACGCACACACCCCTGAGGTGTGCCAGTGTTGATTGTCAGCGAGGAGGATATGTAATCACCATTTCACACAGATTGTGGCATTCCGGTTAGGAAGTCGAGGATCCAATTGCAGAGGGAGGTACAGAGGTCCAGGTTCTGCAACTTCTCAATCAGGATTATGGGTATGATGGTATTAAGTGCTAAGCTATACTCGATGAACAGCATCCTCACATAAGTGTTTGTGTTGTCCAGGTGGTCTAAAACTGTGTGAAGAGCCATTAAGACTGCATCTGCCATTGACCTATTGTGGCGATAGGTAAATGTCTAAGTCCTTGCTGAGGCAGGAGTTCAGTCTAATCATGACCAACCTCTCAAAGCATTTCATTACTGTTGATGTGAGCGCTACTGGGCTCATTAAGGCAGCCCACATCATTCTTCTTAAGCATTGGTATAATTGTTGCCTTTTTGAAGCAAGTGGGAACTTCCGCCTGAGGCAGTGAGAGGTTGAAAATGTCCTTGAATACTCCTGCTAGTTGGTTGGCACAGGTTTTCAGAGCCTAACCAGGTAATGCATTGAGACCTTCTGCCTTGTGGGGGGTTCACTCTCTTTAAAGACAGTCTAACATCGACCTCTGAGATGGAGATCACAAGGTCATCAGGTGCAGCAGGGATCTTCACAGCTGTAGTTGTGTTCTACCTTTCAAAGCGGGCATGAAGGCATTGAGTTCATCTGGTAGTGAAGCATCACTGCCATTCATGATGCTGGGGGGGGGGGTGTGGGGTGTGTGTGTGTGTGTGTGTGTGTGTGTGTGTGTGTGTGTGTGTGTGTGTGTGTGTGTGTGTGTGTGTGTGTGTGTGTGTGTGTGTGTGTGTGTGTGTGTGTGTGTGTGTGTGTGTGTGTGTGCGTATCAAATCGTTAAATTCAGTAAGTAATGCTAAAACAGAAACAAAATCATAGTGAGGTAGTGTTCATGGCTTCAATGTCCATTCAGAAATCGGATGGCAGAGGGGATGAAGCTGTTCCTGAATCACTGAGAGTGTGCCTTCAGGCTTCTGTACATCATTCTTGATGGTAACAACGAGAAGAGGGCATGTCCTGGGTGGTGGGGGTCCTTAATGATGGACACCATTCCTTGAAGATATCTTGGATACTACAGAGGCTAGTGCCCATAACAGAGCTGACTAATTTTACACTCTCTGCAGCTTACTATGATCTGCAGATGGTGGCGAAGCCAGTCAGAATACTTCCATGGTACATCTGTAGAAATTTTTGAGTGTCTGAGGTGACATTGCAAATCTCCTCAAACTCCTAATGAAATATAGCCGCTGTCTTGCCTCTTTATAGCTGCATCAAGATGCTGGGACGGGTATATTAGAGGTTATTGCAACAAATAAAAGTTGGTGTGGGAAGTATATTTAGATGGATTGAAGACTAATTGATGAGAGGAGACAAAGAGATATACAAGGGTTTTCTTTAATTGACAAAATGAAATGGGAAGTTTACCGAAAGGATCAGTGATGAATCTACTATCAGATCAGCCAAGCTCTTGTAAATGATAAAGCGGGCACAAGGGGCCAAGGGGCTCTTCATTTATATGTTTGTATGATCAGAGTTCCTTTACAATTTAGTTTGCATTCTTGATCTATTGTAGATTGGCACTGATAGCACTCAGATGCAACTAAAACAACTCAGCAGTTAATAAATCTGACAGTCAGCAACAGAATTCTCTACCTAGCTCCCCTTGCCTCTCTACCTCTCTGTCTTCTTTTGATTCCTAAAAAGAACAGCTCTTTAACTAAGTTCTCTCCTTATATCTCATTATGTGGTTTGATATATTTTGACTGGTAACACACTTGCAAAGTATTATGCAATTTAAATGGAAGTTACTGTTATTGTTCAATTGGCCAAAAAGATCCAATAATCATTGCAGCAGGAGGTCATTGTGCTATTGTGTCAAGCTCAGCTTTTATCTCTCTGTCACAGAAGTGACTCTGTGCTTGCACAGTCAGCAAGGGACAGAGCAGAGACCAAGGATTAATGGAAATTGATCTTTGAGTTTATTAACATTGTCAGCATGAGCTTATCCAACCATTGACTCCACTAAAATCAATGAAGAGCAAAATCAGGTGGGATATACATTGAATCTTTAACTGAAACTCACTGAATTGCCAGCAGGGTTAGATAAAAATAGCTGAAAAGTGTGGAAGAATGGGTCATAGAAAATGGACTGGTGCAAATTTCAGATTATTTTGTTTAAAGTTTCTCAAAATTTTACTTTCCTTTTCTGATTTTTTTTTTGTGACTATACAATTCTTTCCAGATTGCTGTCCTTTCTAAGAATTGGCTACTGCCAAGCTAGTGCTCTATAAACAGCAGATGGTGGACTGTGAGTACAATGTATTAGATCAAGTTTCTACCACATTTCAAAATGGATAATGTAGTCGTCAAATATTGGTGCATGGGGAATGTGCAAGTTGCAATTTACATATTAAACATTCATGTGGAAATATAACAATACCAATAAAAATCCCCTTGTGAAAGTCTTCATGCATCACCAAAGGACCATTCAAGACAATTCATGAAATATGGACAGGCCTACAAAATTTATTATGAAGAGAAACATTTATGTCATATTGTAATACAATTTTGTGCAAAAGTACTGTTGATAAAAAAAATTGAGGACAATGAAAGAAATCTGGGATAATCTTTCTGGCTATTTGCAGGTTAGCTGCTGAGCCAGCTCAAGCGGGATCTGAATGTACCCAGTGGCTTTTAACATGAGTGCACATTCTGGAACTTCCCCATGTGATGCAGATTTCTTATGCAGAAGAAGGCAATCACAATACAGGTGAGACCTGCCTTGATGCAGTTAAAGAGGTCCTGGCTCAGTAAATCCCAAACAATTGTTGTCTACATGGACTAAGTTCCACATGGGAGACTGGTCAAAAAGGTTCAGATGCCTGCCATTTAGGATGAGATAGTAAACTAGATTAGAAATTGGCTTTGAAGGAGAAGCGAGAGAGTGGTAGTAGGTGCTTGCCACTGTCTAGTGGTGTGTCACAATGAATGGTGCTGAGTCCATTGGCGTTTATCATCTATATCAATGATCTGGAAGATTATGTTGCAAATTGGATCAACAATTTTGTGGATGGCACCAAGCTTAGGGGTGAAGTGGACAGTGAGGAAGTCTATCAGAACTTGTAGCAGAACCTGGACCATAGAAACATAGAAAACCTACAGCACAATACAGGCCCTTCGGCCCACAAAGTAGTGCTGAACATGTCCCTACCTTAGAAATGACTAGGCTTACCTATTGCCCTCTATTTTACTAAGCTCCATGTACCTATCTAAAAGCCTCTTAAAAGACCCTATCGTATCCGCTTCCACCACCATTGCTGGCAGTCCATTCCACGCACTCACCTCTCTTTGCGTAAAAAACTTACCCCTGACATCTCCTCTGTACCTACTCACCAGCACCTTAAACCTATGTCCTCTTGTGGCAACCATTTCAGCCCTGGGAAAAAGCCTCTGACTATCCACACGATCGATGCCTCTCATCATCTTATACACCTCTATCAGATCACCTCTCATCCTCCGTCGCTCCAAGGAGAAAAGGCCGAGTTCACTCAACCTGTTTTCATAAGGCATGCTCCCCAATCCAGGCAACGTTCTTGTAAATCTTCTCTGCACCCTTTCTATGGCTTCCACATTCTTCCTGTAGTGAGGCGACCAGAACCAAGCACAGTACTCCAGGTGGGGTCTGACCATGGTCCTATATAGCTGCAACATTACCTCTCAGCTCCTAAATTCAATTCTCTGATTAATGAAGGCCAATACAATGCCTTTTAATCACAGAGTCAACCTGCGCAGCAGCTTTGAGCATCCTATGGACTTGGACCCCAAGATCCCTCTGATGCTTCACACTGCCAAGAGTCTTACTATTAATACTATATTCTGCCATCATATTTGGCCTATCAAAATGAACCACCTCATACTTATCTGGGTTGAACTCCATCTGCCACTTCTCAGCCCAGTTTTGCAACCTATCAATGTCTCGCTGTAACCTCTGACTGCCCTCCACAATATCCACAACACCTCCAACCTTTGTGTCATCAGCAAACTTACTAACCCATCCCTCCACTTCCTCATCCAGGTCATTTATAAAAATTAAGAAAAGCAAGGGTCCCAGAACAGATCCCTGAGGCACACCACTGGTCACTGACCTCCATGCAGAACCAGTTGGAAAGATGGCTGAAAAATGGCATATGGAATTTAATGCAGACAAGTGTGAGGTGTCACACTTTGGGAGGCCAAACCTAGATAGGACATACTCAGTGAATGGTAGAGCACTGAGGAGTGTAGTAAAACAGAAGGATCTGGGAATACAGATCCATAATTACTTGAAAGTAGCATCACAGGGTCATAAAGATTGCTTTTGGCATATTGGCCTTCATGAATCAAGGTATTCAGTACAGGGGTTGAGATGTTATGTTGAAGTTATGTAAGATGTTGGTGAGTACTAATTTGTGTGCAGTTCTGGTCCCCTAATTACAGGAAAGATATCAATAAAATTAAAAGAATGCAGAGAAAATTTGCAAGAATGTTGCAAGACCATGAAGCCCTGAGTAATAGGGAAAGGTTGAATAGGTTAGGACTTTGTTCCCTAGAGTGCTGGGGAATAAAGGGAGATTTGATAGAGGTATACAAAATAATGAAGGGTATAGACAGGGTAAACACAAGCAGGCTATTTCCATTGAGGTCGGGTGAGACTAGAACTAGAGGTATTTGGTTAAATGTGAATGGTCAAATATTTCAGGGGAACCTGAGGGAGAACTTCATCACTCAGGGGGTGGTATGAGTGTGGTCCGAGCTGCCAGAGGAAGTAGACGACGTGGGTTCAATTTCCTGCAAACGTGAGCTCAAGATAGCATATACAGTGTGCAAGTGCACAAGCAAAGCTGGCCTAATCTGTGCTTCATCTCAGAGATAGAGGAGATGTAGAGGAGGTGTAGAGGAGATGTAGAGGAGGCCACTGTGTAAAGCAGAAAGGAGTGGAGAGTGGAAGATGTTACAAGCAGTGGGATCCAGCCACAGCTGGTGGAAATAACACCATGCTGAATGTGTAGGCTGAAGTGAGAACTTTTCTGTTTTGTGCCTGTTTTTTTGGAATAGGTTGGGTGAGAGCAGAGGTGTGGGAAAAGGAAGAGATGTGGTTGGGGGCTCCATCAACCACAAGGGATGGGGAGCTATGTTTCCTGTAAAAGGAGGCCATTTCAGATGTCCTGAGATGAAAAGCCTCATTACAAGAACAAATGAAGCCATAATGGAGGATGTCAGAGACAGATGTGATGTACTTACAAGAGATAATGTGGGAGGATGCATAGTTAAGATAGCTGAGGGTTTGTACTAAATGTTGGCAAATAGTTTGTCTCCTGATTTGGAAACAGAGTTCAAGAAACAGGAGAGAGGTGTCAGAAATGGTGCAAGTGAACTTGAGGGTGGGGTGAAAGTTAGTATTGAAGGTGATAAAATTGAGAAGTTCTGCATGGGTGCAGGAGGCAGTGCCAATACAGTTATCAATGTAGTGGGTACAGCGCTGGGTTGTGGTGCCAGAGTAGGTTTGGGAAAAGGACATAGCCAGGACAATGCAAATGCAAATACCTACAATGATACTTCTGATTTTTAGAGAGTGAAAGCAAATCAAATTGCTTAGGGTGAGAATTTCTCTTGAGCGTTAGTAGAGGGAAACTGGTTGGTTTCATATTCCAGCTGCAAATAGAGGACTCTAAGAATTTCCTGATTGGGAAAGTCAGCCCCTGAATAAAGACTGGACATTCATAGTGAAGATGAGGTGGGTGTGGGGAAATGTGAGTGGAGTGGGGCAGGGAATTGGTAGTTAATAAAATGGTGGTGATCACATGAATTGTACTGGATATAGGTGAAAAGGTGAAGAGGCAAGACCAAGTCAGGGTAAATTCTAGAGAACAAGAATAGGCAAAACAATCGGCCTAGCAGGACAGTCCTCTTTGTAGACCCTAGGTAGGAGACAGAAACAGGCTAGGTCAAGCCATACAGAGAGTACTACAACACAGAAACAGGCCCATCAGTCCATCTAGTCTGTGTCAAACCATGAATCTGCCTTAGTCCCATTGACATGCACCCAGACCATAGCTGGGTGTACCTATCCAAATTTCTCTTACATGTTGAAATCAATCCTGCATCCATCATTTGTGCTGGCAACTTATTCCACACTCTCACCACACTCTGAGTGAAGAAGTTCCACTTTCATGTTTCCCTTAAACATTTCACCTTTCATCCTTAACCCATGACCTCTAGTAGTAGCCTTATTAAACTTCAGGGGAAAAGCCTGCTTGCATTTACCCTATCTATACCATTCATAATGCTGTATTCCTCTGTCAACTTTCCTCCCAATCTTCTACATTCTAGGGAAAAAAGTCCTAAGCTATTCAACCTTTCCCTATAACTCAGATCCTCAAGCCCCAGCAACATTTTTGTAATTTTTTTCTGCTCTCTTTCAATCTTATTTACATCTTTCCTGTAGGTAGGTGACATACACTGCACACAAATGTCCAAATTAGCCTTCACCAATGTTTTATAGAACTTTGACCTAACATCTCAACTCCTGTTCTCAGTACATTGACTTATGAAGACCAGTAAGCCAAAAGATTTCTTTACAACCCATCTACCTATGATACCACTTTCAAGAAATTATGGATCTGTATTCCCAGATCCCTCTGTTCAACTACACTCCTCTCATCTTGTAAGAACTACCCGGCTGGTCCACCCTAAGTGCAACACTTTCCACCTGTCCACCATTTTTCAGCCTATTTTTCCAACTGGTCAAAATCCTGCTGCAAGCTTTGATTGTCTTTTCCACTGTCCACTATACCCCAAATCTTGGTGTCGCTCACAAGTTTGTTGATCCAGTTTAACATCTAATCATCCAGATCAATGACATACAACAACAGACCCAGTACTGATCACTGCAGCACACCACAAGTCACTGGCGTCCAGTCAGAGAGGCAACCATCCACTACTACTCTCTGGCTGCTTCTGCAAAACCAGTGTCTAATCCAATCTATTATCTCATCTTCAATGCCAGATGACTGAATCTGCTTGACCAGCTGTCCATGCAGGACCTTATCAAGGGCCCTGCTGAAGTCCATGTAGACAATATCCACTGCCTCGCTTTCATCAATATTCCTGGTAACTTCCTCAAAAAACTCTATAAGATTGGTTAGACATGAACAGAGCTATGTTGACAATCCCTGATCTGTCCCTTTTTATCCAAATGCTTATATATCTGGTTCCTTAGACTATCTTCCAATGACTTTCCCACTACTGATGTAAGGTTCACTGGCCTATAATGTCCTTGCTTATTCTTAGAACCTCGTAATGTATTTTCCTCTACTACCATATCAGGCAATCCATTCCAGGCATCCAATACTCTGAGTAAAAAACTTATTCTTCCTATCTCCCTTGAACCTAACCCCTCTAACCTTCAATTCATACCCTCTGGTATTAGATACTTCAACTCTCGAAAACAGATACTCCCTGTCTACTCTGTTTATGCTTCTCATAACCTTGTAAACCTCTATCAGATCTCCTCTCAGCCTCCGCTGCTCCAGAGAAAACAGCCCAAATTTATCAGCCTCTCATGATAGCAAATGGTCTTTAAACCCGGCAGCATCCTGGTAAACCTCTTCTTCACCCTCTCCAAAGCTCAACGTAATTCCTATAGTGTGGTAACCTGAACTGCATGCAGTACTCCAGATGTAGCCTAAACAGACTTCTTCACCACCTTATCAACAAGTGTAGCCACTTTCAAGGAGCTATGTACTTGGATGCCAAGCTCTCTCTGGTCAGCAACACTGTAAGGATCTTCCTCTTAACAGTGTATTGTTTCCTTGCATTTGCCCTACTAAGGAGCAACACCTCACATTTATCTGGGTTAAACTCCATCTGCCATTTCACTGCCCATATCGGCAACTGATCTATATCATGTTGTATTCCTTGTCAGTCTTCTACATTACCCGCAACTTCACCAACCTCAGTGTCATCCGTAATCTTACTAACCCACCCATCCACATATTCTTCTTTGTGGTGGCGTGTTGGGGAGGAAGCATTAAGAAGAGGGACGCCTCACGTCTTAATAAGCTGGTAAGGAAGGCGGGCTCTGTCGTGGGCAAAGTACTGGAGAGTTTAACATCGGTAGCTGAGCGAAGGGCGCTGAGTAGGCTACGGTCAATTATGGAAAACTCTGAACATCCTCTACATAGCACCATCCAGAGACAGAGAAGCAGTTTCAGCGACAGGTTACTATCGATGCAATGCTCCTCAGACAGGATGAAGAGGTCAATACTCCCCAATGCCATTAGGCTTTACAATTCAACCGCCAGGACTTAAGAACTTTTTAAAAGCTATTATTAATACTTTTTGAGATAGTGATTTAGATGCATATCATATTTTTTTACTGAGTTAAGTATTGTATGTAATTAGTTTTGCTACAACAAGTGTATGGGACATTGGAAAAAAAGTTGAATTTCCCCAGGGATGAATAAAGTATCTATCTATCTATCTATCTATTCATATGGATCATTTATATACATCAACAACTGCAGAATAACACAAAGCACAGACCTCCAATTCCATTCAACCATTACCCACTGTCTTCCATGTGCAAGCCACGTTTGAATCCATACAACCAAGTTGTCACAGGCCCCATGCATCTTAATTTTTTGTTCAGCCTCCCACTAGATGCAAAGTGTTTCCCAACACAAACTTCTGTCACCTGCCCTGTCTCATTCCCTAGTAGATATAGTATTGCACTCTCTCCAGTTGGGACTTCTATGTACAGATTAAGGAAACTTTCCTGAAGACATTTGATGAACTCTTTCCCACACAGCCCTTTTACAGTATGGGAGTCCCAGTCAATATGTGGAAAGTTAATATCACCTACTTTCACAACCTTATGTTTCTTGCAACAGTCTGCGATCTCTCTATATATTTGTTCTTCTAAATCCTGTGGACTGTTGGGTGGTCTATAATATAATCCGATTAACATGGTGTATAGTATAATCCAATTAACATGATCATACTTTCCTTATTCCTCAGTACTACCCATAAAGCCTCACCAGATGAGCTCTCTAGTCTGTCCTGATTGAGCACTGTCATGATATTTTCCATGCCTAGAATTGCCAACCCTACCCCTTTAACCCCTCCTGCTCTGTCACATCTGAAACAAGAGAACCATGAAACACTGAGTTTCTAATCCTGCCCCTCCTGCAAACAAGTACCACTAATGGCTACAATATCATAATTCCATGTGTTGTTCCATGCCCTAAGCTCATCCGCCTTTCCTACAATAATTCTTATAATGAAATTTATGCAGCTCAGAACATTAGTCCCACCATTATCAACCTTTTGATTCCTGACTTTGTACACAAGCTTAACAACATCTTTCTTCATAACCGCCCCACTATCTGTTCATTGGCTCTCGTTCCCATGCTCCTGCAACTCCAGTTTAACACCCCCCATTCCCCCGTGCAGCAGCAGCAAACCTTCCTATTAGGATATTAGTCCCTTCCTGTTCAAGTGCAAACCATCTCTCCTGTGCAAGTCCCACCTTCTCTGGAAGTGAGCCCAATGATCCAAAAATCGAAAGCCCTCCTTCCTGTACTAACTACTTAGCTATGTGTCTAAGATCCATGACCTTCCTTCTGGCTTCACTAGCGCATGGCTCAGCAATTCTGAGACCTCAACCCTGGAAATCCTGTCCTTTATCTTAGCATCTAACTCCCTGAACTTACTTCTCAAGACCTTGTCAACTATCCTACCTATGTCATTAGTACCAATGTGGACCGTGACTTCTGGCTGTTCACTTAAGAATGCTGTGGACTGAATCCGAGATGTTTCTGACCTTGGCACCAGGGAGGCAACAAATCGTGCAGGAATCCCGTCCTTGTCCAGAGAATCTCCTTTCTCTTCCACAAACCAATGAATCCCCTATCACAACAGCTTGCCTCTCCTCCCCACTTCTCTTCTGAGCCACCAAGCCAGACTCAGTGCCCGAGACCTGACCGCTGCAGCTTCCCTCTGGTACGTCATCTCCCCCAACAATATTCCAAGTGGTATGCTTATTATTGAAGGGAGTGGCCACAGGGGTACTTTGCACTGGCTGTCTATTCCCTTACCCTCTCCTGACTGTCTCCCAGGTACCTGCCTCCTGCATCTTAGGGATGACTACCTTGTATATTTTCCTATCTGTCACCTCCTGTAGGAGTTAATGGTAGCATATGGGGTTGGAGGCTGTGGAGGGGAGATCCCCTGATGTGATGAGGTTTGTAATGGTTTGGGAAACAGTGGTCTGGTGTTCATTGGTAGGATCATGATCCAGGGGTACGCATTGTTATCAGAAAGAGAGCATTCGTTTAAACTGGCTAAGCAAATAGTAGCTTCTTTAACATAAACCTTCTTGGCTGACATTTTAAATAACACAAGCGTGAAGGAGAGAACAGGAGTAAATCATTCAATATGATTTGATCAACTCACGCATCCAAGCAGCATGAAACTAATTCAGAAGAGGAGATAACAGGATGGAACACATTCACTATATGTAGTCATAGAGACATAGATCCTTCTTATCCATGTACCTGTCCAAATGTCTTTTACATGTCTTAAATGTACCTATTTCTACTGTATAGTAACCACTGCTACCAGCTCATTCCTTATACACATCACCATTTGTGTGTAAAATCTTTCCACTCTCGCTTTAAAATAATGTCCTCTAGTTTTAGACACCCCTACCCTGGGGAAAGACTGTAGCTATTCACTTTTTCTATGCCCCTCATGATTTTATAAGCTCCTAAATTTCCTATGCTCCAGGGCATAAAACAACTTCTTACCTTAAACAACTTCATTTTTGATTGCTTTCACTTTCTAAAAATCAAAGTTGTCTCCATAGGCATTTATATGAGCCTAACTATGGCCATGTTCCAACCCTAATCTGACACCATTAGCCAACTCTGTCTCCATTATATCAATGCCTGGACTCCTTGCCTGCCTGCCTTTCCTTATATGTATCTCAAACCTTCTCGTCATGGGAACAGCCTTAAAAATCTGTTCTACGCTCTTTCCACCTTAATGACTTCCTTCTTATATCAGCGTAACCAGAACTGTACACAGTACAATGTACATCCAACCCCAGTTTTCCCAGGCTCCAACAATTTACTATGTAAGATCTGCCCTCTGCTGTCTGACCAAAATGCAAAACCACATATTTATCCAAATTAAACCCCATCTACCATTCTTCAGTCCCTTAGCCTAGTTGATCAAAAACACAAGAGATTCTGCAGATACTGGAAATCCAGTGTAACATGTACAAGATGCAGGAGAAACTCAGCAGCCCAGGCGGCATCTATGGAGAGGAATAACAAGCCAATATTTCAGGCTGAGACCATTCATCAGCACACTGTCTCAGCCCGAAATGTCTGACCTGTTAAGTTCCTCCAGCATTGTGTGTGTATTACCCCAGTTGATCAAATTTCCAATGGTAATCATTGCTTACCTACTTCACTATCACAGTAACACCATAAGATCATAGGACATAGGAGCAGAATTAGGGCATTTGGCCCATCAAATCTAATCTGCCATTCTATCATGGCTGAGTTATTATCCTTCTCAATCCCTTTCTCCATCCTTTGCCCAGTAACCATTATTGACACCATTACTAATTAAGAACCAATCAACCTCTGCTTTAAATATACCAAATGACTTGGCCTCCACAGCAATTTATGCCAATGAATTCCATAGATTCACTACCCACTAGCTAAGGAAATTCCTCCTCATCTCTATTCTAAAGAGACACCCTTCTATTCTGAGGCTGCACCCTCTTGGTCCAAGACTCTCTCCCTATAGAAACATCGTCTCCACGTCCACTCTATCTAGGCCTTTCAATATTCCAACGGTTTCAATGAGATCTCCCCTCCCATTCTCTAAAATCCAGTGAGTATTACCCAGAGCCATCAAATTCTTCTCACATATGAACCCTTTCAGTCCTAGGATCAATCTCGTGAACCTCCTCTAGACCCACTCCAAAGCCAGCACATCCTTTCATAGATAAGGAACCCAAAACTGCTCACCATATTTCAAGTGTGGTCTGACCAATGCTTTATAAAGTCTTAGCATTACATCCTTGCTTTTACACTCTAGTCCTCTCAAAATGAATGCAAACATTGCATTTGCCTTCCTTGCTACTGACTCAACCTGCAAGTTAACCTTCAGGGAATCCTGCATGAGGACTTGCACGTCCCTTTGCAGATCTGATTTCTGAATTTTCTCTCCATTTAGATAAGAATTGCTGCCTTTATTTCTTCTACTGAAGCTCATGAACATGCACTTCCCTACACTGTATTTCATCTGCCATTTCTTTGCCCATTCTCCTAATCTGTACACATCCTTCTCCAAAATCCCTCAAAACTACCTGCCTCTCCACCTATCTTCATATCATCCACTACCTTAGTCACAAAACCACCAATTCCATCACCTAGATCATGGATTATACCACCAATCAACTGCAAACTTACTAAAACATACCATTCTCAATCCAATTGGTCATATAAATAATCAACAGTGGACCAATGACTGATTCCTGCAGCATACCACTGGTTATAGGCCACCTTCCTAATAAACAACCTTTTCACACCACTCTCTTCTCTTATTGACGTGCCAATTTTGTACCCAAAGGCTAGCTCACTACAGATCAATCTGATTGAAGCTTCAGCCTACCGTGGGTATGTTGCATGGCAATATGTTGATATGTTAATTTTTGTGCGAGGGAGGGATTGGGGTTTTGGGGTCTGAAGTTCTTGTTGGTGTTTTTCTGTTAGTTTTTGTTTGTGAGAGAGAGGTTGATGGTGTTATTGTTGTTTGCGATGAAGGGGGCCAAGGGTTTGATGTTATTGTCACTGTATTTTTGCAAGGGAGAGGATTGAGGGTTTTGGGTCTTTAGTGTTCTAGCTGCCATTTTCCATGTGGGTGATCTGTTAGCTTTTGTGTGTGGGAGGAGTTTCAGGGCTTGGGGTTTGATGTTCTAGCTGCTGTTTTCCATGTGGACGATCTGTTAGTTTTTGTGTGAGAGAGGGGGTGGGGAGTCTGGGTTTTGTTTTGTTTTCTTTTTCTGTTTTTCTTGCGGGGGGAGGTGTTGTAGTCTTTTTTTTTAACACCTCCCATGGTTTTTCTGTATTTCATGGCTATCAGGGAATACGAATACCAGAGTTGTATTGTACATGCATACTTTGACAATAAAATGAGTCTTTGAACCATTCAACCTTTGTCAAAGATGAAAAAGGTTACCTAGATATTGCTGACATTCCCAGAATTCTAATGAACGTATCTGTGTGATTGAGTTCATTACAAAACAAGGAACATTGTTGGAAAACGACGTTGGCTCCACAGTAATTGTGATGCATCAATTGCAGTTTTAATGTCTTTTTTACAGATGGTGCTCAAGGGATCATCTGCCTTCTTTCATGCCTACCAGTAGAAAGGACCAAGGCAATAGGTATAGCTGAATTCAGAATAAGAAGAGATCAAAGAGAAGCAGAACTACCCATTCTGAATTTTCTCAGTCAAGTAGTGAACACGATAGGCTTTCAAATAAAAGAAAGACCGAGGAGGTATCAAGAGCTTGTAGAGAATATATTTACCTGGAAGTTCTCTCCAGTAGCTAAAGTACATGAACAGCTGAATTGGAAGGGACAAAGGCAATGTCAAGAATATCACAAGAATCTACTTCTCATTTCTTGTCCCATATTGAACCAGACTTGGTCAGGGATAAACTCGACTGGGATGTGAACGTAGGGGGAAAGATTAGTCAGCTTTCAGATAACACATAAATGATGGAGATGTAGATAACAAAGAAGTTATCTTGTTTAAAGATACAGCAGGGCATCGATCAGTTGGAGAGTTGAGTGAAGCAGTGGCAGGTGGAATTGTAATCCAGACATAATGAGGAAATACAAATTTTGAGGTCAAATTCTGTTGGGACATATGGAATCTTAAGAATAGTCATGTACTGAAACATTGTAGGATGCAGTCCACATTTCCTTGAAAATGGCAACTCAACTGGTGGATAGTGTTATGAAAAAAACAGCTGATAGGTTACATAGTGGCATCATATTGCAGTTCAGCAAACCATTCATTAGTTCACACAGAGAATTGTGTAAAAATCTGATTGCTATACTACAGGAAGAATGTGATAACAATAGAAAGGATGCAGTTGAGCTTCACTGAGATTTTGTTTGAAATAGAGGGCAGCAGTTGTAGAGATTGGATAGGCTAGGCTTATTCTCACAGCAATGCAGAAGTCTAAGGTATGACCTTATAGAGGCTTAACAATTATGAGGGGCATAGATAGGGTAGATGGACATTATCTTATTCCCAGGGCAGGGGTATCAACAACTAGAGGGCACAAGCTTAAGCTCAAAGGGGAGATTCTCAGGGTATGTTTTTCTCTACAGAGGGTGGTGAATATTTGGAATATTAATAATCAGCTCCCACAGGAGATAGTGAGGGCACATACTATTATTTTACACTTCTATTTTAACATTGCATTTTTTATTGTTGTTTATGCATGTTTGTTTAAGGAGGAAGGGTATGTTCTAATCTTTTAAGAGATATTGTAATTCTATTATATATCAACTCCACAAATTGAGATGGAAATAAAAGGATATGGACATTTTGGAGAGTGATGGCCTTTCAGTATTAAAGTAAAATAGGGATATGAGACTAGTGCAGGCAAGTAGCAATGAGCTAAAAGAATCAGCCATGGCCTTATTGGAAGACAGAGAGAGCACAAGGGGATGAATGGCCTACCATTGCTTCCATTTTGTATGCTTTTATGTTAAAATGATGCCTTTGTCTTAATTTATTGAATATTCAAAGCACCATCAAGATGAAAGGGTAATTCTTCTTTTAAATTACTAATGCATGTTGGAAGCTGATATTGCTAGGTAAGTTCACACATTTTCATGAGTGGCAGTAGTAATGCAAAGAAATATCTTCCTTTGCACTTAATGAGTGTGCTGGGGGTTTACTGTTATATAAAAATATAACTAGTAAGTACATTTAACGTTCTTATGAAAGCAGGTTAATTGTATTATTATTCAATGAAATGAAGCCTAAAAATCTGGCAGCCTGAGGAAAAAATGATTTACATTGGGCAGAAAATTAGCAAACAACTTAGTTACAATATGATCTCATCAAATTAACCCTGCTATGAATTTCAGAAGCCAGGAGTTGAAGAGCGGAGAAGAATTGGTCCTGCACTGTGATCAGGGGAAAGGGAGCAAGTCTTATAGTATGTTCCAGGTTGCAGGAAGCAGATTGAGGGGATAAACGTATCGTGTGGGGAGGACTGGGACTTATTCTGGGAATGGTAATTAGGTAAATAGTGGCAGGATACAATAATCTGAGATTAAGATCTCTGGTGGGGGTCTGAAAGGTCATGGAAAATCAGAGTTCTGGAACTCATGAGATCAGAAGTCATGAGTTTAAATCTGGTGGGTGGGAGGTAGGTGAGAAATATAAGCAAGGGACATAACTAATAGGCTCATTGACAAGGGCGATGCTAAACTTGGTTGACTCAGTCATAACCAATGATGGTTGCTCCCAGGAAAACTTGCTATAAGATTTGCAATACTCCAAAAAGAACTTGTATAGGGAATTCAATTGCTACTGATGTGGAAATCAAATCAGAGCCTAGTGCTATCTTGTGACTGAAAATTTATGGTCAAATTTTCAGAGCGGTGCCAAATGACTCAGAAATGATCATTATTGCACTTAACTTAGAAAACCAAAATCAAAATCATTTGCATAATGCTGATAAAAACATTGTACACTTAAGGCATGTAATTGAGTTCGTTAGGATTACTTCTAGCCAGCTCTTTAAATCAAATTATTAGCATATTTCCTGTAATCAAGTTAACATTTCCCTGAAAATAGCAACTACCGTAGATTCCGGATTTTAAGCCGCTACTTTTTTCCCACATTTTGAACAGCTTTGAACTTTGCGGCCTATAATCCAGAGCGGCTAATGCATTATTTTTTTTCATGCCGCCTCGTAAACATTTTGCCTCATAACAGTAAACCAATAAAATTGATGAGTAGTTCACAGAGGTCCAATGAAATTGTACAATAAATCAAGCGCACTTTCACAATTAAATTATTGTAAATCAGTCATTTGTACTCACCCTCATCAACATGGAAAACACTCGAAGCATTGTGCTGCCTTATGGCAGTTACTTAGTTTATAATATTTTCGCTTAGTAATTCATTTTCTAGTTAAAGTTAGAAGAGTTTTAACTATATTTGTTTTCTGTACTACATCGCGGGATGCTATGACGTCACACCCGGTTTCGCGGTGTCTTGTGGGAAAATGCCGGTTTGCGATGAAACGGGACGGAGGGAGGGAGCGCATTACGCGAGCGGCTTTGGATCTGAGCGAACGCTGCTTTTAAGTTAAAGGTGATCAATAACTTTTCCTGGTAGGCTGCAATATATATATTTTTTACCAGTCGTTAGGAGATATTGGAATGTTGTTCAATAAAGAAGTATACGCAACGTATATTTAAAAGTAGCCGCGTACGGGCACGGTTCGAAAAAAAGCATTTGCAATATGTATTTGTTTTTGTTACCATATGGATTTAATTAAAAGTTAAAAAAATCCTCACGTGTAATATCTTTCTGTGTAAATATCTCATATTACAACATGGGACACCTGCGGCCGAAAATCCGGTGCGGCCTAAAATCCGGTGCGGCCTTTACAATTAAAAAATTGATTTTATTTCTAAAATTAGAGCCAGCGGCTTTTAATCAGGTGCGCTCCGTAGTCCGGAATCTACGGTAGATCAAACCTTACAAAATGCATTGATCAGTTAATGGACAGAATATGCAAACCCATTATTTTCTATGCTTACATACTAATTATTGTGCAGTGAGATACTTTCACAAATACACTGTCAGTAATTGTGAAGCATAGTCATGAGTTAAGAATAAAGTATTTTCTAAACATATGGATAAAGCAATGTTAGATATGCACAATAAGAATGTGTGTCCAGTGAAGTGAAATCAAATCTATAGAAATCTAATTTCCTTCAAACATTTCTACTAATTAAAAGAAAACTGCTTACGAAAGAAAAGTTCACTGCATTTTAAGCTTGGGAAAGATTGCTTGCCTCTGGAACTTCTCTTCATCCTCAAAGATGTTTCCATACATAAATCCATTCATCTTAGTTGAATGAGCATGAATGTCAATGTAAAATTCCATGTTTGCTTTCTACTGGAGAAGGTAAAAGTCAATAGGTATCAAATGCAACTTGAAAATTAATAAACTAGCAGCAAGGCTGTAATATTTCATAAAAATACCTTTAGCTTTTATTTCTGAATAAATAGAGGTCAAAGATTCAGGGGATTCATCCAAACGAATGGTATTAACTGTTGACTGATTGACAAGAATGGCATGGTGTATAAAATTAAGGGAGCCCTGTTGTTAAGTGATATTCATATATGTGTTCAGTGGTATCTTATGGTAGATTAACATTAGATTTTTATGTTTTGGGGTGAATAATTGAATATACATAGGATATTTTGTAGGAATTGTCTTAATATTTAATTCTCATCTGCTGTGGACATAGTTTGCTGAAACAGTCATTATCACCAAAGTGACTGGATGCTGGGGATAATATGCCCATTTTTATTCAATTTATGAAATAGTAACATATTTATATAGAGTAAAAGAATATTTATATAAAGTGCAACAAAAGTTCAGTTTTTGAAGTGTCTTCCTTTGCTCTTAAATAGGATTTCCAAATAGCCTTTCCAATGTTCTTTTAACAGTTGTCTTGGAAAGCAGTACAGATGAATTCTGGTATTATCTGTCTCAACAGCTGTACTAAGCCTTCTGCATTACTGGACTCACTTCTGCAATGCGGGACTTTACATAACATTGCCTTTAATATATTTGGTATGAACTTTTAAGTAGCAAGTAATGAACTTCTCTGAGATGTCTGTCACTTTATACAGACAAAATCCAGAATTTTGTAAGCTCAAAGATCTCATTTTCAAAATAAAACTGCTTTAGTTCGAGGTATGAAAGCAAGAAACTGTCCTTATCAAAACGACTGAAAATTGTAGCTTAAAAATGGTTACAGATACTATACATAAATGTTCCAAAATTATCTATTCATGACAGCACTTCTAGTCCTGAGGGTCATAAACACATGGTGGAGCACAAGCAACTCTGTTTTAAATTCAGTCCACAGCAGAAGCAATTTCCTAGTGTGCAAAGTGCTGTCAGGAGCTCTGATGTTTGTGTATGAAATATAGACAAGATGACTGGCCCATCGGCGGCCATGTCAGGCTGATGGATGGCGCCTGTAAAGAAGTAAAGCGGCTGCTGTTAGGGCCAGTCTATCAGCAGCTTGAAGGAGATTCAGACTTAGTAGAGGTAAAACTCTTATAATCTGCAAATTTCCTCAGGTGATGCAAAAAGGACAAATCTAAAATATAAAATTCAGTTTCTGCCTCGAGAATAATACAGCACAACATTGACAGACAGACATAAAATAGAATGAGTATGCTCATAAGCTCAAGTAATTCAGAACGTGTTCATGGATAAATTAAACTTGCACACATTACAGCTTATTTATATTTCACATGCAACACCATTTCTTAAAAAATAGCTGAAGCTGTAACAGTAGGTTTATATATGTCAAACTACAACTGATGAATTAAAGACAAAATGGCTCTCAGGAATTGTATTCATCTTTTTGGACAGAACAAATACACTTGTTTCTGTTGAAATTAATTTTTTGCATTTAAAAGAGGTCAAAATGAACTTCAAAGAAATCTCAGTTATTTTTTCATTTTCAACAAATGATCTCAAATAGACTTGTCAGCTGCAGGGGGGTATATATTTCAATGATATATGTTGGGTAGAATTGATCAAACTGTATTTCTTATTAATTTAAATAAATATAGCACCAGCTATTAAACAGGAAATTGTCTGAGCTTTCTCTTTCAAGGGTATTATGTCGAGGAGAAGATAATGTTTATTACATTTTTTACTGCTTTGGTAACTTGCTCTAGGATGTGCTCCTTGTTTTCCTGGGAGTTAACAAAAACAAAGCTCCTGGTGTTGTGCATTATAGATCCAATTTCCATCTAAACATGAGAATGAGGAGAGGTTCCTGGGGCAAGCAATCTTTCCCAGACTTCATTGCCAAAAATGCTGCAGACTACTTATTCATAAGCAGTTTCTTTTTCAATTAGTAAAACTGTTATTTCAAGGACATCAGACCTTTATAAATGTTAACTTGGCTACATAATGTTTACACACCAGTCAAGTGCAGTATTAAATAATACAAATATAACAAAACATTTTATCATGGGAAGAGATCAAGTTTAGTATGTGCAACACACACACACACACACACACACACACACACACACACACACACACACACACACACACACACACACACACACACACACACACACACACACACACACACACAATCCATTTTAAGCATGTTTTTATTCATAAAACGGAAGGTGACATATCCTCTTGAAATTTCATCCATCGTGAAACTATACAATTGAACTTGTCATTTTCAGGTCTGATTCAACATTTTCAGGACAGTTTGCCAATGTTTTCCACACATGTAGGATACCCATCACTATCTCACTCAAGTCAGCAAGGAATTAAAGAGTCACTAAAGGGAGATATACAGTGTATAGCTTTCTATATCTTTTGCCTGACATTTTAAATATTTTACATACTTCACACATCATGTTGTAAATTTCTACCCTTTGATACCTCATAACAGATTGAGACATTGGTGGTATGGAACATAATCCGCACTGATGACTGTGAGGCTAGAGCAATGAAATCGTGAGTTCCTCTTGCCCCATATTTTCCTTCACCTAGATGCTAGGCCTCTATGTTTTGTTGCCATTTTAAAATATTCTATGATTTGCATATTATAGAGGCACCTATACAGTGACAGTACAACATACAAAAGTGATTGTGTCCAACAATTTATTACAGCAGTTAAGGGTAATGCATTGGTGGAACTGTTAGCTAAATAAGTTTGCTTATTTATTCATGAAGTGTCTCCTCTTTTCACAAAGGAAAAGTAAAATCACTGCTTCATTTGAAGTTGAGAAACAACTCACCAGAGAAA
The DNA here is from genome assembly GCF_048418815.1 of Hemitrygon akajei. Classification (NCBI taxonomy): domain Eukaryota; kingdom Metazoa; phylum Chordata; class Chondrichthyes; order Myliobatiformes; family Dasyatidae; genus Hemitrygon; species Hemitrygon akajei. The sequence continues at coordinate 46,529,170 of NC_133135.1, read as the reverse complement.
TAGCTATTAATACCTATCCCTAAAGCAAGCATTTAGCACAATCTCACGCTCTAAAGATGATTCACTGTGATATTGCGGAGGAAGGATCACATGAGAAAAAGGGTTGTGATGCACTGCAGAAATACTCAGAAAAATTGGTGACACAGCATAATGGTCTATACTAAAAGGTAGTCAACAACTTTGCTTTGAAACAGAAAGATGCGATAGCATGTCCAAGTAAAATAGGCAAGTTTTAAAGGTACATTTGCAATCTGATTTTTACAAATTCAAATCTGCTGCTGATATCCGAGGACAGTCAAGGCAAAAGTCATCTTATCCTTCTTCTCTTCTCAGGTTGCCCCTCAGAATTGAGGATGACTTGCTCCCACCCCAATCCTACAGAGTTTGAGGTGACTTTTAGATCAATGTGGAACCCACTGATGTTACTTTGGATGGGACCCACGGTGTATGATAGGAACAGGTAAACAAATAGCTTGTGAGGTGAATGTTGTTTATACTGAGTTTATGTCTGCTCCAGACAGGCAAACTCAAGTCTCTTAGTGTCATTCAAATGCTTTTCCACTTTTCAAGGTCATGAGTTAGGTATTTCTAGAAGTGTGGTGAACTAGATATACCTGTCTGACTGCTCCTGTGGCTCCTCCCACAGACCCCTGTATAAAGGCGACTGTGGTCTGCTGCTCTCCCTCATTTTCCCAGGATGTAGTGTTGTTTGTTCTTCCAGTCAATAAAAGCCGATATCTCACTTCCTAAGTCTCAGCGTGAGTTATTGATGGTGCATCAAGAAGTCAATGGGGAATTTGTAATACTTCCAGGATTTCAATATGCAGGTAGACTGGGAAAATCAGATTGGTGCTGGATCCCAGGAGGGGAAGTTTCTAGAATGCCTACAAGATGGCTTTTTGGAGCAGCTCATGGTGAGCCGCTAGGGGATTAGATATTCTGGATTGGGTGTCGTGTAATGACCCAGAAATGGTTAATGAATTTAAGCTAAAGGAACCCTTAGGAACCCGTGAACATAATAAGATAGAATTCACCCTGCAATTTGAGAAGGAGAAGCTAAAGTCAGATGAATCACTAGTACAGTGGAGTAAAGGGAATTACAGAGGCATGGGAGGGGAGCTTGTAAAGGAACACAAGCAGGGGTCGTTGTACAGCAGCAATGGAGCAATTCAGAAGGCACAAGATATATACATCCCAAAGAGGAAGAACTATCCCAAGGCAGACAAGAGTAGACAAAGCCAACATAAAAGCCAAAGTTAGTGGGAAGTTAAAGGATTGGAAAGCTTCTAAAAACCAACAGAAGGCAACTAAAAAAAGTCATAAAGAAGGAAAAGATGGGACATGAAGGTAAGCTAGCCAATAATATTAAAGAGGATACCAAAGGTTTCTTCAGTTACATGAAGTGTAAAAGAGAGGTGAGAGTGGATATCGGAGCACTGAATAACAATGCTGGAGAGGTAGTAATGGGGACAAGGAATGGTGGGTGAACTGAATAAGTATTTTGCATCAGTCTTCACAGTAGAAAACACAAGGAGTATGCAGGAAGTTCAAGAGTGTCAGGGGGCAGAAGTGAATGAAGTTACCATTACTAGGGAGAAGGTTCTTGGGAAACTGAAAGGTCTGAAGGTAGATAAGTCACATGGACCAGATGGTATTCACCCCAGGGTTCTGAAAGAGGTGGCTGAAGAGATTGTGGAGGCATTAGTAATGATCTTTCAAGAATCAGTTGATTCTGGCATGGTTCTAGAGGAATGGAAAATTGCAAATGTCTCTCCACTCTTCAGGAAGGGAGAGAAAAGGAAATGATTGGCTAGTTAGTCTGACCTCAGTGGTTGGGAAGTTGTTGGATTCAATTGTTAAGGATGTGGTTTCAGAGTGCTTGGAGGCACTTTATAAAATAGACTGTAGTCAGCTTTGTTTCCTCAAGGGAAAATCTTGCCTGACAAATCTGTTGGAATTCTTTGAAGAAATAACAAGTAGGATAGACAAAGGAGAATCAGTAAATGTTGTCGATCTTCAGAAGGCCCTTTGACAAGTTGCCACACATGAGGCTGCTTAAGAAGTTAAGAGCCCATGGAATTAAGAGAAAATTACTAGCATGGATAGAACATTGGCTGACTGGCAGGAGGCAAAGAACAGGAATGGAGCCTTTTCTGGTTGGCTGCTGGAGGCTGGTGGTGTTGCACCAGAGTCTGTGTTTGGACTGCTTCTGTTTTAAGTTATATGTCAATGATTTGGATGACAGAATTGAGGGATTTGTGGCCAAGTTTGCAGACAATACAAAAATAGGTAGAAGGGCAGGTAGTTTTGAAGGAGTAGAGAGGCTACAGAAGGACTTAGACAGATTAGGAGAATGGGCAAAGAAATGGCAGAGGGAACACAGTGTCTGCAAACATATGGTCATGCACTGTAAAAGGGTAGACTATTTTCTAAATGGAGAGAAAATTCAAAAAACTGAGGTGGAAAGGGAAGTCAGGATTCCCTAAAGGTTAATATGCAGGTTGAGTTGGTGGTGAGGAAGGCAAATGCAATGTTAACCTTCATTTCCAGAGGACTAGAATATAAAAGGAAGGATGTAATATTGAGGCTTTATAAAGCACCAGTAAGGCCTCACTTGCAGTATTGTGAGTAGCTTTGGGACCCTAGTCTAAGAAATGACGTGCTGACATTGGTGCGAGTACAAAGGAGGCTTACAAAAATGATGCAGGCTACGTGTTCCACCAGCATTTTGTGTGAGTTGTTTGAATTTCCCGCATCTGCAGATTTCCTCGTGTTTGCTCGTTACAAAAATGATTCCAGGATTGAACGGCTTGTCATATGAGGAGTGTTTGATAGCTCAGGACCTCTACTTACTGGAATGCAGAAAGTTGAGGTATGACTCATTAAAACTTATTGAATGTTGAAAGGCCTTGATAGAGTGGATGTGGAGAAGGTATTTCCTATAGTGGGGGAGTCTAAGATCAGAGGACATAGCTGGAGAATAGAGGGGTATTCTTTTAGAATGGAGATGAGGAGGAATTCCTTTAGCCAGAGAGTGTTGCATCTGTGGAAATTATTGTCACAGGAGGCTGTGCAGGCCAATTCACTGGGTATATTATTGTCCCAGGAGGCTGTGGAGGCCGAGTCTCTGGGTATATTATTGTCACAGGAGGCTGTGGAGGCCAAGTCATTGGGTATATTATTGTCACAGGAGGCTGTGGAGGCCGAGTCATTGGGTATATTATTGTCACAGGAGGCTGTGGAGGCCGAGTCATTGGGTATATTATTGTCACAGGAGGCTGTGGAGGCCGAGTCATTGGGTATATTATTGTCACAGGAGGCTGTGGAGGCCGAGTCATCGGGTATTTTATTGTCCCAGGAGGCTGTGGAGGCCGAGTCATCGGGTATTTTATTGTCCCAGGAGGCTGTGGAGGCCGAGTCATTGGGTATTTTATTGTCCCAGGAGGCTGTGGAGGCCGAGTCATCGGGTATTTTATTGTCCCAGGAGGCTGTGGAGGCCGAGTCATCGGGTATTTTATTGTCCCAGGAGGCTGTGGAGGCCGAGTCATCGGGTATATTATTGTCCCAGGAGGCTGTGGAGGCCAAGTCATTGGGTATATTATTGTCACAGGAGGTTACGGAGGCCGAGTCTCTGGGTATATTATTGTCACAGGAGGCTGTGGAGGCCGAGTCATTGGGTATATTATTGTCACAGGAGGCTACGGAGGCCGAGTCTCTGGGTATATTATTGTCACAGGAGGCTGTGGAGGCCGAGTCATTGGGTATATTATTGTCCCAGGAGGCTGTGGAGGCCGAGTCATTGGGTATATTATTGTCACAGGAGGCTGTGGAGGCCGAGTCATCGGGTATATTAAAGGCAGAGGTTGGTGGATTCTTGATTAGTCAGAAGAGATGAGATACGGGGAGAAGGCAGGGGTTTGGGACCGAGAGGGAAAACGGATCAGACATGATGAAATAGCAAGCAGACTCGATGGGTCAAATGACCTGATTCTGCTCTTACATCTTATGGTCTTGGGGAATCCTTACAAGAGACAGGGTGGGACAAAGACTAATTGAAGTAAGTCTGTAGGCTTGTAATTTATGTTTATGGCTAGCCCATCCCTTGGGATGGAGACAACTGCTTCCTGTCCTCACACAGAACTTGAAAGTTCCATTACTTCTTCTTCCAGTTTTTTCTGTGCTCTCAGCTTCAAATGATCCATCTCAGAGGCTTTCATTAACTTTCCAGAAGATAGGCCGACAAAATCAGGGTGTGTAGATTTGGGGTAATGCACGCATGGATTGAGAATTAGTCAAATTGTAGCAAAAACTGATTCCTTCACAGATGGCAAACTGTGATTGGTGAGGTACCTCTGAGTGCTTTGGCTTAACTATTTATAATCTTTTGAATGTTTTGACTGTGAGGACCAGGTGTATCATTTCCAGGTCTACTGATATAACAACACTGAACATTGATTTCTCTAACTTCTGTTAATGCCCCTCCTCCCCTTCTTACCCCATCCCTTATTTATTTATTTGTTTGTTGTTTTTTTGTTTGTTTATTTATTTATTACTCTGCTCCCTTCCTCCTTTCTTTCTCCCTAGGCCTCCCATCCCATGATCCTCCTCTTCTCCAGCTGTGTGTCCCTTTTGCCAATCAACTTTCCAGCTCTTAGCTTCATCCCTCCCCCCTCCTGTCTTCTCCTATCATTTTGAATCTCCCCCTCCCCCTCTCAAATCTCCTATTATCTCTTCTTTCAGTTAGTCCTGACGAAGGGTCTCGGCCCAAAACGTCGACTGTACTTTTTCCTATAGATGCTGCCTGACCTGTTGTGTTCCACCAGTGTTTCGTGTGTGTAACAAAATTTATGTTTGAATGTGAGCTATGATGAAGATGTAACAAGGCTTCAAATGGGTATAAACAAGTTGAGTGCCTGAAGATGTGGGTAACAGAATGGCAAAAGGAGCACAGGGTAAAGAAATGTGAAGGAAGACATTGCAGAAAAAAACAGCAATATTAGAACTATAAATATGACAATATGCTAAAAAATATAATTTTGCCAGTCAGGGATTTGTCTTCTCCCGTCCAACAGCCTTTTTCATTAATGCCACATCAATCATTAATGTGATAAAATATGCTCCAACAATGGTTAAGAAACATGACACCAGCAAGAACAAAGCAATTTGATCAGTTCATTTATCAACTTAATAAGCACCCAGTTCCATCACTGGCAAACCATGGCTGCAAGTTATACCTTCTGTAAAATACCCTCCAAGTACTTAGGAAAACTTTGATTGTATATCCCAAAATTATGACCTCTATCACAAAAGGATATTGGTTGTAGGTGCATGTGAATAAATTCATCAGATTATCCTCTGGGAATTGCACACAATTTTAACGTGGAAATGTATCACTGTCCTGAAGCATCACTGTGTAAAACTCCTAGATTTCACTGCCTGTTAGTGCTACAAGAGTACCTTCCCTTCGCAGATTGGACCAGGTTGAGGAAAGAAATCATTGGGAAGTTCTCACTGGAATATAGATGTGGGCATTAGCAATTACTCTCAAATCCTGTGAATAAGAAATATACGTATCTAGTATGTGTTTCTGGAACTTAGGCATAGGCATGTAAGAGACATGATGAAAATATTGGCTTGAGTTCTGATAGTAAAAGATCAGAGACCAGCTCATTCATTCTGCTCCACTAAGTTTTACATAACAATGTAAGGAAACAAGTTGGGTGAAAATAATTATTACAAATATATTAATAAATGAATATTTCTGTCAAAAAGTAGAGAATATAATTCTAATTTGGTTCTCATATGATCTCCTCTAACAAATAAAAAAAATCATAGATATGCCAATTATTATGAGGAACTTTATATCTCATAAAATATTGATCATATTATATTACTGTTAACTGTTCCCTATACCCATTGCTTAAAAATATTCAGTGCAGTTAAAACACTGATCTTTTAGGCTTCAAGTGAGTTAGGGGAAATGGAATAGTGAGAATTGAAATAAAATCTGAAATGTGAACACAACTCTCAGGTTAAGGAGAAGATCAAGGAACAGGAATATTTTGGAAAATGCATACTTATGTAAAGCTGTCTCCTATAAAGTGCAGGAAATAAGAAGGCAATACTCTACTGCCAAACTTTCGCTGATCTGCAGGACTCATCAATTATTCAAGTGATCAATATTTTCCCATTTAAACTCTCCCCAGAGCTTGATAATGGAAAAAGAAATGGAACATTACACTGAAAGTAAACCCTTCCTTCTGAAGAACAATCAGAAAAGTTTTATTTCAATATACTAGTATGGCTTTGGGCAAGCCTGTAGCTGTCCTCTAAAAAAGCATTCACAGAACGTTACATTCAAACTACAAATTACATTTTCAATTCTGCTGAGATGACAGTGTCTCCATTTCTGCAGCGTTACTACTCACCGGGTTTTCATGCATTTGCACAATCAGCTGCTTAACTTCATAAAGTGTAGGGTGAGCCCAAGCAAAGGGATGCTGTCAATGTTGATTTAGATCAAACCCCATTAAAGAACATCTAATGATACAGTAATACAAGTTTTGTCACGAGAGGCTTTTACACTTATTCAAAATGAAGGACAAGAGAGATTTTCATAAGCAATATTGCCATAAGTTGAGTAAGAAGTCTAGTGAAACTCAGAACAATATTTAAACATTTTAGCATTAATTTACATATATTTTCTTGTACCATACAATTTTGCTATTTCTCATATCTATTTATCACTCATTATATGTTATTATTCCTTACCATCTAGCCAGTACCCTGAAAAAGGGACTTGCTGTAGTTGAAGCCTCTAAGATTATTTACATCCTTTCTTTACATATAACTGAATGAAACTTGAAGAATCTACTCAAACGTTTCAAGGTGTACTGTTCAATTCTGTTTAGTTACAATCCTCAAGCAACAACTCCATCCTTAATCACAATTAAATGCCCTCCGTTTTACCTGCCACAGGAGATTTCTGCAATTATTTTAGTAGCAGTGTACATTCCATCTCAGGGCAATGTCAAACAGATTTTAGATGATCTAAGCAATGGGAACACCCTGACACCTTCACCATAACTTGGGGGGAATTTGACCAGGACAGCCTGAAGAAAAAAATCACTAAATAATTCCCATCAACAAATCACTTGTAGTATCAGAGGAAACAACACACTGGACCAATGTCACACTACCATCAAGAATGCCTACTGTGCTATTCCACACCTACAATTTGGAAAAGTCTGATCACCTGGCTGTACTTCTATTCCCTGAGTATAGGCAGAGGCTGAAGACTGCAGCACCAGTAGTGAGGTCTATGAAGGTTTGAATAAGGGAAGCACAGGAGTGCCTACAGAATTTCTTTGAATTGGTGGTCTGGACTGTATTCAGGGATTTATCTTTGAATCTGGATGAGTATGCTGCAGTTGTTACCAACTTCATTAAAACTTGTGTGGATGAGTGTGTGCCAGTGAAAATTTACTGTACATTCCCAGACCAAAAGCAATGGATGAACCAGGAGGTTTGTCGTCTGCAGAGGACTAGATCTGTGGCATGTCTGGTGACCCAGGTCCATACAAGAAAAACAGGTATGACATTTGGAGGGCTACTTCAAGGGTGAAGAGACAATCCAGATCGTGTTGGAGGCAACATCAGATGCACGGCAACTCTGGTAGAGTTTCCAAGACATTACCTATCACAAAATGAAACCCACTAGCATGAATGGCAGGGCTGCTTCACTAGCAGAAGAGTTCAACACCTTCTATGCCCACTCTGAAAGATCGAAGCGCAGAACCAATATCGCTGTGATGATTGTATGCTCTAGTATCAATTGTTTGGCGACAATAAAGTAATAATAATATAACTACAGCTGTGAAGATCCCCCGCTGCAGCCGGTGACCGTATGATCTCTGACTCGGAGGCTGATGTCAGGCTGTCTTTAAGAAGGGTGAAGCCTTGCAGGGCAGCAGGCCCTGATGGAGTATCTGGTAAGGCTCTGAAAACCTGTGCCAAACAACTGGCGGGAGTATTCAAGGATATTTTCAACTGCTCACTGCAATGGTCAGAAGTTCTCACCTGCTTCAAAGGCAACTCTTCTACCAAAAGCCAAAGAAGAGTAGTGTGAGCTACCTCACTTAATATCATCCAGTTGTACTCACACCTACAGTGATGAAATGCTTTGAGAGGTTGGTCATGGTTAGAATGAACTCCTGCCTCAGCATGGACCTGGACCCACTGCAATTTGTCTATTGTCACAAAGGTCTACAGCAGATGCAATCTCAATGGCTCTTCACATGGCCTTAGATCACCTAGACAATACAAACACCTACATCAGGATGCTGTTTGTTGACTATAGCTCAGTGTTTAATACCATCATTCCCACAATCTTGATTGATAAGTTATAGAACCTGGGGGTCTGTATCTCAGGGTGTGTGCTTAGCTCACTGTTCTACTCTCTCTATACCCATGACTGTGTGGCTAGGCATAGCTCAAATACCATCTATAAATTTGCTGATGATACAACCATTGTTGTCAGAATCTCAGATAGAGATGAGAGAGAGTACAGGAGTGAGATATACCAGCTAGTTGAGTGGTGTCGTAGCACAACCTTGCACTCAATACCAGTAAGACAAAGAGCTGATTGTGAATTTCAGGGAGGGTAAGATGAGGGACCACAAACCAATACTCATACAGGGATCAGAATGGAGCAAGTGAGCAATTTCAAGTTCCCAGGTGTTAAAGAGCTCTGAGGAACTAACCTGCTCCCAACATTTTGATTCAGCTATAAAAAAAAGGCAAGACGGCAGCTATATTTCATTAGGAGCTTGAAGAGATTTGGCTCATCAACTATCACACTCAAAAACTTCTATTGATGTACTGTGGAGAGTATTCTGACAAGCTGGATCACTATCTGGTATGAGGGGCTATGGCACAGGACTGAAAGAAGCTACAGAAAGTCATAAATTTAGTTGACTCCATCTTGAGTGCTAGCCTCCCAAGCACCTCAAACCTTTGCCCCTTTGTGGCAGCCATTTCAACCCTGGGAAAAAGCCTCTGACAATCCACATGATCAATGCCTCTCATCATCTTATACACCTCCATCAGGCCTCTCATCCTTCGTCACTCCAAGGAGAAAAGGCCAAGTTCACTCATGTCATTTTCATAAGGCATGCTCCCCAATCCAGGCCACATTCTTGTAAATCTCCTCTGCACCCTTTCTATGGTTTCCACGTCCTTTCTGTAGTTAGGTGACCAGAACTGAGCACAGTACTCCAAGTGGGGTCTGACCAGGGTCCTATATAGCTGCAACATTACCTCTCGGCTCCTAAATTCAATTCCACGATTGATGAAGGCCAATACACTGTACGCCTTCTTAACCACAGAGTCAACCTGCACAGCTGCTTTGAGCATCCTATGGGCTCGGACTCCAAGATCCCTCTGATCCTCCACACTGCCAAGAGTCTTACCATTAATACTATATTCTGCCATCATATTTGACCTACCAAAATGAACCACTTCGCAGTTATCTGAGTTGAACTCTACCTGCCACTTCTCAGCCCAGTTTTGTATCCTATCAATGTCCCGCTGTAACCTATGACAGCCCTCCACACTATACACAACACCTCCAATCTTTGTGTCATCAGCAAACTTACTAACCCATCCCTCCACTTCCTCATCTAGGTCATTTATAAAAATCACGAAGAGTAAGGGTCCCAGAACAGATCCCTGAGGCACACCACTGGCCACCGACGTCCATGCAGAATATGACCCATCTACAACCACTCTTTGCCTTCTGTGGGAAAGTCAGTTCTGGATCCACAAAGCAATGTCCCCTTGAATCCCATGCCTCCTTTCTTTCTCAGTAAGCCTTGCATGGGGTACCTTATCAAATGCCTTGCTGAAATCCATATACACTACATCTACTGCTTTTCCTTCAACAATTTGTTTAGTCACATCCTCAAAAAATTCAATCAGGCTCGTAAGGCATGACCTGCCCTTGACAAAGCCATGCTGACTATTCCTAATCATATTATACCTCTCCAAATGTTCATAAATCCTGCCTCTCAGGAGTTTCTCCATCAACTTACCAACCACGGAGGTAAGACTCACTGGTCTATAATTTCCTGGGCTATATCTACTCCCTTTCTTGAATAAGGGAACAACATCTGCCACCCTCCAATCCTTTGGAACCTCTCCCACCCCCATTGATGATGCAAAGATCATCACCAGAGACTCAGCAATCTCCTCCCTCACCTCCCACAGTAGCTTGGGGTACATCTCATCTGGTCCCAGCGACTTATCCAAGTAGATGCTTTCCAAAAGCTCCAGCTTTTTCAATGTACATATATATATATATTTACAGTAATTGATTGATTTATTTCTATATTATCATGTATTGCATTGAACTGCTACTGCTATGTTAACAAATTTTATGACACACGCCAGTGATAATAAACCTGATTCTGATTCTAATGAAGACACAAGAGACTGCAGATGCTGAAATCTGCTAAAAGAAGAAATGCATACCCAGGAACTGAACGGGTCAAGCAGCATCTGTGGAGACAAAGGATGGTCAACATTTCAGCTCATGATTCTGAATCAGGACTGAGAACTTAGAGGAAAGACAGATAGTAGTAAGAGGTGCGAGGGAGGGCTGATAGGTTATAGTCGTAACCAGATGACATGGAGAATGATGGCCAGGTGGATTCAGATGTGGGAGAAGGAAGGGGCAGTTTTGAGACAGAGGATGGAATTAGGAGCTACATGTAGCAGTTCTGTGTATTACATATTGTCCTCTACCTGAATCAAGTCACAGTTTGAGATACTAAAAGAATTTCTGCAGTCTTTCCTAGTTCTTACATTTTCACAGAAATTTTGAAATTTTGACACAGGCCAGGTGAAAGCCACTTAAAATCTTTATGCCCCTGTCGAGTCTCAGACCAATCTAGTCAGAGCTTCACTTTCTGTCACTAGGGAGCAGATTTCTTCTTGATCAGATCAGAACAAACAGAGAGCTGATTACTGAGAGAATACTGTTACCCACAGCGATAATTCAGTTTTATTGGAAAATTTGGTCACTGGTGCTGCCACAAGTCTTGGGGTTGGAACTAAAAGTATCAGCCAAAGATATGGCAGATATACAGCCTATTGTCAGCCTGGCTTCAAGAGGATTGTATTGTTCTTGTGAAGCCTGAAAGTGCTTTGCTCTCTCACAATGTCGCCACTGCTCCTCCTATTGTTATTCCCAAGTTATCCTCTCAGATCTGTCCTTCATTTTGCCATTTGAGTTATTACCTTCATAGTTCTGTATGCAATCCAATTCGTTTACTTTTGTTCCACTGTGGTGCATTAATGTTCAGTCTATCATAAAAGCTCATCATTGGTCATATCCAGTTTTACGTGATCTGCAGACTCATCATGGCTTCTGTATCTAAGATCCACTGTAACTGAAGGGAAGAGTGACTGGAGGATGATTTGTTTCCAGTATAGTCCTATGGATTCTGAGCTGGTTGGTGAGGCCAACATAACATCTGTAGCAGGAGGTGCCCTATTAGGCAGGTGGATTGGTTGCTTGGGGGAGGGGGCGGAGGCACGTTTCACACTTTCCACCTTCAATACGAGGGTTCTGCATCCACATGGTAAAGGAACCTGAGGTTTTTGCTTCCATTCTGAATGTGCTCCTTCTCAGTTTTGAGCACTCATGGGCTAGACATTAAATGAATTGATGAAGATATTTCTTTTTTTTTAGAATCAGAATCAGGTTTATTATCACCGGCATGTGTCGTGAAATTTGTGAACTTGGCAGCAGCAGTTCAAAACAATACATAATATAGAAGAGGGAAAAAATAAATAAGTAAATCAATTACAGTATACGTATATTGAATAGATTAAAAATCATGCAAAAACCAGAAATAATATATATTAAAAAAGTGAGGTAGTGCCCAAGGGTTCAATGTCTATTTAGGAATCGGATGGCAGAGGGGAAGAAGCTGTTCCTGAATCACTGAGTGTGTGCCTTCAGGCTTCTGTACCTCTTACCTGATGGTAACAGTGAGAAAAGGGCAGGCCCTAGGTGCTGGAGGTTCTTATTAATGGACGCTGCCTTTCTGAGACACCGCTCCTTGAAGACATCCAGGGTACTTTGCAGGCTAGTACCCAAGATGGAGCTGACTAAATTTACAACCCTCTGCAGCTGCTTTTGGTACTGTGCAGTGCCCCCCCCCCCCCCCCACCAGTGATTCAGCCTGTCAGAATGTTCACCACAGTACATCTATAGTTGGTTTTGCGTGTATTTGTTGACATATCAAATTTCTTCAAACTTCTAATCACTGTCTTGCCTTCTTTATAACTGCATCAATATGTTGGGACCAGGTTAGGTCCTCAGAGAACTTGCTGCCCAGGGACTTGAAACTGCTCACTCTCTCCACTTCTGATCCCTCTGTGAGGATTGGTGTGTGTTCCTTTGTCTTAACCTTCCTGAAGTCCACAATCAGCTCTTTCGTCTTACTGACGCTGAGTGCTGCAACACTGCTCGACTAGTTATCATATCTTGCTTCTATACACCCTCTCATCTCCATCCTAAATTCTACCAACAATGGTTGTATCATCAGCAAATTTATAGATGGTATTTGAATACTATAGCTTGATTACTGAGGACAGAGTGAATTAAGGTGACGTAGGTTGAAGAATTTACCATTAGCTTCACTCCAGTAGGAAGCATGTTAGAGGTGCTGTGTGGCCTAGAGAAAGAAAGGGAAATGTGTGGAAGTAAGAACACCTCTTTTTTTGACACCAGATTTGTTACTTGGTCACAATCCCTGTCTGAGAAACATCATGTGGCATACATAAGATAGAGACAAATTTCTCAGCAACACCCTCTTGACTGATGCAATCAAAAACATCTATGAGGTCAGTAAAGGCAATGAAATGTGACTGATGATTCTCCCTACATTTCTCCTGAGTTGTCCTGCAGTGAAGATCATATTACATGGACTGAATGCACACTGCGATACGTGAAGCAGTCTTCATGTACTAGGAGCAGTTTGTTGAAGAGAATCTATGTACTAACTTTGTCTGTGATTACCACATTCTGATCTGTTTTCTTTCTAGAATGTTTTCCCAGTTATGAAGTTGCTGAGATCCTCTTTATCCAGAAGTGGAGAAGTGTGAATTTGAACATGAAATTCTACTCTGTCAAGTGTGAGGGGTGGGAGACACAGTAGCAAGGTGGTTAGCACAGTGCCTTACAGTACCAACTCTAAGATTGGGGTTTGATTCCCCCTGCTGTCTGTAAGAAGTTTGTATGTTCTCCCCTTCACTGCATGGGTTTCCTCCACGAGCTCTGGTTTCCTCCCACATTACAAAGGTGTATAGTTAGGATTAATCAGTTGTGGACATGCTATGTTGGCACAAGAAGTGTGGTGACACTTATAGAATACCCAGTACAATCTTCACTGATTTGATTTGAAGTATATGAGACATTTCACTGTACATTTCAATGTGTAAGTAACAAATAAAGCTATTCTTCAATCTTTAAAAACTTTTTAGAACTTCAGCTCATTCCTCATGAAGATTATTTGCTCTTCCAGAAAAAGTGTACCAACTACTTTTCTCTTTGAACTGGCTTTTTCCTGCCTGTTATTTCATACTCAAGCAGACAATAACACTTTTTCAGGAGAAATGTTGGGATTATCTTTGAGGATCCTGATGTTGCAAGTTCTAAACTTTGTATCTAGGATGTTAATGGCTTTTTTCAATGGAGGGTAGCCATGGCACACCAGCTATCTTATGGGCTTGATATTACAAGCTCTTTAGTCCTGTGACAATAGCCTCCAAGGTGACTGGAGACCGGGCTCTGCTGCAGGGATATTAAAATACATGTACACTTTGGCAACTGTCTGTTCAAATGCGCTTGCAAACACATACATATGAGTTCAGACATAGACATCTTTGTCCACCAACTCTTCCTTGTCTCTTCTCACCAATCCTCCCATTGATCCCTCTCACTATCAATCCTCTGTCTTTGAACTACTTCTTCGAGTGTTTACCCTTCTCCTATTCTCCTTTTGCTTTCCCTCATTTCCCTTCCTCAAACCTCTTTTTCTCTTGCACCTTGCCATTCAGCCATTCCTACCTGTCCGCTCAGGGCATCCTTTAGTCTATCCCCCCACTGCCCCGCTCCATTCTCTCTCTTCTCTGAACCTTCTCTTCCATTTCTCCTCCAGTATTCCCCACCTCCCCAAAATATCTGCTGCTCTGCAGCCTGAGAAAAATCTGGGGAAAATATTGGCACTGGGTCAGACTCTCAGGTAATTGGCAATGCATTGATATGTAAGCTGAATGAAACCTCAACCAAGATTTTAGTTAGTCTTCATATTCCTCTAATCTAAATAAGAATGACCTTGGAGTTGTTTATTGAGACTCTTGTGTTTCAAATAAATAGAAGCAGATTCTAATGTAGCAGGTTGGCCAGATTCTATTTCAAGCTGTAACTTCAAGAATAAAATTGCTTCTGACCACATTATCAGCATTAACAGTTCATTAAATTACATTTAGAAAAGTTTCCATACACTGCAAAGAATATATAAAAATGTTTAAAACCATATTTCAGCTCTAAAAATATATGCCCTACCTCTTTGGATTGTATGACAAGTTTAACAGATATCTAGACATCCATTTACTTGAAGTTTTTCTACCTGCAAACAATTTGGCTGCTCACTTTAACCCTAACTGCAAATGTAAAGATCAGAAATTTTGAAATTTTGACTTGTGTGGATCACACCATCTCTACAGTGGGTTCTCTAATCTCCTGTTACAATTAGAATGGGAGATCTGACTAACCATATTAAATTTCAGGAATTACACTTTTAAATGAATGAAGATGGGTTGAAACTTAATTGGGCACCCTCATTTAATAACCAGCATTAATTATTACATGACTTTCAAGCTGTATTCATTTTATTACTAATTATTTTCTATTGAATTCACAAAAATTTAAAAGCAACAATTACATTTTCCCATATACTGTTTCCTATCTTTTAGCTACATGTACTTTTCATGTGAAACATCACAACCATTAAATTAAGTCAATAATCATTTTAGTTTTATGTGTCTGACTCACTCAAATTAGATGCACATGCAGTCCATGGGGTTTCACTTTGTTTAATCCATTTCAATATGGAGAACACCTATTATCTTAACAATAAAATAGACTTCATTCTTTTTCCTTGCTTCTCTTCCCACTCATGGATACTATGGTGTGGTTCCCCCATAAACTTAGCCACATTGGTTGTTTTATTTTCCTCGTTATTCTCCCTAACAAAATCCATTGCACCTGCTTCAGGACTGTCTCTTTGTAACAATGGCTAAATCTTCTTCCTCAAATTTGAATGCAAGTTACTTTCATTAGGAGATCTTGCCAGAAGCTAGCCATCCTGTGTTAAAAATTCTGCACCCATTCATATTGAAGAATCTGCAGATTTGAAAAGAAATCATTTCCAAATCTGCAGTTCATTTAGTAAATGTAGCCCTGTTGTTTCTTCATATTTGCTATTCTCTTTAACTCAGTACCATCCAAAGATGCTGGCCATTTTTGTTTTGATCATTGCTTCACGAACCAAATAAAGAATTCAATTTGCTTGAATAGCAATGTCATTGATCCCATTGGAAGTCCTTTTAATTTCTGAATTGAATCATAATTTTCTGCAGCTGAATGCTGGCAAAACCAGACGATATGCTTTCCCCTCAGCGACACATGAAACCATCATGTATACGATGGTTTCAAATTTAGGTCAAAGCTACAAACACATGGTGTTCAGTTCAATATCTGCATCCAACCGCTGCTAAGAATTCTCCATTTCATTTCAAAAATAATTTGAAACCTCATTTTAGTTCTGCTATGATTCTAATCCATCCCTTAATTATTTATCGGTTTCATGAATCTAATATTGTCTGACTGACCTATTCTCCAATATTCACAACTTATCTGGACTGCATAAACTGAGGCACTTGTGTGTCTTTTTCACACAGAGCCCGAGACTTCAATCAATCCTGTCCTAGTTATGCCTAACCTACCCCAGTAGGCATATAGAAAGGACTGAATTTACTGAAGAAATAACAACAAGAAAATTGTTATTATGAAGTAAATTAAAGATCAATTTAAGGCATGTGCACATGTGCAATTAAATATGGAAATTGCTGGATTTGCCCAGCTAAATTCTCAAATTTCTTTTCTAAACCTTACAAAATAACTGTACACAGGCAGCACCTGAAAAAGTTAACAAAAATGGCCCATCGCATAAATGCGCCAAAAGCAAGAAAGCTTGAAGAACTCAGCCGGTCGAGCAGCATTTGTCGAGGGAAAGGGGTGGTTGATGCTTTAGGTTGAGACTCCTCAGCAAGAATGGGAGTGTAATCAGTATAGACAGATGAGAGGGAAGGCGAGACAACAGCTGGTAGGTGATGGAAAGAGCAAACTGTTTGGGAGATGGAGGGAGGTGGTCAGCAGCTGGAGCTGATTGGATGGAGGAGTGTGGCGGCTGAAGGACAGGTGGAACCAGCTGCAGGAGTGGCTAGGGAGGATAGGCCAATGGAGAATGAATACAAGAGGACAGGTCTGTGTGTGTGATGAATAGATAGAAATTGAAAAGGTCAACAAAGGGAGAGAGAACCTAGGACCTAGGTGGACTGGTAGAAGTGGGAAAGAAACACAGGGAACCTGAAGTTGGAAAATTCAGCATTCATACCACTGGATTATCAAATGCTCAAATTGAATACAAGGTGCTGTTACTCTCGTTTGCATTCTACCATGGCCATGGAAAAAGCTGAAGATGGGCAGGTCAGTGTGGGAATGGGCAGGGAACTCAAAGTAACATCCAACTAAAAGCTGAATTTGGCCAGAGTGGACAGAGCCTAGGTCCTCAACAGAACAAGTGCCTAATCTATGCCTGGCTTTGCTGAAGCAGATCACATTGAGAGCATTGAATGCAGGAAATGAGGTTGGAGGAGATGCTGTGAATCTCTGCCTCACATGGAAGGGCTGTTCACGTTCTTGGATGGTGTTAGCTGAAGCATTGTTGGGACGATTAGAGGGATGGGCAGTCTGGGAAGTCAAGGGAAAAGTGGAAAATGGCTAAGGATGATATCTTGGATGTACAGGTTGATGAGGCTAAAGGAATTTTTCTCTGTGCCATCCAGGGGTGGGAGGGGTTGATAGAGGTTGAGAGTACATGTCTGGAAAATGAAAGTGAAGCTTCATCAACGACAGTGGTGGGGGAAGCATATTCTCTGTGAAAGAAGGGCATTTCTAGGATCCAGCATTAGAAAGCCTCATTTTGAGAGCAGATGCAGCAGTTACGCATAAACTGAGAGAAAGGGATACCTTCCTTACAAGAGACAAGTTCTGAGGCAGTGCACGCAAGGTAGATGTGGGAGCTAGTGTGTAAATATCCATGAATACTTTATTTCCCTGAGAATGAGATTGAGAGATCCAGAAAAAGGAGAGAAATGTCAGAAATGGTCCAAGCGAATATGGGACAGGAGTAACAAAGGTGATAAAATTGATGATCTTCAAGGACCCATGCCTTTGGAAGGATGTGTCCATCTCTAAGGACCTCCACCACCAGGACATGCCCACATCACACTGTTACCACCAGGAAGATACACACTCAGTGATTCAGCCTGTGCCATACGATTTCTAAATGGTCATTGAACCCATAAACACTACTTCACTACTTTTTAAAAATATCTGCTATTTTGTACTATTTATTTTAACTTAACTACTTAATAACTGTTTTTTCCCTTTATTTATAACCATATAACAATTACAGCATGGAAACAGGCCTTCTCAGCCCTTCTAGTCCGTGCCGAACACTTACTCTCACCTAGTCCCACCAAACTGCACTCAGCCCATAACCCTCCATTCCTTTCCTGTCCATATACCTATCCAATTTTTTTTTAAATGACAATATCGAACATGCCTCTACCACTTCTACTGGAATCTTGTTCTGAACAGCTACCACTCTCTGAGTAAAGTTCCCCCTCGTGTTACCCCTGAACTTTTGCCCCCTAACTCTCAACTCATGTTTTCTTGTTTGAATCTCCCCTACTCTCAATGGAAAAAGCCTATCCATGTCAACTCTATCTATCCCCCTCGTAATTTTAAATACCTCTATCAAGTCCCCCCTCAACCTTCTACGCTCCAAAGAATAAAGACCTAACTTGTTCAACCTTTCTCTGTAACTTAGGTGCTGAAGCCCAGGTACCATTCTAGTAAATCTCCTCTGTATTCTCTCTATTTTGTTGACATCTTTCCTATAATTCAGTGACCAGAACTGTACACAATACTCCAAATTTGGCCTCACCAATGCCTTGTACAATTTTAACATTACATCCCAACTCCTCTACTCAATGCTCTGATTTATAAAGGCCAGCATACCAAAAGCTTTCTTCACCACCCTATCCACATGAGATTCCACCTTCAGGGAACTATGCACCATTATTCCTAGATCACTCTGTTCTACTGCATTTCTCAATGCCCTACCATTTATCATGTATGTCCTACTTTGATTAGTCCTACCAAAATGTAGCACCTCAAACTTACCAGCATTAAACTCCATCTGCCATCTTTCAGCCCACTCTTCTAACTGGCCTAAATCTCTCTGCAAGCTTTGAAAACCTACTTCATTATCCACGATGCCACCTACCTTAGTATCATCTGCATACTTGCTAATCCAATTTACCATCCCATCATCCAAATCATTAATGTATATGACAAACAACACTGGACCCAGTACAGATCCCTGAGGCACAACACTAGTCACAGGTCATTTATTTAGTCACCACTAGTCATTTATTTATCATGTATTTCATTGTACTGCTGCCATAAAGTTAACAAGTTCCACGACATATCCCAGTGATATTAAATCTGATTCTGATTCTGCTAGGTTTGAAACTAGTCCTGATCCACATGGCCAACAAAAAGATGGAAATTGTTGTGGTCCAGTCGCATGCCAATGATTACAACTTCTGATTTCTAGAAAGTGCATACAATATAGAGTTAAGGTATTAAGGGTCATAGAGCTTAGAAACATGCCCTTTGCCCTAAATGGTCAATGTCAGCCAAGATTCCCATTGAAGTAAGTTACATTTTCCTTCATTTGGCCCATATTCCTCTAAACCTTTCCTATCAATGTAATTGTTCAATGGCCTTCAAATGCTGTTAATGTACCTGATTCAACTACTTAATCTGGCAGCTCATTCCATATTCAGCCTTCCACTTGTATAAAAAAGTTGCCCCGCCAATTACTGTTAAATCTCTGCCCTCTCACTCTAAACCTTTTGTTCTTGATTTCCCACCTCTAGGGAAAATGCTGTGCACATTCACCCTAGCTATGCCCCTCATGTTTTATTTTAAGTTTTTTGAGGGAAGAGCAGGAAGAGAAAATTAGTCTACTAAGATAATCCTGTTGGGTTATGGGCTGTGAGGAGTTGGGATGCTATATCAGTTTATAGTCTGTAGAAGGGAGATCTCTTGATGTGATTACATCTAAAGTGTCCGAGGAGACAGTTGTGTGGTGTTCATGGTTGGCGTCATGGTCCAGGAGAGATATGAGGTGTCTGTGAGCTGTGGTCTGGTCTCTGCAAGGTACAAGTCAGTCCATGAGAAAAGAATGGCACTACCCTTGTCTGCATGATTGACGGTAAGCTTGGGATTGGTTGCATAGTGAGTCGAGTTCTGGGCATTTGGACAAGGTAATGTTGGAGTGGCTGATAGACCAGTAGAACTTAGAAAGTCTCTTAATTCATAGAGAAATGCAATGAATAAATCAGCAAAAATCTGAAATAACATGGTTAAGATGTTGTAAAGGGATTCTTTATGCCATTTTAATTTTGATCAAACTGACAAAATTAAGTGAAGTTATTATCTGGAGCCTGGAATCCTACAATGTCAGTGCACTCATCAAATCCATCTTGCAGCTATTTGACATTAACTCTACATTCCTCAAACAATAAGCCTGCAACAAACTGCTAACTTCTAAATCAAGGTGGTTGAGTTTGTACTGCAGGCCACAGACGTCACCTTCAATTTCCCAAAGCGCTGGTGTGTTACTGAGTCCAGTTTAGTGTTCAGAACCTTTACTGATAGAGACCAATTGTTAATAAATCATGAAGAAACTACTGATATGAGCTTATATCCATATTGCATTGTATTGTGTTCAGTTGCTGACTTGGCAAAATTCCATTTGAAGGCACATTTGTGTAAGTCACCAAAACGTGACCACTTTTGGATTGATGACATTTCAGAGGGACCAGGACCAGTTCAATGGTGCAAAATAGCTTTTGTTACGTTTACTGAATTTTTTTCTCGTCCTACTCACAATCATCTCTGATATTGTCCTCACAAATGACCACTGCTAGCAGGTGAAAGGAGGAAAATCTGACTTATTTTCCTCTCCATATCCCCAAGGTGGAGGTCAGCTACGTTCTAACTATATTCAACTTCAGAAGAATATTCCAAAGTTCTAAACTTTTTTAGGAAGCTTGTCCATGCAAAAATGGCCTACTTCTACTTCCATGATGTTGCCCAACTCCACCAGCTCCAGCTTATCAGTTACTGAAACCATCAATCATGTGAGACACCCTGGCTTCCTTGGCAACATAAGACTATGGAAGACAACCTCTGGCCCCACCAACTCATGAGATTGAGGCACTCGAATCCACCCCCAAACCTGGTTTATGTGGATGCTGTGTAATTTGCTACCCTGTTACAAATTAGTGCCACAAAATAACAGACAGTACACTGCATGCAATTAAAAGGAATTATATTAAGAATCTTAACTAAAGGTTTAGTAAAGAATAACAAAAAGAAAAGGGCCCATTCTAATTAAACAGTCAAATGTGCACAATTTGGAGCTCATCTTGAACTTCTCTGTCACTCATGTGCTGGGCCCTTGGTCAACGGTCACACACCACCTTCTGAATGTCTCTTGCAATCCATCTTGAGCAAACAGGTCTCCCACCGGTTTGTATGCTACGACCTGTTCTTCCAGGTGTCTTCTCTCTTCATCTCCCACTGAACAAAAGCCCCAAGCCCAATGTTAGTGTCCCTCACCAGAGAAACCTTCCTTTGATTTGACCATCCTATTTGGATGGCACACATTTCTCCTCATCTCTTATCTTCAACAGTAATCCAAACAAGCATGAAAACAGAACAGACAGCTCTTGAGAACTGCCCAAATGAAATACATATGGCATAACAGTAAAAATATGAAACATGTATTTGATAGCTTTCTGATTTGATGATTCCATACGCTCCAAGCTGACCTCTTTCATTAGAATCATAGAACCTTACAGCACAAAAACAGGCTCTTTATCTCTCATGCCCATACTGACCCATTAATACTAATATCATTTTCCAGCACCTGGCCCATTGATACCTATGGCTCAGCATTTCAACAAAATTATAGCAGATCTAGAAAATTTTCAAATGTTGTGATATATCTACCTCCTCCATCTACTCAGACAGTGAGTTCTTGTTTCCAAACCATCCTTTAGTCAAAAAAAATCTTGCTTAGATTCCCTCCAAATCTCCTACCCTTTGTATATACCCTTTGTATATTCTATATTCTATTTACTGTAACTATATTCTCTATTTTTAGCCATCAAAGCTATGAGGAAAACCTTATTATGACCTAGCTTATCTGTTGTGTATTTCACATTTCAGTAACTTTTGTGTAATATTGTAAATATATTGTTGGATTAAGCATTCTTTCTTTGTTATATAATTCATTACAGGTTACATAAAGAGGTACAGGAATGACATATGCCATTATGTCATCAAGTCATATGTGTGCACCTTACTAAAGAAAAGAAAAAGTAAAAACAATGTAGTCACGTTCATCCTGTTTCCTGTGTTTTCCTTTCAGTTAGTTTCCAGAGTTACAAAACATAACATTGGTAATGAGTAAGTTTTTAAAACAACCCAAGACGACTATCTACATGTTGAAGCGCAGCATATTTTTTTCTTCACAAGGGGAGAAAGATGGTAGAGTTAAAAAAAAGGCAGAAAACAAACAAAATTTATGGGTTCATAAACAATGACAATAATAATACATTTTTAAAAAGCGGAAACAGCCGGCTATATTGGAAAGGTAGATATGTTCCATTGCACAGCCGATAACTGGGTGATGTATGTGGAATGAATTAAGCAGTATTTTGAAGCAAATGAAATCGCCAGTTTTTCTGAGTGTAATATATGGAATTGCATAGAGCTTGCTTAACAGTTTGGCTTCTCCAACCAATCCAGCCAGAATGAGCTTTGCTGATATCATGAAAGTAACATAGAAAAATTTAGAACCAAAATGATTGTTGCTTGCAGAATGCTTTAGGTTCCATTAAGTGGAATCAAAATGAAAGGGAGTCCATTTCAGCACATGTAGCTGGATTGAAGAAATTGTCCGAGCATCATCAGTTCCGTGATGGCTTAATGATGCACAGAGAGATTGTTTACTTTGTGGAATCTTACAAAAAAGCATTCAAAAACTGCTCACATTTAAAAGAGCAATTGGAATCACTCTTCTTGGAAAGTAAACATGAACAAAATTGTGATGTCTAAACAGAAACCTGCCTGGCCGAACAAAATGTGTGACTGTTGTGGCAGGGACTCACCTTCACCAGATCAATGCAGGTTTAAAGGTGAAACCTGCAGAAAATGCAGCAAAGTAGGACATATGCAAAGAGCATATTGGACAGACAAAAAATAAATGGACTGCACAGGGAAGAGGAAAAGATAAAAAGTCAAGTTGCAGTTTCAAAAAGAGCACTAATCTGCATGCTGTTGATGGAAAATCTGTTAATGATGAGTGTGACACAGGAATGAATAGCCTTGAGATTTATAATGTAAAAACTAACAAGACATAACCAATATGGTTTACACTTGAAGTGATTGGCAAATTAATTAAGAAGGAAGTGGATACTGGCTTGGGTGTTTCAGTCATTCCACAAAATGAGTTTGAAAGGCATATCAAAGATACTGAACTGAAACCTGCAGATATCTAACTAAGAACTTATACTGCATCACTGCCTGGTTCAGAAATTGCACCATCTCGGATTGCAAGACCCTGCACTGGATAGTGAGGACAGCTGAGAAGATCATCAGGGTCTCTCTTCCCGCCATCACGGACATTTACACTACACGCTGCATCCGCAAAGGAAACAGCATTATGAAGGACCCCAAGCACCCCTCATACAATCTCTTCTCCCTCCTGCCATCTGGGAAAAGGCTCCAAAGCATTCGGGCTCTCACGGCCAGACTATGTAACAGTTTCTTCCCTCAAGCTATCAGACTCCTCAATACCCGAAGCCTGGACTGACACCTTGCCCTATTGTCCTGTTTATTATTTATTGTAATGCCTGCACTGTTTTTGTGCACTTTATGCAGTCCTGTGTAGGTCTGTAGTCTAGTGTAGCTTTCTCTGTGTTGTTTTTTTTACGTAGTTCAGTCTAGTTTTTGTACTGTGTCATGTAACACCATGGTCCTGAAAAACGTTGTCTCATTTTTACTATGTACTGTACCAGTAGTTATGGTCAAAATGACAATAAAAGTGACTTGACTTGGCTTGACTTGGAGAAAAATTCATAACAGTGAAATGCAACCAGCAACAAGCCACATTGGGCTTGTATATGGTAAAAACAGGAGAGTCAGCATCGTGGGGCTGTGATTGGCTGAGACAACTATAATTTGATTGGGGATTCTCCTACAACTTGCATGACATATCCCCTTCAATAGAGTCAACTGAAAATGAATTAAGAAATGTACCAGACCATGCCACAGCAGTGTTCAAGGATGGCACTCAGGATGGAAAACTCAGACATATCAAGGGTAAAGAAGCATTAAACGAAAATGCCACACCAAAGTTTTACAAAACCCATCTGGGTCCATATACCATCCAAGAGCCAGTGAGCTAGATCACATGGAAGCTGAAGGAATTATTTCTAAAGGCGAGTGGAGCCCATGAACAATGCCAGTGGTCCCAGTAGCCAAGATGGATGGGTCTGTCAAGACCTGGGGTGATTTTAAGGTCAGCATCAACACAGTAGTGAGAGTAGATCAATATTGTCTGCCCAGGATAGAGGATAGCTTTGCAAACCTTTCTGGAGAGAAATACTGCAAAGTGGACTTAGCTGAGGCCTACATACAGATGGAGATGGAAGAAGAGTCCAAAGTGTTTCTCACCATAAACATTTACAAAGGGCTTTATTGACATAATAGGCATACTTCTGGAGTAGCATCTACACCTGCCCTCTGGCAGAAAGCTATGGAACAGGAGCTGCAAGGCTGCCCAGGCTCTCAGCATTACCTGGATGACTAGGAACATCTCCAGAATCTCAAGACAGTGTTAAAAAGATTAGAACATGAGAGATCTCAATGTAACAAGTGTGAATTCTTTAAACAAAGCATCACTTACAGTGGTCACACCATTGACATACAACTATTACACAAGTGTGCTGAGAAAATTCAAGTAGTGGTGGATGCCCCAAGGCCAAAGGAACTATCACAGTTGTGGTGCTTTTTAGGATCTGTCAATTACTGTAGCAAGTTCCTGCCAAGCCTGGCTACTGCACCCCACCCCTTGAACTCATTACTACACATTGGGAAGAAATGGCAATGGACAAAGCAGTGTGATGTGGCTTTCCTAAAGTCAAAGGAAATAGTGACATCAGACACTGTACTCACACATTACAATTCACATCGTCTGGTGGAGCTTGCCTGTGACACCTCACTGTATAGGTGCAGTTAAGTCACATGTTATGTGTGATGAAAATGAATGCCTCATAGTCTTGGCATCATGTTCACTTACTGCTGCAGAGAAAATTACAATTGACAGAGAGGTCTTGAGTCTGGATTGGGGTGTAAAACTTTTCAACCAGTATTTGTATGGGAGAGAGTTGAACCTCATTACTGATCATCAATCACTAGCGCTGGGATCAAGAAACGATCTCAAGAGGGATCGAACAACTGAGCACAAAGCAACTGCTAGACAAATGCTAACAGATTTATGATTGAGCACTGAACCTATGTTCAGCTGTTCCTTAAATACTCAGTTCTTGGTTGCCAAAACATGAGTATCAGTTAATGGGAATGTCCTAAGCTCTTAAAAAGGCCACACCAGCTAACCATACTCCGGAGAGCTAGAGCATTTAAATCTCAGAAGCTGGTATGTCCCCTAACAGTTCCACCAACAGCAGCACAAAGGCAGAGAAGGGTTCTGTTTCTCGGCAGATACAATTACAAGACTGAAATCAGGAGTACAACTAATCATGGTAATTCTGATCGATAGTCCTGTTTCCCCCTGGAAAAGGAAATACCTGAAAAATTTATACTCTTATTTACACTCTTATTCTCCCTAATGCAAATCGGAAGTCTCCCTATTATGGCAGAGTTGATCCAAAAGGAAACCAGGAATGACTCCACACTGTCTCAGGTCTACATTGCAATTCAAAATGGCTGGAATGTACAGCAGAAATTTCAGTTCTCCCATTTTTACCAGCGCTGAGATGAACTTGCCCCTGACAAGGGTTGCCTTATGTGCAGATTGAGAGTTGTTAAACCATCCAAGTTGAAAGTTAGAGTGTTGGAGGAGCTACATGCTGGTCATCCAAGTGTGGTCAAAAGGAAAGTGTTGGCTCAAAGCTTAGTTTGGTCATCTGGAATAGATCAGTAGATTGAGCAGCTTGGCCTGCAGTGTTCAGGATGCCAGCACATCCAGAAGATGCCAAGAGTAGTGCCTCTCCATCCTTGGGAATGGCTGCAGTGCCCTGGCAGATGTGGCACATGCCCTGTTCATGTGGATTCTGCAGGTCCATTAAGGGGCACTAATTACTTTACTGTAGTGGATGCAGCTACAGAGTGGCCAGAAGTGTTCCCAATAGCCTCCACTACAGCCTCACACACTGCTGATGAGTTAAGAAGCCTCTTCTTCAGGACTGGTGTTTCAGAACACTTAGTAAGTGGCAGTTTGGGGCACAGCAGTTTCAGTCATTCTTGAAGATGAATGGAATAGGATACATTAATCTGCACTCTACCACCCAGCTACAAATGGCTTGTCAGAAGGTATGTCCAGAGTCTAAAGAACTTACTATGAACAAGGTCAGCAGGAACACTACACTGACACTGAATCAGAAGCTCGCCTATTTCGTCCTCGCATAGCACAGTGCAGCCCCTCCACAAACAACAACTCACCAGCTATGCTGTTCCTGAGTCACTCTTCGCACTCACACTTGGATCTCCTCAAACCCCGTCTCAAAAGGAATTTGCAGGACAAGCAGCTGAGACAAATGGAGGGCTTCGCAAACAGGTTCACCCCTGGACAGACAGTCCTGGTGAGGGACTACAGAGGTGGACAAAAGTGGGGATTAGGAAATATTAAGAACCAAACCGGACACTCAGCCACATTTGAAGATTGCGTCTGATGTCATTCCGAGATGTCACATTGATCAGTTGAGGAGAGCAAAGTTAATTTTTGGAGAAGGAACATGTCCAGAACTATCAGAACCACTTCCTGCAGTCCCAGAGTCAACTCCTACAACCACTGCAGATGAGGCTCCTGAACTTGAGATTGCTTCACAACCACAAGTCTCACCTGCCAAGCAGAGTGACCCCACCTTTGTAAGGAAAGAAATCTTCCATAGCGATTAAATCTTTAGGCCTGAGTGTAGCAATTTAAAATTGTAAATATATTGTTTGATTAAACTGCTCGGGTCAAATTTGACCCATTTTGACATTTGACAACAGTAAAAACACACTAAATGCCATTATTTTAGCCGAAATTTGATGACTTTTCGTAAAGTAACCCCAAATGTGCAAAAATGAAAATATTTTAAAATGTTATACTTTTGTACAGGTGCTACAAAATTTTGTACATTGAGGCTGTTCTGGGTCAAATTTGACCTGTATCTATTGAAATGGATTTTAGATCTCTGAAACATTAATTAAGGATTAATCACTCACTTATTAATGTCAGATAGGCTACTTATACCTTCTAAGTAGATCTGTGGTTCAAAATTTGAAATAGACACTTGTTAAAAGGGGATTCTTGGGCTGGGTCAAAATTGACCCGGACCATACTGTGAAGGTATAGAATATGAACAGTATGTAAGGGCTAAGCCTTCTTTGGTTGTTTACATAATTCGTTATTGGTTACAAGATCATAAGCTATAGGAGCAGAATTAGGCCATTTGGCCCATCGAGTCTGCTCCACCATTTCATCATGGTTGATCCAATTCTCCTCTTAGCTTCAATCTCCTGCCTTCTCTCCATATCCCTTCATACCCTGACCAATCAATAATCTATCCACCTCTGCCTTAAATATACACAAAGACTTGACCTCCACAGCTGCCTGTAGTAAATAATTCCACAGATTCACTACTCCCTGGCTAAAGAAATTCCTCCTGATCTCAGTTCAAAAAGGATGCCCCTATTTTAAGGCTGTGCCCTCTGGTCTTAGATTCACCCACTATAGGAAACATCCTCTCCACATCCACTCTGTCAAGACCTTTCACCATTCAATGGGTTTCAATGAGGTCACCCCTCATTCTTCTGAATTCTAGTGCATACAGATCCATCAAACGCTCTTCATATGACAAGCCATTCAATCCTTGAATCATTTTTGTGAATCTCATTTGAATCTTCTCCAGTTTCAGCACATCCTTTCTAAGATAAAGGGCCCAAATCTGCTCACAATACTCCAAGTGAGGCCTCATCAATGCTTTATAAAGTCTCCACATTATATCCTTGCTGTCATATTCTAGTCCTCAACAATTATATACAAGAAATATGTATATGGCATGCATCATTACAGCACCACACTAAAACAATGTAGACACGTTCATCCCAGCTCCTGTGTTTTCCTTTCAATTAGTTTCCAGAGTTTCAAAATATAACATTGTCTATGTTCCTCATAATTTTCTATATTTCATTCAGGCCTTCTCTGTTGCAAGGAAAACAAACTCAGCCTTCACCTGTGACCTAACCAATTTTTTGTAAAGTTGTATCATAAACTTATATGATAAGGTGGCTAATGAAAGCAAGTATCCCTTACCCATTCAGTACCACCTCTTCTTTCCATGCTGCCAACTTCAGAGATCCTAGGACTTCTCCATCAATACCCCTCTGTTCCTATCCTTCATTGTTTATGCTATAGTCTATCCAACATAGATGGGTTAAGCAAAATCTGATCCAATGAATTTGGTCTGCCAGGAAGCTCTGTCTTGTATTCACTTCCTCTCTTCTCACTGGAATATTTGGAATCTGTATGAAAAGTATTTCTGAAGGAGTCCCATTGCTTACTTACTATTCACCTTCTAATTTTTGATTCTAATCCACCCGGAACATCCTTTTACAAATGACCGAAATTATTCTTCCTCATTCTTTTTCAGTAACCGCTCCAAACCTAATGCTTCCCGAATGTTCTAATGCTAAAACATACTGCGTCTGCCATACTTCATTACCCAGACCTTGAACATTTTCTTTCTTCATGAAGCTAGGTGCAAACTGATCATTGAAACATCCCATTTACCAAATGGAGTTAATTACTGCACATATGCTTAAAAATGAACTTTCTCTTCAAGAGAAGCTAAATAATTTGATACAGATGACTTCTCTATTCTTAACTGCTGCTACCATTTCTGCATTAACACTATGATTTCATCAGGAGGTAGAGAAAAGTGTTCAGTTGTGGCATGGTGCTGCTACCTTACAACTTGATGCACCATCAATAACTCTCTCTGAGATGTGAAGGCAAGTAGTTGACCACCATACTACATCCTGGAGACTGAGGGCAGGGCTCAGGCCTCAATTGCCTTTATACCGGGGTCAGTGGGAGGGGGCCACAGGAGCAGTCAGCAGGGGGGCGTGTCCAGACAGGTATATGTAGTTCACCACACAACTCCAGCTTCAGGGGTTCAGTCCTGACATTGGGTGTTGTCTGGATGAAATTTTTTATGTTCTCTCTGTGATCATGTGGTTTCTGGGTCAAAGGATAAGGGTGAAAGGTGAAATATTTCAGGGCTTCTTCACTCAGAGGTTGGTACAATTGTAAATTAAATTGTCAGTGGGAATGGTGGATGCAAGTTCTATTATCATATTTAAAACAATTTTGGTTAAGTTTATGGATGTGAGGGATGTGATTAGGCAGAATAACAGTTTGGCAAGGATTGGATGAGCTGAAAGGCCTGTTTCTGTGCTGTTGTGATCTATTTCTATGAACCTTTCCACCTTTGTTATGTCAGCTTCAGAAGTATGTCTAAAAATCTGAATTTGTTGAAGTTTAGAGTAGCATCTGTATTTTTAGTAATATTTGATACTGAAGATTTTGATTTATTAAATTATCATCCACCATTCATTCCAATGAGGAGAGAAAAACATACCAAAGGAAAATTTGTCACCTATATAACAATACAACATATAAAATGCTCAAGTAAATGAAAAAACTACCACATAAATGCATTTGATTCATAAAGTAAGATCTGGAAGCCTCTTCCTGCAATTACTATTTTTGCCAACTCCCTCTAAGCTCTTGCCAACCTCCTTTAGCTCACTGCAATTTTTTTAAATACCACGAAAAAAATTAACTTTTCTGTTTGTTTAGTAAAAGCAAACTATAAAGCAAAATAGCATTATTGGTCCAAACCACCTTCCGTATGAAATGAAAGCCAGAAAGTAGCCCAGGTTTCTACTAGTCAATACATGGAAGTAAACTCTTTAAGTTTGACCCACAGATTTAAATAGTATTCATATTTTTTCTTTCCTGCAGGCAAATATATCATATTTTCATTGGTAATTTGGTGTAATAAAAAGTGATTTGCTTTCAGTGTTCAGAATGTCTCCGAAAGGATTCCGTATTCAATGTACAGAGGCTGTATTTAGTACACAGGCAAGTACATATTTTTTCATTTTTTCTGTTTGTTATTTGACTCTTGCCAGCTGTAGCTTTACAATTTATATATCCATAAATACAAGATATTTTACAATGACAGAAACAAGTGCTGTCCATAAAACTATGTCTTGCATTTTCAACATAATCTTAAAATGCTGTACCCATGGCACCCTTCAGGAGAAAGAGCTTATAGACTGAAAATGCAGAACACTAATGGGTAGTTAAGCATACTTTTAAAGTTCTCTGTTGATTTAGGCACTATATGTGACTATTGATTAAATGAATAAATCCATGCTCAATAAAATCAGAAACCTTTTCAAATGCAGATTGTTAAACAATTACAGGATAATCAAAATTAATGTGTTGATAGTGAAATAGAAGCTGTATGAGTGTCTATAATGTTTAGTAGTTTTAAAGAAGTTACAAACCAATATTGCAAATTCCTGTTGAGACAAAGTATGTTTATTAAGATAAAGTAACTATAAAGTATGTTTATTAAGATAAAGTATGCAAGTGTTCCTTTAATTCTCATATTGCATGGATTGAAAATGAACCATCCATATAGGCTGTAATTATGGCCAGTTTTTATTATGATCAATCCCCAATACCTTCATATGTCAAAGACCTACAATGTACAGACACACAAAACACAGTTACTAGAACTATATAATTCTATCAGAAAATTCATTTCATAATGCAACATCAAACATACCTCACAGTTTTAGATAATATCCAAAAAAGGGTCAAAGTTTAGGTCAAACAGGCTGCTCAGCCTCCAGGTTTAAGTCCAGCAAACTGGTAAAGACAGACATATCAATTGCACAGAATCCAATATTTCTGCTACTAGTTACATCGGAGAATGAGGAATATCCTGTGGTCAGCTCTGCCACCTAAATACTAATCTCCTGACCAGTCAAAACTGCTGGCTAGAATCAAAGGTATCCCTGTAACAGTGGTGACTATCTGCAAATCAATTCAGATATGAAATTTATATTGTGATTCAATAAATTCTTTCAAAAGGGAAAGTTAATTTTAATACGGGGGTTTATGCATGAAAAATTAACACACACTAAATAAAATATTAAAATCACATTTATATAAAACAGCGATCATAATTTTATTTGAAAAACATTCAAATAAGAATATAATTTAACTGAACATTTAAATCTGTCAGTTCTTATTCATCTAGCATCCCAAAATAAAATGCTTAAGGGAGAAATATATTTAAAATTAGGCTCAATATTAAACCATTATTGTCAGCATATGCAGAAATTCAGTGCAGTCCAGATGTTTTATGTTTCATTTTATATTATTTTAATAACTTTGTGTTTGCAATTATTATGCTTGGAATGAATGGATGCTAAATGTCTTGGAGCTGTATTTGTAAAGCCTGAACGAAAGCTGCATCGCTTCAACCCTTTTATACTAAAACTAGGCCAAAAGATATGTTAACATCAATACCAAACTTCAGTATGGATACGTAAACTTATCTGCACTGTAGAGTTTATGATCTGGGTATAAATTTATTTTGTTAGTAATGTAAATATGTGGAAAAAATTTGGATAAAATATGAACGTGCATATTTTCTTGCTTAATTCAATTTACTTGCACAACAGTTTTCAACTCCAATAGATTAACTTCACTTATCTGTCACGTGTACATCAAAACTTCAAAACATACAGTGAAGTGAGTTGGTTGTATCAGAGAAAATCAGGAAGGATTGTGCTGAGAGCAGCCCAGTAATGTCACCACAGTTCTTGTACCAACATAGCATGCCCACAACTTTACCATCCTTAACCACACGTCTGTGGCATGTGGGAGGAAAATGGGGGACCTGGAGAAAACCCACATCATTAAAATCTCTTTACGGACAGCGGCAGGAACCGAAACCCAATCGGTGATTGCTGACATTGTATAGTGATTGCACTAACCATTATACTGCCATGTCAGTCACTACTGCCAAATGTTAGAAAATATTAAGAATTATGACAAATTCACATATATTACTTTAAATTTGTTACATTTACTTGTAGTACTGACTGACATTCTAAAGAGCATTTAAGACTAATCATTTCTAATAAAAACATCTACAAGTCTCAGAAATGAAAGATGTACATATGAGTTATTTCTGATATGTTTCTGAACCATTGTAGATCAGCCTATCATAATGAAAAGCAATTACATTATCTACTATTCTATAAGTATAGTTTAATGTTCAGTGTGCTATCTGAAATATGCTGAACAAGACTGAAAACAATAGCACTACTCTCTGTCCCTTTAGTGTAATTTTGTGTCATATGCCTGATTTACGCACAAGGAAAAGTTCAAAGTTCAAACTATTATTGAAGTACATACAGTATATGTCACCACACACAACCCTGAGATTCATCTTCTTGCATGCATTCAGTGTAAATACAAGAAACACAACAGAATCAATGAAAGACTGCTCCACAGCCGATGTGTAAAAGACAACAAACAGTGCAAATACAAAAGGAAAAAAGAAATGGTAATAATAATAAATAAGCAATAACTACTGAGAACATGAGATGCAAAGTCTTTGAAAGTGAGTCCATAGTTTGTGGAATCGATTCAGTGATAGGATAAGTGAAGTTGAGTTAAGTTATCCCCTTTGGTTCAAGAGCCTAATGGTTGAGGGGCAGTAACTATTCCTTAACCTGGTAGTGTGGTTCCTGAGGTTTCTGTACCTCCTTCCTGATGCAGCATCAAAAAGAGAGCATGACCTGGATGGTACGAGTTCTTAATGTTGGATGCTGCTTTCCTGCAACATCGCTCTGCGTATGTGCTCAACGGTGGGGAGGACTTCACCTGTGATGGACTGAGCCATATCCACTAAATTTTGTAGGCTGTTCTGTTCAAGAGCATTGGTGTTTTCATACCAGGCCGTGATGCAACCAGTCAATATACTCTCCACCACACATCTATAGAAGTTTAAGATGATATGCCGAATCTTTGCAAATTTCGAAGAAAGTAAAGGTGCTGCCGTACTTTCTTTGCAATGGCACTTGTGTGCTAGACCCAGAACAGATCCTCTGAAATGATAACACTGAGGAATTTAAAGTTGCTAACACTCTCCATGATGAGGAGTGGCTCATGACCTCTGGATTCCTCCTCATGAAGTCAATGTCTTGCTGACATTGATTGAGAGGTTGCTGTTATGGCACCATTCAGCCATACTTTCAACCTCCCTCCTATATGCTGAATTGTTACCAACTTTGATTTAGCCAATAATGGTGGTAATGTCAGCAAACTTAGACATAGCATTGGAGATACGCTTAGCCTCATAGTCGTAAGTATAAAGTGAGTAGATCAGGGGCTAAGCATACAGCCTTGTGGTGCACCCATGCTGATGGATATTGTGGAAGAGATATTGTGGCCAATCCAAAGTGACTGGGGTCTGCAAGTGAAGAAATCGAGGATCCAATTGCATAAAGAGGTACTCAGTCCAAAGTCTTGAAGACTATTGATTAGTTTTGAGGGGTTGATAGTACTGAATGCTGAGCTGTAGTCAACAAAGAGGAAATATGGCAGCTCTTTAATCAATATTGAACTTGTAGGTCAGATGAGTATTGGATAATTATCAGTGAATGAATAATGGTTGTGTTCAACACATACCATTGATAAATTTTATTTACCTGTTATTACTGAAAGAAACTCAGTCTGGATTTAGCATAGGCATTAATTTAAAGACTAGAGCATCCCGTAAGATCTTGGTCACTGAGTGCTAACTGTCAAGAAAATCTTAAAACCTAGAAGAAACAAAAATATGAGACATTTTTCAAAATATTGTTACATTATGCCATTTTCACTGCACAAAGAACATTTGTATAAGATATTATTTCTCAGATTATTGAGAATTTGAACTGATTTTAATTGATCTGGAACTCAAAAGCAACAAAAAGAAGTTTTGGTTTTATATCCCATTTAGTGATTTACTCCATTTTTTTAGATAAGATTTGATCATGGCCTTGACTAAAATTCATAAAGAATAGGCCATTACTTGCTCAATTTCTAACTAAAAGACCTATTCAATAGACCTTAAGTTTAAAAAAAAAAGTCATATATCAAATTATTTAAAATACTTTAGCTTTCTTAGAAGATTCAACGTCTTCAACTTGAATGAAAATTCAAATTGTCTTGGAATTGAAATCTATCAATTAGAAAGTTCAATGGATGTGGAAATTCTCATTCAAACTACCTAACCAAAAGCTATACTTCTCAAATGAAAAATGAAACAAAGTTAGACCACTTTCAAACAACTGGAATTTTAGAAGAAACCCAAATACTTAAAATTGCAATTCAGTCAAATGGGCTTGTGGATCCAATAGCAGATAAATGCTTGGGGAAACCACATCAAGCTTTTCTCATTTCACCATCCTTGTGGAGTCTAGGCAAGAGCCTAGGAAGCAGTGCACAGTCAAGAAAACTAACATAGCTCAGCAAGCAAGCTCAGGACTTCTGCATTTGTGCAGAAATCCTGACCTTGCTGAAACTTGATGGTAGGCGGAAGGGGCAAGGGACTTGGTCACTGGAGGTGGGGGGTAAATTCCAGCAGTTTCCCATGAAGCTGTGAACATTTACCAACAATTTCCAGCCAATTCTCTATTGTCTGTGTAGCTCACATCTTCTCTGCTGATCAGCATTACTAAAAACTTACATTTTTCTTTTGACATTTCAAAGATCTGGCTTTAATTGAATTTTTTTTCATCAGGATATTTTTTACTTCAAAGTCATTCACAGAAATTTGATGTAAGTGTCATGCATGAAGAGCTTATTTCATTCTTTATAAGATGAAATACTCCATGCAATATGAAAGAGAAATCTAGCTGCAGCAACAAGAAAGTTCAGAATTAATATACAGTGGATCCCGGTTAATTGAGCCATTGATTAATTGGAGTAGCTGCTTAGTTGGGATAACTCTTAAATAACAAAAGCTAATGAGAACATAGCTGGGATTTCCTCTGTTTATTTTGGCTACAATGCCACTTAATTGAGGCAGGAGACTGTTGCCAAACGGTTTCTAACTAGCGTCAGAAACGTGCACCTGTGAGGCTGATAGACACTACACCATGCGTAAAGCAAACAGTTTTTAAATAACATCAGTTGTGCTGATTTTTGTCACTGATAACTGGAGAGAAATAAGCAGTAAGACAATTTCAACCTATTTTGCTCATTGTATTTTCAAGCATTGGAGATGCCAGAAATGGTTGGGAGTGAAAACGAAACAATTTCACTACTTCAACAAGTTAGGGACTATTAAAAATTTGAAGGTATCAACAATAATCTCATATTTTACAAAGAAAATGAAGATTTGGAGGATGTAATCATCGATAACATTATATGAAGAGTCCATTATCTACACTAGGTGTCTGTGCTGATCTTTTTTAATTTAGAGTCAATTAAACTCAAAAAAAGGAAACATTGGATGAATTCCTTCATCGACAATGGTTAGGAACTAATACACAGATTGATAGTACTGTAGTACTACAGTGTTCTAATTTGTTCTGTATTTCATTTAAATACATATTTATTGTCCATTTAAGTGGTACTTTGTATTTTTTATATCTTTTTAACTATGTCCATGAAACTTTGGATAATTGGGGCAGCCGCTTAATTGGCCAAAATAGGCTAGTCCCAATGTGTCTCAATTAACTGGAATCCACTGTACTTTTTTTACTACTGTGTTTGCAACATCTTATGCAAACAAGTTTATTGTAAGGATTAAAACTAAATGATACAACTGAATTTTGCACCAAAACATTGAAAACACAATTTTTCACTAAAATAATCTGGGTTTCCTTTCAGTAAACTGGAGCACAGTTTCTTTTGTGATGGATAGTCACTTCCTAGGCCTCTTGCTCATGTTTGCAAAGCTTGCTTCCTAAACATAGCAGCTGCCACTTGAACGATCAAACAGTTGTAAGTAATCTTCCAACCAAGTTTGTTTAGCTTCTGGTTGTACATGTGAGTTAGTCATCAGTTCTTAAAATGTAAATGTAAAGCAGTAATCAGTTTGAAGTTACAAACACAACTTTGCAAACAAGCTCTGTATATAGTAGATGTTCTGTCTGTAGAAAGCAGATGCTAGCTCACAGCATCCTGTCTTGCTGCTCAGGAGTGCAGTATAAGACAACAGGTTGTTTAATTTGGCTTGTTTTGAAACAGACTAACTGACTAAGTTGTTTAGTATAAGGAAGCTTGTAGACCAAGTAGGAAGAAGCTGGAGAGATTGCGGAGGCATTAACAATGATCTTTCAAGAATCAATAGATTCTGGCATTGTACCAGATAACTGGAAAATTGCAAATGTTCCTCTGCTATTTAAGAAGGATGGGAGGCAACAGAAAGGAAGCTATAGACCTGTTAGCCTGACATCAGTGGTTGGGAAATTGTTCAAATCGATAGTTAGGGATGAGATTACGGAGTACATGGAGGCACATGACAAGATAGGCCAAAGCCAGCAAGGTTTCCTGAAAGGAAAATCCTGCCTGACTAACCTACCACAATTTTTTGAGGAAATTACAAACAGGATAGACAAACGAAATGCAGTAGATGTGGTGTACTTGGATTTTCAGAAGACCTTTGACAAGGTGCCACACATGAGACTGCTTAGCAAGATAAGAGCCCAAAGAATTACATGGGAGTTACCTGCATGGGTGGAACATCGGCTGATCGGCAGAAAACAGAGTGTAAATAAAGGGATCCTATTCTGGCTGGCTGCCAGTTACCAGTCAAGTTCCACAGGGGTCGGTGTTGGGACTGCTGCTTTTTATGAAGCATGTCAATGATTTGGAATATGGGATTAATGGATTTGTGGCTAAATTTGCTGATGATACAAAGACAGGTAGAGGAGCGGGTAGTGTTGAGGAAACACAAAGCCTGCAGAGAGACATAGATAGTTTAGAGGAATGGGCAAAGAAGTGGAAAATGAAATACAATGTTGGAAAGTGTATGTTCATGCACTTTGGTGAAAGAAATAAACAGGCAGACTATTATTTAGATGGGGAGAGAATTCAAAATGCAGAGATGCAAAGGGACTTGGGAGTTCTTATACAGGATATCCTAAAGGCTAACCTCCAGGTTGAGTTGGTGATAAAGAAGGTGAATGCAATGTTGGCATTCATTTCTAGAAATATAGAATATAAGAGCAGGGATGTGATGTTGAGGCTTTATAAGGCACTTGGGAGACCACACTTGGAGTACTGTGTGCAGTTTTGTAGTTTTGGGCTCCTTATTTTAGGAAGAGTATACTGACATTGAAGAGGGTTCAGAGAAGATTCACGAGAATGATTCCAGGAATGAAAGGGTTACCATATGGGGAACGTCTGGCAGCTCTTGGGCTGTATTCCCTCGAGTTCAGGAGAATGTGGGGGATCTCATAGAAACATTCAGAGTGTTAAAAGGCCTGAACAGATTAGATATGGCAAAGTTATTTCCCATGGTAGGGGAGTCTAGGACAAGAGGGCAGGACTTCAGAACTGAAGGACGTCCATTTAGAAAAGATGCAGAGAAATTACTTTAGTCAGAGGGTGGTAAATTTGTGGAATTTTTTGACATGAGCGGCTGTGGAGGCCAAGTCATTGGGTGTATTTAAGGCAGAGACAGATAGGTTCTTGATTATCCAGGGCATCAGAGAGTAAGGGGTGAAAGCAAGGGAGTGGGGATGACTGGAAGCATTAGATCAGCTCACGATTGAATGGCAGAGCAGACTCCATGGGCCAAATGGCCTACTTCTGCTCCTATATCTTATGGTCTTATGACTAGACAAATAATATAATTTAGCATATCAAATAACTGATCCACTAATGTTGCAAGACTTATATATTCAAGGAAGCTAG
Source organism: Hemitrygon akajei (assembly GCF_048418815.1). Taxonomy (NCBI): domain Eukaryota; kingdom Metazoa; phylum Chordata; class Chondrichthyes; order Myliobatiformes; family Dasyatidae; genus Hemitrygon; species Hemitrygon akajei. The sequence continues at coordinate 46,491,377 of NC_133135.1, read as the reverse complement.
GTTTACAGCATAATGGTTGAAAATTGAGATCTATGTCTCCAAAAAGCTCTTAGACAATTTGTGTTAAAAGGAAATATCACATATGCGTGAGGTCACACAAGTAGTAAGAGAAACTGTAAAAATGTAGAAAGCACTTTAGGTTTATTGGGAATGGTGTAAGGAACATCAAAAACCATGAAAGAAACATGAGATGAACTAGAATCCATTCCTCTGGTTTCAGTTTCTACAACAGACGATTCATTCATCTGCATCATTGGTATATCCTTTTTGTTCATAGGGATTGTACTTGTGTTTTGGAAATCCTTTGCCCTTTGCTTTAGAAATGGTTTTAATTTGGAAATACGTAAGATAGAAGTCCTCTGAGTTTTAAATGTGCTTTAAAAATGTTATTTGGATTTAAATGTGCAACACTGAACTGTGTTTTAAGCTACTTTGTTAGCTGGAAGTTTCTTCTTCGTAGGGAGAGGAGACCCACTGCTTGAATAGTGTGTATTGGCAGCTAAACTTACTGTTGTAAACAAACAGGGAAATGAACTAATCTTTGAAGATAATCTCCCTTTAGTGGAAGTATTTGTGGCTATTTCTATCCTATAAGGGTTAAGTCCTTCGTTTGAGTTTAGAACTTCACAATCAGCAAACCACTTAGTGCCTGACGTGGTCATAATACCAAAGTATTAGCTTAGAAAGAAATATTATTTGGCAGTAATCCAACTCTGAGAGCTCTCAACCAGTGCTAAGACAAACCCCTCTGTATGACCTGCTGGACTCAGACCATGACAATTTATACCAGATCCCAACAACATAGCAATAAGTCGTGCCCAGAGACAACAGATTTGTCCCTTTTTAGATAGAAAACAAGCACCCAGGTGGGGACTACATGCCTATGTGATAGAACCTGGTGACCCAAATCTTAAGCCTGATGTATGGGGCATCATGTATTCCTTCCAGGCACACATGATGTAATACCTACACAAGTAAACCTTGCAGGTGTTCACAACCCAGGGTCCACGGACCCTTTGCTTAATGGTATTGGTCCATGGCATAAAAAAGGTCGGGAACCCCTGCCCTAGAAGTACTAATGAAGCCTAAAGAACAAATGTTTGGGACATGCACAAGAGTTACTAAAAAGATTGACTATAAACGAATACAGTGACAGGTTCCTGAACAGGAAGCCACTGCAGCTTCCTGAATACAAACTCCCCTATAAGTTTTTAGATGTTTAACTATTCAGAGTTTGCCAGCAGATTTGTGTCACATCTCCAGCTGATGCTGGGAGATTACAGGCCTTTCGGGCTGGTCATATTCACCAACATATACAGCAATTCTTATCAATGTTATTTCCCAAAGCCATGGTACCACCTCCACTTGAGTGTGGAAATCCATGGGGTTTATAAACAAATTAATGGTGTAGATGTACTGTATACAGAGGACTTAGCACTGCCTTGAGTAAAATAGTCAAAATCCAGGGCTTAATTACTGCTTTTAAGATCAGAGAACAAGTGGCAAGATAGACTTGGACCTGGTTCACTCCTACATTGACAACTGTATTGGTGCTACTTCCTGCACCCATGCGGAACTCATCAGCTTTGTCAAATTTGCCTCCAACTTCCACCCTGCCCTCAAATTTACCTGGTCCATTTCTGATACTTCCCTTCCCATTCTCGATCTCTCTGTCTCTATCTCTGGAGACAGTTTATCTACTGATATCTATTATATAGTTTATCTATTATATATCTATTTGATAAAGTCCCACATCGGAGATTAGTGGGCAAAATTAGGGCACATGGTATTGGGGGCAGAGTACTGACATGGATTGAAAATTGGCTGGCTGACAGGAAACAAAGAGTTGTGATTAACGGGTCCATTTCGGAATGGCAGGCTGTGACCAGTGGGGTACCGCAAGGCTCGGTGCTGGGACCGCAGCTGTTTACAATATACATTAATGATTTAGATGAAGGGATTAAAAGTAACATTAACAAATTTGCTGATGACACAAAGCTGGGTGGCAGTGTGAAATGTCAGGAGGATGTTATGAGAATGCAGGGTGACTTGGACAGGTTGGGTGAGTGGGCAAATGTATGGCAGATGCAGTTTAATGTGGATAAATGTGAGGTTATCCACTTTGGTGGCAAGAACAGGAAGGCAGACTACTATCTAAATGGAGTCAAGTTAGGAAAAGGGGAAGTACAATGAGATCTAGGTGTTCTTGTACATCAGGCAATGAAAGCAAGCATGCAGGTACAGCAGGCAGTGAAGAAAGCTAATGGCATGCTGGCTTTTATAACAAGAGGAATTGAGTATAGGAGTAAAGAGGTCCTTCTGCAGCTGTACAGGGCCCTAGTGAGACCACACCTGGAGTATTGTGTGCAGTTTTGGTCTCCAAATTTGAGGAAGGACATTCTTGCTATTGAGGGAGTGCAGCATAGGTTCACAAGGTTAATTCCCGGAATGGCGGGACTGTCATAAGTTGAAAGATTGGAGCGACTGGGCTTGTATACACTGGAATTTAGAAGGATGAGAGGGGATCTGATTGAAACATATAAGATTATTAAGGGATTGGACACACTGGAGACAGGAAGCATGTTCCTGCTGATGGGTGAGTCCAGAACTAGAGGCCACAGTTTAAGAATAAGGGGTAGGCCATTTAGAACAGAGATGCGGAAAAACTTTTTCACCCAGAGAGTGGTGGATATGTGGAATGCTCTGCCCCAGAAGGCAGTAGAGGCCAAGTCTCTGGATGCATTCAAGAGAGAGTTAGATAGAGCTCTTATAGATAGTGGGGCCAAGGGATATGGGGAGAGGGCAGGAACGGGGTACTGATTGTGTATGATCAGCCATGATCACAGTGAATGGGGGTGCTGGCTAGAAGGGCCGAATGGCCTACTCCTGCACCTACTGTCTGTTGTCTATAAACCCATTGACTCTCACAGCTGCCTGGACTATACCTCTTCCCATCCTGTTATTGTAAAGCTGCCATCCCTTTCTCTCAATTTCTCCATCTCCACTGTATCTGCTCTCAGGATGAGGCTTTCTATTCCAGAACAAAGGAGATGTCCTCCTTCTTCAAAGAAAGGGGCTTCTCTTCCTCCACCATCAATGCTGCCCTCAACCACATTGCTTCCATTTCGTGCACATCTGCCCTCACCCCCATCCTCCTGCCACCCTACCAGGGATAGGGTTCCTCTTGTCTTCACCTACCACCTCAAAAGCCTGCACATCCAGCACATCTTTCCCTCTCCCCCACTTTCTGTTTTCCACAGGAATTGCTCTCTACGTGACTCCCTTGTCTATTCATCCCTCCTCACTGATCTCCCTCCTGGTACTTACCCTTGTAAGCGGAACAACTGCTAGACCTACCCCTAAACTTCCTCCTTCACTTCCATTCAGAGCTTTAAACAGTCCTTCCAGGTGAGTCGTCACTTCACCTGTGAGTCTGTTGGGGTCATCTACTGTATCCAGTTCTCCCGGTGTGGCCTCCAGTATATTGGTGAGACCCAACGTAAGTTAGGAGACCATTTTGCCAAGAACCTACGCTCAGTCTGCTGAAAAAGTTTTAATTCCTCTTCCCATTTTCATTCCAACATGTCAGTCCATGGCCTCCACTACTGTCACGATGACAACACATTCAGGTTGGAGGAACAACACATTATATTTCATCTGGGTAGCCTCCAATCTGATGGCATGAACCTCAATTTCTCAAACTTCCAGTAATGTTTCCCCACTTTCACCATTCCCCATTCTCTTTTCCCTCTCTCACCTTATCTCCTTACCTGCCCATCACCTCCCTCTGGTGTTCCTCCCCATTTTCTTTCTTCTATGGCCCTCTCTCCTCTCCTATCAGATTCCTCCTTCTCCAGCTCTGTATCCCTTTCACCAATCAACTTCCCCGCTCTTTACTTCATCCCTCCCCCTCATGATTTCACCTATCACCTTATGTGTCTTCTGCCTCCCCTCCTCCCACCTTCAATCTCTAGCTCCTCATCTTTTTTCCTCCACTCCTGATGAAGGGTCTCAGCCCAAATCGTCGACTATATTCTTTTCCATAGATACTGCCCGGCCTGCCGAGTTCCTCCAGCATTTTGTGTGTGTTGCCTGGTTCATTCTATAATGTTACCCGTTTATCTTTGTGGAAATCTCCACACCATGTGTGGAAAGGCCCTTAATCAAAACTCAATACATGAATGATTTCAGGATGTTGGAGAGATCCTGTGCACCCACGCGGCAGTAGCTGGATTCCTGCTCATTCCCACATAAGGGCAACAGAGTTCTCTGCTTTTCCCTCTAAAGGGAATGTAGGTTCAGTATCAAAGTCCTCATACCAACATCATTCTTTAGACCTATTGCATTCATACTGTTCTCCTACACCAGCCCCTCTTCAGGGAAGAAGTAATCAACAAACCAAACAAGTTCTTCAGAGCCAACCTGACCTAGGAAGAGATTATTCACCCACAACTGAGATGGCTAGACTCTAAGTATAGGTCATGACCTTTAACTCCACTCACTTCTTTAGCAGAAGAAAGTTTTAGACCAAGATACTCCTTCTGGGCCAGAGGTAACATTCAGAGGGCCCATCAATGTTATGGAGAACAGTATGAAGCTGAACACATGACATGAGGCCCACCTCATCCTTCACCCTCTAAATACACGGAGGGACATGGCCCATCCCGAACATCCACTCCCTGCCCTGCAGCTCAGGGAAAACAAAATGAAAAGACGGGGGAGGCCAATGTTAATATTTTAAAAAACTGCACAGGAGAAATTCAGCACCAACTCTGCTAAAAATGCTCCATCTGATGAATAGGATACAGGCACACCTATTCTCGCCTTTCCTTATGCTAAAGCTTGGATTTTAAGCATCCAGCAATAGACATTATAACAAACGCTGGAAGTATCTGACTCATAAACGTATAAATCTTGTACAGATCTGGCCAGTGGCTCCTAGTCACAACTAATTCCTGCAGGTGACAGATAGAGGCAATGTAATTAACATTAAAAAATCTCACTGTCATACAGAAGTAAATTCTCTAGATATAAAATTACCAGTCAGGGATGTGGTTTAACCCCTGAATTTATACAAAAAGTTGCTTGAGTAAGCTATCCAAAGTCCATAAAAGCCTTATAATCAAGCCTAGACCTATCGAATTATGCTAGCATTTTCATGCCTGACTATGCTCAGTTATTAAAACCATCACATGACAGAGGTAAACCAGATAAATGAAAGCCCTTTTGTTTTAACTGCAGAAGATTATGAGGCAATGGAGAAATTGATGAATACAGTTCAGCAAGCAACAGACTTCCAGACAAGTTACGTAACAAAATCTCTTGTTCTGCGAGTTCGTGTTTCTCCAAAAACCCTATAACCATCTGCTATAATGAGGGAAAAGAAACACAAATGCCCATACACTGTCTCATATAAATTCACCCCAATAAAACAGAAATGTACTGCCTTAAAACAATGTCTTATTACGGTATGCCATACACTTATTGGAGTAAGACCATTGCAAGGGGACAAATTAATTGTTATACAAAAAAGTTCGTGGCTTTGACAAATAATACCAAATTACCAATGAATGGATGGAGAATTGCCATAACTAGATATGGGGAATAGCAAATATTTTTATAAGACGATACCTTGAAGTGGGAGCACTTTCCTGAGAGCTGTGATTTACTGTCCTTACCTGTCATTGTGGATCAACATTCTTTAGAGCACCATTCTCAAATATAGTACTGTGATGGATCAGCAATGAAAATCCAGAAAGGTGGATCAATTCAATTATAATCCCTACTCTTTATTATACAAGGAAAAATGTTATCAAACTGAATTTGAATCACATGAGTTGCTAGAAAATCATACAACTCAGTTTGCAGAGGCTAAAGCCTTAGAATTATATCTAGGACAAGTAAATATAACAGAATCAGTCTGGATATATGCTGACTTTAATTGTGTTGGGCATGTGGTAGACAGAGTTCTTCCTATCTGGTCAACTACTGGATGAAGAACACACAGAGGAAAACTTCTTCCACATTTGTCTACATGGAAGAACATTTATGAATCATTATTGACTCAACTATTAGTACAGGTGTTACATGTCCTGGGACATACTGCAGGCCGATTACACAGCAACAGTAATAAACTAGACAATAAACAAATAAAACCAGCTGCTGGGTTGGACCTTGTGTTAATAAGGGAGACCAGGGTTTTGGGAGTAACTAAGCAACAAATAAAAAATAGCCAGGATGATATTTTAAGTATTCTCCTAGATACTACTCAACCCAATTCCAAAGGATTTCCAACACGGTACAAATTTGAAGCTGATGACAAAGGTAAGGATTGGGCCTGCCACCCTCGAAACGATAAGAAACAAATCCCTCCTGCCCACAAGCAGGAAGCGCAGATTCAAGAAGCTCACCAAGGATTTGGACACAATAACAGCGGCAGACAAGCCACCCACGCAAAATTAGCCAAGCTATATTGATGGCTTTACATGTTGAGAGTTTGCAAATAGTGAGGAATGTTATTTATTGCTATTTATTTAAGTTTGCATTTGTACAGTTTGTTGTTCATTGATCCTGCTTACAGCTACTGTTCTATAGATTTGCTCAGTATGCCCGCAGCAAAAAGAATCTCAGGGTTGTATGTATGCACTCTGATAATAAACTTTACTTTGAACTTTGGATCTATAATAACGGAGCAGTCACAAGACCAACTCTTATATGATCAACAAAACCAACTACAGTAATGCAGCTGTGGCAAGTTGATTATATATGCCTATTTCTGGCATCCTAAGACAACCCACCTTAACAGAAACCTATTAAGTATATTCTTGTGATAATTGATCTTTGTATAGAATATACATAGTTAGTCATCATGACTTCTTATAGTGACACCGCAAACGTCACAGCACTCCAAAACTGCCTAGTCCCATATATCAGTACCCCTGCCGGCATGCATACCAAATGAGGGTTTCCCTCAGTGCTAAAAGCTTTCAAGCCATGTGTGAACAAACAGGCAAACAAGTGGAATACAACACTCCATTCCAGCTGCAATCAAGTGGCATGTTGGAGTGAAAGAATTAATTGAGAGATTAAAGAGGCCTGGCAAAACTGATCTACTCTAGAGGCAAAGTAATCTACACTTGCCCCTGAAGTCCGACTGTCCAAAAACAAAATGCCAATTGCGAAAATAGGAGTACACAAGAACGTTACACCTTATTTCTTGATGTACAATGTCCACCTAAATACACGCCTGATCTAACTCAGGCCAGTCATCATCTTTACCTGATACAACTATCGTCACAGAATTGAAAGTGTCTGAGAATTCAAGAGAAAGTAAAAGAACCCGACTAGACAATTTGGAGACAACAAAAAAGGGGACTGGTCCAAGAAAAGATATTTCCTAAAAATAATTCCGACACTATGTTCCATCCTAGATGGAAACCCCTCATCTCATTACCCAGGTTATCGACGATAGGACTGCAGTAATGGAGACCAGAAGGGAAAACAAAACTGGAAGTAAAACTTTCTCCAGGGGGAGCATGAAACCTGGCCCAGCAGAATTTCTCCCCCTAGAGTGAGTAGAACCCTTTTATTACACTGGTACATGGGTTTACCACTGAACACCTAAACCCCGGCGGGATCTGGGGAGGAGGGGGTGAGATATATTGAAAATATAAAACATATGTTTACATCTGAAAAGCAACAAGAAGTTCCTGTTCACTCAGAATCAGAATCAGGTTTAATATCACCGCATTTGATGTGAAATTTGTTAACTTAGCAGCAGCAGTTCAATGCAATACATAATCTAGCAGAAAGAGAAAAGAAATAAAAAAATAATAATAATATAAACAAGTAAATAAGTAAATACTCAAGGAAGAACTCATAGGTGCATTGACCAGGGATAATACATCCAGAATACATTGTTTTCAGAGTAAGACAGACTCAAACTCCCAGAAGAAATGTATTTTGCTTTTAATATTTGTATTTTAATTTTAATATTTTGCTTATAATAATGTTATTCAATGCTGCCTTACTTCCCATTTTCTTTTTCACAAAGTTGCATCTACTACAGAAATTGCTTTATCTGGCTCAGATACCCCTAAAACTTAATGACTCAGAGAATACTAGATTAAGCGGATATGCGAGCAATGATGATTCTAATTTAAATATCACTAAATGGTCCTTACCTTTTGGTCATCTGTAAACTAATACACTGGAACCTTTAATCTTTGCCTCAGGCAAAGTGATTGCCCCATCCACTTAAACATTCACTCTGACCGCATTGCAGATGAAATGAACATAGATACGTGGGAAGGAAAAGAACCATCTGCGCAAATGATTAATGACATCCTAACAAAACTGCAAGATTCCAGCACAGATATTGAAGGTAAACTAATAGAGAAATTTCTTGACATGGTTCCCTCTACACTTGAAGGAAAGTACAGACATGACATTGAAATCATTAGACTAGATCACTGTGAAAGGTTATTGTTTTACTGAAGACTTCTCTGTTAGACAGATAATGCACTTTTCTTTTATGGCCAACAAGTAATGACAAACTTACTGAAAATACCTTAGACATTTCCATTTCTCCATTTATGGCCATTATTCCACTCCATTGTTAAATGACAATGTTTTGCCTTTCTGGGTTATGTTCTAAATGGTTCAGTGAAGCCCTTGATCCTGGTGTTTTCATGGGAAGATAAGATGGAAAGATGCACTGAAGCAGAAGCTAAGTCCAATAAAAATGTTTTCCCCAGTCAACTGAAACTGTTAAGTCCAACAGGTTTATTAGGGATTTCAGTCCCATAGACTACTGTGTTTGCCAAGATCTTCAATTTGCTCTTAATCAAACACCATAAATAGTTCGTGCTGTGGTGTGACTAATACGTTACAATGAAAATTGGTTCAGAATTATTGGTGTCCTTACAAATTCAATTGTATTTCAGAGAGACTTTAATGACAAGTTGAAAAACTATTGAAGACCAATTGATAATGTTACATTTTGGGATTACATAGATAACATTACTTCCTAATTAGACGATGTTACATGCACAGACAAGCCTTCAATTATTGTTGTGCATTCACTCACATGGTGTTATCATCAACAGGCAGAGAGAAAAAAAATGTGATTCGACCCTAAACAATTTTCATGATATAAAAAAACTTAAGAGTAGAACTGCCTGTACAGCCATGTCTTATCAGTGCTCACTCACATATAGCATTGATATGGTGCTTTGATTCATTGAAGGTAGAAATTTCTGATGACAGAAGTCACTCAGGCATACTGTTATCAGAGGATCACACAACTTAAGGTTTATAAAGGGAATGGCTTTGGAGTAATTTGATGATTGTGCAGCTCAAGTCAGAAACACAAATCCAGTCTTAAAGTACTATTTATGATGGATGCAACAAAGAATGTTCATCAACATTGGTTAGAAGGACCTCAGACAGATTAAAAGAATATTTCTCTATGCATTATGACAGTAACTGAACAAACACAATCAAACAAACGAGGAGGTTCCATTCACAAGTTTCCTTTGCAGACTCATACTAAGCCCCCGACTGGCTTAATGCTCTAGCTAAAACAATAGCTAAGACCTTTCTAGCTGTTGCACATTTAGCTTCTACACAGTATATACAGTTTCTGGGTGAATTGGCACTACTATAAGCTGAGTTGCAGATATTTTTGTGGTTTTTCAATGGACAATTCTCATAGCCATTGGAACTATTGTTTTTATTGTGCTCCTTTTGTTGATATATTGAAGCCTGCAAGGATGAAATGTTGGTTACTTCTTTTTGTATGACAGCTCCACTCCTAAGACTCCATTAACTCCTATACCTAACCTACACTACTATATGAGTTACCTTTTCTATAACTGTTCTGCTCCCCTCTGCCTCGTACTCGCCTTTTTACCTATTGCTCTGGTCCTTATCGCTGGTAGAGTGAAGATCGGGGACTGCCCTGATCATGCTATCCTTGCTCCTCTCCTGTTCCTCACCCTGATCACTAACATTGATATGATCATTTGGTTCACTTGGAACATAGAAATTCATGTATATTTGTCGCCTCACCTTGAGTAACATCAGGAAGAAAGAATATGAAAAGTCGGGGTAATACCAGGGCTTGAAAGAGCAGATCAAAAGGATGTGGAAGGTTAAAGCCAGAGTAATCCCAGTGGTGATAGGAGCACTTGGGATTGCATCAAGTGAATATTCTAAAGAGAAAATTACACAGAAACCCCGACATTGGAAAGTACTCAATGGGTTCTCCGAGCATCAGATTTGAGGGAGCTTTTCTATCAATAAGAACTTACTGGAACAGTTTCAGGAGTGATCATGTGTTCCCAAGAGGGTCTTGGCAGGAGTCTTGATCTCAAAGCTGATATTTGTAGAAATAAGCTGGGTTAGAAGCCTTTGCTTAGAAAGAGGGGATGTGAGGGATGTTCACTCCCAAGGACACTAATCTATATAGCAGTCTCTCTGTAGAGAGCAGATGCTAGTTCATAGCATCCTGTTTTTGCTCAAGAGTGCAGTGTAAGACATTGGGTTGTTTCATTTGGCTTGTTCAAACCGGACAAGCTGACTAAGTTGCTTAGTTCAATGAAGCCTGCAACCAGATGGATAATATTATTTAGCATATTGAATAATTGATCTATTAATGTTGGAAGGTTTATGTGCTGAAGGAAGTTAACTTTACAGCATTAATGGTAGGAAATTGAGATCTATGTCTCCAAAAAGCTTTTAGACTGTTTGTGTTAAAAGAGTATCTGAAGAAATATCAGATGTATGTGAAATCACCCAAGTGGAAAGAGAAACTGTAAAAATGTAGAACCGTTCAGGCTTATTGGGAAAAGGGGTAAAGAATATCAAAAAGCATGAAAGAAACATGAATGAACTAGAATCCATTCCTCTGCCTTCAGTTTCAGAGCCAGATTATTTGTTCATCTACATCATTGATACTGTATGTCTTTTTAGTTTGTAGGAATGGTACTTGTGTTTTGGAAATCCTTTGTCTTTTGCGTTTTAGAATGCTTTATGGTTTAAAGTGGTTTGTAATTTGGAAATGTTTAAGATAGAAATCTTCTGTGACCTTTAATATGTTTTAAGAATGTTATTGGCTTTAAACATATATCACTGAGCTGTGTTTTAAACTACCTTGTTAGCTGAATGTAACTTCTTCTTGGTAGATAGAGGAGATCCACTGCTCGAGAGGGCTTTGGCAGCTAAGCTCGCTGTGGAGAATCAACAGGGAAGTGAACTAGTCTTTGAAGATTGAGTAGTTACAGTATATTCTACCTTTAGTGAGGACATTCATGGCTACTTGAAGTGGATAGGACTTAAGGTTTTTGTTTGAATTTTGAACTTTGTGGTCAGCAAACCCAATACCATCACACTTCACTCTCCTTTGTTATTTATCACTGATTTTGAATGATTTGGTTGTGAGATTTCAGAATGCCAGTGGAATTCTGTGAAATACAGGGATTATATGCACACAATGAAGAGTAAAAGAACTTTGTGTTGGTAGTGAAGCACAGTTGCATGATACACCAGTTAATCATATACATCTGTTTGAACAGGGCACTGGAGACAATATATTCAGAAATCAATGTCAGTTTATAGATTACCAAATCCAGAATCTAAATCACTACAGACTTACAGGGGAAAGCTGGAGGCTGTGGAGTTGAATTCAGACTAGGTTTTTGATGCAAACTATATATATATCTTCCTTTCTAATGGCAGCAAAAGGCATTAGGTGATATTTAACTGCTGAGAACTCCCCAATTAATGTGGAATTATCCATCGACCCCCAAACTCTGTTCCATACTCAATCCCATTGGCTCCTGGTTATTTCCAGACCTTTATTCCTTAATTAATGCTAACTATTCACACAAGTCCCTGTGAATTGCCTGATGTTCCAAATTATTGCTCCTGCCTGCAAGCAAAATAGTGGAGCTAGTCAGTTTGGTCAAAATTCTTGGAATGTTATTTAATAAGTCTGCCATTAAGATCCGCAAGATTCCCAGAGCCCCGTATTCACCAGGTGGACTGACTGCTTTGAGGTTTACACACAATATTTTTTTTTACATCACAGTCTGGATTTCACATGAAAGGCAAGTTCTTGGGAGCATAAATAGGCTGGTGATTAAAATAGTAAAATGGCCTCAGTGTGTTGCCACACATCTTGGCAACATATTCCACATCATTCCACTGTATAATGTTAGCCAGTTGAGGTGTATTTTAGATGGAGTTAGTGTTGTTTAGCATACCATCTCAATATAGAATACAGAGCAGATAGATCAGAAAGAGCAGATTGAATTTAACTCAGACAAATAATAGATTGAGGGAATTTAAACTATGACAGTACATACAGTGGATGGCAGATTCTCTGGGTAACATTATTGAACAGAGACCTGGGTACAAGAACTGTGTTCACCACTGGTCACCTTACCGCAGGAAGGATGTGGGTACTTTAATGAGAGTGCAGAGATTTACAAGGATGTTGTCTGGGTTGGGGAGCATGCCTTGTGAGAAAAGGTTGAGTGAACTTAGCCTTTTCTCCTTGGAGTGACCTGATAGAGGTGTACAAGATGATGAGAGGCATTGATCATGTGGATATCTAGAGGCTTTTTCCCAGGTCTGAAATGGCTAACACAAGGGGGCATAGTTTTAAGGTGCTTGGAAGAAGGTAAAGGGAAGACATCAGAGGTAAGTTCTTCACACAGAACATCAACTCCCAAACACCCTCATTTCACACAACAAAATGGCAATATAAAACACAGATTATAAAAACCATGAATCTGAAGAAGTCCACAGTCCACAGAGGGTTAAAAGGGGATCTGAGGAGTAACATTTTCACACTAAGAGTAATTGCTATCTGGAATGAGTTACCATATGAGGTGGTTGATTCAGAAACAGTTCCAACTTTTAAGAGGCACCTGGACAGGTACTTAAGCGAGTGAGGCACAGAGGATATGAAATTAATGGAGGCAAATATGACTAATATACATAGGCATGATGGTCACACTGATGTGGTAGGCCAAAGTGTATAATTTTATGCTATACAACTCTGTATAGTGCTTCTGGTCTCCTGAGGCCTAATTTCAGTAAATGATGTATTACTGGTTCCCCCTTTTTCTGAACTCCTAGTCATAATCACAAAAAAAATGTAGATTTTTCAAACAATATCGTCTTTCCATAAATGCCTGGTGATTTGATTCTGTCCAATCAAATTATGGCTTTATAAATATGTACCTGTAACTGAGCTCTGATCATGATTTCTACATTTTTTTCTATTACTGATATCAGATTATTGGGTACATTCCCTCGTACAGCTTTCTAAAACTTACTTCACAGCAGTCAAATTGCTAGATAAGCATCTCTATCATTTGCTTTTTGTACATTATATTTTCTCCATTACACATTTTTATGTCTCTGCAAGGAAAGGATCTGCTTTAATTTTAACTACATTTCCTATTCCTGTTTCAACATGTTGGGCCATGACCTTCTCTTGTCTCAGGATGAGGCCACCCTCAGAGTGGAAGAGCAACACCTTATATTCTGTCTTGGTAGCTTCCAACCTAATGGCTTGAATACGATTTCTCCTTCTAGTAAAAAAAATCCTCCCCTTACCCTCTCCTTCTATTCCCCACTCTGGTCTCTTACCTCTTCTCACCTGTCATTCACCTCCCCCCACCCCCGGGTTCCCTTCTCCTTCCCTTTTGCTTATGGTCTACTCTCCTCTCATATCTCATTCTTCTTCTCCAACCCTTTATCTTTCCAACCCAGTAGGTTTCACCTATCATCTTCCAGCTAGCCTCCTTCCATTCCTCCCACCCTTTTATTCTGGAGTCTTCCCCTTTCCTTTTCCGTTCCAAAGAAGGTTCTCAGCCTGAAACATCAACTGTTTATCCATTTCCATAGATGCTGCCTGACCCACAAGTTCCTCCAGCATCTTGGGTGTGTTGCTCTGCATTTATAGGTTTATCTAACCTATAGAGCATTCTTCATTCTGTTTTAAGTGACTTTGTTATTTTCATATTTTGTTTTTGCTTTTTTTCCCCAGTTTCTTGGAGATCCTTTGATAAATTCTAAGATCTTCCCAATTCTCAGGCTTGTTATTATTTTTCATAACATTATAATCCAATGCAACACACAAATGGCTGGAGGAAGGCAGCATCAATGAGTAGAAATGGACAGAAAATCTTTTCAGTTTGGCAACCCTTCATAATTCAGAAGAGGAATCTCAACGTGCAATGTCAATTGTCCATTTCTCTACATAGGTGTTGTCTGACCTGCCGGATTTCTCAGTATTTTTTGTGTGTTGCTCTAGGTTCCAGCATCTGCAATCTTTGGTGTCACTTTTATAAGTGTCTGTGTTTAATTTAATATGATCTTTAAGAATTTTTGAAATGCCATGAACATTTGGCATTGGTTCTCTCTCTGCCTGGCCTGTTCAGATTTATTTTAGATTCCTAACATCTGCAGTATGTGCCTTTTGATTTAATTTAAATTCTCTTATTAGTTATGGTTGGATCACTTTATATGGGATACTTGTTTCTTAATCATGATTTACTTCTTTAATCATTTATCACATATTTTTAATCTTTATTTCCCTTTACACTTCAGCCAGATCACCCAGGTATACCTATAAAGTTTCTGTATTTATATTTAGAACGTAGTTTCAGAGTGAACTCTGGGCACCATGGTGGCATAGCAGTTAATGCCAGGCTAATACAGCTCGGGTGTTGGAGTTCAATCCTGGCATCCTCTGTAAGGAGTCTCTGTACGCCTTCCCCGTGTAAGGTGTGGCATTTCTCCGGGTCCTCCAGTTTCCTCCTACAGCTCAAAGAGATACCGGATAGATAAACTGGTTGTTGTAAATTGTACTGTGATGAGGTTACGGTTAAATCAGGATCGTTAGGGCATTGTGGGGCAGTGTGGGTTGAATGGCCAGAAGGGCCTATTCCACACTGTGTCTCCAAATAAAAAAGATAAATAAAGCACTCTCAATGTCAGAATAATACTTGACCTTATTATAGATTTGTAGAATTGTATTATGATGACTCTTGCCCAGAAATTATTTTAATACAAGGTCATTGTTTTAATATGGTAAAATAACTGAATGATCTACTGCTCTAGATCTGGTTTGCCAGATTGTGTGAAAATTAATTCCCTATGATTAATGCATTACCTCATTATATGCTTCTCTGCTTTTCTAAATTGTATTCTGCCCAACATTACAATTGATTTTAAGCAGGTTATAGACCATATCCAACAGTGATTTCTTTTGAACCAACACACAAAATGCTGGAGGAACTTGGCAGGCCTGGCAGCATGATGAAGGCTTTCAGTCCAAAATGTTGACCGTAGTCTTTTCAATAGATGCTGCCTGGCCTATGAGTTCCTTCAGCATTTTGTGTGTTGCATGGTTTCCAGCATCAACAGATTTTCTCTTGTTAGTGATTTATTTTAACTTATTGTCATTCAGCATCTTGATTTTAATCTTACATATTTTTATCAAAAAGTTAACCTGGATACTAATTTGCATTACTACGGACCAAGTATTGGAACTGGAATTCAGTCTTTCAAACTGGACCATACAATAAATTTAAGCCTAACTTGTATATTTATTGTCATAACTCCATTTAGTTTCAAATTTCTTAATATCTTCATTTGTCAGAAATTTTAGCAATCTGACTTAATTTCAACAACATTGATGAAGAAAGTTCCAAATTTGTGTGATTAATTAGACTCCTGTTATGAATGTACCACAGCTCTGAGGGGCCGAAGGGTGCGGGACCAGCCCCCTCCTTCCGGAGAATCACAAGATCGCTATTAATTCGGGTCTTGGACCCAGGAAATGAGAGACAATGCAATGGATTTGACCATTGTCCTTAGAGACACCTGTGTGAATTGAAACTCTATAGTACGTGCCAGCTATCAGGGACATGGACACCCTCGGGCAATGTGGGGTGGGGATTGTATCACCCTACCTTGATTGACATCTACAAATCTGTCAGTCATGATAAAAAGGAGACTGCAGGAGGCAGTACCCCAGCGACGCACCAGAAGGAGAGACCATCGCTCGTCGCTCTCGTGAGGACGGGAAGCTGTTCGGGAGCCATGTGTGATTCGGTTCCCCTAGCTTGGGGAACGAGTGGCTGATAACCCCGAAAAAGACTTCGAAATGACAACGGGGAACCCACGTTCCCGATTCAACGAGTTGAGTCCAAAAGGCTGGCAAGTTTATTTTCTCTCTCCAACACGTGAGACCCTAGCGGTCCCCGAAAGGCTAAAAGCCTGTATGAACTTCCGAGACTTTGATATTTCCATTGGACAATAGTTTTACCCCTAGACAAACGATAGAGCTACTTCTTATTGTTGATTATTACTATACCCGCGCTTTAGATTGAGTATTGACGACGTATATTATCTGAATGTTTGTATTAATCTTACTTTTGTGCCCCTTTATAAATAAAAACGTTTAAAAATAGTACCATCAGATTTCAGCGGACATCGCTATCTTTGCTGGTAAGTGACCCAGTTACGGGGTTCGTAACACTCCTAAGATATTTTCTAAATAGCTTTAACTTTAGAATTACAACCCATTATTCGAGATTCTCTACTCAGTGTAACAGTTTATTTGTACATTTGCCAAGTCACTTCTCAGTCATCCAATTTCACAGTTATAATTTTGATGTACCTGTGCTTTTTGAGGAATGTTGAATCTTTACCAGAAAAGTTGGCCTGTCATGGTCACCTTAGTTCAAAATGGACATGGCTAACAAAAGCAACTGTAGGTTTGCCTAATGGTGGTCTACAGTAAGTTTTAGTTACATGACCTGGATCAGTGAATACTCAAATCAAGCACCTGAGTCCCAGCTATGATCTTCCTGTTTAGGAATAAAGCCAGTGGACTGGGGTCCTTGAGGATCTTCAGGTAATGGAGATCTTCTTCCTCGGAATCTTTTCCTCCTTGTTCATCTGTTGTAAACACTTTGGCTAAGGCTAAGGTCTCCTGATGGTAAGATTTTAGCCATTTCTGGCAAGTATTGTGGTGTATCTCTTTTGTGGAGCAAACATTGGCATCTAAAACTGAAGGAAAAGTAGATTAACTGAAAACTTGATTTGAACTAGGCCACCTTGAAGAAGTCTCTGAACAACTGCCACCAAAATATCCCCCGCGGAATCAGAGGAGCCAACACACTTGATCACTGTTTACCACCATCAAGAAGGTTTACTGTACCATCCTATTCCCACACTTTCCAAAGACCAATCACCTGGCTGTACATCTACCACCAGCATAAAGACCACAGCACTAGTGGTGAGGACCAAGAAGGTGTGGTCAAAGGAAGTGGGGGAGCACTTACAAGACTGTTTTGAGTTGGTGGACTGGACAATATTCAGTGATTCATCTTTGAATCTGAATGAATTTGCCACAGTTTTCACCAACTTCATCAATACCTGTGAAGATGAATGTGTGTCTTCAAGAACATACTGGGCAAACCCAAACCAAAAGCCATGGATGAATCATGGATTTGTAGTCTGCTGAGGACTAGATCTATGGCATTCAAGACCAGTGATACAGAACTATATAGAAAGTCCAGGTACAACCTATGAAAGGCTATTATAAAAGTGAAAAAACAGTTCTGATGGAAGGCAGAGATAGAATCAGATGCACGTTACCTCTGGCAGGGTTTGCAAGCTATTAATTCCTACAAGGCAAACGCTAACATCATGAATGACTATGATGCTTCACTCCCAGATGAGTTCAATGCCTTTTATATATGCTTTGAAAGGGAGAATAAGACTACATCTGTGCAAATCCATGCAGCATCCAGTGACCCTGTGATCTCTGTCTTGGAGGGCGATGTCAGAATATCTTTTATGAGGGTGAACCCTCACAAGGTGTTAGGCCCTGATGTTGTACCTGGTAGGGCTCAGAAAACCTGTGCCAACCAACTGGGGGAAGTGTTCAAGGACAACTTCAATCTTTCATTGCTGCAGTTGGAGATTCCCACACCTGCTTAAAAAGGTCAATAATCATACCAGTGCCCAAGAAGAGCAGGAAGAGCTGCCTCAATGACTATCACCCAGACATCTACTGTGATGCAGTGTTTTAAGAGGTCGGCTAGGGCTGGAATCAAACTCCTGCCTAAACAAGGAACTGGACCTGCTGCAATTTGCCTATCACCACAATAGGTCCACAGTAAATGCATTCTCACTGGCTCTTCACTTGACCTTGGACCTTCTGGGCAATAGTAATACCAGGTGGCTGTTGATTGACTTCAGCTCAGCATTCAACAGAATCATACACTCAGTTCTAATCAACAAGTTCCAAGACCTGGGCTTCTGTATCTGCCTCTGCAACTGGATCCTTGATTTCCTCCCTGGGAGACTACAGTCTGTGTGGATTGGAAATAACATCTCCTCCTTGCTGACAATCAACTCTTGTGCACCTGAAGGATGTGTGCCTAGCTCAATGCTCAACTCTCTCTTCTCCCAAATTTTGTGGCTAGGCACAGCTCAAATGACATCCATAATTTTGCTGTTGGCAGAATTTCAAATGGTGATGAGGAGACATATAGGAGTGAGGTAGATCAGCTGGTTGAATAGTGTTGCAACAACAACATTACACTCAATGCCAGTAACACCAGGAAATTGATTGTGGACTTCAGGAAGAGGAAGTTAAAGGAACACACACCAGTCCTCAGCAGTGGAAAGGGTGAGCAGTTTCAAGTTCCTGGGAGTCAACATCTCTGAAGATCTATCCAACATATTGATGCCGTTACAAAGAAAGCACAATAGTGACTATATTTCATTAGGAGTTTGAGGAGACTTGGTATATCACTAAAGACATTTGCAAGTTTCAACAGATGTACAGTTGAAACATGTACATTCAAAATGCTTGCCTTATCATCTAGTATGGAGGGACCACTGCACAGGATCAGAAAGAGCTGGAGAAATTTACAAGCTCAGTTAGCTTCATTATGGCACTTTTGCTCCTCATAACTAACCTCGTAACTCCTCCGCAGCAGTGAGGTCACCTTATAAAGCTGATGCCTCAAAAAAGGCAGTGTCCATGATTAAGGAACTCCTTCACTCAGGACAAGCCCTCTTCTCATTGCCACCATCAGGAGCCTAAAGTCAACACTGGAGGAGCAGATTCTTCCCCTCGGCCAATAAACTTCTGAATGGACAATGTACACTACCTCACTAATCTTTTTCTTTTGTTGTTGCTCTCTTTTTGCGCTACTTATTTAATTTAATCTTTTTAATATAGATTTCTTACTTTAAATAATTGTTTTTTATTATTATGTATGCAAGTACTGCTGCTGCAAAACAACAAATTTCACAACATATGTCAATGATATTAAACCTGATCCTGAAACACAAAACACTCCCTGGTGGCTTCAGGGCATTCCGGAGGACCATGCAGTAAAGTGGCTTTGCTGCATGAGCGCAGGGACACAAAAAGAAGTCAAGGAAGTACAATATAGCCCTCATTATCCAACATGGTATCACATGACTTGGCCAGTTGCAGTTAGAACTGGCTTGCACATAGATGACAAATCAATAGGTCTTACTCTGGCTGTAATTCCGTGACTAGTATATTTCGCAGGGATCTTTACTGGGGCCTCTATTGTTTGTGATGATATATATAAATAACTTAGTTGAAAACTTGTTTGGGGGTTCAAAATATTGCAAATGGCATTGTGGATCATGTAGAAGAATGCCAAAGGCAATACTAGGATTAAGAAATGGGCAGAGAAATGGCAGGTGGAATTTAATCCAGCCTAGTGTAAGATTTTGCACTTTGGGAGCTCATTGTAAAGGGATAGTACACAGTTAATGGTAGAACCCTCAACATTTTTAATGCAGAAAATGATCTTGGAGTACATTGCTCTCTGAAAGTGGCTGCACAGATTGATAGGAGGGTAAAGGCATATGGCAAATTTGCCTTATCAGTTGAGGCACTGAGTTCACAAGTCAGGAAGTTATGTTGAAGCTTTATAAAAATTCAGATTAGGCTGCATGTGGAGTATTGCATTCATTTTTGATCAGCCCATTACAGGAAAGAAGGGGATGCTTTGAAGAGGGTGTAGAAGAGGTTTGCCAGAATGTTGCCTGGATTAGGGGGGGATTAATGAGAGGTTGAACAAATTTTAGTTGCTTTCTCTGGGGTGGTAGAGGCTAAGAGAAAACCTGATAAAAGATTATAAAATTCCAAGGCATGGTTAGAGTAGACGGCTGCAATACTCTTCCTAGGGTCAAAAAGTCTAACATTAGATGACATGTATTTAAGGTGAGGGGAAAAGTTCAAAGGAAATTTGTTTTTTTTACACAGTGGCTGGTGTCTAGAATGTGCTGCCAGGGAAGCAAGTGGGGGCAACTATGACAGGGGCATTTCAGAGGCTCTTAGATAGGCACATGGATGTGCAATGAATGGAGGGATACGGACTTTGTGTCCCCAAAAGGGAGTAGTTTAATTAGGTGTTTAATTTATAACATAACAATTTGGTGAGTTAAGGGATCTGTTGCCTCTGATATACTATTCTATAGATTATTTTTTCTAAATGTTTCAGAAACATTCAAATATTTCATTACCGGTAATTAAAAATATGATTTATCCAGATACTAGAACTTCTTTCCTTTTTTTGGACAGGTCCTGCTTTGCCTGCTGTACAACATAGAGGACTAATTCAGAAGGTGATTCAGCCAACTATTCTACAAATCTTAGAGGATCACCTAAGTTTAATGTGATTTTTTTCACTACACCTGAACCATTATATCATGTAAAATAGTGGTAATACATTAAGACAAACTTTTGTTTCAACAAAATACTGTGATGACTTAGGTCAATTATGTTTGTTTAAGAGAATCGTGATTGATATGAGATGATTAAAACTATTCAGATGCAGAGTACTAGTCTTTCCCCTGACAAATCAATGGAAATTTAATTCTGAAGCTATATCATCAATAAGAAACATATTGTTAAGATAAGCTTCAACGATTCTGCAGAAGTAAATACACAATCAAGAACATATGCCAGGAAATTCATTCGATCAGTCATTTGGGGCATTGAATATTAATGCACAGTGCTATTCATCTCAGTGCATCAGGAATGTAGTTTTAAATCAGTAGATTTCAATACTTCCTGCTTAAATTTCAAAGAGGTGACAGATCATAGCATGCATCAAACATGGCAGGGCTCCACCCATTAAAGGGATCCCCTCTGTTGACAAGCCACTGCAGAAATGGACTTAGATGCTGCTGTGCAAGGCAGAAAAAGACAGAAAGAAGGAGGTTGCATGTACCCATTTTACAAACGTCAATATAGAGAACTTAGTGAATAAAATCTACATTCAGATAGACATACTTGTGCATCAAGGACCATAATCCAGAAAGTCAAGAGATTGTTGGCAAAGAGTGTAGTTCCATTTCTGATAAAAGGATGAAAACCTCACATGTTCTGATACCTATCTCCTCCTCAAACAGTCATTCATCTGCTACATGTGTAGACAGAGACCTGCTCACCCTTCATAGATACAATAAGCCAAAAATATCTCTGATGAACTCATAAAAAAATACACCACCATTTGCCTTCAAGCCAAGTTTACTCCTAAGAAACTTGCTTTTCTGAAAGCACCCTTCCATGCCCACTGCTGTACTCTAGGCATGCAGAGTTGTCACACATGAGGATATTCTTTTTCTTCATAAGCAAACAGGATTTTGTTGAGAGCAGGTAGCTGTCTGCCAGCACAGCAATCCGGCAGCCTAAGTCACTGCAGGTACATATCCATTTGATCTACCTTAGTAAAAAAAAACCACGATTACAGCAGCTGCAGGAGGAATAGGGGGACTCCATCAGAAAGAGAGGTCAGCCAAATCCAACTGAAAGGATTCACAAATAAATCTTTTTATTTAAATGGAAAATCACTTTGAATAATTTGTCTCCATGATGATACAAACATATATATTCATGTATGAGGAGCACATGGGAGTAGACTACTCTGCCCAATGAGTCTGGCATTAAATAATACCTCATTAGACTGTCACCTCAATTTTGCATGCTTGTCTACCTGAGGTAATCTTTCAGTCGCTTCCTTTTTAATAATCTCTAAATATTCAAATAGTATTCTTCCAGTGCCTTTGAGGAATGAAGCTCCAAAGACAATGCCTTACGATCTTATGAACTCAAGATCATCTGCAAGAATGAATTTTTCCTCACTCCTCTTTAAAAGGGCATCACCTTATTTTGTTAAATAACGAACCCGAACAGTACTTCTTCCAACAAGTGGCAATACCTTTTCCAAAACCATGCCAAGGCCCCCCGGGATGATGTATATTTCAAGCCATCCTGATTAAGTCTTTTAAACTCTAGTAGATACAAACTGAGCCTATCCAATCTTTGCTTATCTGACAATCTACCCCTTTCAGGTACTAAAAAATCTTCTCGTTTCTATGTCCAAAGCAATTATAGCTTATCTTGAATTAATAGACCAATACTGCAGAAAGTATTCTGTATGTGGATTCATCTTTATAAGAGAAACCATAAGACCATAAGGCATAAGAGAAGAATTAGGCCATCAAGCCCATTGAGTCTGCGCCACCATTTCATCATGGATGATCCATTTCCCTCTCAACTCCATTCTCCTCCCTTCTCCTTGTAACCATTTTATATCCTGACTAATCAATAACCTATCTACCTTTGCCTTAAATACACTCAAAAACCCAGCCTCCACTGCCGCCTGTTACAACAAATTCCACCAATTCACAAACCTCTGGCTAAAGAAATTACTCCTCATCTCTGTTCTAAATGGATATCCTTCTATTCTGAAGCTGTGCCCTCTGATCCTAGTCTCCACATCCACTCTACCTATACTTTCAGCATTCAAAAGGCTTCAATGAGATAACCACTCATTCTTCTAAATTCCACCATGTACAGGCCCAGAGCATCAATTGCTCCTCATATGATAAGCCTTTCGTTCCCAGAATCATACTCGTGAACTTGCTTTGAACTCTCTCCATTATCAACACATCCTTTTTTAATAACAGGCCAAAAACTGCTCACAAGATTCCAAATGGGGCCCCACCATTGCTTTATGAAATCTCAGCAACACATCCTTGCTTTTATATTCTAGTCCTCTCAAAATGAATGCTAACATTGCATTTGCCCTCCTCGCCACTGAAACAACATGCAAATTAATCTTTCGTGAATCTTGCATGAGGATTTCCAAGTCCCTTTGCACTTCGGAGTTTTGAATTCTCTCCTTGTTTAGAAAATAATCTATGCTTTTATTCCTTCTACCAAAGCACATGACCATACACTTCTCAACTGTATATTCCATTTGGCACTTCTTTGCCCATTTTCTAAATCTGTCAAGTCCCTCTGCAGTCTCCTGCCTCATCAACACTACCTATCCCTCCACTTGTATCGTCCGCGAACTTAGCCACAAAGTCAGCAATTCTTTCATCCAAATTATTGACATACAATGTAAAAAGAAGGGGTCCCAACACCAACCCCTGCAGAACACTGGGTCGGCTTACAGTGACACCACTAGTCACCGGAAACCAATCAGAAACAGATCCCTTTATTCCCATTTTTTGCCAAACAGCTTATCTTTTATGCTTGCTAGTATTTTTCCTGTAATATTAGCCAGCCTTGTGTGTGGCACCTTGTCAAAGGCCCTCTGAAAATCCAAGAACACAATTTTCACTGATTCTCCTTTGTCTATCCTGCTTGTTATTCCCTCAAAGAATTATAACAGATTTTTCAGGCAAGGTTTTCCCTGAAGGAAACCATGCTGACTTTGGCCTGTTTACCATATGCCTCTGACTACCCTGAAACTACATCCTTAACAATCAACTGCAACACCTTCTCAACCACTGAGGTCAGACTATTTGGCCTATAATTTTTTTTCTTCTGCCTTCCTCCCTTCTTGAAGAGTAGAGCGACATTTGCAATTTTCCAGTCCCTCGGAACCATTCCAGAATCAATTGACTCTTGAAAGATCATTCCTAATGCTTCCAAAATCTCTTCAGCTACTCTTTCAGAACCCTGTGGTGTAGTTCATCTGGTCGAGGTGACTCATCTACTTTCAGACCTTTTAATCTTCCCAGTAATAGCAACTGCACTCACTTCTGCCCTTCGACACTCTCGACTTCCTACTGCTAGTGTCTTCCACTGTGAAGACTAATGCAAAATACTTATTCAATTCATCTGCCATTTCCTTGTCCCCCATTACTACCCCTCTGGTATCATTTTCCAATAGTCCAATACATACTGTCACCGCTCCCTTACTCTTTATATATCTGAAACAACTTTTGGTATGCTATTCAGTATTGTTGGCTGGCTTACCTCCATAGTTCATCTTTTCACACATGGCTTTTTAGTTGCCTTCTGTTGTTTTTTTTTATTCCCAATCCTCTAACTTCCCACTAATTTTTGCTCTCTCTTTGGCTTTTATGTTGGCTTTGACTCCCTTGTCAGACATGATTATGTCATCCTGCCTTTAGAATATTTTTTTCTTATTTGGCATCTATCAATCCTGCACCTTCCAAATAGCCCCTAGAAACTCCAGCCATTGCTGCTCTGCCATCAACCCTGCTAAGTGTCTCATTCCAGCCAATGTTGGCCAACTTCTCTCTCATTCCTCTGTAATACCCTTTACTCTACTGTAATAATGATACATATGATTTAGATAGATAGATAGATAGATAGATACTTTATTCATCCCCATGGGGAAATTCAACATTTTTTCCAATGTCCCATACACTTGTTGTAGCAAAAACTCATTACATACAATACTTAACTCAGTAATAATATGATATGCATCTAAATCACTAACTCAAAAAGCATTAATAATAGCTTTAAAAAAAAAAAAGTTCTTAAGTCCTGGCAGTTGAATTGTAAAGCCTAATGGCATTGGGGAGTATTGACCTCTTCATCCTGTCTGAGGAGCATTGCATCGACAGTAACCTGTCGATTTTAGCCTCCCTTTCAAATTACAAGGTGAATTCTATATTATTACGATCACTGCCTCCTAAGGGTTCCTTTATCTAAAGCTCTCTAATCAAATCTGGTTCATTACACAACACAAAAATCTAGAATAGTTGATCACCTAGTGGGATCAACGGCAAGCTGTTCTAGAGACTTCCTTACTCTGACTCCTCATCTTTTGTTCCAGTCCTGCTGAAGTGTCTCAGCCCAAAACTCTAGCTGTACTCTTTTCCTTAGATGCGGCCTGGCCTGCTGAGTTCCTCCAGCATTTTGTGTGTGCTGCTTGGATTTCCAGCATCGCAGATTTTCTCTTGTTTGTGATTGAGCTGCTCTAAAAAGCAATCTCATGGGCATTCTACAAATTCCCTGTCTTGGGATCCAGCATTAACCTGATTTTCCCAATCGGCCAGCATATTGAAATCCCCAGTGGCCACCCTAACATTGCCTTTTTGACAAGCCTTCTCCATCTCCCATTGAAATTTGTGGCCCACCTCCTGGCTCCCAGTTGGAGATCTGTTTATATCTCCCATCAAAGTCTTTTTACCCTTGCAGTTTCTTAACTCTACCCACAAGGATTCTACAACTTCCAATCCTATGTCAACTCTTTCCAAGGTTTCGATTCAATTTTCTTTTACCGGCAGAGCCACACCACCAACCCTGCCTACCTGCCTGACTTGCATTCATTCCTTAAGATTTTAAAGTACCCAAGAGAGATTTGTGATATTTTGGTTATAATTATCCAAAATTCCAAAGAGTCAGTTAAGTTTTCATTGAACTGGAAAGTGCAGATGGAGCTGCTTTATTCAAGAATAGTACTTTGAATCCATTCTCCCAAAGTGAAAGTAAAATTCAAAATATCTTCGTGGCTTTTTTTAGGGGTACCTTCACAATTATTAATCCTGTCTCAGTGTACAATATCTGGTCTTGTTTAGCCTGCTCTCTGGTGGGTCCAGAATGTGCTATTTTAAGAATCAATACTGAAAACAGACTTTATTCAGGTTACCTTTGGCAATCTAATTTTTCGTGGCTATATATAGATTAAAATCCTCCATGATTATCACCATACTAATGACAAATTTCCATTATTTCTTCC
Source organism: Hemitrygon akajei (assembly GCF_048418815.1). Lineage (NCBI taxonomy): Eukaryota > Metazoa > Chordata > Chondrichthyes > Myliobatiformes > Dasyatidae > Hemitrygon > Hemitrygon akajei. The sequence goes on along the minus strand of NC_133135.1, from coordinate 46,465,281 downwards.
TTTGTACTCCATCTTACCACCTGCTTATTATTATGAGTGCAGAATACTCCCACAGGGTTTTGTTTTATATTTTATTTTGCCATTTTTTGTTTCTTACCTTCTCCCAAATCAGTTCTACTTGTCATCCCTCTGTATTGTGCCAAGATTATCCTTAACTATTAATTATCTGAATAATTTGATTAGATGTCAACTTGCCAGGCATCCACTTTAACTAGCCTATGAAGTTAGTATGTACCATGCTGAAAGGTAATCTCATACTTTGCCCGATGGTACTCCTCATTAGTACATTAATCCTTCATTCACATTTTTATGCTCAATGAAAAATTAGAAAGCACAACAGATCTTTTGAAATAACTGAGATATAGCAACTAATATAGTACAGTGCTGAAAAAAGTTATATGCAATTAGTATCCAGAATGTCCACTTACTGTAAGTAAGGGTGCATTATGATATTCTTCACCACACAATTAGATAATTGCATGACATTTTCCAAATAGAAAAACTATGTTTAAATCACTTTGGCCCTGACCTGTTGTTATACAATGAGGCCAAATGTCATTTATTCAGTGATGACATATTTATGGGAAAATCATTGTAAGTGGTCTCGGAAATGAGGCAACCTGTGACTTGATGAGAAAAGTGTTCATTCTAATGGGACTTTCAATTTCAAACAGTTACCTTGGCTAGAAACACATCCAGTTCAAGTTCCTGCAATGCCTGCATAATGATGACTGGAATCCAAAGTCAAATTGGTAAATTGATTTATTATTGTCACACACACCAAGGTACATGACTTGAATGCCATCCATATAGATCAATTAATTACAACTGCAAGATAAAACTATAACAGAGTGCAGAATAAATTATTATAGTACAGGGAAAGTCCAGTGCAGGTAGAAAGGAGTAAGGTCACAATGAGGTAGAGTGAGGTCACAAGCCCATCATATCGTGTTAAGGAAACATCCGGTAGTCTTATCACGGCAGAATAGAAGCTGTCCTTAAACTGCTGGTACATGCTACCAGGCTTTTGTATCTTCTGTCCAATGGGAGACGGGAGGAGAGAGAATGTTTGAGGTGGATGGGATCTTTGATTATGATGGATGCATTACTGAGGCAGTGAGAAGTGTAGACAGAATCAATGGACAGGAAGCTGGTTTCTGTGACGTGTTGACCTCTATCCACAGTTCTCTGTGGTTTCTGCTGGTCGCAGGCATAGCAGTTGCTGTACCAAGCCATGAAGTGATGTTCAAATCATTGCAACATGGATGTATGGGCATGCCATGTGCAGAGATGATCACATGGATCGATAATGATAAGGTTTTTGCTGGTGAATTGCATGAGTTAGGGCTCAAAAGCTCCAAGTTGTAAACATAGGGAACACCAGCACAAGAAAAGCAAACCGCAGGAAGCATCTGTTTGCCAAAACTCATTGCAGGCACAGTGTTCCACCTGATTGATTTAAATATGTATGTATTCAACACTGTGACTGGGTGTTTAACTGGATCATCAGTTGCCTTTAGGCTTATAGCTGGCATTACAATTACTTCAAAGGAATCTCACAATCCATTCATTAGCAATGAGCTGTAATGGCAATTTACAGCACAGATATCTATCAAGGAAGGTAGCTCCAGAGCAGGTATTTTAGCATACTGGTTGGGAATGAGAGAGAATGTTTGATGATATTTTAATTGACTGAGGCCATGTTCCTTTCCTACTGAATGGTACTAATAAACACGTGGCATGGGACAATGATAAAAAGGATATGATTTTGTTCTTTGCCTTAGATCACCTGGACAATACAAATACCCATGTCAGGATGGCTATCGACTATAGCTCAGCATTTAACACCATCATTCCCACAGTCTTGATCAAAATACTGCAGAACCTGGGCCTCCATACCCTCCTCTGCAAATGGATCCTCGACTTCCTAACTAGAAGACCCCAATCTGTGTGGATTGGTAATAACATCTCTTCCTCGCTGACGATCAACGTGTGTGCTTAGCCCACTGCTCTATTCTCTTTACACCCATGACTGTGTGGCTAGGCATAGCTCAAATGGAATCTATAATTTTGCTGATGATACAACCATTATTGGCAAAATCTCAGACGGCAACGAGCAGGCATACAGGAGTGAAATATACCAGCGAGTTGAGTGTTGTCAAGCAACAACCTTGCACTCAACATCAGTAAGAACAAAGATCTGACTATGGACTTCAGGAAGGGTAAGATGAAGGTAAGAAAGCAATTCTCATAGAGGGATCAGAAGTGGAGAGAGTGAGCAATTTCAAGTTTCTAGGTGTTAATATCTCTGATGACCTCACCTGGTCTCAACATACTGATGCAGCTATAAAGAAGGCAAGGCAACGACTATATTTCATTAGGAGTTTGAGGAGATTTGGAGTGACACCTAAAACACTCAAAAGTTTCTACAAATGTACCGTGGACAGCATTCTGACTGGTTGCTTCACCATGTGGTATGGTGGGAGGTGGGAGGTGGGGGGGGGGTTACTGCACTGGATCATAGAAAGCTGCAGAGAGTTGTAAAATTAGTCATCTCCATCATGGGCACTAGTCCCCTTGGTATCCAAGACACCTTCAAGAAACGGTGCCTCAAGGAGGTGGCATCCATCATTAAGGACCCCCACCATCCAGGACAAGCCCTCTTCTCATTAATACCATCAGGAAGGAGGTACAGAAGCCTGAAGGCATGCACTCAGCAATTCAGGAACAACTTCTTTCCCCTTACTATTTGAATTCTGAATGGACATTGAAACCATGGACACTACATTTTTGTTTCTGTTTTTGCACTACTTATTTAATTTAACTATTTGATGTACATATATATATAATAACTGTAATTCATTTTTTCTATGTTATCATGTATTGCATTGTACTGCTGCCGCAAAGCTAAGACATTTCACAACATATGCCAATGATATTAAACCTGAATCTGATTCTTATTATAACCCTTTCCATCAAAGCACTTGCAACATGGACATCTTTTGAGAGTAATTATTTTTCTGCTGCCATATTTCACAATTATTTGAGCATCAGGGACACAATATTGCTTTGTGAAAGAATGAGAACTCTGGGCTGGTCATTGCATCCATGAATGATATTTTCTGTATTCTTACAAAAAGTTTTATTTTCTTTTGGCTAGTATAGTGATTCTACCGGAACAAGGTTAGTGGACATTACGTGATCAGATTTCGCTCTATTCTTTGCCACTGAGAATAAATAGTACATATGGAACAGTGAACATGCCAGGATTTGTGATGGAACTTTGGTGTGGGTTGCTCATGATAACTGCTAGTCAAAGTAATTGTCTCAAACTGGTTCTTAAGAGAATGTCTCCTGCCTATGGCACATCACTTTATTTTCATACAGTGGCACTGAGACGGACTACAATTTTAACTCCTTTGGAATGAAGCAATCATGTGGGCTTCCAAGAAATATAGCAAAATTCTTCCTGTGGTCTAGAAAAAGTCTCATGTCCAGGTGAAAACAGCTTTAAAATTGGAATCAGGCTGCACGACTGGAGGGGAATAAATAGTCGACGGTAAGGCAGAGACCCTTCATCCTGACCATAAAATCAAGTAATGTAGGGTCTCAGCCCAAAATGTCATTTCTTATTGCCCTCCATAGATGCTGCCTGACTTGCTGAATTCCCCCAGCATTTTGTGTGTGTGTGTGTGTGTGTGTGTGTGTGTGTGTGTGTGTGTGTGTGTGTGTGTGTGTGTGTGTGTGAGAGTGTGTGTGTGTGTGTGTGTGTGTGTGTGTGTGTGTGTGTACACACGCACCTTTGCTTCTCACGACAGACAGTTTGGTTGAAGTTTTGGTGTGCCACAACCATAGCAGCACTCATGATAAGAAGCATTTTTTAAAGAAATGATCACAAGTAGCTATTCAGCTTTTCAGGTTATACTATTCATTCTAGAAATTCTTCTTTTACACTGTTAATTTTATTTGCCCAGTCTTTTTCCAGATTAAAATCCCTCAGGACTACTGTATTACCCTTACTACTAAATGCATCTTAAATTTCTTTGCTTCTGTTGTGTCCTACCTCACTACCATTACCCACAGCCTGTAAACAATCCACACCAATGCACTGTTTCTTTGTCCACCGAAAGAGACTCTAATTCTATCACCTGGATTTTCTGAGCCAAGAACCTTCTTACAACCTATAGTAACATCAGCCTTTGTAACAATTGCACTTTAGTTCTTTTACCTTTTTTGCCTGTCCTTCTTGAATTAATCTGGAAGTTACCGATTTATGAGCCCTAACTTCAGTAGAAAAAGGCCTAGAAATCTAAAAGCCTTCTGCTCTTTCCCTTCAGCCACATCATCCAAATCATTTTGAAGTGACAGGGTGAAGAATCAGAAGATGTGGTGTGGCAAAGATGTGACAGTAGAAAAGTGTGTACGGAACCGGAGGAGGTAGCGGATGTACTTAATGCTTTGCTTCAGTATTCACTATGGAAAACATCTTGGTGATTGGAGGGATTTCTTACAGTGGACTGAAAAGCTTGAGCATATAGACGTTAAGAAAGAGGTTGCGCTGGAGCTTTTGTAAAGCATCAAGTTGGGTAAGTCTCTGGGACCAGACGAGATCTACCCCAGGCTACTGTTGAAGGCGAGGGAGGAGATTGCTGAGCCTCTGGCAATGATCCTTGCATCATTGATGGGGACTGGAGAGGTTCCAGAGGATTGGAGGGTTGCTGTTCCCTTATTCAAGAAAGGGAGTAGAGATAGCCCAGGAAGTTATAGACCAATGAGTCTTACTTCAGTGGTTGCTAACTTGATGGAAAAGATCCTGAGAGGCAGGATTTATGAACATTTGGAGAGGTATAATATGATTAGGAATAGTCAGCATGGCTTTGTCAAAGGCAGGTTGTGCCTTACGAGCTTGACTGAATTTTTTGAGGATGTGACTAAACACATTGATGAAGGTAGAGCCGTAGATGTAGTGTATATGGATTTCAGCAAGGAATTTGATAAGGTACCCCATGCACGGCTTATTGAGAAAGTAAGGAGGCATGTGATCCAAGGGGACCTTGCTTTGTGGATCCAGAATTGGCTTGCCCACAGAAGGCAAACAATGGTTGTAGATGGGTCATATTCTGCATGGAGGTTGGTGGCCAGTGGTGTGCCTCAGGGATCTGTTCTGGAACCCTTACTCTTCGTAGTTTTTTATAAATGACCTGGATGAAGAAGTGAAGGGATGGGTTAGTAAATTTGCTGTTGACACAAAGGTTGGGAGTGTTGTGGAGGACTGTCAGAGGTTACAGTGGGACATCAATAGGATGCAAAACTAGGCTGAGAAATAGCAGATGGAGTTCAACTCAGATAAGTGTGAGGTGTTCATTTTGGTAGGTCAAATATGATGGCAGAATATAGTATTAATGGTAAGACTCTTGGCAATCTAGAGGATCAGAGGGATCTTGGAGTCCAATTCCTTAGGACACTCAAAGCTGCTGCACAGGTTGACTGTGTGGTTAAGAAGGCAAATGGTGCATTGACATTTATGAACCATGGGATTGAGTTTAAGACCCAAGAGGTAATGTTACAGCTTTATAGGACCCTGGTCAGACCCCACTTGTAGTACTGTGTCAGTTCTGGTCACCTCACTATAGGAAGGATGTGGAAACTATAGAAAGGGTGCAGAAGAGATTTACAAGGATATTGTCTAGATTAGGGAGCATGATTTCTGTGAATAGGTTGAGTGAACTTGGCCTTTTCTCCCTGGAAGTGAGGGAGCCCACTCTTACCACCTGCCAATGATCTGACAGGAAGTCCAGGATCCAGCTGCACAAGGTAGGGTCAAGGCTGAAGTCTCTGAGTTTCCTGTCGAGCTTGGATGGAATTATGGTGTTGAACGCTGAACTGTAGTCCAAGAACAGCATTCTCACATAAGCTTCCTTCTTCTCCAGATGTGTAAGGATGGTATGTAGAGCAGCGGCTATTGCCTCGTCTGTCAATTTGTTGTGTCAGTAGGTGAACTATAAAGGGTCCAGTGTGGGTGGTAGCATGCTGCAGATGTAATCCCTGACCAGTCTCTCAAAACTTAATATTGAGGTGAGTGGGACAGGATGCCAGTCGTTCAGGCATGTTACCGTGGTCTTCTTTGGTACAGGGACAATGGTGGATGTTTTGAAGCAGGAGGGCACTCTACACTAGGAGAGGGAGAGATTAAAAATGTCTGTAAACACACCTGCCAGCTATGCTGCACATATCCTAAGTACTTGCCCTGGGTTGCCGTCAGAGAGGCCAAGATGAAGGTGTGGGATGGCTTTGCAAGTACCACATCAGCTTGCAGTTCGTATAAACGTGGTCGAGTTTGTTTGTTCCCCTGGTTACCATGGTGACATGTTGGTGGAATTTGGGTCAAAAGTCCTGCAGGTCGACATGATTTAAGTCTCCTGCAATTATAAAGAGATTCATCCAAATGTTTGCTTTGTAGAGAGTTGATGATACTGTACAGATCTTGCAGTGTGTCCTTGATGTTTCTGCTCAATGAGTGGAGTGGAGGCAATGTAGATTGTGATGATGAACACAGCAGAAAACCCCTTGAGCAGGTAATGTCATCAGTATTTAGTTATAAGATGCCCCAGAACAGTGACTACTAACTAGAGATGAGTTTGTGCACCAACCTTTGTTAATGAGCACACAGATCCCACCTCATTTGGATTTCCCCAATAGTTTCTGTCTGCACAGACCAGTCATCCTGTCAAGTTGAAACTTTGATTCGGGCATGTTGTTGTTTAACCCCATTTTGGTGAAAATCAGAATGTAGCAGTTTCTCATCTCTTTCTGTGTTCTTTCTCAGTCTTAGCAAATCCATTTTATTTTCTAGTGAGCAGATGCTGACCAAGAAAAATTATGGTACTGCTGGTCTGGTTGGGTTAACTCTCAACCTAGCTAGTGCCCTGGCTCTCTTGCCGCATTTCCGCCTCCTCTCACGGCACCAGCATCCGCCACTTCCTCATTCTTATTATGAAAATGCTCAAAGAATCTCAAACTAAAATTTTTTATTCTGTTTCTATACTTCCGGTTGCTGACAAACCAGCTGAAAATTTCCAGTTCCTTTGTTTTTGTTTCATGTTTCCAGAATGAAAACTTTTACAATTTTTACAATTTTTTATTATTGGTTGCGGTGATTTGCATTAACAATGTGCACCAACAATTTGAGAGCAGATCAGCAGCCAATGCACAAAAATACCTTCTTACCAACATGTTTACAAAGTGCAGTAGTTTTCAGAGAGTTCTGATCATCACTGGCAGTGTAAATGATTGCCTGAGGATGTGCTTTTGACACTTTACTAAGCCATGAACCTTAATGTATGACATTGAAATTGTTCACCATCATTTGCATACTGGAGCTGGGAATGTGCATTAAATTTCCTTCTTTATGACAGCTGCTTAGTTTTTGTATTTAGTGATGCAATTTTGCATTTTATTTCAACTAATTATTGTCGCTGTTATGCCTCCACATTTTTAACCATTTGTTACTTGTATCCTTTTAAAGGAAGGTCTTGATTGCATCAGATCTCAGTTACTCTCTCTCTCTCACTTTCTCCCATAGACAGTGATTTCATGCATTTTTATTCTTCTCATCTTTATGGTAACAAATGTTATAAAAGAATTTGTATAACTCATGTTTGTATAGCACAATTTCCTCCAATCTCACTGCACTCTGTAAATCATATTTGACATTCCAAATATCAGGAAAAAGACAGCCATAGCACACATTCAAACACATCTGCAATTAAAAAGGTGGCCATAGAGCCCTGTAAGAATTTTGAAACAGAACAACAGGATGCTACTTTATTTTACAGCCGGTTTAAGTTTATACATAAAACTAATTGTCCCTGATGGTAAAATTGCAATCAAGTGTACAGCTCCAATAACTTTATTAACAATACTTGCTGAAATAAACATGGTAGAAGAAATATGTTGCTTTTATATTGATGCATCTAATTATGGTGGAAGTGGGATGAGATATGCTTGAGGTAAAATAAACATAAAAGCAAATCATCCAGAAATTTTAAAAATTAGTGTTAATTCATTCAATATGCAAAATAAAAGAGCTCCGTCAGAAAATAACATTTGGGCTACAGTGAATAAATAACTTGAGATAAGAAATAAATGGCCAATTGCTTAAATGAAAGCAAGATATTCACAAATGCTGGAAATCCAGAGTAACATTTTGGGCTGAGTACTGTTGAAGGGTCTTAGCTCGATAAGTCGACTGGTTATTCTTCTCCATAGATGCTGCCCGACCTGCTAAGTTCTTCCAGCATCTTTTGTGTGCAACTCTCCATATATAAAGGAACAGACCCTAATATTTCCCAAAGTACTCCATGACAGGAATTTTGACCTGTCTTTTTTATTAACTTGTTTAGAAATATAGCACGAAAACCAGCCCTTCCAACCCCAGCGAGCCTGTGCCACCCAATTACACCCATAGGACCAATTAGCCTACAAGCCTGTGCATTTTTCAGTGTGGGAGGAAATCAAGAGCACGTGGAAGAAATCCACTCTGTCACTATCATACTTGGATCTTTTGTAATGAGGAGACCCTGGTCATTATAAGTGGACTTTTATGACGTGCCAACAATTTCATTTTCATTGTATCATGAATAGGTGAACTTAATTGGTCTGGATCACACTGCCCTATTCCTGTTGTAGCCTCGTGCAATGACTACTCACAAATAGGATAATTAAGTGGAAGCTTTTGTGCTTTTTTTGCGTGGGTTTTGGTTAATGGGAGCAATGTGTGAAGAATGAGCCCAACAGAAGAAACTTAACCTGCTGATCTATGCATTTTGATGATATATACTCCGTGTGAACCTTCAGGAGAAATGAGTTGCCAACTAAACAGTTTGATTGTTGAATAAGCACAATATTTAAATATATGAACTAATTGTGGAATTCCATGGGTTTCTCAGTCTTCCATTGAAAGGTGCAAGTACACTTATAAATAACAAACAAATTAGATTGAAGAATGTGCCATTTAAATATTCAGTGTTCATTGCCAACTTCTTGTTAATGGAAAATACTTTGTAGACAGAACTTCCTTAATGAGCTAATTTTCTATACTTGAGGTGTTCGCAAGTGCCTTGTCTACCTCGGAATGGAAGGAAAGCACAAATATTATTATCAATAGCCAGTGGAGAGACCAATAAATGAACAGCATAGAAAGGAGATAAAGTGGTGTTTAACATTGATTTTGTGAAATGTGAAATGGACCATATTTTCCCCAGGGTCTCCTCATTAGCCTTTATCGTTGCAGGGTAATGTGGTAGAATAGTGGCAAGTGTATAGAGGACTTGAAACCAACTTCTAAGAGCACACAAATACAAGCATTATTGCAACCCTGCTACTTTTTTTGATTCTGGACTATTGCCACCACAAGTTAAAATCTTTAAAGTGTTCAGGTGATTAGCTCCATTCCTGCAGGAAGTTTATTGGAGGTGAGGTGCAATATTACAGTGAGAGAGATTGAAACGGTCTTAGGGTAATAGTGAATGTCATTGCTGTCTAGAACAAAGAAAACATTGCCAACGTTGCTTTCAACTTCCCTTTGCAGTAGCTGAAGAGCTGCTCAGTATACCATTGTGGTTATTCTGTCTACAATGGACACAATCTTCATTATAGGTCAACTCTAAGGAAAATGCGGGGTGGGGTGGGGGGGGGGTGCGGAGACAGCATTGGTCAATACAGTGTACATGGCCTTTCTTGGACCAAAAGTCTTCACCTCATTAGCAGGGTGGAGATTGAAACACATCTTCTCAAATTCAGCCGGCCAAAGAAATTTATTTTCATATTAAATTTGCTCTACGAGGTTAGAACCAGGAAGATTATACAGTTTAATATGTGGCTAAGGAGTTAGTACAGGAGGGAGGGCATAAGATTTTTGGACTATTGGGCTCTCTTCCAGGGAAGATGGCAGCTGTACAAAAAGAGATGATTTGCACCTGAACTGGAGGGGGACTAATGTCCTAGTGGGCAGGTTTTAATGTTGCACAGTGGGGTTTAAAGAAGAGTTGTAGGCTGATGGGAACCAGAGTGCCAGAACAGTTAGTAGAGAGGTTGTGGAGGCAGATGTTGGTAAGACCGCAGACAAAGTTAGGAATCAAAAGGTTGAGCATGGTGCAAAATTGTAGAGGGTGGATACAAGACTGAAGGTGTTGTGTCTGAATGTGCATATTATACAGAATAAGGTAGATGAACTTACAGAACAGTTGCAGATTGACAGGTTGATATTGCAGGCATCACAAATTCATGGCTGAAAGATTATAACTGGGAGCTTAATGGCCAAGGATTCACATTGTATCAAAAGGATAGGCAGGAAGGCAGAGGGGGTGGGGTTGCTCTGTTGGTAAAAAAAAAATGAAATCATATCATTAGAAAGAAGTGACATAGAGTTGGAAAGTGTTGAATCATTGTGGATTGAGCCAAGGAACAGCAAGGGTAAAAAGGGTAAATAGGAGTTGTATACAGACCCCCAACGATAGTAAGGATGTGGCCTACAAATTACGACAGGAGATCGAAAATGCATGCCAAAAGAGCAAAGTTCCAGTAGTCATGGGGGACTTCAGTAGATTGGGTAAATCAGTATGGTGCTAGATTCCAAGAGGGGGAATTTCTAAAATGCTTACTAGATGGCTTTTTAGAACAACTCATGGTTGAGAGCACAAGAGGATTAGCTATTCTGGATTGGGTGTTGTGTAATCAACTGGATTTGATTAGAGAGCATAAAAACACCATTAGGGGCAAGTGATCATAATATGCTCAAATTCACCCTGAAATTTGAGAAGTTAAAATCAGATGTATTGGCATATCAGTGGAGTAAAGGGAATTACAGAGACATGAGAGGAGCTGGCCAGAATTGATTCAAAAAGAACTCTGGCGGGGATGGTGGCAGAGTAGCAATGGCTGGAATTTCTAGAAGCAATTCAGAAGGCACAGGATACATACATCCCAAAGAGGAACAAGTATTCTGAAGGAAAGATGACACAATCATGTCTAACAAGAGAGGTCAAAGCCAACATAAAAGTCAAAGGGAGGGCATATAATAGAGCAAATATTAGTGGGAAGTTAGAGGATTTGGAAGCTTTTAAAAAAACAGAAGGTAACTAAAAGAGTCATTAAGAAAGGTAAAGACAATATAAAAATAAGCTAGTCAATAATGTTAAAGAGGCTACCAAAAGTTTCTTCAGATACATAAAGTGTAAAAAAAAGAGGCAAGAGTGGATACCGGACTGCTGGAAAACAATACTGGAGAGGTTGTAATGGGGGACAACGAAAACGGCGAATAAACTGAATAAGTATTTTGCATCAGTCTTCACTGTAGAAGACATTAGCAGTATGGTGGAAGTTTCAGGTGTCAAGGGGCATGAAACACAATTAGAGAGCAGATTCTTGGGAAACTGAAAGATCTGAAGGTAGATAAATCACATGGACCAGATGGTATACACCCCAGAATTCTGAAAATGTGGTAGCTAAAGGATCACGGAGGCATTAGTAATGATCTTTCAAGAATCACTAGATTCTGGAATGGTTCCAGAAGACTGGAATATTGCAAATGACACTCCACTCCTCAAGAAGGGAGGGAGGTGGAAGAAAGGAAACTGTGGGCCAGTTAGCCTGACCTCCATGACTGGGAAGACATTGGAGTCGATTATAAAGGATGAGGTTTCAGAGTACTTAAAGGTACATGATAAAACAGACTGCAGTCAACATGGTTTCCTTTAGGGAAAATGCTGCCTGAAAAATCTATTGGAATTCTTTGAAGAAATAAGCAGGATAGTCAAAGGAGAATCAGTTCATGTTGTGTACTTGGATTTTCAGAAGGCCTTTGACAAGGTGCTGCACATGAGACTGCTTAACAAGCTACAAGCTCATGGTATTACAGGAAAGATTCTAGGATGGATAAAGCAGTAGCTGATAGGCAGGAGACAAAGAGTGAGAATAAAGGGAACCTTTTCTGACTGGCTGCCAATGACTAGTGGTGTTCCACAGGGGTCTGTATTGGGATAGATTCCTTTTATGTTATATGTCAATGATTTGGATGATGTAATTGTTGGCTTTGTTGCAAAGTTTGCAGATGATATGAAGATAGGTGGAGGTGCAGGTAGTTTTGAGGAAGTAGAGGGGCTACAGAAGGACTTGGAGTGGGAGAATGAGCAAAAAAATGGCAGATGGAATACAGTGTCAGGAAATCTATGGTATGCATTTTGGTAGATGAAATGAAAGGGTTGACTATCTTCTAAATAGAAAGTACAAACAAATTGGGGTGCTATGGGACTTGGGAGTCCTTGTGCAGGATTCCCTAAAGGTTAATTTGCAGGTTGGGTCTGTGGTGAAGGCTGCAAATACAATTTTAGCATTAATTTAAGACCATAAGATATAGGAGCAGAAGTAGGCCATTTGGCCCATTGAGTCTGGTCTGCCATTCAATCATGGGCTGATCCAATTATTCCATTCATCCCCACTCCTCTGCTTTCTCCCCATACCATTTGATGCCCTGGCTAATCAAGAACCCATCTATCTCTGCCTTAAATGCACCCAATGACTTGGCCTCCACAGCCGTTCATAGCAACAAATTCCACACATTTATCACCCTCTGACTAAAGTAATTTCTCTGCATCTCTGTTCTAAATGGACATCCTTCAATCCTGAAGTCCTGCCCTCTTGTCCTCGACTCCCCTACCCAGCGAAATAATTTTGCCATATCTAAACTGTTCAGGCCTTTTGACATTTGGAATGTTTCTATTCCCCCCCCCATTCTCCTGAACTCGAGGGAGTACATCCCAAGCACTGCCAGACATTCCTCATACAGTAACCCTTTCATTCCTGGGATCATTCTCATGAATCTTCTCCGAACCCTCTCCAACGTCAGTATATCCTTTCTAAAATAAGGAGCCCAAAACTGCACACAATACTCCAAGTGTGGTCTCAAGAGTGCCTTATAGAGCCTCAACATCACATCCCTACTCTTAAATTCTATACCTCTAGAAAGAAATGCCAACATTGCCTTCACCTTCTTCACCACCGACTCAACCTGGAGGTTAACTTTTAGGGTATCCTGCACAAGGACTCACAAGTCCCTTTGCATCTCTGCATTTTGATTTCTCTCCCCATCTAAATAATAGTCTGCCCGTTTATTTCTTCCACCAAAGTGCATGACCATATACTTTCCAACATTTGCAACTTCTTTGCCCATTCCCTAAACTACCTGAGTTTCTCTGCAGGCTCTCTGTTTCCTCAACACTACAAGGACCAGAATATAAATGCAAGGATACAATGCTGAAACTTTACAAAGGACTGGTGAGGCCTCAGTCAGAGTATTGTGGGCAAGTTTGGGTGCCTCATCTTAGAAAGGATGGGCTGAAATTGGAGAGAGTTCAAAGGAGTTTCACAAAAATGATTCCAGGATTGAATGGCTTGTTATATGAAGAGAGTCTTATGGCTCTCAGCCTGTATTCTCTGGAATTCAGAACTCAGGGGTGACCACATTGAAACCTATCGAAGGGCGAGAGGCCTTGGAAGAGTGAATGTGGAGAGGATGTTTCCTATTGTGGGAGAGTCTAAGACCAGAGCCTCAGAATGGAGGGGCTTCCTTTTTGAACAGAAATGAGGAAGAATTTCTTTAGCCAGAGGGTGGTGAATCTGAATTCTATGCCACAGGCAGGTGTGAAGACCACGTCTTTAGGTATACTTAAGGCAGAGGTTGACAGATTCTTGATCGGTCAGGACTTGAAGGGATACAGAAAGAAAGCAGGAGATTGGGGCCGAGAGGTAAAATGGATTAGCCATGATGAAATGGCAGAGTAGACTTGAATTAGGCCATTTGGCCCATCTTCTATATCTTTTGGACTAAACCCAGCGTTTATTGTCCATACTTTAAAAAGGTGATAGTTGAACTCTGCAATCTTTCTGCTAAAGTTACAGCCACAGTGTCTTTGAGTACAGAGTTCAGTTAAAATCCAGTGATGAAGGAACACATGTCTAATGTTGGCCAACTTGAAGAGGCATCCACAGCATAACAGCACTTCCCATAAAAATCACAATACTGTTTAGATCCAGTATTCTGGGTCCATGTTCCAGATGCGTTGCAAGCACAAGTATGGACATTGTTACATGTAGGTTGAGCAATCACTAGATCGACACATGGTTCAGTGTTACACACTGATAAACTCAAAATAAACTAGCAAAAAAATTAATAACAGAAAACAGAGAAGGATAGGAGCAGGAGTAGATCAACAAAATGCCACAGGAACTTAGCAGGCCAAGCAGCATCTATGGAGGGAAGTGAACAGTCAATGTTTTGGCCGAGACATTTCATCAGGACTTTAAGTATTTTGTGTGTTGATCCAGATTTCCAACAGCTACAACCTGCCATGTGACAGCAGGAGTAGGCCATTTGGCCATCTGAGCCTGCTCTTCCATTCAGTACTTTCATTGTTGATCAACTACTGCATCTCTGTGTTGTATTTCTACTTTTAATTAAGTATTTTAATTAGTGTAATGAATCATTACAAGATGTAGAAAATAGATGTTGGTCAGATTAGATTTACAATACACAAGTATTTTTAAAGGAAATGCCAGGTTCGGCCTTACAGGCAGACCTTCACAAATTGTTTGCCATCTACTAGGCAAGAACATATTTCACCATCTTTCCTCTAACACTTCTGATAAGAATTTTTAAAATGTCTGTCATATGTTTATCTTAAGTTATTTGCAAAGTGAAATATATCCTTCTAGTCCATCCTACCTATCCACTCTGTTATGGCTAAAATTCTGAAGTTGTAATAACACCTTTAAACCTTTTTTGATTCATCCTTTGTGTGACCTTGTAAACTCCAGAACCACAAGCAGTGCCCTAACTGTAGCTCAACTTGTATTTCATTCTTGTTGTCCAGTTTGACCTTGTTGATCTACAATGTAATATTACGTCTGGACAGATATCCTATCTGCTCCTTCACCAGGTTATCTTCTATCTGTCCCACTGCAATTGGATCCAAAAACATGCGCAACGATTGTTATACACACAAAATGCTGGAGGAACTCAGCAGGACAGGCAACATCTCTGGATATACCTAAATAGTCGACATTTCAGACCAAAACCCTTCTTTAGGACTGAAGAGGAAGGGGAAAATGCCAGAATAAAAAGGCGGAGACTATCTAGAAGGTGATAGGTGAAGCCAGGTGAGTGGGAAAGGTCACAGACTGAAGAAGAATGAATCTGATAGGAGAGGAATGGGCCATAGGAGAAAGGGAAGGAGGGAGGGGACTCAGGATGATGTGATAGGCAGGTAAGAATAGGTAGAAGACCAGAGTGGAGAAATGAGGATGGGAGGAAGAGGGTGAAAAAAATGTTTACCAGAAGGAGGAATTGATATTCATGCCATCAGTTTGGAGGTTGCCAAGACAGAATAGAAGGTGTTGCTTGTCATCTTGTTTGTCCTGTTTTTCAAACAACTCGTCCCATTAAAAAAAAATCTGGTTTATATTTTTAAAAAAAATATAAAATAGCCTGGCTACTAATTTAAGTAACACGATGCATCAGTAAATGGAAACTCTAAATGAATCAATAAATGTATATGAAGATGAAAATTAAATAGGTATACACAAAATATCTAAGTATTGCACCATCATTTGGCTCTGTGTACCTTAAAAGCAGATGGTCAATTATTTCAGGCAAACAATTGTTTCAGCTGTTTTTTTAAAAAAAGAGTGCGAGTTTATACAAGTCTATGACTTTGTCCAGACATGCAAGCATCATTACAGTCATTTTGCATCTTGTCAGAGGAACACTTGAGCATATAATTATCTCCTCATGAAGACCTAATGTGTTTAGCTCTTCCTGTCAAGGTTTTTTGAGAAATAACAAAAGTACTACCCAGACCTAGTTCTCCTTAATGAGAGGATTTGTTTGTTTTCACCTTCCTGACCCATGGCACATTTTTAAATGGCCTTTGTGTACACCACTTCTCATCAAATTAGTTTAATTGGTACGGCAATTAATCTTCTCAACTGTGGAATTAATTTACGGCTTGCAGCAAGTAGATTTATTTCCAGAGGTAACATTATGATAGTCTTATTTATACGGCACTGAGATAAGTTATAAAACTGCTGCCAGTGACTGGTCAATTAATGAAACTATAAGGACATCTGATTAATAATGATACATAGTTAGCCTTCTGCTTTCTGTTCAGTGGGGATATTTGTGCATCTGCATTTCTGGGAGAAACTCAAAGATCTTGGTTAAATCATGACTGTCAATGGACAGGTATACCCCAGCCAGGTTTTTATTGTGCTCTTCATGCTGTAGCAATATTATTTACATGGACACTCACTTTAAACATCCTAGCCTGCAGTTTTCTAGCAAAGCATTTTAGAGATTAATTGCTTATTTTAAAAACTGCTTCAATTTACCAGTGAAGTCTACAGTCCCCTCCATTAGTGTATTTGGAGATTGAGTGCATTTTCCTTGGAGTATACATTTGTCAGAGAACACATGGGTACAGTTTATTTTCAAGTTTATTAGATAAATCTGGTTCACTTTAAGGCAACATTGCCCTTTCTTGTTCTAGTCTAGATTTTAGTTTTCTAGTTCTAGATGTAGTCTTCAAGTGAGGTCATAAATGATGCAGCTATAAAGAAGGCAAGATTGCAGTTATATTTCATTGGGAGTTTGTGGAGATTTGGTTTGTCACCTCGGACACTCAAACTTCTACACACGTACCATGGAGAGAATTCTGTCAGGCTGCATCACTGTCTGGTGGGTGGTTACTGGACAGGATTGAGAAAAGCTACAGAAAGTTTGTAAAATTAATCAGCTCCATCTTGGGTACTAGCCTCTGTAGTATCCAAGACATCTTCAAGAAGTAGTGTCTCAGAAAGGCGGCATCCATCATTAAGGGCACCCATCACCTAGGACATACCCTCTTCTCATTGTTACCAGTAGGAAGGAGGTACACACTCAACAATTCAGGAACAGCTTCTTCCCTTCTGCCATCCAATTTCTGAATGGACATTGAACCCATGAACACTACTTCACTTTTATTAACATATTAACTGTTTTATTAAACATATTAACTGTTTAATATGCAAATATATACTTACTGTATTTGATTTACCTATTTTTCCCCAATATTATCAAATTGTATTGTACTCCTGCTGCTAAAATAACAATCTTCATGACATAGGCCAGTGGGGTAATCCTGATTCTGATAAACAATACATCTTTCGGGCAGTGGGAGGAAGGGAATGTAATTCAAGTCAGGTGACTTAACTACTCGTATTTAACCACACACTTGCCAAGATTATAGTGTGGTGTAGGCACCATGATCCTGTGCTGTATAATCCTCAGTGAATGGGCTTTGATGAGTAAGGGGATAAAGGGACAACAGCAGGGTCAGTAGGGGAAGTTCAATACTGGGATCTGTTTGAAAGTACAAAGCCAAAATTCAAAAGTGAGGTAGGTGCACGTCAGGTATTTGATTGGTGAGTATTTTCTGACACAGTTTACTGCAAAAGTTGAAGTGTGCCAAAGCAATATACAAAGTGTGAGGTCACGTACATTCTTAGGGAAGTATGCAGGAAGTGTCTCCTGCTGTAGCAGTTTGAACTCCTGGTTTTATTGCTGGGGCAGTGCTGGCTCAGTCCATCATGGGGAAAGCCCTCCCCCACTGAAGCACTTTTGAAGCTGAAGACATTGCAAGTATCATGTCTAGGGTGTCTGAGTGTGAAACAGCAAAATAGTGTAGTCAGGAAGTCCCCTCAATCATTTAACTCACTCATTCAGGACTAGGAGCACGAATTCACAAGAGGCTCAGATGCAAAAGAGTGGAAGAGGAAATGTGATAGAAATTCAACAGAGACAGGATGGCATTTTGCCTCCAAGGTCAACAACGTCACCTAACGACTATCGTTTTGAAGCAAGATAGCAGCAAGTCAGAAGATGTGGTACATTTTGGTACCAATGACAGAAATAAAAAGATGAAGTCCTTCAAGCAGAGTTTAAGGAACCAGAAAGAGGTTAAGAAGAAAGTCCCCAAAGAAAGCTGGTGCCATGTGCAGACCCAAGAACTGTGTGGTTTCTGCCTAATAGCATGGTAATCAGTCCTAAGTGCTGGGCAGAATTGGAAAGGTTGGGTACAGGCTGAAAAGAGGTGGTGGGGTCCAAAGCCCAGAGCATATCAAAGCAACTAAACTCAATGTTTCAACGCTGATTTAGGTGCAAGGCCAGATTGGAAAGGTCAGGGTGTCGTGGCCTGAGGCGAAGGTCAGGCTGGCTCAGTTTGCTGCTCAGGTCTACAGATAGAACTGTCTTTGTAGATTTTAGTTCAGAATGCTATTTGAATGTCTTTATTGGTTACAGGATTTTTTTCCCCCTGTTCATTGGGTGTCTTATGGTCTTTTTTTTTTAAAAAAAGTTCTTTTTTGGGCTTCTTTCTTTTGTGGCTGCCTGTTACGAGATGAATCTCAAGGTTGTATAATGTACATACACTTTGAGTACCCACCTATACCGTCTACTTGGCCACAAAGTCATCAATTCCATCATCCAGATCATTAACATATAACATGAAAAGTAGTGGACCCAACTCCAATCCCCAATGAACACAACTAGTCACCAGAAGCCAAACAAAGGTTCTTTATTCCCACTGCCTTCTGCCAATCTATACATGCTACCTTTCCTGTAATACTGTGGGCTCCCATCTTGTTTAGCAGGCTCATATGCAACATTTGCCAAAGGCCTTCTGAAAATCCAAATAAACATCAAATTACTGACCCTCCATTGTTCATCCTGCTTGTTACTTCCTCAAGGAATTCTGACAGGTTTATCAGGAAATATCTTTTATGGAAGCCATGTTAGATTCCTTCCAGCTATTTTATCATATGCTTCCAAGAACACTATAACCTCATCCTTAATAATGGTCTCCAAAATCTTACCAATCACTGAAGTCAGGCTAACCAGCTTATAATTTTCTGACTTTTGCCTCATTCCCTTCTTAAAGAGTGGAAAATTGCAGAAGTCACTCCAGTCATCTGGAACTATACCTGGCTATGATGATTCTTGAAAGATCACTGCCATCCCAAGGTATTTCAATTCAGTCAGAGACTTCAACCAGGCTTGTCTGAAGAAATCCCTGTGCACTTTCCATCAGCATATAATGTGTAGCAACACACAAGACCACATTCATATTAAGATAAGAAATTCCAAGCCCAGACTGCATTTCGGTAAATCTGATCACTTGGCTGTTCTTCTACCAGCATAAAGCCAGAGGCTAAAGAGTAAAGGTCCAGAGATGAGGGCAACAAAGAGCTGGGCGCTGGAGCCAGAGGAGAGGCAAAGGGATTGCTTCAAGTCAGTGGACTCGAAGTGACTTCTTATACCAGTGCCTAAGAAGAACATGGTAACCTGCCTCAATAACCATCATCCAGAGCAATGAAATGTTTTGGTGATGAAACACAACTCCTGCCTGAGAAGTGACTTGGATCCACTCCAATACGCCAATCTGCACAACAGGTCCACAGCAGATGCCATCTCTTTGGCTCTTCACTCAACCCTGGAACACAAGGACAGTAAATATGCATATATGAGTGCTCTCCATTGACTACAGCTTGGCATTCAATACTACCATCCCCTCAAAACTAATCAATAAGCTTCAATACTGAGGACTTAATACCTCCTTGTGCAACTGGATCCTCGATTTCCTCACTTGTAGACCACAGTCTGTTCAGATTGGCAACACCTCCTCCACAATCCCCATCAGCACAGATGCACCACAAGGCTGTGCGCTTAGCCCCTGCTCTACTCACTTTACACTTACGACAATGTGGCTAAGCACAGCTCCAATACCATGTTCAAGTTTGCTAAACCACTGTTGTAGGCAGAATCAAATGTGGTGACAGATCAGCATATAGGAGGGAGACTGAAAATCCAGCAGTGGTGCCATAACAACAACCTCTTACTTAATGTCTGCAAGACCAAGGCTCTTTAGCCTCTGCCAAAATTAACTTCAGGAGGAAACCAGAGGACTAGGAGCCAGAACTCAGAGGATCGGATGAGGAGAGGGTCAGCAACTTTACATTCCTCGGTGTTATCACTTTGGAGGACCTGTCCTGGGCCCAGCACACAAGTACAATTACAAAGAAAGCACAGCAGCACATCTACTTCCTTAGGAGTTAGCAAAGATTTGGCATGACAGCTAAAACTTTGGCAAACTTCTAAAGATGAGTGGTGAAGAATATATTGACTAGATGCATCACTGCCTAGAAATGAACAGAAAATCCTACAAAAAGTAGTCGATGTAGCTCAGTCCATCATGAGTAAAGCCCTCCCCACTATCGAGCACATCTACACAAACTGTTGTCGCAGGAAAACAGCATCCACTATCAGGGACCTCCACCACCCAGCTCATGTTCCCTTCTCACTGCTGTTATCAGGAAAGTGGTACAGGAGCCTCAGGACTTAAACCACCAGGTTCAGGAATAGTTACTACCCCTCAACCATCAGGCTCTTAAACCAAACAGTTTCTTTTTGTATTTGTAGTTTGTTCTCTTTTGTACACTGGTTGAACACTCAAGTTGATGTGGTTTTTCATTGATTCTATTATGGTTATTATTCTATTATGGATTTATTGAGTATACCTACATGAAAATGAATCTCAGGGGTGTATGTGGTGACATATATGTACTTGGATAATAAGTTTACTTTGAACTCTACCAATGCATCCACAATCTCTTGAGTTACTTTGTTTCAGAATCCTGAGCTGTAATTCACCCAGTCAGGATGACTGGTTCACCTTTAGGACCATTCAGCTTCACAATTACCTTCTCCTTAGTAATAGCAACTGCATTCAACTCTGCCCCCTGATACTCCAGAAATTCTGCCATGTTGCTGCTGTCTTCCATATGGAAGACTGATATAAAATACATAATCAGTTCATCTGCCATTTAGTTGCTCCCTATTACTACTACTGCTTCTCCAGTGTCATTTTCTGGAATTACAATATTCACTCTTGCCTTTATTTACTCCTTCTATATCTGAAAATCTTTTAATTGCCTCTTTAGATATTGACTAGCTAACCTTTATTTCATCTTTTCTCTCCTTACTGCTTTCTCAGTTACCTTCTGTTGTCTGCCCTTGTGTTTATACTCATTGACTTCTCTTGACAGTCAAGGATGCCTCATCCTCCTATTAGAATGCTTTTTCTTTGAGATAAACTGATTCTATGCCTTCCAAGTTTCTCTCAGAAACTCCTGCCATTGCTGCTCTACTGTCATCTCTGCTCAGGTCGCAGAGCATCAGCAAAGATTCAGTGGGCTAAGCTGTGATGCACCCATGATCCTTCAGAAAGATTACAGATGGCTAATTGTCACTTGCGGCTGCTGGCAATTATGGAATCAGGAGCAGAGAAAGCAGACATTTTAAAATAACATAAACAAAAACATTAATTTTTTCATGTCTATTTTCTGTCTTCTAATTAAACCTGCAGGCATCTTTTTCTCCCCTCGAATTAAATTTGCTGAAGTATTCATATTAGAATTTTTATATATCCTATGCTTCATAAAATTATTGGTTGAGGGGAGTGATGGAGATTATCAATTGAAAACAGGCCTCAGGAGAAATCTCTGCTAAAGTTCTAAATCTTGGCAGTGCTTTAGACACAGATTCACAAACCCTTTTCATGAATTTGGGAACAGCAGAAAGAGATCTCTGTACATCAACTGCAAAAGAAATGGAGCGACCATTTTATGAAAGGTGGAAACCAAAGGAGTTGAATTACTTCAGACCTGTTGCCTTGACGTCGCACGTGATGAAGACCATGGAGCGGCTGATAATACAGAATCTGAGGCCACAAACCAGGCACGCCCGGGATCCGCTTCAGTTTGCGTATAAGGAGAAGGTGGGAGTGGAGGATGCTATCACGTATTTGCTGCACAAATCACTCTCTCACCTAGATGGGGTCAGTTGTGCTGTGAGGATTACATTCCTTGACTTCTCTAGTGCCTTTAACACCATCCAGCCCAAGATCTTAAAGCACAAACTAACGGAGATGGGAGTAGACTCTCACATGGTGGATTGGATAGTGGACTACTTGACAGATAGACCTCAGTATGTGCGGTTGGGAGACTGTAGGTCTGACACGGTGGTCAGCAGCACAGGAGCGCCACAGGGAACCGTACTCTCTCCGGTCCTGTTCACCCTGTACACATCAGACTTCCAATATAACTCGGAGTCCTGCCATGTGCAGAAGTTCGCTGATGACACGGCCATAGTGGGGTGTGTCAGGAATGGACAGGAGGAGGAGTATAGGAAACTGATACAGGACTTTGTGATATGGTGCAACTCAAACTACCTGCGTCTCAATGTCACCAAGACCAAGGAGATGGTGGTGGACTTTAGGAGATCTAGGCCTCATATGGAGCCAGTGATCATTAATGGAGAATGTGTGGAGCAGGTTAAGACCTACAAGTATCTGGGAGTACAGTTAGACGAGAAGCTAGACTGGACTGCCAACACAGATGCCTTGTGCAGGAAGGCACAGAGTTGACTGTACTTCCTTAGAAGGTTGGCGTCATTCAATGTCTGCAGTGAGATGCTGAAGATGTTCTATAGGTCAGTTGTTGAGAGCGCCCTCTTCTTTGTGGTGGCGTGTTGGGGAGGAAACATTAAGAAGAAGGACGCCTCACGTCTTAATAAGCTGGTAAGGAAGGCGGGCTCTGTCGTGGGCAAAGTACTGGAGAGTTTAACATCGGTAGCTGAGCGAAGGGCGCTGAGTAGGCTACGGTCAATTATGGAAAACCCTGAACATCCTCTACATAGCACCATCCAGAGACAGAGAAGCAGTTTCAGCGACAGGTTACTGTCGATGCAATGCTCCTCAGACAGGATGAAGAGGTCAATACTCCCCAATGCCATTAGGCTTTACAATTCAACTGCCAGGACTTAAGAACTTTTTTTAAAGCTATTATTAATGCTTTTTGAGTTAGTGATTTAGATGCATATCATATTATTACTGAGTTAAGTATTGTATGTAATGAGTTTTTGCTACAACAAGTGTATGGGACATTGGAAAAAAAATGTTGAATTTCCCCATGGGGATGAATAAAGTATCTATCTATCTATCTATCTAAGCGGCCAGTGAGTGAGTGGGCCAGTGAAGGAGTGGAGATTTGAGGCTTTGACTCGAGAGATTCTGGCAGTTTTGGCAGCTGGACTGTGCAATCAAGTCAATCAAGATTTGAATAGCTCAGCAGAAAGCTGTTTCATTAGACAATCAAGATTTGAATAGCTCAGACTCAGCAGAAAGCAGCTGATTGGGCAATCGAGGTCAGGTGACCAAACAGTTTGAAAAGCTCAAACAAATAAATAGAGGGTTACCTCAAGCAGAGCGGCCTGTAAGTTCCTTTCAAAGGAGAAAGTTTCAAAAGTTGAGGCAAGTATTGGGTAGGTCATGGCAGCTGAGATCAGCCCCGTGGTTTGTTCATCCTGCAGCATGTGGGAAATCAGGGATACTTCCAGTGTCCCTGACAACTATGTGTGCAGGAAGTGTGTCCAACTGTAGCTTCTGGCAGACCGCATTGAGCATCTGGAGCTGCGATTGGATTCATACTGGAGCATCCGCGATGCTGAGAAAGTCGTGAATGGCACGTTCAGTGAGTTGGCCACACCGCAGGTAAAGGCTACACAGGCAGAAAGGGAAGGGGTGGCCACTAGACAGCGTAGCAGTAGGCAGGTAGTGCAGGAGTCCCCTGAGGTCATCTCCCTCCTAAACAGATATACTGTTTTGGATACTGTTGGGGGAGATGTCTCATCAGGGAAAGGCAGCAGCAGCCGAGTTCATTGCACCATGGGTGGCTCTGCGGCACAGGAGGGAAGGACAAGGAGTGGGAGAGCTATAGTGATAGGGGATTCGATTGTAAGGGGAATAGATAGGCGTTTCTGCGGCTGCAAACGAGACTCCAGGATGGTATGTTGCCTCCCTGGTGCAAGGGTCAAGGATGTTTCTGAGCGGCTGCAGGACATTCTGGAATGGGAGGGTGAACAGCCAGTGGTCATGGTGCACATAGGTACTAACGATATAGGTCGAAAACGGGACGAGGTCCTACAAGGAGAATTTAGGGAGTTAGGAGATAAACTAAAAAGTAGGGCCACAAAGGTAATAATCTCTAGATTACTACCAGTGCCACGTGCTAGTCAGAGTAGAAATAGGAGGATATTTCAGATGAATATGTGGCTTGAAAAATGGTGCAAGGGGGAGGGATTCAAATTTCTGGGGCATTGGAACCAGTTCTAGGGGAGGTGGGACCGATATAAACAGAATGGTCTGCACCTGGGCTGGACTGGAACCAATGTCCTAGGGGGAGTGTTTGCTACTGCTGTTCAGGAGGATTTAAACTAATGTGGCAGGGGAATGAGAACAAGTGCAGAGAGACAGAGGGATGTAAAATGAGGGTAGAAGCAAAAAGTAGTAAGGTGAAAAGTAAAAGTGGCAGGCAGGCAAATCCAGGGCAAAAAGCATAAAAAGCCACTTTTCAACATAATTGTGTAAGGGCTAAGAGTGTTGCAAAAACGAGCCTGAAGGCTTTGTGTGTCAATGCAAGGAGCATTCATAACAAGGTGGATGAATTGAATGTGCAGATAGTTATTAATGAATATGATATAGTTGGGATCACAGAGACATGGCTCCAGGGTGACCAAGGGTGGGAGCTCAACATCCAGGGATATTCAATATTCAGGAGGGATAGACAGGAAAGAAAAGGAGGTGGGGTAGCATTGCTGGTTAGAGAGGAGATTAACACAATAGAAAGGAAGGACATTAGCCTGGAGGATATGGGTAGAGCTGCATAACACTAAGGGGCAGAAAACGCTGGTGGAAGTTGTGTACAGGCCACCTAACAGTAGTAGTGAGGTTGGGGATGGCATTAAACAGGAAATTAGAAATGCGTGCAATAAAGGAACAGTAGTTATAATGAGTGACTTCAATCTACATATAGATTGGGTGAACCAAATTGGTAAGGGTGCTGAGGAAGAGGATTTCTTAGAATGTATGCGGGATGGTTTTCTGAACCAACATGTCGAGGAACCAACTAGAGAGCAGGCCATTCTAGATTGGGTATTGAGCAATGAGGAAGGGTTAGTTAGCAATCTTGTCGTGCGAGGTCCCTTGGGTAAG
This sequence comes from Hemitrygon akajei, assembly GCF_048418815.1. Classification (NCBI taxonomy): domain Eukaryota; kingdom Metazoa; phylum Chordata; class Chondrichthyes; order Myliobatiformes; family Dasyatidae; genus Hemitrygon; species Hemitrygon akajei. Next base: position 46,440,085 of record NC_133135.1, on the reverse strand, counting down.
AGTGACCATAATATGGTGGAATTCTTCATTAAGATGAAGAGTGACATAGTTAATTCAGAAACCAAGGTTCTGAACTTAAAGAAGGGTAACTTTGAAGGTATGAGACGTGAATTAGCCAAGATAGACTGGCAAATGATACTTAAAGGGTTGACGGTGGATATGCAATGGCAAGCATTTAAAGATCGCATGGATGAACTACAACAATTGTTCATCCTAGTTTGGCAAAAGAATAAACCAGGGAAGTTAGTGCACCTGTGGCTGACAAGGGAAATTAGGGATAGTTTCAAGTCCAAAGAAGAAACATATAAATTAGCAAAAAAAAGCAGCACACCTGAGGACTGGGAGAAATTAAGAGACCAGCAGAGGAGGACAAAGGGCTTAATTAGAAAAGGGAAAAAAGATTATGAGAGAAAGCTGGCAGGGAACATTAAAACTGACTGTAAAAGCTTTTATAGATATGTGAAAAGAAAAAGATTGGTCAAGACAAATGTAGGTCCTTTACAGTCAGAAACTAGTGAATTGATCATAAGGAACAAAGACATGGCAGACCAATTGAATAACTACTTTGGTTCTGTCTTCACTTAGGAGGACATAAATAATCTTCCAGAAATAGTAAGGGACCGAGGGTCTAGTGAGATAGAGGAACTGAGGGAAATACATGTTAGTAGGGAAGTGGTGTTAGGTAAATTGAAGGGATTAAAGGCAGATAAATCCCTAGGGCCAGATGGTCTGCATCCCAGAGTGCTTAAGGAAGTAGCCCAAGAAATAGTGGATGCATTAGTGATAATTTTTCAAAACTCCTTAGATTCTGGATTAGTTCCTGAGGATTGGAGGGTGGCTAATGTAACCCCACTTTTTAAAAAAGGAGGGAGAGAGAAACTGGGGAATTATAGACCGGTTAGTCTGACATCTGTGGTGGGGAAAATGCTAGAGTCGGTTATCAAAGATGTGATAGCAACACATTTGGAAAGAGGTGAAATCATCAGACAAAGTCAGCATGGATTTGTGAAAGGAAAATCATGTGTGACGAATCTTATAGAATTTTTTGAAGAGATAACTAGTAGAGTGGATAGGGGAGAGCCAGTGGATATGGTATATTTAGATTTTCAAAAGGCTTTTGACAAGGTCCCATACAGGAGATTAGTGTGCAAACTTAAAGCACACGGTATTGGGGGTATGGTATTGATGTGGATAGAGAATTGATTGGCAGACTGGAAGCAAAGAGTGGGAATAAACGGGACCTTTTCAGAACGGCCAGCAGTGACTAGTGGGGTACCGCAAGGCTCAGTGCTGGGACCCCAGTTGTTTACAATATATATTAATGATTTAGACGAGGGAATTAACTGCAGCATCTCCAAGATTGTGGATGACACAAAGCTGGGCGGCGGTGTTAGCTGTGTGGAGGATGCTAAGAGGATGCAGGGTGACTTGGATAGGTTAGTTGAGTGGGCAAATTCATAGCAGATGCAATTTAATGTGGATAAATGTGAGGTTATCCACTTTGGTTGCAAGAACAGGAAAACAGATTATCTGAATGGTGGCTGATTAGGAAAAGGGGAGGTGCAATGAGACCTGGGTGTCATTGTACACCAGTCATTGAAGGTGGGCATGTAGGTACAGCAGGCGGTGAAAAGGGCAAATGGTATGTTGGCATTCATAGCAAAAGGATTTGAGTACAGGAGCAGGGAGGTTCTACTGCAGTTGTACAAGGCCTTGGTGAGACCGCATCTAGAATATTGTGAGCAGTTTTGGTCCCCTAATCTGAGGAAAGACATTCTTGCCATAGAGGAAGTACAAAGAAGGTTCACCAGATTGATTCCTGGGATGGCAGGACTTTCATATGAAGAAAGACTGGATTGACTAGGCTTATACTCACTGGAATTTAGAAGACTGAGGGGGGGATCTTATTGAAACTGTAAAGGGGGTTTCTTCTTTTTTCTTTGTTACTGTGTATGTAATCAAAATGGCTTCTTTGTTTTGTTAAAAGCAGGAATGCTTCTTTGTTGCGAGAGAGTGCTGGAAGCTTGTTTGGGTTAAAATTTACTGATAACGAGAATTGTATTCCTTTGTAAACCAATTGGGATTAATGTTGTTCTTTCTTCTGAGTCTGTAAGCTATTGTTGGCGGACTTTTGGGGAGATCGGCGCGAGGGGTTGAGAGAGAGAGGACGCGATGCTGTAAGCTGGGCCAGGAATGGACCCCAAGCGGGGGTCCAAGGCCAGGAGGTACTCTGAGGAGAGGAGATAAAGCTAGATGTGCTTGGTTGACCACTTCGGGTGGTCCTAAGCTGCGAGTCGAGGAGTTCGGAGGGGATTGAATGGTGGCCAGAAGACTTCAGTATTTGAGCTCCAACGGTTGTGCACGAAGTGGTTTGGACTTTGATAAGTTTGGCGCCTTTATTGTTTTTCCTTCATATATACTGTATCGTTAATAATCACTTAGTTATAGTAACCTTTATAAATTGTACTCATTTAATCGCATATGGTGTACTGTCTGTTTTTGGGCGAGGCGGGGACATCACACAGCATCCACACCAGCTGATTACCCAGTTTGGCGGGGCCGAAGGCTGCTCCCCCTAGACGAGAATGAGCTGAGCGAGCCTGAGCGAAGAGTCTGTTCCTACATTGTACAGTTCTGCTGATAAAGTAGTAATAGAATCATCAAGGATGACACCAAGGAAATCATTTGGCCAATTTAGCTCAAATGGGTTTTTATACACTGGCTCAATTCATCCAATACCTCAGCTATTCCTTCATTCTTCCTCAAATAGTGTCTTCTCAAGCATTTATCCAATTCTTTTTGGAAGGCCCTGCTGCCAGATAAATTATCATTGGCAAGATTAGCACTTAAAACTTATTTCCAAAAGCATATAAGGTGGGAGTGAGTCTGCAGTCCTTCTTGTGATAGCACTCTGACAATGCTGTCCCACAATATGATCTAGCATTAGAACCATGAAAAAGGAGAAATCCAACATGTTTTAAATCTTAGAAGTGGTTTGGTGAGGAGAACAACAAAAATGTCTGCAATAGAGTAGAGGCAAAGAGAGACTAATTAAATGATAACAGACTCAGATGGGAGAGTGGTAAAGGCTTCTTGTAACTGATCTTTCTGGAGGGGGAGGAAGAGTCAATAAAACTGTAGAATATTTACAACAGAGAAGTAGCCCAAAGGTCCATATTGTCTATGCTGACTCTTTGGTGGAACAAATTATCAGCTACAACTCCATCAGCCACTTCTCTGTAGTATTACACATTTTTATTTAATATACATTAGTCCAAGTCTCTCAAAGTCCACAATAGAACTTGCCTCCACCACATCTAGAAGTAAATGCATTTGGATTTTCATCATGTGCTGCACTAAGAAATTTTTCTTCTATGCTACAATGACACACTTTACAACTTAATCCTTGACCCCTCTAAAGAGATTAACTACCCATTATCCACTCCTCATCTTTTCGTCAAAGGTCCCCTCAGCTTTTCCTCTTAAATATAACCCACCCTTAAATCTTGTGCCTGTTGTCCATATCCCAGGAACCAATCCCATAACGAGAAGGCAATAGATAAGCAAGAGAGAAAAAAAGCAAAAACAAAAAGCAATATAGCAATAGTGGAATATACTCAAACAGATCATGCAATACCTCTGGAGAGGAAGATCTGCTGGTTTTTGAAGGGGAATGCACATATCTTTTAGATGAAGAAGTGACTTAACTTCATTTTAATTATGTTTTAAGTGATTATTAGAGTCTGTGCCCTAACTTTCTCCATTTTTCTTGTCCAGACTCTTGGTTCACAGGCAGTATTCTTTGTCTCAAAGATTTGGGGAAATTCTCATACAACTCAAGACAGGGGAAGACAAGCAAATTAGATCTCTATTCTTTTCCTTACTATTTACTGCTGTAATCTGTAGAGCTCACTACACACAATGAAGAACTGGTCTATTTATTTCTTCATAACTCTTTGTTTAACACCAAGTGCATCAGTATGGTAAATAATTGAAGCACAATTCAATTCCCAAATGTACTCTAGTCATATTGTTTGGTTCCAGGCATATAGTTATAAATCTACTCTATAAAATATATAATCCAAATTAATGAAATTTCACAGTATCTTAGCTTTCACCATGAGAATAAAATGTACTGGATTAAAACAAAACCAATGTAAAATAGGTACATTGATGCTCATACCCCGGCAAAATCAAGCTTCTTGAATCTTCTAATGCTAAGTAAAGTCTGACACTCAAATCTTTTGATCTGGAGGCAGCATTTTAACCTTGTTGTTGTACTACTAATGTGATATGATAAACACCTGCCCTTGGAAAGGCCACAAAGCAATTGCAATTTCCTTCAATTTGCCTTATGAGACTAAAGGGCAATTTCAATTAAATCAATCCAGGAAGCTGTGCTGTCTGAGTACTTAATTAGTTCTGAAGGGAAATTATAGCACTGAAAAGATTCTGTCACAACCTTTCATCTGCACATTTACCTGTCACTCCTCATTATTAGCCCTATTAGGAGAGAATTTGTAGGTATTGCATTTATTGTCTTTCTTTATCATGTTATTGTTCAAAAAAGTGTTTGGTAAATGACAGTTCCAGAATCGTTGTTTCTCCCTCTCTCTCTTCCCCTCTCTCTCCTCTGTACTCATCTACTTACATTTCCTCCACATAAATCAGATGAGATTAACAAGCCTTCAGAACCCTCTCTCAGTTGGTTCCACTGTTATCACCCCATGTGTCATTCAGTCTCTCATGGTCTCGAGCCTATCGCAGACATCCCTTTTATTAACTCCACTTCTCTCCTCTCAAGTCTTCAACTTAAACTTTTGGATTTTTTTCCTCATTCTGATGAAAGGGCATCAACCTAAACAGTTTATTCTGCGTTTCCTTCTACAGAGGGAGAAACATTAAGTGTTTTCAACAATCTCACTATCTGAAAAAGAAACATCTTTGACAAAAACATTCAAATTTTTTGGTGTAGTTGATGAAAATTTGCAAATAATCAATAGTTTGATCTCATGCATAGTACTTCTCTGAATATTTCGTATTTTCTTCATTTCTAAATGCTTAATTTTTTTAGACATTCATTAAGTTACAACCCCACCCCTCAACTGTGCAGGAAGAGTAAAGCAAGAAAAAATATAAATATTCCTGAGTATTCAATATCACTATAATTTTTCATTCAAATATTGTGTTTTGGAAAGCATACATTTTGTGTAAATCAACATGCTATGTATCATATGTAAACTGAATGTTTTAAATGGATCATTAATAAAACTAATCTGAGAGTTACCTATGCAAAAAAAAAAATTAGCACCTTATTCAGAACCTACATTTGCACAATCAACCTGGAACTCAATGCCCCCTTTGCAACTGGATTTTTGACTTCCTGAAAAGAGACGACAGTCAGTAAGGATGGGCAGCAATACCTCCACTGTGATTATTCTCAATGCTGGTGTACCACACAGCTGCATCTTCAGCCACCTACTCCACTCCCTACGCACTTATCAATGGATCTCAAGAGAGACGTATATGTACATTGATAATACATTTACTTTGACTTTAACTGCATGGTGAGATTCTACTCTAACTCCATCTGCAAGTTTGCAGTTGCTACCACTGTAGTGGTCCATATCTCAAATAATGATTAGTCAGAGTACAGGATAAGCCAGCCAGCCAAGGGTGTTGTGGCATCTGCACCAGAACGAGAGGTGAGTGGTCCCCGGTTCGAATCTGGTCGGCTCCTTGCACACTTTCAATCTATGCTGGGTTGAGCATTGAGCTGGCAACTTGGCCTTGTAAAATAGACAAGCACTAAAGAAATGGCAAGGTTGCCTCCCGATGCACCAGTGAGGCATGGGAGAATAATTAATTAATTAGAGTACAGGAAGGAAATAGAGCCTATGACATGGTGTCATGACAACATTTCTCTCAATGTCAGGAAAACAAAAGAGCTGGTCATTGATTCAGGAAGGAGGCAATGCATATGCTAAAGATCTGAAACTAGAACTAGGGGACATTGCCTCAAGGTTCAGGGGAGAAGATTTAGGATGGAGATGAGGAGGAACTGTTTTTCCCTGAGAGTTGTGAATCTGTGGAATTCTCTGCCCAGGGAAGCAGTTGAGGCTTCTTCACTAAATATATTTAAGATACAGTTAGATAGATTTTTACATAGTAGGGAAATTAAAGGTTATGGGGAAAAGGCAGGTAGATGCAGCTGAGTTTACGGACAGATCAGCCATGATCTTATTGAATGGCGGGGCAGGCTCGATGGGCCAGATTGCCAACTCCTGCTCCTATTTCTTATGTTCTTCTAAGATATTGCAAAGATTAGCTTTATTTGTCACAGGTACATCAAAACATAGAGTGAAATGTTTTGTTCAACTGTACCTAACCCAGTTTGGACTAAAAAGCTACATGACTTATTCTATATTCAATGGGAAAATTTTATTTCAATCAGAGAAGACAGTTTCCAGACAAAAAAATATATATTTTCTTTCTGATAGTAGTCCACTCCTCACCAGAAATAATCTGCTAGCTTTTTTGCTGTGGAGAGTCACATATCTCCTATTTACGTCAACAATGCTAAGGTAGAGAGAGATGGGAACTTCAAGTTTCTAGGAGTGAACATCAATAATAGCCTGCCCTGGTCCAACCAATTGACATCAAAGACAAGAAAGCACAGCAATGCCTTTACTTTCTCAGGAGGCTAAAGAAATTTGACATGTCCCATTTGAATCTCACCAATTTTTATTGACGCACCATAGAAAGAATCCAATCTGGATGCATCATAGTCTGGTATGAAAACTGCTCTTCCTGTGACCACAAGAAACAGTAGAGATTTTTAGACACAGCTCAGCACATCACAGAAACCAGCTGCCGCTCCTGTCCACATTTTTTGCCTTGGTAAAGCAGTCAACATAATCAGAGAGCCCACTTCCTATGCAAATGAAAATCAGTTTTTATTCCACAGTGAAACCTGATAACAACTATTTTCAAGTTGTTTCATGTCACTCGGGAAATGTGGTGTGTGTGTTTTTCCATGTATCTGTGTTCTGTTTGCAGGTATAAGGCAAGCCCAAGTCTATACCAAATGAGGCAATTCTTGTGTATTGTCTCCCTTCATCATTGCATTTCTACAATTGTGATTCAATTGGCTACTTAAGGCTGATTTATATTTCTGTGTATGGGCTACACCGTAGCCTATGCCGTTGGCCTGATTTATACTTATGTATAGGCTCTACGCCGTAGCAAGCATGTGTTGGTGTGCTCCAAAATGCTAGTTGGCATCGGGGTTTCTATGCCACTGTGTTGAGTTTCTTCATGAGAGACATGGACAAAGAAATGCATTTCAAACATTTTCTCATGTCGGCAGGTAGGTTTGATGATTTGGTTCATCTATTTCGCTTCGGTGTACAGACATGGCGGAGAAGAAGCAATCAGAAATGCGTAGGAGGAAATGCGATGCTACCAAGCGGATCAATCACATTTGTTGCGGTCTACGTTGCCGCGACCCGTGAGTTACTTTTTTGGGGAGGTGCACATCACCCTATGGCATAGGGTACACGGTACCTACGGCGTAGATTCGACGCAGAAGTATAAATTGGCCTTTACTCTTGCTGCAACTTCTATACTCTGCTGAAACACACTAAAGACTTTACTAATTCATTCCAAAACTAATTCTAAGCAAGACCTCTACTAAACCATCTCAGTACTTAAAACACCTTGAGCAGTGCATATCTAGTCTTCCACAAGTTTTGATAGAAGAATTAGAACTTGAATTACATATTGAAGTTTTTACAGCTAAGCATGGGAACAAAGAAACAAGGAATAGATGGGTCTGCTAAATATATATCTTCTCTCCGAGATCTGCAAGGATCCTGAAACCTTCTCAAACTCTCTGAGGAGCAATTTACAGAAACAGAGGTTTACCAAGATAATTCATAACAGAGATGTTAATTCATAACCTTCTGCGGTGAACTTCTCTGTCCCACTTAATGTACTGGCCTCGGGATTGTCCTTGGTACTTGAATTGACTTCCTTTATTTTTCAATGTGTGCTGAAGATAAGCAGACCAGATACAGTGTGTAGGTATAACAACAATGTGGACTTCCCTAAAATTCTGGCCCTCGTGACAGTACATGTCCAATTTGGGTTACCCTCAGAACACGAAGCTCTTTATGTATCTCAATGACCGCTACTCTCTCTCAGAGTTCAGGTTTTGATCAGACAATCCTACTCATGGTCAGTGTACAGCATTCAGGAAGATTACATAACTTCTTCCAAGATATCACAATTGCATAAAATAGCAAAAAGAAAGTAAGAAAATGTTTCTTAAATAATTAAGTCAATCATTTATGGATCCACTGTGATGGCTGTGCAAAAAAAAACTAGATAGATTAACATCAGTTGGATTATTCAAATCTCAAGGTTAAATGTCCTATAAACAACTCCTTCCATTAAACATCCTGCAGATTTCATTCAGCTGTGATAACTAAAGAACCTTGGAATCAAATGACTCAAAGATGTATGGCAACGTCAACTCTACAGCTAATAGTGATCTATTAAAACTTGACTCCGAGTTCTCTGCTAGAAGTAATACTGTTGCTGAGTATTTATGGCAAAATGTTGATACTGTCAATATGAAACTACATATTATCTAAGTCTTCGGAGGACTGGTTAATTACAGCAGCTTATTCCAAGACTGGTCTATCTTTGTAGACTTTTTTACCTGCTTGCATCTTAGTGCAAGACACAGAAAATATTATCCTCCAAAATGTCAGATCCTTGTGCTCAAAAATTTTGGATGTTAGGGGGATCTATTAATTGATCTGTTAGAGTAGAGACATGACTGTCTCTTACATCACAGTGCCAGAAAATTCTCTAAAGAGAAGGATTAGAAAGTCTTTCAGCAGCGGAAGAGAAGCTGTTAGAAGATGCACGGACCAATGGTTCTGAAGGTTTGATAACCATTTGTCAATGTAGAAAATACACACCTTAGCATTATGGGAAATAATTGTGCTCACCTCCCCTCCATGGCTTGCATCGTGGCTTCACAAACTACAGAGCCACATTCGAAGATGTGACCATCTTATCTTTTCTCATGATGAATGCAAATGCTTTGATACTTATGTTTCATAGCAATTTGTTTCTTCTTTATGCTGAAAAGTACAATAACCACACATACTGAGACACAAGAGATTCTGCAGAAGCTGAAAACCTTGATCAACACATACATCAGGACTCAGCCTGAAAGTTAACAGTTTATTTCTCTCCCTAGTTGCTGCCTGATCTGCTGAGTTCTCCAGCGTTTTGTGTGTTTTGAGCCACTAATACTGAGCATAGCTACTCATTGCAATGCACAACTTCCCAGTCTGATAAGGAATTTCAAGCTTAATCAAGTGATTTTTGCAGTATGAAATGAAGTAAAACTTATAAAGATCTCCACATAAATCGTATTTTCCTTTGACCCAAATCAATAAGCTGCTAACAGCTATATAAGACATCTTATGTAGCAGACCCCATTGTGCACACCCACTACATGGCCTTCAATATTCAACTACAAAGTCAAAGGCTGTGCAAGGGCTTCTTTCTCTCCAAAGCAGGGGAAACAAAAGTGCATTCTGGATGTCCACAATTGCTTGGAAAGTGCAGGCTTCTGATTACTGCCTTCCAGGAGGAATGGCTGCAGTCACGGACACCTGGCAGAACTGAGAGCATTGTCAAAGAACATGAAATCAGAAGCCATTCAGAAGATAATTGGAAGACAGGGATAGCTAGCTGTGGGCTAAGGATTGGCAAACGGCTTTCAATTCAGACAAATGTGAGGCATCGCATTTTGGGAGATCAAATCAAGTTAGGATATGCACAGTGAATGGTTGGGCCCTAAAAAAAAGTATTATGGACTAGGTGGTAGTAGAAGTGCAAGTGCATCATTCACTCAAAGTAGCATCACAGGTTAAAAACACGGTGAAGAAAGTGTTTGGCATGCTGCATTCATCAGGGTACTGAGTAATACTGCAGTGCAAACGTTGATAATCTTTTATGCCACAATATTACATATCAAATCATTAGAAAGAGGTGACAAAGGGTCAGAAGGTGTTGAATCATTGTGGGTAGAGCTAAGGAACTACAACAGTAAAACGACCTTGATGTGATTTGTATACAGATTTCCAAGCAGTGGTAATGATGAAGACTTATTACAATGTAATATAGAAAATGCATGCCTAAAGGGAAATGTTACAATAGTCATGGGGGCTTTCAATATGCAGGTAGATTGGTAAAATCAGGTTGGTACTGGATTCGAGGAGGGGAAGTTTCTAGAGTGCTTGCATATTGGTGTTTTAGAGCAACTCGTGGTTGAGCCCAGTAGGGGATGAGCTATTCTGGACTGGGTGTTGTGTACTGAAACAGAATTGATTAGAGAGCTTAAGATAAAAGAACCCTAAGTGGCAAGTGATCATAATATGACAGAATTCACCTTGAAATTTGAGAAGGAGAACCTAAAGTCAGATATATCAGTATTACAGAGGAGTAAAGGAAATTACAGAGGCATGAGGGAGGAGTTGGCCAGAATTGATTGGAAAAGAACACCGGCAGGGATGACACCAGAGCAGCAATGACTGGAATTTTTGGAAGCAACTCAAAAGGCACAAGATATATACATCCCAAACAGGAAGAAGAAAAGATGACACAACCGTGGCTAACAAGAGAAGTCAAAGCCAACATAAAAGCCAAAGAGAGAGCATATATTAGAATAAAAAGTAGTGAGAAGTTAGAGGATTGGGAAGCTTTTAAAAACCAACAGAAAGCAATTAAAAAGGTAATTCAATCACAAACAAGAGAAAATCTGCAGATGCTGGAAATCCAAGTAACACCCACAAAATGCTGGAGGAACTCAGCAGTCCAGGCAGCATCTGCGGAAAGGAGTGTAGTTAAAGTTTCGGGCCGAGACCCTTCAGCAGCATTCATTTCAAGAGGACTAGAATATAAGAACAAAGATGTAATGCTGAGGCTTTATAATGCATTAGTCAGACCACACTTTGAATATTATGAGCAGTTTTGGGCCCTTTCTCTCAGAATAGATGTGCTGGTTTTGGAGAGAGTCAAGAGGAGGTTCACAAGAATGATTTTTGGAATGAAAGGAGATCTGGTACTGTACTTAATGGAGTTTATAAGAATGAGGAGGAATCTCATTAAAACATATTAAATATTGAAAGGCTTAGATAGAGTGGATGTGGAAAGTATGTTTCCTATAGAGGGGGAGTCTAGGATCAATGGGCACAATGTCAGAATAGAGGGACATCCATTTAGAACAGAGATTAGGAGGAATTAATTTAGCCAGTGGGTAGTAAATCTGTGGAATTCATTCCCATAGATGGCTGTGGAGGCCAAGTCATTGGGTATATTTCAAGTGGAAATTGATAGGTTCTTGATTAGTCAAGGCATTAAAGGTTATGGGGAGAAGGCAGAAGAGGGGTTGAGAGGGATAATAAATAAGCCATGATGGAATGATGGAGCAGACTCAATAGGCCAAATGGCCTAAATCTGCGTCTTTGTCTTATGGTCTAAATCAGATGTATTACAGTATATGCATGCACATTCCCAAATTACTTATTCATTAAGTGCATAATGCATCAACAGTCCAGCATTGAAAATCACTCAGACACATAAACACAAGAGATTCTGCAGATATAGAAACCTTGAGCAAGATACATAAAATAAGGGAGGAACTCAGCAAGTCAGGCAGCATCTAAGGAGGAAATAAAGAGTGAATATTCGAGCTGAGACCCTTCCTCAGGACACTGTGAGTGTCTCACTACCAGTCACTAAATAACACACACATTTTAAAACATTTGCATTTGTATTTTCCAGTACCATTTTCTGGCATTAAATTTGCCCTAATGATGTCAAAATCAGTGCAATCTTTACTAATTCTGAAGGCTTTGGAAATGATATTTAAACAGTCAGTGATACTACTATCCAAACTGCTGTATACTGCTCTACAAACAAAGAGCTTAAGCTGCACACCGTTCTTACTGAAGGCTGATCTTTCCCAACATGATCAAACACTTTGATACAAATAAAATTGCCCTATTCACCTTATTTCCAACCCTCCACTTCAAAGATGGCATGGTCATGTCAGAAACATTACCCAGAAACATACAAGTGGACAATGATCCATTTAAATGCTCAGCTCTCAACACTTCATCTAGTCAGTCTTCACAAGGTGTTTCCATCCTTGCAAAGTAACGTCCTTGCAGCCTATGGGGCTGGAAAGTAATTCTCATTCATACCTGCAACTTAATAAATTCTCAAATAGAGTTTTATTTACATACCTGTAGTTTGGTCACGATTAACTTCAAGGTCATTCTCAATAACAACTTCCATGTTTGCACTCATTACAACATAGCTGCTTGCTACTACATCAGGGAGATCACTGAAGTTCTTCAAGACAAAACTTGATCAACTTCATTGTCCCCGTAGGAGCAGACAGAAGGATCAAGGGCATTTGTGTTGCGATAGATTACTCTCATGTAGCCAACATCAATACAGAATACATTCAGTAACTGAAAGGAATTACATCGTCTCAATTTGTACCTGGTGCTAAAGCAACTGAGGACCATTGCACGACACAGTTCAGCGAAAGCTGGTAGCTCACATTATTCATCATTCTTGCTTAGCCAGGTGCAGCTGCTTCACTAAAAATTAGATCTCAGTGTCTCTGCCAATGCTTTCCAGTATTTAGCATCAAGATTGCCTGTCTTTTACAGGCCTGCTATCTGCTGCCAAATTTGACCATCAGATAATGTCAAACACTGTCTATCAACATCCAGCAAGGGAAGTCTGTGCTGTGATGAGATATTTGATCCTGAAAAGATTCGCATTACGCTCATAATATCTAGTCCTCTCTGCACATTCATTCTTAAACACCCACAGGGTCACTTAAAACATTACATTATTACAGGAGTAGTCTGCAATTTTTACAATGTAAACAGGTTGCAACAAATAAACATTGTTCATGTTTATTTAATGAATTAAATTTGATTCAAACTATTTGCATCATAAACAGCAAGCTGAAATTCCTAAATCAGTTATCAAATTGTTACAATGAAAAAAAATTAATTTGATAAGTTCAGCTGTCATCCTTTTGAAGACTTACAAAAATTTCCCTACTACATCTGGATTTAATCCCGCTGATGGCTCATGCAGGAAGCCCTTCTGAAAACCCTTTACAAATTTACAAGTCTCACCACATTTCTGAGATCAAGTTGACCAATAGATATGTGATATCATGACAATAAAAAATAGCAGTACTGCTTAGTAAGACATAAGACCACTTAATAATTTCCTCCTAAACCAATAGATTACTTCTGCTACATAATGGTCATTATTGCACTTGCTTATGAAATACTCTCTAATGGTGACATTTGAAATTGTAGCTGGTCCTTTAAAATTGGAGCCCATTTGGCATATCAAACAGAACATTTACAGAGCTAACAAATTTGACAACCACGCTGAGATGTTACTGTTTCCATTAGATTTTTGTGTAGGAAACACTAAAATTTTCAACTAGTTATCTGCCTCTACTTATCTGAGCTTCTTAAGTATTGACTGTTTGAAACAGACATACAGCAGTTCAAACAGCAAGGTGTAAAGCACAGAATGCCCTTTACATGTTTGGCAACCATAAGACCATCAGTCATAGGAACAGAATTAGGCCATTTAACCCATCAAATCTGCTCCACCGTTCATTCATGGCCGATCCTTTTTTCTCCTCCTCAACCCTATTCGAGATGGCTTCATATTTTCAAAGGCACTTCAAATCACTGGCAATTGGCTCTCCTTTTGAGTATAAGCTCATCATGGTGTCTCTGTATCTATGTATTATTTCTGAGAAGACTGCCTCTTTGTTAGTCATCATTATAAGCCTTTGAACTATCTGCATGAATCCACTATTATGGATGATATTAACTCATCATACCATTAGGGAGTCAGACAGCAGCAGCCTGCCACTAGCAGTGCTGAATGATCATTAATGCTTGACTCCACAGAATAGACTGGGTAGCTCCATATGGATGGATGACATGGCACTCTAAATTGCCCTTCTACTGCTTTATCCATTGATGGAAAGTATGAAGGTTACCTAAAGATATCCATAATACAAGAATGATACTTGATGCTCATGTACCTTGTGATAGATATGATGCAAGTTGCAGTTACTTACATTAGGGTTGACGAGAGACGGTACAATACTGGAGCTCCTAATGAAGAATGAAATGGGGCAGGTGACTGAAGTGAGTGTACAGGAACACTTTGGATCTAGAGATCTTATTTCCAGAAGTTCCAAGATAATTATGGAGCAAGATAGGTCTGGTCGTTCAGGTTTAGATTCTAATTTAGATAGCATCAGAAGGAATCTAGAGGGCACGGATGGGGACAGGTTGTTTTTGTTTCAAAGAGATGCTTGGTAAGTGGAAGGCCTTCAAAAGTAAAATATTCAGAGTATTGAATCTGTATGTTCCCACTGAGTGATACCAGTCTGTCCCTCTATTATGGAGAGAGAAAGCCTATGGTATGTCACATTGTTGTGCGAATGATTAGTTTTTGTTGAACTGCGAATCATGGTCTTTTTTGGAGGCTTTGCTATTGCTTGCTTAGAGGGCAGAGGGTGCCGATGTGGCCAAAGTAAGTGGGGGAGGGGAAGGGCCGATGCTTTGCTGCTGCTTATACATGGGAGGGAGGAGTGGGGGGGTGCTGTGGGGTTCTAACGGTTTTACTGTCACAGTCTTTGGGGCACTCTTCAGTTTTCATGGATGTCGGCAAAGGACAAGAGTTTCATGTTGTATATTAGGAACATCTCTACATTAAATGGCGCTGTTGAACTATTGAATAAAAGGCTAGGCTAACAGGTTTAAGGAACCTTGAGTATCAAGGATTATTGAAGCCCTGCTAAAGAAAAAGGAAGAGGCACATATTGGGTACAGGCAGTTATGATCAAATAAGGTACTTGAGGAGTATAAGAAATGCAAGAGAGAGATCAGGAGGGCTAAAATAGGATGCAAGGTTGCTGAGGCAGACAAGGTAAAAGAGAATCCCAAAGGATTCCCTGTCTGTATTAAGAACAAAAGGATAGCAAGGGACAAAATTGGTCCTCTTAAAGATCTGAGTGGACATCTATGAATGGAGCCAAAAGAGATGGGGGAGATCTTAAATGGAATTTTTGCGTCAGTATTTATCAGGAGACAGACACAGAAACTATAGACCTCTGTAACAACAGTAATGAGGGCATGGATCACATCCAGATTATAGAGGAGGAGGTACTTGCTGTCTTGAGGTGAATTAGGATGGATAAATGTCCAGGGCCTGACAAGGAGTTTTCTCAAACCTTGGAGGAAGCTAGTGCAGAAATTGCAGAGATTTCTGGCAAAGATATTTACAATATCATTAACCACAGCTGAGGTGCAGGAGGACTAGCGGATACCTAATGTTGTTCCGTTGTTTAAGAAAGGTTCTAAGAATAAGATGAGAAATTATATGTCAGTGAACCTAATTGTGGGTAAATTATTGGAAGGTATTCCAAGGGACCAGATATATTTGGATAGACAGGCCCTGATTAGGGATAGTCAACATGGCTTTAAGCATGGCAGGACACATCCACCATATCTTTTTCAAGGTTTTTTGAAGAAGTTACCAAAAAGGTTGATGAAGGGAAGGTGGTAGACACTGTCTACATGGATTTTGTCAAAGTCCCATATGGGAGGCTGTTCCAGAAAGTTGAGTTGCTTGGCATTCCGGATGTAGTAGTCAAATAGATTCAACTTTGTCATAGCAGGAGAAGCCAAAGAGTGGTATTAGACGGTTGTCTCTCTGTCTTGAGGCCAGTGACTAGAGGTGTGTAGCAGGTATTGCTGCTGGATCCATTGTTGTTTATCATCTATATTAATAATTTATATGATAATATGGTAAACTGAGTCAGCAAATTTACCAATGACACCAAGTTTGGGGACATACCAGAAGGCTGTGAAAGCTTGCAAAGGAATCTGGACCAGCTTGGAAAGTGGGCTAAGAAATGACAGAAGAAATTTAATGTGTAGAAATGGAAGCTTTGCACTTTGGGAGGACAATCCAGAGGAAGACATACAGTGAATGGTAAGGTATTAATGTGTGCAGTACAACAAAGGGACCTGACAATATAAATACGTAATTCCTTGAAAGAGACATCACAGATAGATAATGTTGTAAAGAGAGCTTTTGGCACATGAACCTTACTGAAGTACCTATGGTTGGGACCGTGGATTTCAACTGTAGTAGTCCTAAATGGGAATATTTGATGATTCCCTTTGAAGCTGTATGCAGAGTTGCCACTTTCGGACACCATCCTGGAAGAGGTATCATGGAGAGCATTCTAACTGTCAGATATGGACATGCCACTTCATAGGATCAAAGAAAGCTGCAGAAAGGCTCAAACTCAGCCAGCTACGTCATGGGTACTAGTCTGCCCAGGATTGAGGACATCTTCAAATGGCGATTTCTCAAAAAGGCGGCATCCATCATTAAGGACCCCCATCACCCAGGACATGCCCTCTTCTCAATGCTATCATCAAAGGGGAGGTACAGGAGCCTCAAGGCACACACTCAACATTTTAGGAATAGCTTCTTCCCTTCTGCCATCATACTTCTGAATGGACAATGAACAATACCTCACTATTGTTTCTTTACTTTGTTCTCTTTTTGTACTACATATTTAATTTAATCTTTTTATATATATTTCTTATTGTAATGTATAGCTTTTAAAAAATTATGTATTGCACTGTACTGCTGCCGCAAAACAACAATTTCACAACCTATGCCAGTGATTCGGAATCTGATTCATCGGCCTTCATAAATCAGGGCACTGAGTACAGGAGTTGGGATATTATATTGAAGTTGTTTAAAACATTGGTAAAGGCGAATTTCAAGTATTTTGTGCAGTTCCGGCCACCTACCTATTAGTGCTACTAGAGGATAGTCATTGAGACAGGTTACCATGAGTACAGAGTACAGGGGAAACTGTAAATGGATGTTGCCAGGACATGAGGACCTGATATACAGAGATAACTTAGATAGGTTAGGACCTTATTCCCTGGAATGCAGGACATTGAGGGTGATCTTATAGAGGTATACAGAATTATGAGGAACATAAATAGAATTAATAAATGCAGGCTTTCTCCCCCTCAGGTTTGGTGAGGCTAGAACTACAGGTCGTATTTAAGGGGAATCTGAGGGGGGTCTTTTTCATTTGGAAAGTGGAGGCAACTTCCTGAAGTCCTACAGCCTTTGACAACCCTGTTACTTCAGTCTGGAAGGCCAACATGACAGCATCCTTCAGGAGCGTGAACCCACGGAAAGTACCTGGCCCAGATGGGATACATAGCCAAGTACTAATGACCTATGCTGATCTACTAGCTGGAATATTCACTGAAATCATTAACCTCTTGTTTTGGCAGTCTGAGGTAACAATCTGCTTCAAGCAGACTTCAATCATACCAGTGCCTAAGAAGAACATGGTAACCTGTCTCAATGACTATCCTCTAGTAGCACTAACATCTACTGTGATGAAGTGCTTTGAGAGGTTGGTGATGAAACATACAAATTCCTGCCTGAGAAGCCACTTGGATCCACTCCAGTTTGCCTACCATCACAACAGGCCAACAGCAGATGCCATATCATTGGTTCTTCACTGAATGCTAGAACATCTGAACAGTGAAGATGCAAACATCAGATTACTCTTCATTGTACACCTGGGCATTCAATATCATCACCCCCTCAAAACTAATCAATAAGCTCTAAGACCTAGGACTCAATACCTCCTGGTGCAACTGGATCACTGACTTCCTTACCTGCAGACCCGGTTGGTTCAGACTGGCAAAAACATCTCCTCTACAATCACCATCAGTGCAGGTGCTTTGCTCCCTGCTCTACTCGCTTTATACTTATAATTGTGTAGCTAAACACAACTCCAATCCCATACTTCACTTTGTTGATAATACTACTATCTTTGGGTGAATCAAAGGTGGTGATGAATCAACATAGAGAAGAGAAGATCATAAGATATAAGAGCAGAGTTAGGCCATTTTGCCCACTGAGTCTGCTTTGCCATTTCATCATGACTGATCCATTTTATCTTTCAGCCCCAATCTCCTGTTTTTTTCCCCGTATCCCTTTATGCCCTGACCGATCAAGTATTTATCAATCTCTGCCTTAAATATACCTAAATACCTAGCCTCCACAGCTGCCTGTGGCAAAGAATTCCACAGATTCACCACTTTCTAGCTAAATAAATTCCTCTTCATCTTCATTCTAAAAGGACACCCCTCTATTCTGAGGCTGTGTTTTTTGGTCCTAGACTCTCCCATCATAGAAAACATTCTAGTAAACACAAAGTACACTGCAGACGCTGTGGTCAAATCAACACATACAAAAGCTGGATGAACTCAGCAGGTTGGGCAGCACCTGTTGAAATGAGCAGTCAACGTTTTGGGCTGAGACCCTTCATCAGAAAACATTCTACCACATATACTCTATTGAGGCCATTCACCATTCAATAGGTTTCAATTAGGTCACCCCTCTTGCTTCTGAATTCTAGTGAATACAGTCCCAGAACCATCAAACTCTCTTCCTATGACATGCTGTCCAATCCTGGAGACATTTTCATGAGCTTCCTTTGAACCCTCTTCAGTGTCAGCACTTCCTTTCTAAGATAGGAGTCCCAAAACTGCTCACGATACTCCAAGTGAGGCCTCACCAGTGCTTTATAAAGCCTCATCATTATATCCTTGTTTTTATATTCTAGTCCTCTTGAAATGAACGCAAACATTGCAAGTGCCCATGTGCCCTCCTCACCACTGAGTCAACCTGCAAATTAACCTTCAGGAAAACCTGCACAAGAATGCCCAAGTCCCTTTGCGCCTCAGATTTTTTTGAATTTTCTCTCCATTCAGAAAATAATCTGCCCTTTCATTTCTTCTACCAAAGTGCATGATCATACTCTTTCCAACATTGTATTCAATTTCTTTGCCCATGCTCCTAATCTGTCTAGGTCCTTCTATAGCCTCTCTAATTCCTCAAAACTACCTGCCCCTCCACCTATCTTCGTATTGTTTGTAAACTTTGGAACAAAGCTATCAATTCCATCATCCAAATCACTGACATAGAACATAAAATGAATCAGTCCCAACACAGACCCCTGTGGAACACTATTACTCACCGGCAGCCAACTAGAAGAGGCTCCCTGTGTTCCCAGTCTTTGTCTCCTGCCAATCAGCCACTGCTTTATCCATGCTAGTATCTTTCCTGTAATACCATGGTCTCTTAGCTTGTTAAGCAGCCTTATGTGTGGCACCTTGTCAAATGCCTTCTGAAGAGCCATGTACACAACATCAACTGATTCTCCTTTGTCTATCCTGTTTATTTTATCAAAGCTTTCCAACAGATTTGTCAGGCGAGATTTTCCCTTGAGGCAACCATGCTGACTATGACCTATTTTATCACATGCCTCCGGATCCATTCCAGAATCTAGTGATTCTTGAAAGATCACAATCTCTTCAGCCACCCTTCAAAAGCTTGGGAGGTACAGAATTTGGAGCAGGTGACTTATCTACCTTCAGCCCTTTCAGCGGTCTTCCCGAGGCTCCAATTGCCGAGGAAGGTACAGATTTACTGCTGCATCATCATGACGCCCTCTTGCTATGTGTATTGTTGTCAGTTTTTCAGCTGGTTTATTTCATGTCCTATGAATGGATGAGAGAGAATGGTTGTATGCTGAATGGCTGTAGGTGCAGATCCTGAAGTTAAAGACATCTGTACCAACGAGTGAAAATATGCTAAGGTGCAATATAATAATGCCTCATGGATTTCTGTCTTCCTCCATTCTGGTGCCCGAGATTTGCCTGGCCCAGTAACCATCAGGTGGTGTGCTAATTCTTCCAGAGGAATCAGCCTGCTCTGTGAAATTGGCTCCCACCCAGTCTCAAGTGCCATCTGCCCACTCCTGAAGATCATCAGATGCAATTCTGAAAACCTACTGAGTACCCATGAAATTGTGATTTTTTTTGCACGTTGGATGTTTGATTTTTTTTTGAATGGGTTTCTTTGTTTTATGGCTGCCTGTGGAATGATGAATCTCAGAGCTGTATTCTGTACATGCACTCTGAAAATAAATGTGCTTTGAATCGAACTCCCTGGAAACCTGCTAACATCAGGAGGGTCTAGCATATCCTCTTGAACAAAGGTCATATCTCCTGCAGTTAATACTGCAGTTCAACCTATCTCTCCAAGGTGGGAGCATACAATCTGCTCTGAGAAATCTGTGGTAAGAAGCACTCTCTAGATGTTGGAAGAGGGCAGGTGGCATTGGGCATATGTGCCTTTAAACAGATGATTTTCTCTCTCTCTATCTCTCTCTTTCTCTCTCCATCTCTCTATCTCTCATAAAAAAGGGAAAAAATCAAGCTTGATAGCTGTATGTTGTAGCTTCAAGTAGAACTTCAAATACAGTTATGCCATAATATAAATGACATGAAATAGTAATTAATACTCTTTATAACTTATTTTTATATGTTCATAATAATCCATTTATAACAAAGGTAACCATTAATCAGCAATCAAATTGAGAGGTGTAAAAGAGAACTTACCTTGACATACAAATGATGCAGATATTGCCCAGGGTGATGATGGACTGTGATGAAAATCACCTTTTGCTCTTCTCCCGGACAGAGGTTCACTGGGGAGAAAAGGAAGTGAACAAGAATCAGAGTTAGGCATATTGCAAAACACTCCTGTCTGATGCTCTATTTTGTACTCTCAGTTTGTTAGATACCAAGTCATTTCAGCTCATTACACAACAGTAGATGCTTTAACCTAGTTAAAATATTACTGCTGAAAACTGAGTAAGATTCATGAAATAAAACAATTAATGCAAACTTCCTTCGAGCTTTGTCTCTTTTGAATGAATATCAGCAAGATGTTTGAAAATTATGTTCGTGATGAACAAATCAAGTGTTTGCATTTTATCTTGATGCAATTTTTTCACAGCTGGCAAAAGAAATTCTGCAGTAAATGTAAGATTATTTACGTATACTTAATTTAATTTTATCCATTCTGATGTTAAACCTTATTTTTAGTGAGACTCACAATTACAGCAATTTTCTTGTCTTTATTCTTGCTGGCAAAACAAATAAGAAACATTTCCCTAATAAAAGTTATTTGTTTCAATTGATCATATTTTTAACTGAAAATGTCTGGTAAGATGGTGGTCTGTATAGTGCGATCTCTGAAATTTGGCTTCTTTTCAGCGTAGAAAAGATGAATTTCAGAGTTGTATATGGATGCATGCTTTGATAATAAGTGAACATTTGAATCTTCGAATAGTCTTTCCGGGTTCAGCCAAAGCTGTAATTCTTCATCCTTTATGTTTTTTTACGATCACAAGACAATGCTAGATATGAAGAATATCAAGTAAAGCAGGTGAGTTGCTTGATAGCAATGGGGCTGCGTATTGTGTTGTCGTCTGGACTTCTTGTGTACAGTCAATGTGCTGAGGCCATGCACAGTCCAACACTCGGTGCAAGTGATTGTCATGGATGTTTTTATTGTGATCGCAAACCCTGTTGGACATTGGTAATGTTGAATACTGCAAATTTGGTTTATTAAGACCGATGGCAGGAGAGCTGCTTTACCCTGGTTGTTATGTGGACCAGGCCCTCATACTGTAGTGCCACTTGCTGCAGCTCCCATGAGAGGAGACACTGAGGTGGCGTGGGAAAGAGGAGAAGACTGTTGGCAACACACACAAAATGCTGGTGGAACGCAGCAGGCCAGGTAGCATCTATAGGGAGAAGCATTGGCGACATTTCGGGCCGAGACCCTTCGTCAGGACTAACTGAAAGGAAAGATAGTAAGAGAATTGAAAGTAGGAGGGGGAGGGGAAAATGCGAAATGATAGGAGAAGACCAGAGGGGGTGGGGTGAAGCTGAGAGCCAGACAGGTGATTGGCAAAAGGGATACAGAGCCAGAGAAAGGAAAGGATCATGGGACGGGAGGCCTAGGGAGAAAGAAAGGGGGAGGGGATCACCAGAGGGAGATGGAGAACAGGCAGAGTGATGGGCAGAGAGAGAAAAAAAAAGGGAGGGGGAAAAAAAACTAAATCTATCAGGGATGGGGTAAGAAGGGGAGGAGGAGCATTAACGGAAGTTAGAGAAGTCAGTGTTCATGCCATCAGGTTGGAGGCTACCCAGCCGGTATATAAGGTGTTGTTCCTCCAACCTGAGTTTGGCTTCATCTTGTCAGCAGAGGAGGCCATGGATAGGCATATCAGAATGGGAATGGGATGTGGAATTAAAATGTGTGGCCACTGGGAGATCCTGTTGGCAAGCTGGAATCCATACTGGCTTGGGGCTGGTTCCTGCCAATGGTGCTGTCTTTCAGAGTTTGTTCAATGTAGCCCTCCAGTGTTTGCTCAGTGGAAGAGAAGCTGGACTAGAACAACATCCCATGCACCATCAATCAACAGACCATGCCACTCTGAGACCTGGGCTGTACTCTTTTTGTGACTGTATGTTTTCCTGTATGTAGGAAAATGACTATGTAGGAAAATGAGTGCATGTAGGAAGGCTTTGTACTTTGGAACAGATATACTGTTTTGGATACTGTTGGGGGAGATGTCTCATCAGGGGAAGGCAACAGCAGCCAAGTTCATGGCACCATGGATGGTTCTGCGGCACAGGAGGGAAGGAAAAGGAATGGGAGAGCTATAGTGATAGGGGATTCGATTGTAAGGGGAATAGATAGGCGTTTCTGCGGCCGCAAACGAGACTCCAGGATGGTACGTTGCCTCCCTGGTGCAAGGGTCAAGGATGTCTCTGAGCGGCTGCAGGACATTCTGGAATGGGAGGGTGAACAGCCAGTGGTCATGATGCACATAGGTACCAACGATATAGGTCAAAAACGGGACGAGGTCCTACAAGGAGAATTTAGGGAGTTAGGAGATAAACTAAAAAGTAGGGCCGCAAAGGTAATAATCTCTGGATTACTACCAGTGCCACGTGCTAGTCAGAGTAGAAATAGGAGGATATTTCAGATGAATATGTGGCTTGAAAAATGGTGCAAGGGAGAGGGATTCATATTTCTGGGGCATTGGAACCAGTTCTAGGGGAGGTGGGACCGATACAAACAGGAGGGTCTGCACCTGGGCTGGACTGGAACCAATGTCCTAGGGGGAGCATTTGCTACTGCTGTTCAGGAGGATTTAAACTAATGTGGCAGGGGGATGGGAACAAGTGCAGAGAGACAGAGGGGTGTAAAATGAGGGTAGAAACAAAAAGTAGTAAGGTGAAAAGTAAAAGTGGCAGGCAGGCAAATCCAGGGCAAAAATCAAAAAGAGCCATTTTTCAACATAATTGTATAAGGGCTAAGAGTGTTGTAAAAACAAACCTGAAGGCTTTGTGTGTCAATGTGAGGAGCATTCATAACAAGGTGGATGAATTGAATGTGCAGATAGTTATTAATGAATATGATATAGTTGGGATCACAGAGACATGGCTCCAGGGTGACCAAGGATGGGGGCTCAACATCCAGGGATATTCAATACTCAGCACGGATAGACAGGAAAGAAAAGGAGGTGGGGTAGCATTGCTGGTTAGAGAGGAGATTAACGCAATAGAAAGGAAGGAAATTAGCCTGGAGGATATGGAATCGATATGGGTAGAGCTGCATAACACTAAGGGGCAGAAAACGCTGGTGGGAGTTATGTACAGGCCACCTAACAGTAGTAGTGAGGTTGGGGATGGCATTAAACAGGAAATTAGAAATGCGTGCAATAAAGGAACAGCAATTATAATGGATGATTTCAATCTACATATAGATTGGGTGAACCAAATTGGTAAGGGTGCTGAGGAAGAGGATTTCTTGGAATGTATGCGGGATGGTTTTCTGAACCAACATGTCGAGGAACCAACTAGAGAGCAGGCCATTCTAGCCTGGGTATTGAGCAATGAGGAAGGGTTAGTTAGCAATCTTGTCGTGCGAGGCCCCTTGGGTAAGAGTGACCATAATATGGTGGAATTCTTCATTAAGATGGTGAGTGACATAGTTACTTCAGAAACAAAGGTTCTGAACTTAAAGAAGGGTAACTTTGAAGGTATGAGATGTGAATTAGCTAAGATAGACTGGCAAATTCCAAGATGGCAGCGCGACGCAGTTTGCAGTGGCCACTCCGGAGCTGATTATCTGTTATTTGTGAAGTGGGGTGCCGTGCGCAATCATAATTGATTGAAAACGGACGTGAGAGCACGGAGGAACATCAGGAAATCTCCAGGAAGACCTTCTTTGTTGCTGCTGCTGCTGTGAGGTCCAGGACTCTGCTGGGATGAACAGGCCCCCGTTCCTCGGGGTCGCGTTGCCGATGGCCGTTGGCGGGGCCGTCTTAATATGCCCGGCAGAGGATAGTGCTTGGAGAAGCTGTGCCGGAGGGAATGGTCGTCGGCTCGGAGGCTCGACGTATTCGGAGTCTGCTGCGGTCAGGTCGCTTTCGTTGTGTGCTGCGTCTGCGAGGCTGAGTCAGGTGGTGCCGTGGAAGTCCATAGCCGGGGGTATTCCCTTCTGCCGCCGGTGTGGGATGGCGAGTCTGTCGGGACCCTGGGGACTTGTGGAAACTGTGTGGTGATTTCTTTTGAACTTATGGTCTTTTAACATCTTTGGATTATTTTTACTGTGCCCATAGTCTGTTTTTTTTAATCAATTATGCTATTGTTCGCACTGTTGTAACTATATGTTGTAATTATGTGGTTTTGTGCAGATCTTGTAGCTTTAGTTTTTGGTTTTGTTTGTCTGGTGGATTTGGAGCTCCTTTCCGGGGAACGCGCTAAGACGGTAGCGCGATATTAATACGTAGCAGCCTCTCCGGACTCTGGATTGGGGATTGCCAAACGTTATGCGGATTTTCTAGTGTAGTCTATTTTGTCATATCATTTTGTAATATCATTCTGGAGGAACGTTGTCTCATTTTTTAACTGCATTGCATTTGTGGTTTCTAAATGACAATAAACTGAATCTGAATCTGAATCTGAAATGATACTTAAAGGGTTGACGGTGGATATGCAATGGCAAGCATTTAAAGATCGCATGGATGAACTACAACAAGTGTTCATCCCAGTTTGGCAAAAGAGTAAACCAGGGAAGGTCGTACACCTGTGGCTGACAAGGGAAATTAGGGATAGTATCAATTCCAAGGAAGAAACATACTAATTAGCCAGAAAAAGTGGCACACCTGAGGACCGGAAGAAATTCAGAGACCAGCAGAGGAGGACAAAGGGCTTAATTAGGAAAGGGAAAAAAAGATTATGAGAGAAAACTGGCAGGGAACATAAAAACTGACTGTAAAAGCTTTTATAGATATGTGAAAAGAAAAAGATTGGTTAAGACAAATGTAGGTCCCTTACAGTCAGAAACAGGTGAATTGACCATGGGGAACAAGGACATGGCAGACCAATTGAATAACTACTTTGGTTCTGTCTTCACTTAGGAGGACATAAATAATCTTCCGGAAATAGTAAGGGACCGAGGGTCTAGTGAGATGGAGGAACTGAGGGAAATACATGTTAGTAGGGAAGTGGTGTTAGGTAAATTGAAGGGATTAAAGGCAGATAAATCCCCAGGGCCAGATGGTCTGCATCCCAGAGTGCTTAAGGAAGTAGCCCAAGAAATAGTGGATGCATTAGTGATAATTTTTCAAAACTCCTTAGATTCTGGATTAGTTCCTGAGGATTGGAGGGTGGCTAATGTGACCCCACTTTTTAAAAAAGGAGGGAGAGAGAAACCGGGAAACCGGAGAGAGAGACTGGTTAGTCTGACATCGGTGGTGGGGAAGATGCTAGAGTCAGTTATCAACGATGTGATAAGAGCACATTTGGAAAGAGGTGAAATCATCGGACAAAGTCAGCATGGATTTGTGAAAGGAAAATCATGTCTGAT